>NC_090266.1:790562443-791782443 GCF_040414725.1 Anabrus simplex | reverse complement strand
TTTTGTAGTTTTAAAGTTATTATTACGTGTATAATGTTAGGTTTCAGTTTCAGACTATTTTGTTCCGCGTTAATTAAACGTCGGCTTTGTGACAGTCCAGATTGCCTGGGAAGTAGTTGATCCTTTCAAACAAATAATGCAAACAAGTGATCTCTTTACGCGTCACGCTATAGATATATTATATACACGATTCCGGCTGTCACTGGGACTGTCGCCAATGAGCCTAGGGACCCAGAAAACTGTGGATTCAACTCCTAAACTCTGACAGTTTGGACATTTTCTTGTTCACCTCCATGCTGGTGGGGCTGAACTTGTACTTAAACGGCACCCAGAGTGTCATAGTTCATCTTAGTGACACAAAAATGTAGGAATTTGGCACCAATAAAAATCGTTTTCGATTATTCTGATATATCATCCCCTTCCCTATGGTTGCTAGGAGAATCTATCCCCATGGTATTTTTCCACATAGTATGTGATATGTGTACCATATTTGATTGAGAGCTGTTATGGAACGTAACCACATACATCAATAATCCCGGTCATTTTGGACATATTATTTTTCACCCGTTCTTAACCCCATGCCGGTGGAGGTTGAACTTTGACTTAAATGGCATCCGGAGACTTATTATACATCTGAGCGACTCCGAAAATTGTGGATTCGACTCTAAAATTTGTCTGTCGATTATTTTTGTATGTCAGACCTTCGCTAGGGGTATTAAGGGTGTCTTCCCCTACGATAATTTTCCTGATAATAAGTCATATGTGTACGAAGTTTAGCTGAGAGCTGTGGTGGAACATACATGCATCCACAATCTCGAACATTTTTGAAAAATTTCCTATTCATAACTTCTCATCGCCATGCCCACGGGGCTGAATCTGGACTTAAAGCACATCCGCGGCGTCACTATTCATTTGAGCGACCTTGAAAAATGAATTAGAAACAACTAATGGCCTTTTTAGATTATTTCATGTAGGCACTCACCCCCTGCCCTATGGATGCTTGGGGTGATTTACCCCCCACAATATATTTTTTTTTCAGATGGTACGTGTACGTGTACCAAGTTTCGTTGAGAGCTGTTCTGGAACACACGCACATACATTCATGATCTCGATCATTTTGGACAATTTTGCCATGAATTGTGGTGGCGATTATTATAAGGTACGCGTAAGAGTGCTCTGTCTATATCTCGCAGAAGCCGCATAACTAGCAGCATATTTAATCCGCAAGTGTATCCTATGTGTATTCCAGACAGAAGGCTAATAAACACATTAATGCATTTGAAGCATCTATGGAACTTAGAGGCTCGCCTTCTCTTGTCAACCAGCTCTGCCAACCCGTGAGAAGAGTCCCTAGATTTATTTAGTCAGGATTTTTGTTACTTCCGGTCTCATTGATGACGTAGAGCAGTACAGATGTAGGAACTACCCCTTAGTCAATGGAATCTCAGATGAAATGTGGGATGATATCTACGAGACGGTGAGGGACACTTTTCGAACGAAGTTGAAAGTGAACTTCCCGACGGAGAGCAGTTGAAGTCGCCCCTTAAGAGTTAAATTCACCCGGTACCATGAACGTGTCAGCGTGTGGAAGGTGAAATGGATCCTGAAGGACACAAAGCTGTTCATTACCGTGTCTCTCAGCAAGACCCGTAATATCATATCAAACCTGGTGAGGGATCACTTCGGGCCATTCCGGTTCTGGTCACAAGACGGACGCATCGTGATCCATTTTCCCAATGTGACGAAAAAGTCTGTCACCACTGTCACCGGAACTGGACAGCATAAAAAGTCTGCGGGATAAAAGTGAAAATTGATATAAACTAATACAGCTAGGTATCATATTTGTTTTTTATTCATAATTGATTTTATAAGCGTAAGATATATGTGTCTGTGTGCGTGTTCGTGGTAGTCAGCAGTAGCATTTATCAGTACGTATATAAGTAAGTAAGTAATTTATTGAACACTGGAGGCATTTAGCCCAGATACATGTTCACAATTCCTTTACATAAAACAAAGAACCCTTAAACCCGATGAAACTGAACAATTATAGACATAACTAAAAATACACCAATTAAATTACTAAGCGGCCCCTTACTCAGGCGGATGGCCAGGCCACATGTAATGGCCAACCCTACAACCCTCTACTCTTACATCTAACTTGGTGGCGTCCTACACGGGCGGGATATCAGACACCATGCAAGGCGCCACCCCTAATTAAATCTACTAAGCTGCCTCTAACATGGGCGGATGACCAGCTCACATGCTAGGGCACCCCTACATCTATATTAAGCCTATAACTAACTACTAACTACATTAAATCTATACTAATTCCATCCTAAATCTGTCTGGCCACGACACGCCCCTGGTGAGGAACTCCAACCACCCTTCCCTGGGATGTCACGACCAGACATGTCTCATGAGGTTCGGAAAATGATACCTCACAGACCCTTTAAGTTGAAAATGTAATTCCTCAACACTCCTTCATGTAACAGCCCATGTGTGTGCGGATGCCAGCTCTACATGCAGGCCGTCACGTCTGTATTCGTCTGCCAAGACAGTGGTATGACTCGGCTCATCTTTCGCTGTCTTATTGACAACTTACAGTAGCATTTATCAGGAGACTGAGGTTAGTTGCAGGCTATTTCTACTATACTATTACGTTAACATTCCTTTTGTACAGCTGATACCGAGCCCTGTACTTGACACCAACCGTGGCATCATCCCCCCTGTCACCCCATATCCGGCATTTTCATCAAATATACATTATCTCCCTCTAGCAACTGGTTACGGTACTGCCAACTCAACGCGCGCGCTCTCCATGGTAGCGCACTTCTATGAAATTCAAGCCTTGAGTGAAAATAATATCCATATTCTTTGCATTATCGAAAGCTGTCTTACCATCAAGCATACTCTCTGCTATGGTACACCTTGACCGGTATCCCCACTACGACACGATAGATCCGACAGAAGAGGAGGACGTGGGGTGGCCATGCACTGCAGAAAAAGTCTTAGAAAGCCGAGTGATGCTGTATATTTATCATCAAACAAGGCACAGCTGGGGCCAGAAATTAAGTTTGTTGAAATCATTGTTGACCAACAGAAAGTCCTAATAGTTGTTGTATACAAGCATCCCAATACAACAAATATGATTGAATTCGAAATCCGTTTGCTTGATTTACTGCCTAGTTACGAGCATATTATTGCATAGGATATTTTAGCATTAATTTACTTACTAAGATATGCGAAACTAAACAATTTATTGAAATGTTTTCTTCCTGGGCTGTGACCATGCTCAGTCTAGAGTATACGAATCGCAGTTACACCGATAACTACGCAACACATATGTTCATTGACCACATTGTGAGAAACAACCCAAACAAAATTGAAACTCACGGCCGGATTCCAGTTCCAGCCATCTCCGTACATGAGCTTCTCTACTATCATACTCCATTCGAATTCTAAAATATAAACCTAAGTATGTTATTTCCAGAAACACAAAAGGTATTGGCATGGGCGACTTAAGACATGGTGTTTAAAACCTACCCTGGAATGACATATCCCACTGGATGATACAGACGCGAATGTAGACAAATTTTACTCCCTTGTAATCACTCTGTACAATAAACACACCCCTAAAGGACAGATGATAGTTACTCATCCACCTTGTCCTTGGCTAAATATTGAAATTAGAAACAGGATGGCCCACCGCAAGGAACGTTTTCGATGTTTTAAAGGAATTAGTGTCCAAAGTGACTTCGAAAACTATCGTGCCTTAGAAATTGAAATAAACCGCTCGTTAGAAACCGTAAATTTACTTACTTGCTAAACATGTCTGCAAATATGAATTCTAAGAGTGCTTGAAACATACCTTGTTCATTGGGCAACATCAGCAACAGCCTCATGTGCCGGATATGTCACTTGATGAGTTAGAATTAACATCTTACTGAAGTAGTAATATTACCTAATGTACTAAATTCCCCCAACTCTTTAATTAACCCTTTACATTACAGAGAACATTTTACATTTCATCCCGTTACTACTAATAAATTTGAACTATATTAAATTCTATCAAATCACAAGCCAGAGGCGTGGATGATATCCATATATATTTCTTACACAACATCATTGGTGCTGTTTTACCAATCATTACCACATTTCTAACTATTGGATTACAACCGGGACGTTTCCTTCACTATGGAAGCAGCCAATGTTATCCCTGTGCCTAAGATATACAACCCATTCCAACTACCTGGCGATTGACTAATTTCTATTCTCCCTGAAATTTCTAAAGCACTCGGACATCTAGTTCATGGGCGGGTGTTGGAATACTTAAGCGATCATTCTCTCACTGACCCATTGCAGTCTGGTTTCACGAAGAGACAAAGCACTTCATCAGCCCTGCTCAAAGTGACTGAGGGCATAAGACACGCAATGGACCAAAGACTGGAAACAGCACTTATTCTCCTCGAATCCTATCACACATTTGACACTATAAACATTCAGGCCCTATTAAACAAGATGGAATCTGAGTACTCCGACCAATAAACTATCAATTTCTCTCCGTATTACCTCAAACATTGCAAGTAACGGGGTATGACTCTTGATAAAAACTCTCACTGGCTAACTAGGAACGCAGGCACCCCAAAGGGCACTTTTTAAGGTTCCTTACTCTTCCTTATGGAAATAAACGACATTTCATCTAATTTAGCAATGTGTATCTACCGTCCTTAAGCGGACGACTTACGAATACATTGTCACTGTAAGAGCTCTGATTTACCTCAAGTCATAAAAGGCATAAACGCTGACCTTTAGTGTCTATATATTTAGGGCCTACTCCTTGAAACATTCCCTCCTAAATACTTCAAAGAACCAAGCAATCATTATTGGCTGACAAAAGATTTTGATTACACTACAAGACAAACCAATTTCTGAAGTTATACTGAATAGCAGAGTAATTCCATTTTGCCAAACTGTGAGAAATCTTGGAATGACAATGAACGAAACGTTAAAGTGGTTTGAACATATTAAGTGTTTGTAGAAACATATTTTCGATACTTCATTCTCTTGAAACAAACAACAATATTTTACCACATAATGTCAGAATCAGACTCTCTTGATCACTAGTATTCCCCATCCTCGACTATTATGACATTATTCTTGTAGATGCAACAAAGAACCAGACGTTGAAACTTCAGCGAGCGCATAATTGTTGCCTTAGATTTATTTACAATCTGAGATATGATACACATGTCGCTCTATATTATCATGCTATTTCAGGGCTGAAACCTGATAAACGACGAACGCATTACGTACTGGTACAGATAAACCGACTGATCGCTGAAGACACCCATTGCACATTTCATCCAAGCTTAAGTATTTATTACCCTTTCACAGCAGTAATACCCGCTCCGGTTCCTCCCTGTGTATTCCTGCTCACCGATTCTCTATTACAATGACCTGACTGCCACACTTGCTGGTAAATTACAACGTACTCAAAACGCTTATGGGGCCTACATAAACGACATTCGGTACTATGACGTTGGCACCTCGGCCCACGGCGAACGAATTCACTCTATATCCTCTCCACTTTACATTCACCCTCAGTTTAACTGGTTGTCATCCGACCAAAATTTTGGAATGCGGTCAGGTACACACGCACACACTTACCGTTTCCATCCTATCAAACAAAACGATTCACAAATTCCTTCTTCGTTTCCACAGTGCGACTGTCGAATAAGCCTCTTAGCTCTGTTAGAGAAGCCACCCGTGCTAGATTCAGGAAAGGGAGCCAGCGATATATCCTCAATAACAGTCAAATTTCCTAAGTTGTAAATTGTTATCAGTAGTGATTCTAAGAAGTTATCTTACTATTTATACCTGGTAAGTAGTAAGGCTACATTTAAATATGTTAATATTTTTGTAGATGCTTTATTACATCGTGAATTTCATCATCTTCATTATCATTCTTCTTTTTCAAGTTGCTTTACGTCGCACCGATACAGATAGGTTTTTTGGCGACGATGGGACAGGATAGGGCTAGCAGTGAAAAGGAAGCGGCCGTGGCCTTAATTAAGGTACAGCCCCAGCATTTGCCTGGTGTGCAAATGGGAAACTGCGGAAAACCATCTTCAGGACTGCCGACAGTGGGGTTCGAACCTACTATCTCCCGAATCCTGGATACTGGCCGCACTTAAGCGACTGCAGCTATCGAGCTCGGTATCGTCATTATCATTGTCCATCGATTCATTACCATCATTATCTGTATTGTAATTCCAATGAGTAATTAGTTGTAAATAACTTTAATTTGCATTATTATTGTGTATACATTGTGTCTCATAATCTGGTTAGATAGAAAAGGGTCCATATGGCATTAATATTGCCAGAAGAAATAATCAAATCTATCACAAACACTACAGGACGTCTTGAACGTCAGTTTCATCCTGTCATCAGTACTGAGTGTAGTGAAGGCTTACATCTAGTCAGAACGATTCACTCATCGCCCAGTTTTCTCGACAGAGCTAACTCAATCGCAGTAAAGTTAAACAGAAAAAAATCATTTTAAACTCTGATAAATCACAGTCATATGTTAAAAAGTGGAGTATGAGCAAACCATGTATGTATATTAGTATTATGTTAGCCAAAAAGTTACAAAGGAATGTTCACTGGACGGCAGCATGCGCCGCGTAATAGTAGGCTTGCACTCTGGAGATGGTGGGATTATGCCCCTACCATCGGAGGCCCTGAAAATAGTTTTCCGTGGTTCCAAATTTTCACACCAGGCAAATCCTGGGGAAGTATTTTTGCAATTCTGCTGTGGCCGAAAACTTATTTGAATTAATGTAACGTTAAAAAATTTGCAAAATAATGTTCCATGGAACACTGACTCACCTTCCTTCTTTCCTTCCTTCCTTCCTTCCTTCCTTCCTTCCTTCCTTCCTTCCTTCCTTCCTCCCTTCCTTCCTTCCCAACAAAGCTCTTATACCGACACTAAAGTAGATTAAATTGGAAAATTCTTTAATGGAATATGGTCATTGACATACATTTTGATTTACACAGTCAGCCTCATAAGTTTACAATGCCTTTGCCGTTTGACCACTTCAGCTTCTACAGTTAAGGACCAATCAATCGATCATAAATCATGTTCTGGATGGAGGTGCCTTACAATTTTTCTAATACGTGCTCCTCCTTGATTAACTAACAAATATTTAATCACGAAATGTGACATAAGGTTTGCAGAATATGGATTTCGGTTTTCTAAGTTTAGAATAATGTTTCATGCTGTAAAACCATTGTCCATTGTGGCTCCTGCTTCTTCCTGACGTTTTGTCTGCAACACATTGTAGAGAATTCTGCACAGGAATATAACCGAATTGCGTAAATAAATTCGGGACTATGAGGACATATGTCATCTGTTTACACGGTACACTTGATGAGAATGTGAAGCTACTAATAATAATGCGTTATTTAAAGCGCAATTCTTTGTAAGGACCGCGCTGTTAATGACATTTAGGTACATTATTTGTCGATTCTGATTTCCGACAGTATTCGTCTACTCATTTATTACATAAGACTTACTGAATCGCACCTGCATTTATGTTTGAGTTTCAATGCGGCCATGTGTCTACTCATCATCCTCATATATAGCAGTTACATTAATTTGAATTGTAAGTAATATATGTGATCGCTCCTATAATTAAAAGGAATTTTGAACTGTATGTTGATGTCACACAATCCAATGGAACGGAAATGGATATTGAAGTACACTCGTGTTTGAGAATTGAGAAGTAAATGGAAAATAAACGATGGTAGTACGAAGCAGAAAAATGTATTGAATTCTGATAAAAAGACGAATTTTAGTGGCAAAGCTAGGATAATATAATTTCATAGAAGAATGTATACTGCATGTGATGAATTTATGCGTGTGAAGTGGCTTCATTGGACGAGTCATATGAGATGAATAGTGGAGGGTAGTTTTCCATAGAGACAGAAGGACAGGAAACGGCGGAAAAGACAGGCACATGGATACACAGAAGACGACTCTTACTTCAGTCGCACTCAATGAACGCTGTTGATGATTAAGAAACTCTCAACGTATTTACAGGAATCAAAAACATGAAATACATTGGTTTGACAGGCTAATAAGCAACGCCCGGACTTCGCTTCAGCTCAATATTTAGAGTGGAAGAGGGAATCCAGGCTCCTCTCTCCCCCGCAGATCCTTAAATTCGATTGAAGATTCGAGTATAGCTGGAGACTGATAGGTCCATCGAGCTCATATCAAAAGAGCAGCGTGATACCTCAGTAATATATAGTCGGAGGAAACGGTCTACAGGATTCCCGTGGTGAAGGATCATTTTACTGATGGATGATAGAAATTTTCCATTGTTGATTCTTTTGAGGATAGGTATGTGGAGACAGAGTTTGAATGACAGATAAATGTACCAATTTTCTAACTTTGAGTGTTACATATGAGTAAATTGTACGATTGATGGAACAGCGAATATAACAATGTGAATAGAAACAAGTTATTGAATGTGGTTAGCGATTTATGTGCACAAAAGTCTGAGAAAATGTGAAATAAAAATTCTGTGAAATGTGTCTTTCAGAGATATAAATTTTCTTCCTCAAGTTTATAAGAGTATATCTCAATCTGAGCAATCTCGCCTATTGCGTGAATGAAGGTGGGATATAATGCAGGCTTAGTAATTGAACATATTTCCCAGTGAAATAATGCATAAAAGAATGTTAATGCCAGTACTTCACGCGTTGCCATCACTACTTTGGCATTCAACTTAATGAAATAACACGTTCACACGTACGAAATATCATGCAGCCATGATAGATCTGATGACTTACAATTCATGAACATTACAAACGTTTTATGCCTTTGCTGGCGAACTGATTGTTTACAGTGCACTATGTCTACAGGTGTGGGCTAGAGCAATTTTGTTACTCTCACTGATCTGTCTTAGTCTTACAGTCTTATTCTTGGCTTTGCCAATATGAAAATGATTGAGAAATGAGCGATGCTAGTAATGCTACTCCTTATGCAGCCAGTTCCTGCTATGAATGGTGTGAACATGTTGCACATAAGGTCGGATGATGCAATGGGCTTCACAGACTGATATGTAATAACAACTTTTGGCTCAGTGGGGAAAGCAACGTAAAAATACCTTACTCCTCATTTCCCTAGTACGCCTCTTCAGTGACGCTTAGGCTGTCTACGACAGCTAATGGTGGAACAGTTGAGCATCCAACCAGCCTTCGGGACGAGGACTGAACACATATTTGTAAGAGTTTAATCTTCGTTGTAGTCGAAATTGACGTCCCTATTGTTACCACCATATTCAATGATGGATTACAACTGTGAGGTAGAAACTGACCTAAAATAAATCTCAACAAAACGCTAAAATGTGACAAAGTTTATAAAATGTCGACCACTGAAGTCAGGTTGTGAAGAAAGCTACATCAACAAACTGGAACAGAAATCATACTTCCTTACAACTCTTAGCTTACTACAGTTCTCATGATATAATACACAGAATTTTCTCCTGTACGTAAATGAAACCAGAAATGCAAAGTAAGTAAAATGGAAAAGCGATGGTACGTCTAGAATATTATAGAAACTGCAATATTAATGAAAATAGCATACACCCCTCTTTATTTTGAATGTATGGGCATTTACCTGCACTTTTCGAAAGTTATTGAGAGGAAATTTTAGTCTATAGAAAACTTTGCAAATTAGAACGATATAAACGAAGGACAAATTTATCAACGTTCGTTTTACTTCCTTGCCGCATATTGAGACCTTCAGAAAAGTGGATTTCCCTCCTGAAATTAATTCCTATTCCTTCATTTTATCTTCCGTTACCGTGAAAATTTGAAGAATTTGCTTACGATAAACCTTCAAGAAGTTTATATCGAAAATCGTACTGGTCCCCACCTCCACATATGTAATTTTCGGTAGAGAATACTGTTATCAAGTTACAAATACCTGCTGCTACGCCGAGTAAATTATATTTCTATTTGCACTATCACACTAATGTGAAGAATAATTTATGGATATAACTCTCTTCAAAGGTAAAATCGTTTGAAAAGCCAACATGATATAGGAAATGAGGATTGAGGCTTCCGTTTATATTTTTGTACTTGAGAAAATGAGCGGTGAACAATTAGATTGCCATCTGATAATTTAATACGTAGTTATCTTGTTCAGAACTTTGTGGAATTCGTTCATAAATCTAACTCATGTAACCGCACCTACATGGGTGAAACTTTAGACACCGTAGAAAACATAATTACAGTATATATAAAAGACAACGTAATTCTAAAATATTTGGGAAACACGTTCGTTGAATACGTTGAAATGTGAAATGTCGTATGGCTTTTAGTGCCGGGATATCCCAGGAAAGGTTCGGCTCGCCAGGTGCAGGTCTTTCTATTTGACACCCGTGGGTGACCTGCGCGTCGTGATGAGGATGAAATTATGATGAAGACAACACATACACCCAGCCCCCGTGCCATTGGAATTAACCAATTAAGGTTAAAATCCCCGACCCGGCCGGGAATCGAACCCGGGACCCTCTGAACCGAAGGCCAGTACGCTGACCGTTCAGCCAACGAGTCGGACGAATACGTTGATAATAACGCATTAGGTTTGCCGGAAAAATTTCCTTCAAATTGGACGTGAAACAGATAGAAGAACAGTATATGGTCAGGATTTATCAGGCTGGTCAAATGGGAATCAATAATATATTTAAGTATTATGTTTACTCATGTGTACGGTCGTTCGAAAATTTCTATGGGATACGAATGTTGTTATGCTTACTTAATTTTCTCGATTAACGGCGTCCAATGAGATCCCACACGTGTTTGATTGGTGAGAGATCCGGAGAGTACGCTGGCCACGGAAGCATCTGTACACCTCGTAGAGCCTGTTGGGAAATGCGAGCAGTGTGTGGGAAGGGCATTATCCTGCTGAAACAGAGCATTGAGCAGCCCCTGAAGGTACGGGAGTGCCACCGGCCGCAGCACATGCTGCACGTAACGGTGGGCATTTAACAGGCCTTGAATACGCACTAGAGGTGACGTGGAATCATACGCAATAGCGCCCCAAAACCATGATGCCGCGTTGTCTAGCGGTAGGGCGCTCCACATTTACTGCCGGATTTGACCTTTCTCCACGCCGACGCCACACTCGTCTGCTGTGACTATCACTGACAGAACAGAAGCGTGACTCATCGGAGAACACGACGTTCCGCCATTCTCTCATCCAAGTCGCTCTAGCCCGGCACCATGCCAGGCGTGCACGTCTATGCTGTGGAGTCAATGGTAGTCTTCTGAGCGGACGCCGGGAGTGCAGGCCTCCTTCAACCAATCGACGGGAAATTGTTCTGGTCGATATTGGAACAGCTAGGGTGTCTTGCACATGCTGAAGAATGGCGGTTGACGTGGCGTGCGGGGATGCCACCGCTTGGCGGCGGATGCGCCGATCCTCGCGTGCTGACGTCACTCGGGCTGCGCCTGGACCCCTCGCACGTGCCACATGTCCCTGCGCCAACCATCTTCGCCACAGGCACTGCACCGTGGACACATCCCTATGGGTATCGGCTGCGATTTGACGAAGCGACCAACCTGCCCTTCTCAGCCCGATCACCATACCCCTCGTAAAGTCGTCTGTCTGCTGGAAATACCTCCGTTGACGGCGGCCTGGCATTCTTAGCTATACACGTGCCCTGTGGCACACGACAACACGTTCTACAATGACTGTCGGCTGAGAAATCACGGTACGAAGTGGGCCATTCGCCAACGCCGTGTCCCATTTATCGTTCGCTACGTGCGCAGCACAGCGGCGCATTTCACATCATGAGCATACCTCAGTGAGGTCGGTCTACCCTGCAATTGGCATAAAGTTCTGACCACTCCTTCTTGGTGTTGCATTTGCTCTGTCAGTCAGTGTAACAAGCATCTTCTGTAATCCTGAATTTATTGATGCGGTGGGGAAAAATAACCATATATGGTATAGGAATATAGCGTCCATTGTCAGTTATGGAAATCGATAGACTTCTTCATTTGAGAATTACATCATCAATTAACCAACAAAAGATTGGGTCTACTGCTAGGTCAAATACAATCTTTTAAAGGATTCGTGATTTGGAGTATGAAATTAAGTGAATTTAATAGAATCCTAATCTATATCTTGTAAAATTACTGCTAAGAAAATGTATTCAACGTGTTTTATCTGCCAAAGTACAAAAGAACATGACCCCTAGATCCCATTTAGATCCTAGCGAAAAACCAAATGATATACTGATATTTCATGTTAATCTAACGCGTCTTTAATATTAATTATGATTAACAGACTGCCTATGTGAAGAGAAATTGCAATTCCCTGAAAGGGATTCTTCAGTGTGCTAACAAATCGTGTTATACTAATTTCTTACAACGAAGTGCTCGTGCTCGTAATGTGACCGGCTGCCCCAAGAAAGAAAATCTTGGCGTTAAAAATAGGGATGGAACACTTAGTCATCTACACTACCTCATACGAAACCCACCTCTCCCGTTCGGTTATTAATGTTTCTAAACTCTACAATCTTACGTGGTTTATTTTGTCAAAGATCGGTAGAATGATAAAAATACTCCAAAGCGTTGACCAATGTTCAAATCAGATTGGAACATGAGCGGAGCTGTTTCATTTATTTTTATAAATTACATATTTGAGGATTTTAGAAACGAACTCAAAAATCTTTGACGTATTGGAACAATTCGGCATGAATTTCGGATACCAGGAGAAATTACAACTGAATATTGAATAGATGAATACAGAATCAGTTTTGTGCTTTACGAAGAAAACTTTAGACCGTGATTATATGCAGAAAGTCGAACGTCATTTGCATGTATGTATTATATATGATACTATATACAGGAAAACGCTACTCGTGTTAGAACTAAACAACCATGCAGTACACGTTGCTCCATCCGACGATATTACACTTACTTTACACTGGTTGGTGCCCACTTTCCGTTTCTATACATATTAATCCTAAGTTCTTCTTTGTAAGAATTCCTGTGTTTCAGTAGGATAATTTCTATTTCAGTGTTATAACGCATTGATACGACACTGTACTGATCTCTTCAAAACTTGTGGAGAATATCACACAGTCGGCCCCTACTAAGTTGTAGACTGAACAATATTGGTAGTATAGGCACGTATTGGATTTCAATTCCTTTCATTCCTGTGCATTTTGATTTTCAGAATTTCACTTTCACGTATTTCAATACCTGTTATTTTTACGCCTTTATTGGCCTTTCTCTTTCACATCTTCCATTTTAACACTATGATTTCCTTGAACAGTTGTTGAAAATCCTTATTATTCACCAACTGTATTCACTCATATTTAGAATGAAAGAATGTAATAGCCATAAGGGAATTTTTCATATCTTCGAGTACTATCAACGTGAACTTGTTATTCTACAGTAATCTTATTATCATTTCACAACTAAATATTTCGATATATTTCCAGGACAAAGGGTTATTTAAAATAATTTCCTTGTAAATTTATATCTGCATATACCTACAGATGGTAATCAATATAACGGGAACACCTATGCTCCTGTACAAGGCACTTTTGAGAGGTAGTAACACTAATCATTCGTGTTCTACGACTGTCGTTTGGTATTACAGCTATTGACGTTAGCCAGCCGTATTCTAGGCAGTGTGCGTAGTTTGCATTCGTGCTTTCAGATGTACAGTAGGCGAGGCAGAAGAGATCACTCTAAATTTCGACAAGGACAGATTGTTGGAGCGTCGTCATTTGGAACAAGAGACAGTTGAATGCATGCAATGGAAGCAGACGTAAGGTCGTTTGTGTGACGGTGATTTGAATGCGCCGGTCGGACCTTGACCTGTCACAGTTTTCGCAACGGGCAAACATCAAGTTCTGCCAGAAATTAGGCAAAACCGCTGCCGAAACGTTTGAAATGATGCAGCAGGTTTACGGCGAGGACACATTGAGTCGCAGTGTTGTTTTTAGGTGGCACCGACGTTTTGTGCAAGGAAGGGATAGTTTGAAAGATGATGTGCGTACTGGTCGGCCACAAACATTTCGAAAGGAACGCAAGATCCAAGAAGTTGCAATGTTGAGTGCGTGCTCCCAATCGGTAGACGATCTCGCAGCACCAATAGAGGTCAGCCATGGTACTTGCCACAACATTCTGACGGATGACCTCAACATGTCTCGTGTTACCCAGGATAGTGTGCCAAGAATCCTGTCGCAAGACCAACGTGATGATCGCATGACGATTTGTGGTGACCTCATCAGTAGTGCTGACGATGATCCGACGTTTCTCAACCGGATAATAACTGGAGAAGAAACATGGTATTTTCTTCCATCGGTGCTTCTTGCAGCTATACCAACTTTGGCAAACGTGCATAACGGCCAACGACGACTATTTTGAGTGTGGATGTGGTTCTGTTTAAGTAGTTAATGGAAAACGGGGACTATTTTTAGGGTGAATGGGGTTCTGTGCGGATGTGCGCTGTGTAATGCGGCATCGTGTGCAACATACAGAGTCGTGTGCGTGCCCATCCTCCAGGCGTCAAGTCTCAGAACTTAATGACTGTACTACGTATGATTTGAAATCAGTCATTGAAACCTTTGTGACTTGGTGCTACTAGGGCTAGCACGTCGAAATGTAAGCGGATGTACGGCGCCAGTTGTCGGGGAGGCAAGGACAAACAGACCTTTTGTTTTATAGCCTGGAGAAAGGGACTTCAGTCAAGAGATGACGCAAGGTCGACGTTCAAGGGAACATATTTAGAACAGGGAGACATTCTTTGAGACAATGGTATAGACCAATGGTCCACATTTCGTGAACCCGTTTCTAGACTCAACCTTTGTGTATTTAACGGTTTTGGAAGAGCACTCGTATGACAAAATCTGAAAGGATTTGAAAGTGACACGGCGATATAACCCAATAAGATAGCATTTTCATATTGTGAAGATATATGTAGGCTGGAACAAGGAATTTGCCTCAAATGAGCATAAATAACTATTGTAGAGCAAATTAATGAAACCAATCAGCGCGTGGGGTTTCTTAGGTTTGGGATCGTCGAAGAGTGAAGTTGTCTGCTCATCGAGTTTCAAGCACAGAAGGCATCTTGAGCTAAATCGGATGTTGTGGGACTGTTAATAATTTACACGTGGTCAGATTTAGAAGAATATAGTCAAATTGAGAGAACTGAACCGTTAAAATTGTATAGGCATGAGAGCCTATAGAAACAATATCCAGACTTACAGAAGGTTCAATTGTATACAAATGATGGTTAGCAAAACTTGTTTTGTAAAACTTTGTATGCCTAAATATTGCTAATGTTACACGGAATAAACATTCACAAGAGTAAACATTTCCAGTAACATGGTAGCTTGCCTAGTACGTATTCCCTGGTTGTGTAAAATTAAATGATTTTTTTTCCGTCAGAACACTTTTGGGAAAAAGCACGGCTTCAGATAGAGTGAAAGGGAAGGGAAAACAACTTGTTGGTATGTGAGGTTCGCCATGATAGAGTAGCCCGCTAGTCAATGAACACTGTTTTCACGGTCAAGGGCTGCGTGCCAGCGTTAGCAGCGCAATAATAGTAAAATTTCCCTGTCCCAGTTTCTAAGGAGTGAATGTGTGAAGACTACACGTCAAGGGCGAAGCAGACGGCTCCTGGAGCGTGTCATTTTTGCCGAGGATGGAGACCGGTGGAGATTTCCACTTCATCACCGAGGACATCACAATGACGATGGGAGGTGGCTAAAAAAGCTGACAGCAGCCTGGCTTAAGGCGGATGCGATTCTCTACATAGATGAGTACCAGATGTTTGATGAAATTAACAATGTGATATCGTTATCTAATGTAGCTGAGAGGATGGGTTACTTTGTCTCGTAAATGCAATAGGTTTAGATTTTTTTTCACAGGACTATGTCCTGATGTTTTTCAGTCAGATGTAGGATATATTTGTAAACCTTTTGTAAATATTGTAAAGAACATGTTAATTAATGTACGGAGTCACATTTTGCCATTTATTTCCTTTTCTAAGCTGAGTCGTTAGCATAAATTTTATAAAAATATTTCTAACTTTCATTAGTGTTCCTTGAATTTATTCCTGTTGATGTTGATATGCAATTCACATCTCGGGGCAACTGTGTAAATTAATAAGGAATTACTATTATTATTATTAGTAGTAGTAGTAGCAGTATTTTCTTGAGTGGAGAGCGCTAGTTAGTTCAGGAACTTTCAGGGTTTTAGGCATGAAATTACGTAAAATTTAGTATTAATTCAGTCTTCAAAATTTGAATCCGAGTAAGTTGGTCATATATTTTAATTTGATTTAATGAACCCGAGTATGTTTTGATATGACCAGCGCAGACTTCTGGGGGGTATGGAAGAATAGGACAAAGTAATCTGTTTGTAATTTAAGATTTTAGAATTTTTTGGAGAAGGGACTATCCTTTTGTATTTAAGGGGACGCTCTCCTCAGCTAAGGCCAGACTTTTGATGATTATTGTGGAACATGCCTCAGGTAGATTTGTTTCAGCGTGTGGCTAAGGCCAGGATTCCGTGATAATTGCTTTGTTTCGGGGAGTCTGAATCTCCGTTATAGTTCGTGCTATTGCGCTGTGTGGTAGACGAGGGTAATTAATTTAAATCTTTTTGTACTTTTGTCCAAATCATTTTTTTTGCTGCAGATTATACCTTTATATAGCGCGCTGTTCTTATTTCTGAGTCATCCTTATGTTATAATATCGCTATTTATCTGAATTTTATCATGTAATCTTTCCCAGGGACCAACGTTGATTTAAATGTTTGAATTTGTGTCATGTATTTTTATTCAGGAACCAACTTTGAATAGCGAGTGAACTGTCTAATGTATTATTTGTTTATTTTCATATATTTTCCAGTGAGATTGTCTGTGTGGGAATAGCCTGAATTTGGCATGCCTATTATATGGGAATTGAAAATATAACAATTCGTTATGCTACTTGATTTGTGTAAATATGTGTTTCTTTCCATGGGATTTATTTGTGTATGGTACCGATCCACGTTTTTGTTTTGATTCGAGGCTTGTACGTAGTAGGGTACGTTTTACAGTTATATTAGGTATTTTGCCCCAAAGCGCATTAGGTGACATTTGAGGTTAGGGTCCCTACTGCAATGTCAATTGTGCAGGCAAGGGAAGTACTCATCTATAGTTGAACGAATTAACGAAAGCACGCGAACCCAAATTATTTAAAGTACTAACATCTTTCATGTGTTCAGTTGAACGTTCAGTGCGTATATCGGTGCAAGATTGTCGTATTTAATTGTAAAGATTACCTCAAAATGACCTCTATAAAATCGAGTCAACATTTAAAGATTTGCAAACTGTTGTCAGATATTCCGTTAGTGATTGTCTATTTTATTTATTTACTTTTATCAATAAATATTTTCCACAACTCTGACGTCGTGCTACTGCCTCATCGTTTAAATAAATAATGTACCTTGTCTTGTCTATAATAGAAATATATGTTCCCAATCAAATATTCAGGGTGTAAATTTTATGATAGGAATATTGTAGTGGAGTTCGAACTGAGCACGTCTGGGTTCCGCTGACTACTTTTGGGCACATTACCTTGATGGTAGAACAAGGGGCAGTATCGAAGATTGCTAGTGTGTTAGGTGTAGGGAGAGGAACAATGCCCGAAGTGAGGGTAACGTGCACAACTCGTGGCGAAGCATTATCAGTGGGGAGTAATAACAGACGAGAAAAAATCCTCTGTAATCAGGATCGCTTAACATTGAAGAACTCTAAAGCTAATTCTAACACAAGTGACGTCCGAGGCGGGCAGCAGAGAATAAACGCCCATGGCATGTTGGTAATCAAAAACCGATGCCGAAACCATGCCACATGGACCAGCGATATTTGAAAGCAAGTAATATGATCCGATGTGTTATCATTCACCTTGTTTCTAACAACAGGTCGGATTTATGTGTGAAGAACCCCCAAAGAAGCTTATGGGTCGGACTCCCTAGTTGCTACCTTTAAACATGAAGGGCTCTATGTTGGTGTAGGCCGTGATTTCATGGTATTCTGTTAGTAGTACTCTTAGTCTTAAAGGACGAATTACGGCCAAGCTTTATGTGACCAGCTACATTCGATGGTACAGAATGTTTTCTTTAACAAGGACATAGTCTTCCAAACTAACAAATATCCAATTCACACTGCTACCTCTGTTCGGCCGTTATTTGAAGAGCGTCAGAAGAACATCAGCACCCAGAGGTAGCATTGTGAATCAACCGGATTAAATGTTTCGGATTAATGTGATTCGTTTAGGAGCAGAGAAGCTGGTGAAGATTTTGTAACACACATCACCGTGACGGAACTGAGTGCTACGCTGCCACAGGTAAAATATCACGAATCTTATGAATCCATTCCATGACGAATCGTGTATGTACGAAATGCTAAAGTTGGTCCAATACCGCTCCAATCATGGTCATTCAGGCGATTGTATTATTTTTATAGTCATTAGTATGTTTCACTTTTTCTTGTTAGTCAGTGTTAGTCTTTCTCATGAAGTGGTTTAGTATTCTGGTATTAAACTGCATTACAGAGTGAGCTGACTACGTGAATGGGAATACCAGATGTAAGCTTACATTTGAGAGATAAAAAGTTTCAAGATATTTTTCTCTCGTTTCCTATTTTACCGTGAAACAAATGTCGGAGCTGCGTCTTAAATACGGCCACGGCCACTACCTGTAGAGACCTAATATTTTCCCATCGATTATCGATGTAAACCAGTATGAGGTATTATTACGTTAAACCGATATATATTCTCCACAAAAGTACGTTTCCTAGGTATTAGATAGATAGATAGATAAAGAATGGGTGAACCCTGCCTTCGCAGGGCTCAACACGTAGGTCTGTGAAGACCCTTTGTGTCCCTTAAACGGGTTTGCCTAGTCCAGCCCTAGTGCTCCTATAAAGGATACCAGTGTCCGGATGTTGGCATTCCTGATGTCTTCCAGGCTCACGAAATGTGAGCCAAGGTATCGATGTCTAGTGCTTGCAAGAGTCTCGCACTGACATAACACATGCGCGGAGGTCTCCTCCTCCCTACCGCATCTTCTACACATCGGATCCTGACTGATTTGCATGATGTGTAGGTGTCTCTGTAAGGTATTGTGGCCTGTCAACAGTCCAACTACCATTCGCATTCTGGTCCTATTCAAATTTATCAGGACCTTTTTATAACTTTGGCTAGGCCCTTTGATAATTTCAGGTGCCTGCCTTGCTATAGTTAACCTCTTCCAAATGTCTAAGTGAGACTGGTTTGTCCACTGGGATATTACCAGTTTCACGCTTCGGAGTGACACTCCCAGGAAGGGCTCTGGTCCTATGAAAGGACCTTTTGAGCCTTGTTTCGCTAGTTTGTCAGTTTCTTCATTTCCACTGACACCTGTGTGCCCAGGTACCCATAATAGGGTAACTGAGCTAAGTTCACACAGCTGATCTAACATCCTTTGGCATTCCCATACCATTTTTGATGTTGTTTTAACTGCACATAGTGTTTTTAACGCTGCCTGGCTATCGCTGCAAATAGTGATGTATCTTCTGTGTCCAGCATGTTCCATATATATACAACACAGGCCAGTATTGCATATACTTCGGCCTGGAAAACAGTAGCGTATTTACCCATAGGTAGGGAGAGCCTTGTCTTAGGCCCCCAGACCCCGGCGCCTGTGCCCGTCTCTGTCCGCGAGCCATCTGTGTACCATGTACAGCCCCCAGACCTAAGAAGGGCCCCAGAATCCGCGGCCTACTCCTCCCTTGTGGGTATCACCACTGTGAATTTATAATTCAAATTAAAATTAGGCTTCATCAAGTCCCCGATCATCATTGTCGTGTGCAGGTCTGGTGAAGCCTTGTGAGAATAGAGGCATGACCTCTATTCGGATTCTTGAAGGACCATCCTCCGAGTGACCAGAGGCGGTAGGCACTCATTCCCGCTATTTCCTTAACATATAAATGTAAGGGGGGAAGACCTAGGATGGCCTCCATTGCACATAATGGTGTAGTATCCAGTGCCCCTGTTATTCCTAGACATGCAAGTCTTTGGACACTGTTTAACTTGGTGGTCACAGTTTTACTCTCCGAACCTGGCCACCAGACTAAAGATGCGTAGGTGATCGTGGGCCGTACAATAGAAATATAGAGCCACTGGACCACCTTAGGTCCTAGGCCCCAAGTCTTTCCGACGGCCCTGCGACAGGCCCACATAATCTTGCGAGCCTTATCCACCTTATGGTCTATGTGTTTCTTCCAACTCAGTCTTGCCTCAAGGATTACCCCTAGGTACTTAACTGAGTTTGTCTTAACTAATTTTTTCCCAAATAGGAAAGGCTCTGACAGTCGGTCTAGCCTCCTCCTCCGGGGTAAATACCACGAGCTCCGTCTTGTCGGTATTAACCTACAAGTCCGTGTCGTGGCACCATCTTTCCACCCTACGTAGGGAGCTCTGTACGAGCTCTGAAGCCGTACTGGGGAAATTTCCCACCCCCATCAGGCTAATGCCATCTGCATAGCCTTGGGCGTAAATTCCTCCAACATTTAACCTGGTAAATAGTTCATCCACTACCAGACACCATAATGTTGGTGATAATACTCCTCCCTGTGGACACCCCCTGTCTATATTAGCTCTCAACATAACTGCGTTGAGGGTAAACAGAACTTGACGGTCCTGCAGTGAGGCCATAATCCATTTTATGAGCATCCTGCTCACTCCTCTTCTCTCTAGACTAAGTTCTATGGAGCCCAAAGATGTGTAGTTAAAGGCCCCTTCTATATCTAGGAATACAACCATTGCAAGTTGTTGCTGATCCAAGGCACTCTCCAGGCTAGAAACTAGCTGGTGTAGTGCCGTCTCAACTGACTTCCCTGGTTGATATGCATGTTGATGAGGATGCAGGGGACAGTCTCTTAATACTTTCTCCCTGATATGTCTATCCACTAGTCTTTCCAAGGTCTTAAGAGGAAAAGACGTTAGACTGATGGGTCTATAATCCTTAGGTCTAGTATATGAAGACCTTCCGGGTTTGGGTATATATACTACCTTCGCCTGACGCCACAAGGAGTACACGTACCCCATAGTGAGGCAGGCTCTAAAAATTCTGACCGGGTATGGTATAAGGACCCCACCCGCTTCCTGAAGAAGCGCCGGGAAGATCCCATCCATTACTGGGCTTTTGTGAGGGGCAAAAGATTATAATGCCCACTTCACCCTTCTGGGGGTAACAATCTCTGCGGCTTCCTTCCAGCCACTTCTATAGGGTCTGAAGGATCCGCTCGATTCTACTTCACTATTCGTGACTGCTGAACCTGGAAAGTGGGCATCAAGCAGTAAGTTCAGGGTCTCCCTTACTGTGGATGTATATCCACCCGAAGGTGACTGCAGTGAGCCCAGCCATGCCCTTCCATCCATGGTTAGAATTTTATGAAGCCTTGCCGCTTCATA
Organism: Anabrus simplex; assembly: GCF_040414725.1. NCBI lineage: Eukaryota > Metazoa > Arthropoda > Insecta > Orthoptera > Tettigoniidae > Anabrus > Anabrus simplex. The sequence goes on along the minus strand of NC_090266.1, from coordinate 791,760,907 downwards.
TTGACTTTCAATGGAGTCACAAAACTGTCTCCAAGATTTCCTAGAAGCCTTTTTGACTTCTGACCTATGCCTTCTTTGTGATTCTTTATAAGAATCTAGGCTTTCTTGATCCTGAAGTTCCCTGTATTTATTCCAGAGCCTTCGTGTGTTTCTCCTCAGGTGTTCAAGATAACTGTGCCACTTGAAGCTTCCTGTTGCTCTTTTTGTCTTAACAACTGGGCAGTTTAATTCATAAGAAGTAACCAGTGTCTGTGTGAGAAAGCTCACACTGAGCTCCAGCTCCTCTTTGTTCTTAATTATATTTGAGGGTCCTCCATCCAGTCCCCCCTCACGTCCTCCCTGAAAGACGTCCAGTTGGTTCGTCTAGGGTTTCTATAAGGTGGGATCTCGAAGGAGCCCTCTATATGAAACACAATGTGTCTATGGTCAAACAAGGAAGGTTACAAAGAAACTTTCCAGTCTTTAAATTCCTGTATGAATCCCATGGAACCCAGGGTAAGATCTATGATCCCCTCACTCCTGTTATTGATGAAGGTAAGAGTATCACCTATGAACTGCTCTCCCCTTCGGTTTGTGTGTTTACTTCCCCAAATGCTGTGATGAGCATTGGCGTCACATCCTACTATGAGGTTTAGTCCTTTTTTCTTACAGTATATCACCAGTCTCTTGAACTCCTTCGGCGGGGGTGGAGATTCAGAGTCTCCTGGGAAATATGCAGAACAGACAACCAGATCTCTTGGTTGTCCGCCCTCTTTATATCTCACTATAACTGCTACAATGTCTCTAGTAATGAAGCCTGGTATAGCCCAAGTGTTATGATCCTTAACTAGTATACATGCTCTAGGCTTTTCCTCTGCAATTCCACTGAATAGAGTGAAGCCTGTACATTTTAGTCCCATGATATGCCCCGGTCTAAGCCAGGGTTCTTGTATCAGGGCGACCGAAAACCTGCCTTTCTGGATACTTCTAATAAGTACCCTAGAGGCCGCTATACAATGTTGTATGTTTGCGTGTATGAAAGTAATCATTCCTTACTTTCAGACAATACTTTACCTTATGCAGTCTCCGGAACGTGCAGCTCCGTCTCCCGCGATGAATCTTGAGGCTTGGCTGGCCGCGGTTCCTGTCCGGGCTCCCGCTCTTCGCCCCTGCTGGTCTCAGTATTGTCTGTGGTGGGGTTGGTCCTCTGCTTGTCGCGCTTGCCCTCCACCAAGGTGAAGGTAGCAACATGCACCCCGCAGAAGATCTTCTTCCCCACCACTTTCTCCACATCTCTGGAGTCCATGCTGACCACAAGTCGGACACCTCTCTTCTCCTCCTTGCGGTCGTAGACCCTCCAGCTATTGGGATTTAAGCCATGGTTCTGGCGTGCCATTCTTCCCAAAAGGACGTTATTGTCCTTTGGTTGTCGTGGTATCCAAACCATGACTCTCTTATAGGAAAGGAATTTATCCATGCCCACAATTATGAGCCTGGCTCTTTCCCACGGTTGTATACCTGTAACAAGACTAGGAAGCCATGCTACAGTCTCATCATTCTCTGCGATAATGACGGCCGCACCTCTCGACAGATAGCAGTCCAGGAAATGAGGCTTAATGGGCCCCTGTTACGGAAGCCCGTCTATCAGATCAAGGATAGCCTCCTCCACAGATTCCAGCTGTTTCTCGGTTAGCTGCTGGTCAGGATATCCTACAGGTACTATAGCCATCCTGATCCCAGCTTTGGCTATCCTAGCATACTCCACCTTGGGTTTTTTGTGGGTCGGCCGATCTTCTTCTGGGGTTGCCCCCGACAGAAGTCGTTTCTCCACTGGCCTCTTGGTGGGTGGAGTCCTCTGTGCCCTAGAAGCAGAGCCCTTTTCAGGGTCCCGCCTCTTGTGCCCATTGGATCCCCCCACAGTCGTCGCTGTCATGGCAGTAGAAGGCCTCTCAGCTCCAGGAGTTAGGCCCACTTTGGCCTGCTCCCGGGCCTTTAAAGCCTTCCTATACCTCCTCTTCTCAGCGCCGGAGCGCTGTTTCTTCTTCTTCTTCTGGACTAGTAGATTGCCCACCTCTAGAGTGAGCTCTCTTACTGTCGAGGTCGTACTATCCGAGGGTATCTCCGAAGAGATCCCATCAGTTGTTGTTGAACTGGTGATTCTCTCGGAGGCCCCAGAAGAGCTCTCCGGTGTATGGGTAGCTACAGTACTCATTTAGGTCCCACGAGGAGCTAGGGAAATATATGTCCGCCCAGGCAGAGCCCCGCATACCCGGGTAAGGCTACTTACTTCGAGAGGGCGCCAAGTATCTCGAAGGCTCCGTTCAGGGCACATCTCCCATGTGCCATGCTCCCCATCGGCACGGGTCGCGTTACACCTTAGGGTTGGGTGGTGCTTTAGCTTCCTCCTCCTTGTATACCGAATGGTTACCCAGTAGGGCTCCATTCGGCATCGCAAGAAAGGATCTACTAGTCCCCCTCACCACGAAGAGGATCTTCAATTGAAGAGGGTAACCAAGGTTAATCCCCTACAATTGTAGAAGCACACACGAGGGGGAAGACAGGTATTAGCACAAACATTTTCCTCTGGCCATTTAACAGATTTATTTACTATCACTGCGCTACGTGAGTTCTAACACCTTTGTTTTGAGAAACGTTGTTTTATAATGTCTCTAATTCAGTCTCGTATGACTCCGTCGACTTCGGTATTTCTTCCAATACCACGTCTGCCTTCAAAAATTCTTATGCATTACATATTGGCTCTATGTGACACGAGCTCTGGAGCAGCTGCAGGAATGGTACCACGGTAAACTTTTAATAAGTTTTTGACAGACGGGATAGTGTTGTCTGTTCAATGTGAAATAGAGTGGGCAAAGAGATGAATCCTGATAATCCACAGAGCATAAAAGTACGTGGGAAGCATTTATTCTTTTCTTAAGTAAGTGAAAAAATCATTGCTGATATTAATAAGCTTGTCCTTCAGGAATAAACTCTTCATTAGTGAAAAGTGGAGAAGACAGTTGAAACAATGATGTCACTTATCCCGAAAAGAATTTTGTAATATTATGCGACTGTTGATACTGTCATCGTATTCATGGTAGGTCCAATTTTATGTGCAATTAATTTAATGTGAAGTAAATTTTTAAAATCGCACAAGCATTTGCTATAATTTGATCCCAATACCTTGATAATAATTACTAAGTATCTAACCGACTACGCTACGGACTCAATATTTGGAAGTCTGTTACAAGGAGATCGAATATATTTTTGGATAAAGAGCTAAGTTTTATTTCACTGCGGATTTAAATAAGTAATCAAACTTTGATGGTGCTTATCAGGAGTATTCTTCGCCTTTAAATGATATTATTTGACAGCGTTCCAGTGATACCTTGGTAGGACTGATAACAGACATTTATCACACAGTTCCACAGGCTGCTAAATGAATATGAAAGGTACGTTACATAAACAAGCGTACGAGTACAAAACGAAACAGCTGCTTGATAGCCCGAGTTATGATGGTGGTGGTAGTAGTAGTGGTTATTTCATTAAGAGGATGTACAACCAGTTAAACGCATATAGGGTTAAAATACGCCAATTTAGATAAGTTGTAACAACATTTAACAAACTTTTAGGCCTATCTTCAGAAAGGAAATAACTTTTACATGCAAAAGGCACTGAGGTGGATAATGCTGCACGTACGCACTATTTCATGCACTAATTTATAGAATTTGGAGAAGTCGATCTGTCATGCCATGAGTCACATGATTGTTATATAGGAATTTTTCAGTGAATAATATAAAATTTCATAATTATTAGTGAACCCCACGAACATCTTTAATGAACTGCGTTTGCATTCTACGGCTTACATATTCGATATACACTGACTGACAGAGCAAATGCAACACCAAGAAGGAGTGGTTCGAAAGGGATGAAAGTTGGGGAAAAACAGAGACGGCACGGACGAATAATTGATGTTTATTTCAAACCGATATGCAGGTTACACAATGCGCACGGCATCGACTCAGTAGGATGTAGGACCACCGCGATGCACGCAGAAACACGTCGAGGTACAGAGTCAATAAGAGTGCGGATGGTGTCCTGAGGGATGGTTCTCCATTCTCTGTCAACCATTTGCCACAGTTGGTCGTCCGTACGAGGCTGGGGCAGAGTTTGCAAACGGCGTCCAATGAGATCCCACACGTATTCGATTGGTGAGAGATCCGGAGAGTACGCTGGCCACGGAAGCATCTGTACACCTCGTAGAGCCTGTTGGGAGATGCGAGCAGTGTGTGGGCGGGCATTATCCTGCTGAAACAGAGCATTGGGCAGCCCCGGAAGGTACGGGAGTCCCACCGGCCGCAGCACATGCTGCACGTAGCGGTGGGCATTTAACGTGCCTTGAATACGCACTAGAGGTGACGTGGAATCATACGCAATAGCGCCCCAAACCATGATGCCGCGTTGTCTAGCGGTAGGGCGCTCCACAGTTACCGCCGGATTTGACCTTTCTCCACGCCGACGCCACACTCGTCTGCGGTGACTATCACTGACAGAACAGAAGCGTGACTCATCGGAGAACACGACGTTCCGCCATTCTCTCATCCAAGTCGCTCTAGCACGGCACCATGCCAGGCGTGCACGTCTATGCTGTGGAGTCAATGGTAGTCTTCTGAGCGGACGCCGGGAGTGCAGGCCTCCTTCAACCAATCGACGGGAAATTGTTCTGGTCGATATTGGAACAGCCAGGGTGTCTTGCACATGCTGAAGAATGGCGGTTGACGTGGCGTGCGGGGCTGCCACCGCTTGGCGGCGGATGCGCCGATCCTCGCGTGCTGACGTCACTCGGGCTGCGCCTGGACCCCTCGCACGTGCCACATGTCCCTGCGCCAACCATCTTCGCCACAGGCGCTGCACCGTGGACACATCCCTATGGGTATCGGCTGCGATTTGACGAAGCGACCAACCTGCCCTTCTCAGCCCGATCACCATACCCCTCGTAAAGTCGTCTGTCTGCTGGAAATGCCTCCGTTGACGGAGGCCTGGCATTCTTAGCTAAACACGTGTCCTGTGGCACACGACAACACGTTCTACAATGACTGTCGGCTGAGAAATCACGGTACGAAGTGGGCCATTCGCCAACGCCGTGTCCCATTTATCGTTCGCTACGTGCGCAGCACAGCTGCGCATTTCACATCATGAGCATACCTCAGTGACGTCAGTCTACCCTGCAATTGGCATAAAGTTCTGACCACTCTTTCTTGGTGTTGCATTTGCTCTGTCAGTCAGTGTATATCCCGCGTTTTTTTTTTTTTCGAACACTTTATTTCGTAATAATTTCCTCAGGCACCATTATTTGCATTACGTATGTATGGCTTTCTCAAGGTGATTTAGATCTCAGGCAACCAGTACTTTCCTATATAGATACTGATTCCAATGAAGAATGGAATTATTTTAAAAAATTTAGAACTTTATATTGATATCCACAACCTGCCAAAAGAAGGGCAATACACCAAGATGTTTACTTCGGCATACGCGAAATGCAGGTTAAGGGCTTGATATCAGAGTACGATAGTTCGCTTGACTTCACTGTTAGTTCATGATTCCTTTCCCTCCTTTCGTCACTGGTCCCAAATCATAAATGTCTGTCGGTGTCAGATTTGGCCTGGATAGTTCAGTACATTATTTCTGAAGCGCCATTGTAACAAAAGTGTTTGGTTGGCTGTGTGTGGCCTAGCGTTTTACTACTGCATTTTAATCCTTCTTACAGCAAATCAGGATGACATCTACGATTAATGTACAGTACATAAAAGATGTTGTGGTTTGTCATTATTGCTGGATTAAGAATTTAAGTAGACTTGTTATTAGTCAGTTGTCGAAACATGATGTTATAAAGTGGTTATGTGATGGATTCTGGTAGTATTTCCCAAATGAAGACCTGATAACTAGGAACTCCAAACAAGACTGTAATCAAGTGGCTAACATCTCTAGGAGTGACTAAAAAACTTTCAAAATGATTGCTCCTAAGCAAATTTTGCATATCACATTCATCTTTCGAAACTTTTCAGGCTACGTAGTACATAATTTTCTATTTGTGCGTGCTTGGGCTCCAAACATGCCATACTCTCGAGGCGATGTATATCGTATTCTAGAAGGTAAGAATTACTATAATGTGACGATTACAATTTTATTTCGTAAGGTAAATTATAAGTAAAATTACGTTTAATGAAAAGTAACGATTACAAGTAAAACTTACTGAGAAATATAATTTTTACATGTAAATAGATTGCTTAAAATGAATTACTTCCCAACTCTGATTATATCAGATGTAGTTACGATAGCTCGCTAAATTTGTTTGAGCTATACAGAGGACAACAGGGCTTCAGAAATTTGTACGAAAATACTTGTGAGCGATGCTGTATATCTTGGACTTTTTTAACATTAGAAGGACCACAATTATATGTAAAGATAGTAGGACCGTGGTAATTTCATTCTATTTTCTAGTGTGAAATGTCTAATAAATTGCAGTATAATATGTAAAGGAGTCTCTAGTGTAACAGGTTATGAAATTTTAAATAACTACCATATTAAATGTCTCATTTAAATAATAAGGAGAATATAATATCTGTACCTAAAGCTTCTGTGGCTAACTCCACGCCCACTACCAAGAAGGTCTAATGCAATTTGACTTCATCTTCTTAAGGAAGGATGCAATCCTGCTGTCTTGCTAGGACTATATATCTTCCACTGATCACTTCCACCATCGGTTGACTCTAATTGATTTAGATGGAAGTCACAAGGGGAATTATCAACATCATCTACGTCAGTCATTTCACCACTCAGCGGCACTGTTAACTGCTGAATTTCACGGAAAAGCAGATTATGTGTATATACATACATAGTTCGACTGTGATGTAGAAACAACGAATTTTAATCAAAAGTAGGCATCTGCGATAATTACATGATATGCAGGTGACGTGAAATACTCACTGTTTGTAGGCTAGGGGCAGGTGGCATGATTGTTATTATTATCTCATTCTCCTGGGTTGCACACGACGAAGTTTCGATATACGTATCTCTCAAAATATGCGGCGGTCATTCTGAACGCCTGGGATCTTTAAGGCAATAACTTTAATAACCCTCTCCGTATATACGATTTATGGTACTTTTTTGCTGGGCTGAGTGGCTGAGTGTCCAACTTGACAGGTTCGATCCTGGCTCATTCCGGTGGTATTTGAAGGTGCTCAAACATGTCGGCCTCGTGTCGGTAGATTTACTGGCATGTAAAAGAACGCCTGTGGGACTAAATTTCGGCACCTCGGCGTTTCCGAACACCATAAAGGTACTTAGTGGGACGTAAAGCAAATGACGTTACATTTTTGGTTGAAAGCTCATTTCTTATCCCATTAAAAGTCGTCAATTATAGGGACGTTAAAATAAAATGTGTGCGATTTTATGTAGCAATGAAACATTCTTACAGGTCGCACTTACTTTCTAGTTTTAGATAATGAAATCCTCATTAATACCTCTTACTGAGACAGAGTTACGACATCGTGACTGTGATACGATATTACGTGCTCAGGATAATTTTTAGAAAATGATCCCAATGTCTTTGATCACGGCTACTCGACAGAATTTTATATATTTTCTGCCCATAATAGCTGTAATTATAAGTAAACATTTGAAGAATTCAACACTGTTATACTACATAATTTATCCGGTTACGACTCATATTCCATTATTAAATAATTTGGAGATTCAGATGAGAAAATAAGCCTAATCCCTCAGAACAAAAAGCGTGCAATTTACTTTCGAAATTCCTAAAAGTAGATGATATATGTACTATAAAACTTAAATCTCATGACCCGTTTCGCTTCATGGCATGTACTCTTGATAGCTTTGTATAAGTTTACATTCGAAATAACACTACGAAATTGGACGTGTCTATCCAGAAAAATGATCAGTTTCATTTCATTCGGTGAAAAAGTATATTCCCTTACGAATTTGAGGATGGCGTAGAGCGTCTTAAAGAACGCACGTTACCATTAAAAGAGTAATTTTACAACTCCATAAATTCAACTGGAATTAGCGATGAATATTTTGATCAGCAACGTGTCTGGGCTTAGTTTCACATTGAAACGCCAGGTGAATACTGAAACTTATATCTAAAAACTGATGTTTATCATGTTAATGAAAAGTTACGCAATGTTTGCGTTAAAACATGAGATCTTGACTCTTGTTTGCAGTATACAGTACGGGGGATAATTTGGGAAGCCATGTTAAAATACACACCAGTGAATTTAGAATGCTAACAGATACTGACATGGTCTATTTTATAAAATCAGCTTTCACCCCATCAACGTGGTAATTAAAACTGTTGTGTATGTCAGTTATGTGCGCGATATTCTATGGCTCATAAAATAAGTAAGTCTAATTATGATTACGGTGAGCAGTCTAATCAAAATATATAATCTATAGGCAAACAATTAGTACGAACGGGCTATATGTCAGTATCTAGAAATAAATAGTTTCCACTGGCTACTGCAATATAAGATTGATAATTTAGATGATGAGACTGACAAAGGATACATCCAAGTAGTTAATCTCAAATACCTGGACGAGTTGCAGGAACTTCACGATGATATTCCATATTTTCCCCTGATAATATCAAATTTCCGTATATCACAGAAAAAGAAATATGTTAAATACGAATGCAATAATATAATACATTATCGTAACTTGAAACAATGTTTACAACATGAGTTGAACCAATCAATCAGTCAATCACCATTGATCGGCATTTTGGGGCATTCGTCCAGGTGGCATATTCCATATCAGTTGATTACCTAGTATTTTCTAAAATAATTGCAAATAATTTATAAGTTTATCGAACACCTCCCTTGATGAATGATCCCATTCACTAACTCATCTTCCTAAAAATGAATATTTGTACCAATTTGACCTCTTGAATTTCAACTTTATCTTCATATTGTGATCTTTCCTACTTTTATAAACACCACTCAAAGTTATTCGTCTACTAATGCCATTCCACACCATCTGTCCACTGACAGCTAGGAACATAGCCGTTCAGTCAAGCAGTTCATATCCTTTCTCCCAAGTCAACCCGGGCCAAACATCCAACATTTTGGTAACGTTACTCTTTTGTCGGAAAACACAAAGATCAAATCTAGCTGCATTTTTCGGATCCTTTGGAACAAGTGTTCCATGTGAGGGTCCCTATGCTGAAACCATACTTATATTGTGTTCTTACCAGAGATTTACATGCCCTCTCTTTTACATCCTTCTTGCAACCACAAAATACCGTCACATCCACATGAGGAGACGTGTATCATTTATTTACAACAGCATTAATTATGATTACCTCAGTGAAGATTCTTACTTATAATAACACCCAAGAACTTACAATGTTCCCCGTGAGGGACATCCACCCCATCAACGCGGTAAATAAAACTGTGAGGACTTTTAATTGTTAGTGAAACATACAATCGGACATTTCATCCCATTTACCAACGTACAATTGCCTGCAGTCCATGTCACATGGTCGAGTATTTTTTCGCATTCGCTCAATAACATGTATTTTAATAATTACTCTCTACAGTGTAACATCATTCGCAAAAAACCTACCTTTGATTCCAGTTTTTAATCACTTTTATACACCGGCGGGATTCCCGAAACCAAGAAGGAGTTGCGCTAGATAAACGAAATTCTGGAGAAGGGTTAACAAAACCGAAAGATGACGCTTACTCGAATTTGCGAGCTGGTGGATGAAGAGTGATATAGTAGCTCCGCTATGAATTTGTAAAGCAGGTTTGGTTTAAATACGCACTGTATACTCCGTGAGCGTTAGTCATCATCCTGTGCTGAAGTTTCGAGGGAGGTGTGAGTCAATCATGCCTTTAAGGAGGCGAAAACAGAGTTTGAAATCTTTACCGAGTTCTAACTAGGCCGTATACTGCGGTTACGAGAATGTGGATGTTCTTCCCGCGATATTGTCTCACACGGGCCACTGCGGAGAGGAAGGACCGCCGTATTCACCGCGTGGCTGTGTTCGATCGTACTGAATATGCAGCAGCGACTAGAGCTTCAGTTGGCCCTAGAGTGACACAGAGAACTCTAATAAATCGATTATTTGAGGGAGAGCTCCAAGCAGGACGTCCTGTGACGTTCCTGTCACTAATTCCCAATCACTGCCATCTACAGCTTGAGTGGTGTCAAGCTAGAACTCTTTGGAGTGTGGAGTGGAGATCTATTGTGCACTCAGATGAGAGCCCTTTTTGACTCAGTACCAGTGATGGCCTCAGTTTCGTTAGGAGGTCAGGTGATTGCTTGGAACCAAGCTGTATATGGGCACGACACACTGGATCTACACCAGGATTTATGGTCTCAGGAGCGATTTCCTTTGTAAGTAGGAGAACTCTCGTCGTTATTCCAAGAACGTTGTCAGAGGTTTTGTACGTCAGACTGGCGACTGATCAGGTTGTGCTGCCATTCGTTCGGAGAATTCAAGGGGTGTTAGTGTTTTCCAACAGGACAATGCTCGTACTCATACAACAGCTGTCACCCAACGTGTTCTACAAAGTGCAGACCAGTTAGCAGTTCAGAGGGTTACGAACGGGCAAAGTTGAATGTGGTGGAGCTCAATCCTGTTGTTACCATGTCGTCAAACGATAGTGCAAGGGCACATCCTACATCACCAGTGGGAGTTCCTGACGCAGAAAGTGCAGATAGCGTGAGCCCGTCCAATGGCCCTCAAAGAAATATGGTCCAATCATGCGATCTCCAAGTTTCCACAGCAAATATTCACTCCCCATCGTATTTGATGGGCTGCCTGTCGCACCCACTGGGGATTGTCTGGACTCGAATAGTGCATGTTGTGGCGATCGACGTTCCCATTATTGTGGAAGCGCGATTCGTCTGAGAACAATACATGCGATACGAATGCTGCATCATTGTTCAGCCTTCCTAATAACCACCGACAGAACACCATTCGAGGTTCGAAATCCCGCCCATGGAGCTTTTGGTGTAGATCAAGATGGTATGGGTGAAATTTATGTTCATGCAGCATTCGCCAAACAGACGGCTGGCTGGTGTTCACCTGTCGCGCAATCGCAATTGTACTGATGTGTGGATTATTACGACCTGCTTCCAGAACGGCCTCTTCTGTTTCATCCGATGTAACAGGCCTATCGCGGACTGGTGGCTTGTTGGTAATCACGCCTGTTGTCCTTAGGCGTCTTTCAACACGGCTGAATATCGTAGCAGCCGGGTGCCGCCTGTCGGGATACCGTTCCTGGTACAGATGTAGTGCCTCCCACGGGTTTTGTCTTGCTTGCCCATAAATGACGAGCATGTCAACGTATTCCTCTGTGGAAAACATGCCGAATGACAGCATATTTTACAGTACATTCAGGCCCTAACCAGCTGAGTATGCGCAGGGTTCAAGTTGAATGACAGCGTCATTCTACTGTTTGAATGTGGCAAACGTGGGCCTGTGTTTACGTATTCAAACATCATACCGATGCAAAGGTAATTGAACGATGCAGGATTACTACCACCGCTGGCAATCTCCGTCGTTTCCTAGGTGAACGCCTCACCACATCCGCTACGCTACACTGCTGGAAACATGCTGGCAGTACGACAAGAGCAGAGTACATACGCCATCCAGTTCGGTGTTTAACACTTTAATACTGTACCTAGGTTTATGCACTGATTCCCCCCTTCGTTACATCCGGTCACGAGACAAGACACGTTAATATAGTTACATGGTGAAAGGATGTTGATACACGATTTAAAGGCGTCATGTTTTGCGAACGGACGAAATAACACTTCGCTAGGGTTCAGAATCGTGTGGAAGTGGGCTCCCTGAACATTAGTACCATACAGCATGCCTGCAGGGGAATAGCGCCCCTGTATCCATGTGAACGTTAGTTGGGTTGCTGAATCAGACTGTATATTCCAACTTGACACATTATTTATGGTACCACAGTCTTCGTAATATTCGCACCATCTACATATATTTCATGAATAATTTCTCGGAAACTGTTCGCAGTAATGTGTGAGTATTAGATGTAAATAATGTTGTTTGCTTTGCACTCCACTAACTACTTTTTCGTGGGTTTCAGAGACGTCTAGCGGCCGGAATTTAGTCCCGCGGAAGTATTTTATGTGCCAGTAAATCTACCGATAGGAAGCTGACATATTTGAGCTTCTTAAAATACCACCATACTGAGCCAGAACAGGTCAGAAAGCCAGCGCGTAAATCGTCTGAGCCACTCAAAATTTTAAAACTTTTAGTGGGAAAGATATCTCAGGAACTATCATTACGGAGCATAACAATGCGTGATCGAGAGCGTCTGGAAATAAAATTATTTTCATAGTGGTCAGTCTCAATGTAGTTTGAACGAAATTTGAACATCGGGGCAGCTTTTCGATCATCATGTCATTTGGTTGAAAATTTATTGATTCCGTATACATAAACTGCGTCAGTCGTAGCAAGGCCCTGAAATAAGGTTTATGAAGCAATGTGGTGAAGGAATAATTGGCCATGAAACAAAGAAATTAAATGTTATACACCCTGGCCGAGTGTCTCAGACGATTGAGGCCCTGGCCTTCTAGGCCCAGCTTGGCAGGTTCGATCCTGGCTCAGTCCGGTGGTATTTGAAAGTGCTCAAATACACAACCCTTGTGTCGGTAGATTAATAGGCACGTTAAAGAACTCCGGCGGGACTACATTCCGGCACCTAGGCGTCTCTGAAAACCTTAAATATTGTTAGTGGGACATAAAGCAATTATTATTATTATTATTATTATTATTATTATTATTATTATTATTATTATTATTATTATTATTATTATTATTATTATTATTATTATAAAATGTTATTAAGGAACGAAACGGAGATTTTCAGAGTAATATAGCTAGTACAAATAAAAGTGAAATATTATTATTATCTTTAATATTATCACTAAGAATTGTTTTCCGTCACGTATTCGAGCATCATCCCCCATGTTACTAATTACTTATATAACTAACGCACATGATGGTAATTAAAGGCGGCATTCACTCTTATGGAAATTCTGGAGGCGGCGCCATTTTTATATCAGGCGGATCCACCAATGCTGGTAGTAGTTATATTACACTTTGTTTCCTAGAATGAAGCTTTAATGTAGATGATCGTCATTAACATGCGTGACCATATTCAGTATTCTCACCTTTAAGACTAGTCTTTAATAATATTGAATGAAGAACTTAAAATTAAATCCAGGTGAATCAGCTGTTCCTAACATTATTTTGTTCTGCAGCCAAACAAACGTGTAGAATAATGGTTGAGGTCGATATTTCTCTGCTATCATCCAGTGTGGTACTAATGCACCAAGATTTTGGCAAGAAGAAATAATACCCCCTATTAACAAAAGGAGAGAATATACGTGGAATACAAATAAAAATAATACGTGTATTACTTTGTTGGACACATTTTTTAAGATACAAGATATTAGCAAATATAATTTTGAAATGGGCAGAGGAATACTCTATGTTCTCAGTATACCAGCCGCGGTTCAGGAAACGAATGAGAACCACATATAATATATTTATAACTAAAAATAATAGGCAAATGCATAATAAGAAAAGGTGCTAGTTTACATATTAAATCTATAAACGTACAAAATGCTTTTGATTCGGTCAGCGAACAGGCTCTCTCTGCGAAACTCCCTAGAAAAGGGATGCCAAATGAAATTTTGTAGGTTATAGAAGATATGTATATGGAAGTGATATGCACAATTAAAAGAATGGTATACTAAACTGTAGGAGAGATACATTGAAATATTGGACTTAAGCAGGGATGTAAATTATCACAATATTGTTCATACTCACTTTTAAGGATGTTTTGTATAGTGAAGGGAAGGAAGATAGGACAAGCCCATGTCGGAATAATAGAAATATTCCTTGGCTCGCTTTCGCAGACGACATCCTTCTGCTAACTTCAAGATCAGTCGGTATGAAAAGCAGTATCAAGGAAGCTACTAAATATTGCGGGTAAAAATTGAAAATTATCATTAATAAAAAGGGAAATAAGTTAAGGAAAACTGAAAGGTGGTGAATAGAAGATGTAGAACTAGAAGTGGTCAATAAAATAATTAGGAATTATAATAACATCAAAAGGAACTTGGAATCCACAAACAAGGTGAGCTAAAATGAAAGGGATGTCTGCTCTATCTATCACAGTGTGTCTGGAAAGGAAGATGCTAGATACAGAATATAAGCTGCATAAAAATATTTTAAATGTCCTTGTGATATCAAGAACGTTGTATACGCGTACTGAAGTAGATATAACATAGATATAATTAGTAACAAATTCTGCAAAATAATACTGAGTCTACCATGATGTACAGCTAATAGCAGAGTTAGAATACTATGTGAAGATATAATTATACAAGCAGATATAGCTAGAAGGGTAATAAAACACTGGTTGAGTTTCAGAAGGGGAGACGGGAAGCCAATATTGAATTTAACATACAAACACCTGTTGAAATATTAAAATTATTATTACTCGCTAATGAAATTTCAAAGGATGCTGGACAGAATAGCAATGGTAGAACAGTAAGCTAAGAGATTCGGAAAACAATATAAGAAGTTGTGCAAGAAAGTAACGATTAGGGTGAAAGATTTTGAGAATCAGATAATTATGGGAGAATGTGGGACTAAAAGAACTGTATCGGAATCCTGTGAAGTTATAAAAAGTAGCAATAAATTTAGAAATGCTTCAAAGCAGACAGGCTATAGGTATGGTGTGGTGGATAATGGGATTATATATGAATCAGGGGCAGAGACAGATTCATGACGAAAACCGTTGTTTATTTGTGGAGATGAAATGGATAAAGAGCATCTATTGAGTGTTTGGAGGGACAGGGATGCAATACAGATTAAAATATCTAAGTATGGAATATAAAACAAAATTTTAAAGAGAGAAAGAATTATATATAAGTGTTAAATTATTTCACCGGGAAAAACAGCAAAACATTTGTAGCCTATCTCAACAAACATGTGGCAAAAGGAAATAAATAAAAAAAATTAACAAGAACAACCGAAAATAGTGAAGGGTAAGACATACTTTTGTCACAGAATATGGAACATTGTACTCGTATTGCATCTAGGTCAAAAGAGGAAAGAAAAGTGGGGGTGATTACACGGGGAATAGATAAAAAGACTCTTAGGTATAAACATGCCTGACCCTGTGGTGTAGTGGTTAGTGTGATTAACTGCCACCCTCGATTCATGGGTCTGCCACGAAATTTGAAAAGTGGTACGAAAGCAGGAACGGGGTCCACTTAGCCTCGTGTGGTCAATTGAGTAGAGGGGTGTTCGATTCCGTCCTCAGCCACCCTAGAGGTGATTTTCCGTGGTTTCTCACTTCTCCTCCAGGAAAATGCCGGGACAGAACCTAACGTAAGGCCACGGCCGCTTCCTTCCCTCTTCCTTGTCTATCCCTTCCAATCTTCCCATCCCCCACGAGGCCCCTGTTCAGCATAGCATGTGAAGCCATCTGGGCGAGGTACTGGTCCTCCACAGTTGTATCCCCTGACCAGAGTCTCACACTCTAGGACACTGCCCTTGTGGCGGTAGAGGTGGGATCCCTCGCTGAGTCCGAGGGAAAACCGACCTTGGACGGTAACCAGATTAAGGAGAATAAGAAGAGGAAGAAGAAGAAGAAGAAGAAGAGGAAGAAGGCATAAACATAACATTTGATATAGTTAGCCTAGTAGTTGTAACAAAGATAATTTAATGCATTCATCAAACAAATGGATAGCAATAAATTAAAGCTTTCTCCCAAGTTTCAGGCGATGAAGTGCTAGGGGATGGGAATATTCTGTTCTATTAATGAAATGGAAATGGCGTATGGCTTTAGTGCCAGGAGTGTCCGAGGACATGTCCGGCTCGCCAGGTGTAGATCTTTTGATTTGACTCCTGTAAGCGACCTATGCAAAGTGATCAGGATGAAATGATGATGAAGACAACATACGCACCCAGCTCCCTCGCCTGCACAATTAACCAGTGATGGTGACATTTTCGTACCCTGTTGGGAATCGAACCCGCGGCCCCCGTAACCAAAGGCCAGCACGATAACCATTTATCCATGGAGCCGGACGTTCTACCAATGCACTCTAAAGACAACCTGCAAACGATTCTCGACACCGTAATCCTTCCCGCCATGTGACTATAGACCGTTCGAAACATATAATATATCTTCAATGATTTATCGTACGCAGTCCGCCCCTGTGGTGTAGAGGTTAGTGTGATTAGCCGTCACCCCTGGAGACCCGGGTTCGACTCCCGGCTCTACCACTTAATTTGAAAAGTGATACGAGGGCTGGAACGTGATCCACTCAGCCTCGGGAGGTCAACTGAGTAGAGGGAGGTTCGAATCCCTCCTCATCCATCCTGCAAATTGTTTTTCGTGGTTTCACACTTCTCCTCCAGGCAAATCCCGGGATGGTAACTAACTTAAGGTCACGGCCGCTTCCTTCTCTCTCCCTTGTCTATCCCTTTCAAAATTCCCATCCCCGCACAAGGCCCCTGTTTAGCACAGCAGGTGAGGCCGCCTGGGCGAGGTACCGGTCATCCTCCCCAGTTGTATCCCCGACTCAGAGTCGGAAGCTCCAGGACACTGCCCTTGAGGCGGTAGAGGTGCGATCCCTCGCTGAGTCCGAGGGTTGAACCGACCCTGCAGGGTAAACAAATGAAGGAGAGGGAGAAGAATATAAATTTGTCGTCAAATAGAATAAATATTAAATATATTTTACTGTAATCTGGAATGAAACTACCTGGAAATATTGTTCACAAATGCGGAAAATAGATTTCACTTATATCACTTCAGCCACATTTCTGACCAGTCACTCCATATCTTGACTACAATTTCCGTTGTTGCATTCTGGGCAAGTGATCACAGTAACCTCATGTTCTTCATACGCACTGGTTTTCTTGTCTGCTGCAAGAGAAGAACCGACGTCGTAATTTTGATGGAGAGTCTTCCCCTTGCTGTTGCTCTTGTGTTTTGTATTGTCTTAGAAAGAGCTGAGTGTCTGTATTCAGGTTCCTAAGTCCAGTTCTAACTTCGAGATACGGTTTCATCAGAGATATCGCCAAGGCTTCGAGAAAATCTCTTCGGTATTTATCGCCATTCTCAGCGTGTGTTGAATTTTTATAAGATTTGACTGTTCATTGCTACTATATATTTACCACCTGGAGAAATAAATCCAAAGGCCAGGTCCTTGTTCTTGAAAACGTGTAGGTATTAGTGGCGTGCATTGTTCGAACTTGGCTGGGCTGAGTGGCTCAGACGGTTGGGGCGGTGGCCTTCTGACTCCAACTTCGCAGATTCGATTCTTGCTCAGTCCAGTGGTATTTGAAGGTGCTCAAATACGTCAGCCTCATGTCGGTAGATTTACTGGTACGTAAACGAACTCCCGAGGGACTAAATTCCGGCACCTTGTCGTCCCCGAAAATCGTAAAAGTGTTTAGTGGGACTAAAAGCAAATAACATTATTATTATTGTTCGAACTTGAGATGGGTAACCAAAACGGAGCAAGATGTGCCTTGTTGCATATGCAACCACCATCGCAAAATGCCGTAGTTTGCTGCAATTCGTTCGATAGGGCATGTTCGAAGCGAATTTTGCTGACTAGCAAGGATGACCTTGCTTCCTTTACTGACGTTGCAAGCAATGTGGCTCATCCCGATGTGAGTAAGCCCTTGTTTGCAAAGAGCAAAGGACGGGAATTTGGAGGTATGGAATAGTATAGTGAAGTATTCGTTTTGAGCTGAAGGTCACCATGCAAAGTGGATCGACGGAAGGCGTTATGGATAAAATCCAAAACAGTGAATATAAACTAATCAAGAGAGATGGGCTCAGTTTAGATGTTTGGAAGAAGTTCCTGCTTCTGTTCTTCGCAGAGTCAGCAGACATGGTATGTTTCCTGTGAAACATATAAATCTGCTAAAACTCATTAAAGAAAAATGTTTGCAAATTTGATGCTGGTTCTTCTCGCCATTACAATACAGAGCAAAGCATAACTTGCGCAAGTGTTATCATGCATGGCAAAGATTTCCGACCTTGTAACACTGCAGCCGGAGAAGGCTTTAAAGCAAGAAGTGATATCGTTGCTAATTTTGGCACAGTAGATATTATTGATGTGTTACCACACCCTTCCACCCTTAGCAGAAACGTCCAAGTAAAGACAGCTGAAATACGAAGCGAAGTAATGCCTGTGATTATTTCTGCCATGCACGACATATGTTACTCGGCTGCACTTGATATGTGGACTGACTAGATCCATTTCTGACGCTGACTACACAGACAGAGAGTGGAAGATGTTCAGTAATGTGCTTTTTACTACAATATTTCCTGATCCAAAGAAACCAGGTGAAAGTATAATTGTGGAGGTTTACAAAAGAATGTCCGAGTTATACATTTCTCAGTGTGATAATAAGGACATGTTTTTAGTAACAGATCAGGGTTCAAACATAAAGAAAGTTCTTGAATATAATAGATGCCTGCCTTGTGCTGGTCACTGCATAAATAAAGCGCTTGCGCACGTATTTCATGAGACGAGATTTCTTGTGGAAGATGCTCCAGTATCTGCAAACACAACAAACGCCGCAAGGTCTGTGGTGAGGAATCTGAAATAAAAAAATAAAAAAGCGGTATTGCTGCCCAGCTTCAAACAACGGGTACATCAAGAAGTAATTACGATGTGGAATAGTCTCTATGCGATGTTACAGTGTGTTTAGCAGTATGATCAAATTGTTGCATTGTTGCGAGATCATAACGCTTTCCAAAAGTTAGATGGCTTCAGTAATAAGGTTACAGAACAGACGGTAGCTTTCCTTAAAATATTAAAAGAAGCAAGAGATGACCTGGAACATGAATCAGCACCAACAATTCATTTAGTACTCTTGTGCTTCCATAAACTGCCGCAGCACTGTTCAGTCAGTGAATCAGACTGTGAGGTATTTGTTTATACTTTACTTCTGCAGTTTATGCCACTTACGTAACATGCATATAGTCATTACATTAATATTTTGTTGAACCTTGATTTCAAATTCAGGAAATCCGTAAGATAAAGATCAGAGTACACAAGCTCTTAAGTAAAAATCTACAGGTCTCAACTGTGCACAAAATAACCATGTTATTATGGCCTGCGTTTCACCGCCTGAATGTGTTAGAAGAAGACGAAAAGAAGGCCGTATGGATCTGTATAACAGATATCTATATCAGGTTCGTAATATAATTTTCTGTGGGTTGTTACTTAAGTCATTTTATTTCAACGTCCACCAAACACCTTGTTTAGTTACTTCAATTCTACTTTTATCTTTTTCTCTCTGTAGATCCTTCACGTCGCACTGTGCATCCTGGTGATAAAGTAGAGATATATTGCGATGTGAATGCTGGTAAAGATGACAACGACCTACTGCGCTATACAAGGAGCCTACTCTGTCAGTAATTGGCAGACGTACATTGTGCATTTCAGCAAGCAGCAAAAGAAACTTTAGTAAAGCTGTACTGCTTATTATGAGTCTTACGTGTCAGCTAGACCCAGGCCGAGTCAACGACCCGTTATTAATTCATAATAATCATAACAATATATCAATAGTTCGCAATTAATTCCAAATTTTGAGCTAGAGTTTCTGGACTAACCATATATCCTTGGATAGGAAAAGTTCAAAAAAAAAAAGGATTTTTTTTTCATTAATTTTGAGGTTTATATTTAATTCTATGTGTTATAATGACATTAATTTCTACAGTTTTGGTATAGCTAGTAGTGAAATACAGTATATGGCTTATTCATAAACAACGTGTATTTAGGTTCTGTATATAGAGCAATAAATTACGCTAGCTAGGAAGAATACATGTGGCAGCACGTGAAATCCATTAACGATTGCTCTCAGTATAGTGTAGAAACAGTAAAAATATGACTTTATTGACACATTCGTGCCCGGTCATGAGTTCACCATTGTCGCAAAAGTGTAATGTTTCGAAATGTAAGGTACGCGAAAAAAACTTAACAGAGTACACCTAAGCAAGGACGGACAGAGGCGAGCACTTCTACCTGTGACTCAGATATACGCGTGAAGAAGCAAGTATCAAGGGGGGGCAAGGTCGAACCAATATAGATCGTCTCGCCTCCAAGAAGCAAATTCGATCATAACCGTTCTCGATAAAGCAAGCATAGAGCGTGTTTTGCACGACACTGTTAGGTATCGCTCTTTTTAATTACGGTATCTACACCACCTTTGTTTCATAGTCCAATATGATGATGGACTTGTTGGTACTGGCATCAGTTTCAGCATCACTGTTCATCATGGAGAGAAATATAACTGCTCTACATATCTTGGGTACAAGGGACACAATAGTAACGTCTTTCTGGAAGGAAAACATAGATGAACCAACTTTTCTTGTCTTCATTGGAAAAATGATGGTGTTACTTTCCGTTTGTTTTTCTCTACAGTGTCCACCATTTTTACCTAGTCCTTCAAAAGAGACATGGCTAAAGGGTCACTGAAATAACAGTTGTCGCAAGTTACATTTCTGTTTTGCTCTTCCCATGGTTGGAGGAAACGATGAATGATGACAGCTTGTGTATTCGGTACCTTGAACTGCCCTTCAGGATGCTGACCACAGTATTTTCTAAATTAGTAACATCGAAGTTTTCGAGTCACATGAAACAAACACCTTCAATTCATATTTAGCTAGTTTATTGGGTAGGTACTGAATGAAGGTGCATTTCTCTCGAAAATGTATCAACATTTTATCTCTTATCATTTGTTCTCCCACACAGTAATTATTCTTGCAGTTTTTCACAAAGCGACCGAGAAGAAAGCGTATTTCAGTAAGTTTGACACTTTTCCCTCTCCTGTCTGGTTGTCTTATTATCGAATCTTACAGCTGCAAGCAGGAACGAAAACGATTATAAATCACACATACAATCAGTATTTAACACCCAGTTCCGTCTGTTGCCTACAATTCAAGAAAATTTGTATTGTTCAATTAATTTTCTCCTTGTCAAAATAAGAACCCTAAAACTGTCCTTTGCATTCCGAGTACAGTCATAGATTTACCGTATTATTCGATCTGCAAAATCATCCATTCAATGACATGTTGAATAATGTCCTCGGTGAAAAACGTTTCGGAAGCACTTCTTTCATACAGAATATGACGAACACATGGTTCTGGATGAGGAACCATTTTTACTGAACCTTACTTGTCAGTGGGTTTTTATTCCAACCGGTTACTTTACCTCTCCCCACAAAATACTCATCCCCAATGTCACTGTCCTTACTGTAATCGAAACAATTTCTTTCTTGCCTTGAGTGATTGGATTCTTCTTCTGATTCTGTATCGTTATAATTTTTCTCTATGTATTCTTCTTCAGTAGTATCTGCGTCTCTTCCAACCTCTTCTTCTAATTCTTCTTGTGCTCTACCCTGATGGATTTTTCTTCAGCAAGCACCTTTGGAATTTTATGTCGTATACCAGCCATACAAGAAACAGAACATGGGGATATGTATATAGGTTCTAATTACAATAAATCATTGCATAAAACGTTGAGAGATAGTAAAATAAGTGAATCAAAATTCCACTTACAGTACATCACTTTGTACTTTGTTCACCTTACGCTGCACCTCATTGTTTATTACCGTGAATCAGCACTAAGGAATCCAACAACAATGGCACTGTTTGCAGGTGTAGCGAACATTTCAGGGATAGGTTAGATGGCGTCAAAGGGCCCGCAGAATCATTACCAAAAAATCACTTCGTTTAGTACACGTGGTGTACTTTATGCAACAGCGCGTGTACTGACTGGAGGGTAATGGGGGGTTTAAACGAAACTATGGAAAGGGTATGTGGAAAATTGCGAGTGAGATTTGAAGGTGCTTTTACAACATGCTTCACGTCGCACAGACACAGAGAGGTATTATGGTGACGATGGGATAGGAAAGTCTTAGGAATGGGAAAGAAGCATACAAACCCCGTATTTACCTGGTGTAAAAATGGGAAATCACGGGAAGACTTATTCAGGGATGCCGACAGTGAGGCTAGATTCCACTAACTCCCGGATGAAAGCTCACAACTGCGTGCCCCTATCTGCACGGCCAACTCGCTCGGTGGTGTAGGTCTTAAAGGGTGGGTAGGAAATAGGTATCTACGCTCAGATGGCCTTCACTTGAACGGCGGTGATACGCATAAGATAGAAGTTTGTTTAGAAGGGTTATACGGGTGGGGGGTGTATATACAGTACAGGGAAAAGGGGTATAATAGGGAGCGGTGATTACGCCACAGAAATCTGAAAATCAAGTAAGGATGGCATAAGAATGTTAGTGCTGAACGGCAGAAGTAATGCAAGTAGAGGAATAGATTTAAGTAATTTAGGTATGTATATACTTACCAGATATTGTTGATAGGAGTTGAATCATGTCTGAGAACTGGTATAATAGATGCATCCATTTGCCATTTTTCATGGAACTGGAATGATTATCGTAGAGACAGGATGGGAATGGTATAAGGGGGAGTATTCATTCTGGCGAAAGAAGAAGTTGTAAGCTACGAAAAAGATAAAGATGACAAGTATGAAATGCTAGGTTTAAGGATCATCTCTAAAGATACTAGGCAGCTTGACGTTCTTGGAGTGTACAGACATGGAAATGGTTGACACAGATGCTGATTCGTAATTATTTGATGAGATAATCAGATATGTGGGAAACCATAGGGAAAGGGACGTGAATGTAGCAGTTGATCTCAATTTACCAGTTGTCAATTCGCAAGGTAATGCAAATAACAGAAAGCATGACCAACAAGTCTCACATAAGATAATCTGGGAAGGACTGCAAAATCAGGGAGTGATGCAACTAAATAGTGGGAAGAATATTCTGGACGTGGTGCTGGTAAAACCAGATGATCTCTGCAGATAAACAGTAAAAAGAGATGGTATTAGTGATCACGGAGATTTTTAGTCGTAGTTAAAAACAAATATGATAGAAATGCAGGTTGTAAATGTAGAACTGTTAGGCAAGTACCATATGGCTGACAAGACAAGCGTTAGGGAGTTTTATAAAGAAAGGAATTATGAACGGTGGAAAACCGTTAATAAAAATGTAAATAGACTCTGAAATTAGTTTAAAAACTTCTTGTGGAATGTGAGAACAGGTATGAAACTTTAAAGGTGGTAAGAAATGGTAAAAATCCGGTATATTATAACATGGAATTAAAGAGAGTGGGAAGGAAGTAAAGATTGCAAATGGATAGATTTATAAATGGTTGTAGAATTATGAATACATTAAAGAAATTTCCTAAGAAATTGAATCTAGCGAAAAAAGTCAGCTAAGGATAACATGGCGCAGCTGTGATCTTGCATCCGGGAGGTAGTGTGTTCCAATTCCACTGTCGCCATCCCTGAAAAATGTTTTCGGCGGTTTTCCAATTTTCACACCAGTCATATGCTGGGGCTGTACCATAATTAAGGCCACGCCACTTCCAGCCCCTAGCCCTTTCGTATTCCATCGTCGCCATAAGACCTGTATGTGTCGGTGCGAGGTAACGCCATTACCGCATAAAAGGATAACATGATGGTAAGCATAATATTGCCAGTCATAAAATTGAATGGTATGCATAGGTACTTCAAGGCCGAAACAGGTTCCAAGAAGGACATTCCAGGAATCATTAATGAACAAAGAGAATGTAAATGTGACGATCTACAGAAGGCAGAAGTATTCAGTCAGCAGTATTTAAAGTCTGTTGGTTACAAGGATAATGACCGGACAGAGGAGGTGACTAATAACGAAGTACTAATAATTTCGTGTAGCTATTTCTAGCCGAGTGCAGCCCTTGTAAGGCAGACCCTCCGATGAGGGTGGGCGGCATCTGCCATTTGTAGGTAACTGCGTGTTATTGTGGTGGAGGATAGTGTTATGTGTGGTGTGTGAGTTGCAGGGATGTTGGGGACAGCACGAACACCCAGCCCCCGGGCCATTGGAATTAACCAATTAAGCTTAAAATCCCCCACCCGGCCGGGAATCGAACCCGGGACTCTCTGAACCGAAGGCCAGTACGCTGGCCATTCAGCCAACGAGTCGGACTAACGAAGTACTGAAATGTACCTACGATAATAAACACATTCACAATAAGATGACCGATCTCGATAGCTGCAGTCGCTTAAGTGCGGCCAGTATCCTGTATTCGGGAGATAGTAGGTTCGAACCCCACTATCGGCAGCCCTGAAGATGGTTTTCCGTGGTTTCCCATTTTCACACCAGGCAAATGCTGGGGTTGTACCTTAATTAAGGCCACGGCCGCTTCCTTCCCACTCCTAGCCCTTCCCTGTCCCATCGTCGCCATAAGACCTATCTGTGTCGGTGCGACGTAAAGCAACTAGCAAAAAAAGCACAATATGTAAAAGTTGAAAACAGCCTGAAAGCAGCTTGAATAGATAAAATTTCTGGGATTATACTAAAGAAAATGCCTGGGGGTACAGTACCATGTCTGAAGAATTATTTGATTACCGTTTGCATGAAAGAGCTATACCAGATAAATGAAGAGTTGCTATTGTAGCCCGTGAGCATGAACGAAAGGGTGGTAGACATAAAGCCGAAAGTTACAGGCCAGTAAGTTTGACATGTGTTGCCTGTAAGCTTTGGGAAAGCAGTATTTCTGATTATGTCAGAGATTTTTGCGTAATTAGTAGCAGGTTCGAGAGAAGTCAGTTCGGGTTTACGAAAGGTTATTTCACTGAAGCTCGACTTGTATGATTCCAGCAAGGCATAGCAGATATCATAGATTAAGGAGTTTAAATGGCCTGTATCAAGATTGACCTATCTAGGGCATTTGATAGGGTAGATAACGGAAGACTACTGGCATATATGAGTGCAACTGGACTAGAAAAAAGCTTGACTGATTAGGCGACTACATTTGTAGGGAACAGAAAACAGAAAATGAGAGTAGCTTAGGCAATATCTGATTGTGTAAACATTAAGAGCCTCTGTTGTGTAGTGGTTAGTGTGATTAACTGCCACCCCCGGGGACCCGGGTTCGATTCCCGCCTCTACCACGAAATTTTGAAAGTGATGGGAAGGCTGGAACGGGGTCCACTCAGCCTCGGGAGGTCAATTGAGTAGAGGTGGCTTCGATTCCCACCTCAGCCTTCCTGGAAGTGGTTCTCCGTGGTTTACCACTTCTCCTCAGGGCAAATGGCGGGATGGAACCTAAATTAAGGCCACGGCCGCTTCCTTCCCTCTTTCTTGTCTGTCCCTTCCAAAGTCACCCTCCCCCGCAAGGTCCCTGTTCAGCATAGCAGGTGAGGCTGCCTGGACGAGGTACTGGTCATCCTCTCCAGGTGTATCCCGACCCAATGTCTCAAACTCCAGGAAACTCCCTTAAGGCGGTAGAGGTGGGATCCCTAGATGAATCTGAGGGGGAAACCAACCCTGGAGGGTAAACAAATTAAGAAAAAGAGAAGGAAAGGAGAATTACAGGCTCATTAAGTCCATATTTCAATTCATTAGATGTGTTAATGTATTCAGTGTTGCGATCAGCGTGGATTCCTCTCCATCTAGATGGCTGAAGTGGTGGAAAATGAGTTCACATATTCACTCGAAAAATTACGTGGAGTCACGAATGGCATCTGACCTTAGATCTCCGGCCGAAACCGAAATGAGTCAGGGTGACTCCAGCTACTGGAGTAAGAACTGGAAAGAACAGGAGTAGGAACAGGAGCCTTGTGGGGGGATGGGAAGTTTGGAAGGAACAGACATGGAAGAGGGAAGGAAGCAGCCTTGGCCTTAAGTTAGGTACCATCCAGGCATTTGCCTGGGGGAGAATTGGGAAACCACGGAAAACCACTTGGAAGTTGGCTGAGGAGGGAATCGAACCCCCCTCTACTCAGTTGACCTCCTGAGGCTGAGTTGACCCCGTTTCTGCCCTCGTACCACTTTTCAAATTTCATGGCAGAGCCGGGAATCGTACCTGGGCCTCCGTGGGTAGCAGCTAAACACACTAACCACTACACCAAAGATGAGGTCGCCTGTATTTCTTCGGTTAGAAATTCATCGTTTTAAAATTAAAAACTCCGAAACAATGAACACTGAATTCCACGTACCCGTTAAGTTCTACGGGTCATAATCATGAAATTGACTCTCGTTTGGGCCTATAACTGGTAAATTGTCGCGGACCCTTGAGACAATAGTCATATCTACAATTATATCAGTGATAAGAAATGATAATATCAAAATAAAGACTACGATTTATTATTACGATGCAGCTATTTAAAGTAAGATACTTACATTTCAGAGAGATGTTCTTTGGGAGGAGATCGCAATTTACGTGATAGCGTTATCTGTTCAACTGCGCAGACTCAGTGACAACGATCGTTAACATTCGATGCACTCGTTCCCTTTTATGGAATTGACAATGTTACTTTTTCCCTGACTCCTTCTAAAATACTGGTATACTCTGTAGACTTCACTGGACAAGTTACTTTCTTCATATGAAATCTAAAATCTGTTAAAATAGACGATTGTGGTATTCTGTTCTGAGTTCTTAAGGGAGGTAACATAAGTTTGTTTTCAGTTCTGTTTACTTGTGTTACTGTCGAAGGAAAACATATTTACATAGAAAAGGAGGATCGCATAGCCAGCTGCGACACGTTCTCATTTGTGATGAATTTCCGTAAATGTTTACTTAGGTTAGGACCAGTGTCCAAGTAAGAAGTTGAAAAATAAGGAGTGATGATGATGATGCTTGTTCTTTACATCGTCCTAACATCTAAGGTCATCGGCCCAAAAATAAAGAGTAATAGGGATAATAATTTATTTAAAGTTCAATGTACATGCTACCATCCGTAATCGAAGGTCTTACAGTACTCCGGTAACGTTTAAGTAGGAAATTGTATAGTCTGAAGAAAACGAATATAGCTTTTATTTACCGTTTTAAGTGAAATCTTCCATGCAAGAAGCTACAAGTAGCAGATGTTATGGTAAACTGAACATGAAAATAATTGTACAACTCAATATATAACTTCGATTAGAACATCACGAGAACTAAGTCCAACATTAATTAAGTGATCACCGGGCGAGTTGGCTGTGCGGTTAGGGGAGCACAGCTGTGAGCTTGCATCTGGGTGATAGTGGGTTCAAACCCTACTGTTGGCAGCCCTGAAGATGGTTCTCCGTGGTTTCCAATTTTCACACCAGGAAAATGCTGGATCTGTACCTTTAAGGCTACGGCCGCTTCCTACCCACTCCTAGGCCTTACCAACCGTATCGTCGCCATGTATGACCTATCTGTGTCGGTGTGAGGTGACAGAAATACAAAAAAAGAAATACATGAACACATAGAGGTTATCTGTCCTGCAACAAGGACGGTAGGTTTTGACCCGAATACGGCCTTTATTGACCATCTGGTATTTTCTCGGGACAATTATAAATACGGTAGCACTCTAATCAAAAGGGTCTTTGGCAATCATTTTATTTGGAGACCCACAAGGAAGGCAAAAAGAACCCGACTTCAGTGTTATTAATTGCCACCCCCGGAGGCCCGGGTTCGATTCCCGGCTCTGTCACGGAATTTGAAAATTGTACGTGGGCAGCAACGGGTTTCACTCAGCCTTGAGAGGTCAACTGAGTAGAGGTGGGTTCGATTCCCACCTCAGCCATCCTGGAAGTGGTTTTCAGTGGTTTCCCACTTCTCCTCCGGGAAAATATCGGGATGGTACCTAACATACGGCGACGGCCGTTTCCTTCCCTCCTCCTTGTCTATCCCTCCCAATCTTTCCATCCCCCCGCAAGGCCCCTGTTCATCATAGCAGGTGAGGCCGCCTGGGCGAGGTACTGACCATCCTCCCCAGTTGTATCCCCAGACCCAGAGTCTGAAGCTCCAGTACACTGCCCTTGAGGCGGTAGAGGTGGGATCCCTCTCTGAGTCCGAGGTGAAAAGCGACCCTGGAAGGTAAACGGATAAAGAAGAAGAGGAAGAATAAGAAGATGAAGACATTCAGACTGACTATAACGAATATAACTAGAAAATAAATGAGAGATTTTAGCCTGCAAGAAGAGGACGTACTCGTACGATTATACTAGGCAAGAGAATGTATGGTTACGCCACAGCTGTGACACACGTGACTAAAGTAAAGAGATCAACAGCACAGCAACCCGCTTAATTTTACGCACGTTTGGCACATTGTTTGTACAAATAACTGAATGAAATTTCTTTGGATCAGTCACAATTCAGGCATAATGGCATGTTGTTGTACCAGTAAATCCTGCATGGTTCACACCAGTAAAAATGTTTAATATGTCAAAACTAAGCGAAGGGAGGTGAATCATGAAGTTTTGAGCCGCTGGAAAACAGCATTTTTGCAATCAAGGCCTGAAATCATTTCATGGATTCATATCTGTCTCGACTTCTGGAATGAAAGAGCAGAAGAATATGAAGGACAACTAATAGCCTCTGGAATGCAAGGTCTTTGTGCTGCAGGTTTCTATGGTTTTCAACAAACTGTAATTGCTAGGAAACATTAGCAGAGGAAGGTTTCTCATTTGATATAAAATCTGACGTGTACCTGTAGTCTATTGCTGGCTTACAAATACAGATATATTTCTATAAATTGCCTAACGCTTAGAGCACGTGTCACTAAGGGTTCTCGATTGGCACGCATCTCATATAATTAAAATATGGTATAGGTTTGAGGTCCCACTTACTACGATTTTATGGTCTAATGTGATGCCGATTTGCCGGAATTTTGTCCCACTAATGTTTCTTAGCGTGGCAGTAAATCTAGCGATTCGGGGCTGATGTATTTGGGGACATTCAAATAACACCGGACAGAGCCAGGATTGATACCGCTAAGCTGGGTCCTTTTTTTTCTTTTTTGTTTTGCTAGTTGCTTTTTGTCGCACCGGCACAGCTAGGTCTTATGGCGACGATTAAGCTAGGTTCAAAAGGCCAGTGCTTTGCCACATGATCTACCACGTTAAAGAAGACAAATAACTTGCAGTCATAACCTGACGATAGTCCTACACTTTAGAGTAGTCGTTGCCGTAATTGCTCTTTCTCTTCTTCTAGCTAATCGTGATCCGTTTTGATGCAGACATACTGAGTTGTAAGGAGCGTGTATAAAGTGTGCCAGACAACCTTAGTTATCGCCGAGGATGTAGGAGCGCTCGTAAGTGGAATCCCTGTTTAACGAGGAGTGAATGCAGGAAATAATGTAAACCTGGCTTCCCAGTCCCACTGTGGGACTTTCCTTGGAGTAAAATCGACCGTAACGCATAATATCTGGCAAAAGAACTCTCGTGATCTCACGAATATCGACAACTGTAACGACCATATTATCATCTATATATATAATATAAGAGTTTTGTCTGTACATTGCTCAGAATTTGAAAATAATGGTATTTCTGTATCGGTCATGTCCATAGTAACAAGAAAATGCACTTTTTACTTTTCCGTAATTTCTGTCTGTCTGTCTGTCTGTCTGTCTGTCTGTCTGTCTGTCTGTCTGTCTGTCTGTCTGTCTGTCTGTATGTATGTATGTATGTATGTATGTACACGCATCACGAGAAAACGGTTGAAGAGAATTTAATGAAAATCGGTATGTGAAGTAGGGGGATGAGCCTCTACAATCTAGGCTATAAATCATTTTACTCACGCTGAGTGAAATGGTAGTATAGGGGAAGGCCTAAAATTGAATTCTCAACTATTTATGTTATTATTGGTCTAATGAAAATCGATATGTGAAGTCAGGGGATGAGCCTTTACAAGCTAGGCTATAAATCATTTTACTTACGCTGAGTGAAATGGTAGTTTAGGGGAAGGCCTAAAATTGAATCCTCAACTATTTATGTTATTAGTGGTCTAATGAAAATCGGTATGTGATGTCGGGGGATGAGCCTCTACAATCTAGGCTATAAATCATTTTACTCACGCTGAGTGAAATGGTAGTTTAGGGGAAGGCCTAAAATTGAATTCTCAACTATTTATGTTATAAGTGGTCGTATTTTAAAGAAAATGGGTATGCAATGTTGGGGAATAAATTGCTACAATGTAGGCTGTCAATAATTGTATTCACACTGAGAAAAATGGTAGTTTAGGGGAAGGCCTAAAAATTAATTCTCAAATATTATCATTAGTAGTCCTATCTTAATGAAAATCGGTATGCAATGTCAGGAAATAAGTCGCTATAGTCTAGGCTGTAAATTATTTTGTTCATGCTGAGTGAAATGGTAGATTAGGGGAAGGCCTAAAATGTAATTCTCAAATATTTCTTATTAGAGGTGAAATCGATGAATGATACATAACTAAGGTTATATAGTATTAAATTTCCTATTATTCATGTCTTATACATTGTTATCGTACTGGCTATGATCTCAAAGATATTCATGAATTTGGATTTTTGTTACTAAGTCATATCAGCGCCGAGTAACGAGAAAATGGGTAAACAGTATTTAATGAAAATCGGTATGTATAGTCGGAGAATAAGAAACTACAGTTTACGGCATAAAATATTTTACAAATCACAGAGTCCAAGGAAAACTAAATGTGTAGCCTACAATATAGAAAGCTCATAACACTGATCAACAATAACGTTACATTGACCATTGTTTGTCGTGATGTGCTTTGTGTCTTCTGTTGCCCCTCATCTCCGGTAGATAGGATTACTGCTGCGTACAGAGTATTTTTTATTTGATTTACGTCGCACCGACATAGATAGGTTTTATGTCGACGATGGGATAGGAAAGGGCTAGGAGTGCCTTAGGCCTTAATTAAGGTACAGGCCCAGAATTTGACTGGTGTGAAAGTGGGAAACCACGGAATAACATCTTCAGCGCTGCCGACAATGGGATTCGAATCCACTATCTCTCGGATGCAAGCTCACAGCTGCGCACCGCTAACCACACGGTCAACTCGGCCAGTCGTACAGAGTGTAACAGCGTGCACGAATATTGATGGGAAGTAGCTGGGGAGTTAGATAACTTTCTTCTTTAGCATGCCATTCCCCTGGTTTATAAATTTTCTGATACTACTGGTACGTAACACACTGGATCATCATAGCATTCGGGCTATTCAATCCCTACTCTGAGGCACTGATTGGAATGAACAGTGTGCATATTTAGCGGAATAATGGCAGATGAGTGTTCATGGCAATCTGCGGCCTGGTCATCCCAGCTCTGGAACATTGGACTATTAGATTGGCACCGCAATCTAACCGCAACACTGTTCGTTAAAGTGATAAAACGTGCGGCTTTCCATTTGATCGAGTATTTTATATGATAGCATTCCTTTTAATCGCTACATTCCTACTTACGTTTTTTGTATTGACCTATGTTGATTTCATTTAGGAAAACCACAAAGTCAGTCTTTCTGAGAATCCCGTAGCGAAGCACGGGTACATCAGCTAGTTAATAATATAACGAGAGCTCCGAATTTTATCTAGGAAGAAACCTTAACTCGAGTTGTATTTATTTTGACTATTTAGCGAATAACTAAACAATTTAATAAGTTTTGATAATAAAATTACGTAAGTACACAACAAATTCGATGCATTGTCATAACCTATACGGTACGGAGAACAAAGTATAATGAGACCCATTTAAACCTCCCAGGTGGAAAAACCACAAAATTGATCTTTTAGACGGGTTGTCTTCTTACAGGAGAATGTCAAACTACTGTACTACTACTACTACTACTACTACTTCTACAGTGGAATACTAATAGCAATACGCTGTAATTATTAATAATAAAATTATTATTATAATAGAAACACTAGCATTGCACATTTTTAAAACTAGACTACTGTACAAATCGTTAATGAATAATACGGTGCAATATTTAGAATTAATTCATATGTTATCTACAGCATATGTACAAGAACAATACTTAAAGAATTCTCTTTCCTAGCGTATTGTGTTATTGAAATCCCTTGCGAGAAGCGCTATTAACCCACTCGAACAACATCATTTACAACTTCATGTGGTTGCCACCTTCTTTTTTTGTGTCTTTATTTGCATTTCCTTCCCACCCTTTCATGTAACGGTCACGACTTACAGCTGTATATTGAATTTTACTTTTCCCGCAATTCAATTGATTCGCTAAATTATGTTGCGATCCTCCTTTACCACTATCTCTAATCACAGGAATAATTAGTTCTAGAGAAAGACATGGCCACTTGCTCTAATTTTGTGGACAACAATCACTGATGCGTTTCTGAATATTTTAACACTAGCTTAGTACCTGCTCCTACACCATCACAAGAGAAGAGCAGGTTAATTATTCGTGCTCATTGTTCTAAAACTAAGCTCTTACAATGGAGATGTTTTCTAGCTGCCATGAATATGTATAGGTCTGCGACAGACGAAGGGGTGAAAATACTATACCGCTACGCGCACGAATATCTATTGTCAGCACCGTATTCTTGTACACGCAGTTTCCTGTATTTACGGTAAAACATAATTGATGCTACACAAGAGGTTTGCCACTTTTGATAGTAGCCTAAGATAGTTGTCTCCAAGGGGCTAAATTAGAAATGTTTAGTCTAAAATCAGTGGTCCTCAGTCGGGAAAATTGGTGGTCGTCTTGTGGAGAGGAAACCAAATTAGACTAATAGAATAATAATTCCGTTTCTGGAGGAAAATGGTCGCGGAAATAAGGGGTCCGGTGAAAAGGGTGAACGTCTGGAAAGGCTTAATAGTACATTGTTCTATTTGGGTCACAGTCTCGCAGAATGTCGGCTTCATCACAATAACACGGTTACGTCCTGCAAAATGTCCGGTTGGAGGAGAAATATATTACTGAAGACGCTTCACTGCGTTGTTCAGATGAGTTTATATGAAAGCAACTGCACGCATGTTGGATATAATTAAAGTGATAACACCGAAATCTTGAAATTGTGGCGATAGGTGGCTGTTGATTGATTGAAGATTTCTGATATTCGGATCATATCGTGAAGTATCGTTCCTTAACATTTTCTACTCAATGTAACATACTGCAGATTGTTCTCATCAATTTATACATGTATGTATACCTGTACTTCTTGTTCCATAATAAATATAGATTTTCCTCGCTGTGAGCTCAGTTTTATGAACCCCTTATGAGTATTTCCTTATAAAGCATTATTAAATGTTTTTCACCTAAATATATTGACTCCAGCTAATCTGCTGGTTTACAGTTAGTTTTCTAGTTGAATGGCAAACTAATATTTTTCTCGCTATCACGAAATTCTTACGTTTATATTTTCCATTTAATTTTTTAAATCTTACATACATATATATCACTGTTTGTCATTTTAAGTGATTACTAATGACAGTGAAATGACTGTTGATTCCTGACAAAGTAAATACTGGTGAACTCATATTATTTCATACTTTGAAGAACATTGTAGAGAATGGACAAAGTGTAGAAAAAAAGAACGCCAAAGTAACTTCGACTTCAATTGCAAGGAGCCTGATTTAGAGACCAGAATCTCGAGTAAAAAGTAAGAGATAATATTGGATAACTTTGGTTACCAGCTGGCCTGAACTGATGACACCTGTGGACCACATGACTTACGCATTGCTTGTAATGCAGTAGAAATATCCTATTTGGTACCGGCTTGCCTGAACCAGAGATGTAAGCAAAATTAAAATAAATGGCCTTTTTGTTCTTTGGGGAATATATTAAAATGAGTCTCGTTAAATATCTCAAGTGTGCTCTTCATCATATCTGAGGTAAATGTGACAGAAATTCAGAGGAACAAACCGCAGGTCAGCAGATGATACGCATTGAAAATCTCCTCCACACTGAACCCACCTCGTTTTTATTACGCAATGTCCCATATTATAGGGGTGATTTAGGTGTTCGAAACAGATCGTGTAGCTGTATGCATTCATTCGAATTATGGTGGGTTAGAGCCTCACCCTCAGCATACCTGGAGATGGATTACTGTGGTTACCAGTTTTCTTAACAGAAGAATGTACAGTAATTAAGGCCATGGCTGGTATTTTCCCAGTTTCTGCCCTTCCCAAACCCATGGACGCCACATACCTGTTTGAGTAAATGCTATTTTAAGCAACTAGCAAAAAAAAAAAAAAAAGCTGAAACGATGGAAAAATCCAGCGCAGTAATTATTGGAGACACCTAGAGGACGGTTTGTCGACTACAATTTATCTACAATGTACACCAAAATAGTTTTGTGCCTGAAGTGAAAGAAATACGCTCTGACTTTCTTTGACGAGAAGCTTACAGATATGGCAACATGGGGGGTACTTATACCAATATTTTTTTGAGATACAGGAGACTAATTAAAGTTTCGGTCGGTCCATTATGAAACATATTTTTAAGTAGGGATATTAAGATTACCTCTACCGCTAAATCAGGTGAAATAAGGAAACAAGAACTGAACGTTTACCAAGTTGTACTTTCTCTTAAAACTAAAATCACTACCACCCCTGAAAATAAGTCATTTTAGCGCTCTATGGACACAATTGAGCCCTTCGTGTTTTATTCCTGGCCCACTTACAGTGATACAGTTTTCAGTGACAATAGAAGGGTGCTTCAAAGGTAAGCTAACAAAAGCTCTTACGGTTGACGTATTCTTCCTCGTGTAGTAATTTTTCTGCAGGCCCGAAGCAGAAGATCACACCTTTATCATGTAGCCGTTAGATGGTGCACTTCCTGCGTCAGACCCTCCCAACATCAGCTGAAATATGTCTGCGCGCAGAGAAACGTGGTTGTACGCCGAAGTGCGTAGTGTGATGCGGTTTTTGATTCAGAAGGGCACCTCATCAGTGAAAATTCATTTGCAGAAAATGACCTGGACTTGTTTCAACAGACGTGGTGTTGCTGCATGACAACACCAGACAACACACAGTTAGCAGCAGTGAATTGTTACGGCGATGCCGGTGGGAGGTCCTGGACAATTCTTCCCACAGCCCCGATCTGGCACACAGTGATTTTAGGCTAACGCCACACGAGTCAGTAAATAAAGTTGCAGCAAGCAGAAAAACTGTATCACGGTAATTGTTGCCGATGGATGCCACACTTCTTTTTGAGGCTACACATAGTTTCAAAAGTCAATACCATAATTTTTTTCCAGATTCCTTCCGATACAACAGAAAAGTCCACCTATTGGGCGAGATTTTCTTTGAGAGTAATAACATGAGAAATTCAATTTTATTTTTACAAAAGTGACTGCGTTCTGAAAACTTAATATTTTATTAGTCTTCAGTTTTATTTTTCGTGGTTTCATAACAGAATGAGCTATTTTTGATTACTAATCACCTGTACAATTATATGAGCCTCGTACTTACAAGTGACTGCGAAATACCGTCTGTAAACAAATTAGAATGAATCTGACAACAAAATATTAGTTCATTTTGCTTAGTGACAGAACAAAGTTGTGGTTTCGACATACAATCAGCAGAGGACATTTCTATTTAATCTTAGTTTCTTACTGGAACGCAGGCTTTATGTTATAACCAGTCTTCCCCGTTCAGCACATCGAATCGACGCACAGAATAGGGGTATTTGAGCTGAAAACCGATCAAATTTATTCCTTGCATTGAATGAGTTTGTAATATTCAAACTAAAAACAAATAGATATACCGGAAGAATTTTTCACCGGTATCAGATCGATATCGGCTTTCGTACATTAATTAACACAATAAGTAGATTCCAGTATTTCACACAGTGGATTTTTCCCTGACAACTAAGGTCTGAAATTTGATGAAAGCACCAACATGAGTGGTTTTCACACAATAAGTACAACTATAAACGAGAAATTAGTCTTATGTTTAAAATTATATCTTTCTACTCACTACCCTGACTATGAAAAATATGACACATTTCGTTACTACTGACATTTCGATAGTTTCCTTCAAAAATCGGTTTGTGTTATTCATAAGCACAGGACTCATTCTCGATTGATGACATCTCGGTTGCAAACTTTCCTAGAGTGCTCCGCTGCATATTTTTGTCGATAAACATGAAAGTGCCTGTTTCTGGTTCCATCTGCCTCCTTTGATAATTGAAGAGTGAAAATGCAGAGAGGTGAAAGTCCCACAATAGTAAATTGTCTTGTTTGCACGGACTTGTCTGAAAGGACCATACGGCGCAACATGGTGAAGGATAGAATTTCATTCTGTGTGTCTCTAGATTTACAGCCTTCATCGTGGTACGCCATATGATCCTTCTAATTCTGATTCTGTGAATTATATTGTTATCCTTGCTGACACTTATGAATCGGCGAAAAACCCTCTGCTGAAACTTGAATTGACGAAGCCAGGTTTGGAGAGATCAACAATCGTCTTCTGAACTATTCTCGGATTCGATGTTTCCTTTGGATTGTTTCTTTCTTCTCATTTTATATCCTCAACTGTCATTCCGTCAGTGTTAAGTTGTAAGACAGATAAAGTAGGCTATAGTATATTCCTTTCTGGCGTGGTGTATTGACAGCTAAATTACAATATGTTTTGGGTAATTTATTGCAATTTTGGTACGTTGCTGAAGATGTTTGCATTTGTTCCACAATATAACACTTCATTGTTGAAGCTGTATGGATTATGGCATTAAACATCTTTGCGTACTGTAAAACATCATGTGTTTTTAGAGTTAACTGTTTGATTCCTAGTACGACCTTCATTTCTTGCTAACATTTATTCGTATATGATTAATCCCCTTCGGTAGTGATGTCTGAAATTTCCTTTGTGAAACTTATCCTTGTGATTAAGAACTGGTTTATAACGAGCTTTACCTGTTAATTCTGGGACTGCGAACTTCAGATTTGAACAGGATCATTGTCACTTTCGTACTTTTTCATAAACTATGCTTGTTGCGACACATCACAGCCCCACAGACAAATCAGTGTCAGTATGCCATTTTCATCTTCAGCCTTCATTAATTCATTTAAGTAGCGCAATACTTTCGAGGTAGTGTGATCCAGCACACGTTGCAGATTCATTTCAGTATAGGTAGGTGTTACTCTGTACGCATCATGAATTGGGTATCATTCCTGATTCGGCCAGTATTAAAATTGTGTACCTCGAATACAGTTTTGCATCGATATTCCTAACTATTTCTTACTGCCTTCTCGACAAGTCAGTTTATGCAAACGTTTATAATGCTTAAGAAAGTTATGATCTCTTATTTTGAAGGCATTCTTGAATATTTTTGCTCTCTTAGGTGACTCCATTGTATTTTTATTACCTTGGATGCATTTGTCTTACCTTCGATTCTCAGTTTTACTTGAACAACAAAGGTTGGTTCTTGTGTACCAACACTACCTTGAAGATCCTTTGTATTTGTCGTTTTACTTTGATCGGTTAAGATATTAATCATTACCCTTGGCAGTCCTGACCGCGATCGTGTTTCTGTTAACAGTATTTGGAAAGCACTTAGAAAACAACATTACGTTTCTCAGAATTACATCCCATTTTGTGTGTTGTGGGTCTAAACTCCGATTTAATATAAGATACTTTGAGTTTTAACTCCGTTTTTAGACCTTCAGAACAATTCTCTCAAGTTTTACGGAAGATTTTCTAAATGCCATAATTTTTGTTCATGCCTTCATTGTTACAACCTTGCATGATATCATACACCTGTTCTCTAGTTATTAATTTGGCTGATGATGAACCTAGAAGGAAGAAAGTTATATATAAAAAGTGCTTAAAATGGAATAAAATAGCGGAGTTAGTTTTGATTTTCACAAGTATCTGCACTATTCCGCGGCAAATTTCTAATTTACATAGCAAAAATCAACATTACCTGTTAAACGTGAACAGAAGTTCCCGGAATCACCGTGGGATATAAGTGAAACCTTCGAGTTTAAAAAAACTGAATACATACCTGAGATATTTACGTTTACTTCCAACGTTCTATAAACATAAACATTTAAATAAGTGTACATACCTGCTTCAGATATAGGTTCATCCACGTAAAAAATAAATACGATGTTCTTTGCAGGTAACATAAACATCACTAATGTAGGTCACGACAATAAAGGCGCAGTGAAATGACACGTGTTCTACTTGTTTTGACCAACTTCAGACTAACAGCTTTCACGGACTATGTTCTGGAGAGAATTAAACGGGGTTTCCCATTGTTTCTTGCCGAATCGCAGATTATGGCAAGGCTATATTTTTGGCCTTTCCGATGCCAATTTCTCATTATCGAAGATTGTGCAACAGCGTAAAATAAAATGTCTAAACACTAGTATGTCCCCTGTACGAAATATGATAAAAATACATCAGAATGGCTTTCCGCCAGAAACAATAACTCCGAAAAAACTGCCGCGGGAAAGAGTTCGAATCCCCAGGACTCAGGACATCATTAAGAAGGTAAAGGATGCTGTCCCGAAGGAAAACGTTTGCTAAAATAATTTCGTAATGCTTCTTCTATTTGTTCTATATTTTGTTCATTTTCCAGTTCTTTCGTATATTCCTCTTGTATAGATTTAGTTTGCTGCAAATAAGAGAGTTTTCGCTCTTGGATTCATATATTTTCTAGTTCTTGTTTTAATTTCTTAGTGGACTGTAAATATTTACATTCATTAGTTTAATTCCTTTAATGGTATATAAATATAGTTTATTTGTAATATTTGTTATCTTACTTAAAACAATCGGTATAACATTTTTGGTACGAGTTAATCCTAATTCCTCGATATTTATATCAGTATATATGGTAGAAAACAACCTTTTGGATTTAGAAGAATAACTTTCTCCAATTTTAATATAACATTTTTGACTATATAGATAATATTATAGTTTTCTAGATCTTCTAGAGTTTCTACATACTTAACTGGTAAATAATCAAAACTAAAAGCCGGTATTAGATATTTAATAAGTTTGTTTCTTTCTTTCTGGTTTTTTGGTAAACGAACTTGTATCCCCGTTAAATTTTTCGTATTTTTTGTTACCCCAATAGACATATTGTAATAGATGTTTAGAAACAAGACAACAACTGTTTTGGAGAATAATCGTTCATTTTTTCCACATTTTAGCGAGTGGAACAGAATAAAATGGTGCATTTTGGAAATATTTTCTCGCGTTTTCAAATAATTCTAAACAATCTTGTATTAGATTAAATTATTTTATTCGTTGGAAATTTCCGTTCGTATAATAATACAATGTTGCTTCTAGTCTGCTTATGCCATGTTCTTTAGCGAATTTAGAATAAAATGTTCCTTTTAATCTTTTATCTGGGCAAATCAAAAAATCTATTATGTTGTTTCCTAGTTGCTTATTAACTCCTAGACTTGTTAACTGGCGAATAAATTTATTGTAGATTAAACTTTAGAATTAGAATTAATCCAAGTTAAACAGTCTATTCCAAATGAATTTTTATTTTTAACTATAATATTGCATTCTTCTTTATATTCTCCTTGAATTCGAAAATTTTAATTATTTGTTAAATATTCGCACATTTCTGCTTTATTATAAATACCTGCGAAATATTGTGTGTTATCTAAGAGATAATAATGCTATTTTTTATGTTCTGTTAAATTATCTGGCAATTCCTTCAATAGTTTATGGAGTTTTACACCGGCCAATTCTATTTTATATGGAATAGCGACAGGATTCTAGTATTTTTGCTTAATATTTTCTGTATCTTTATTATTAATTTGTTTAACATTTTTAATTGTATGTACATTAGAATTTAATAAATAAAGAATTTTTGCTTTAACTCCCTGTCCTAATAAATTAAATTTAGAAAATCTAGATCTTAAAATACTATTAAAATCACCACATTCTTCCTTTCTTACAAGCAATTTGCTGCTTTCAGTTTCTCGTTCGCAATCTATAAAATCCGTTATTTTTACAACCATAATATTATTGCAAAATTGTTCTGTAATTAGTTTAAATTCTTGTAATTTTTGTTCTCATTTTCTTAATTATTATCTCCAATATTTGTAATAAGATTCGACTTATTAAAGATTTCTCTTAGTAACCGTAATCCAAATCTCTCGCTGGTTGGTTTTGTTTCATTTCCAAGTAATGCTGTTACAGAGAATTTACGTGTAGTTGCGCTAATTGCTTTTTCTCTTTCCATTTATTAGAGAAAAAGTATCTGGAATATATTTTTAGAAATTTGTATTAACATCCATTCGTTAAGAAACTTTTTAGGAAATCCGGAAAATGAGAAGTAGCAGAAACATGGTTGCGGAAAACAAAATAAGGTACTTTTCTTACCTATATGGTGTAATTTACTCATGTGAGATGGTTTATGTTTTAGCATTGTTTATTTGCTCGTTCAGGCTCGTTCAGGGTGATTTTTCAGATTTTCGTGAAAATATTTATATTTGGAAGTTTTCCCATTATTATTCATAAATTTGGGTGATTTTTTATTTTATCCTTTTTGCAATTTTCGTGCAGGCTCGGCTAGCGCAAAAAATGATGAATTTGAGATCTTGGTAAATTTGTTGTACCAATTTGTTTTTCTTTAATTTTCACTGAATTTTATCGTTTTGCGTGTTTTGTTAATTTGCGATAAATTGCGCCAGAACCCACAATATGAATCTACTTCCTTCAAAGTTTAGTTTATAGGTAACTACAATTGCTTTTATATGCATGCGTATAGGAGGTAACATGCTAAAAAGGATTGGTAGGACAAGCAGATAACCGTATAATATAACGTAAGGTCATTGTATTTTATGTGACATAAATTAACACCGTGAACATCATCGTGAAAGCT
Source organism: Anabrus simplex (assembly GCF_040414725.1). Lineage (NCBI taxonomy): Eukaryota > Metazoa > Arthropoda > Insecta > Orthoptera > Tettigoniidae > Anabrus > Anabrus simplex. The sequence continues at coordinate 791,720,207 of NC_090266.1, read as the reverse complement.
GATAGACGATGAGTCCATGCTGGAGTTACAACCGCAACAGACCAACATTATAAATTACAACCCGTTCGTTTCATTTCGACAGAGCAGTTGTCACATGACAAGCAATAAACATAGTGTTATCTGTATTTCCGTTAATTAGAACTCTCTACTCTAGCAAGGGAGAAGCCAACTCATCGGCAGTGAACACTTTCAGTAAGCGTTAAAATAAGCTTTGCTTTAAACAGTTATTTTCACCAGTGAAAATGAACATTCATTTGATGACTTAGTGTAATAATGTATCTACATAGACCTGTCTTTGCTTGAAACTGCAAGAAATGTAAACAAGTACATTAGCTATATTTCAAAATAAATTTGGAAACGGGTGAATTATCAAAGATTTCGTCTAGGACGAGGAATAACGACGAAGTTTATATAAAAACTTTCTACTAACTACTGAATTGCACAATCCCATATTCTTAATCTGTAGAATTCAAATATGTAAGGACGCTAGATACATTTATAACAAGTGTAGAAGAAAGTTATAACAATGCATTAGCACGTCATTATCAACAAACGTTCTTGATTTATCACATTTGTTCCATCTGATAACCATCCTGCTTCACGTACTGCTAATGATGAGGACCAGTTAATATGCAAACATCAATAAACGTATCCTTCGGTATTCAGACATATTCTTTTCCAATTCTTTTATTTTTGATAATATCTTGCCCCTAACATTCTGTTCGGGGTTTATCGAAATTGATGATTAATACCAAGGATTTTATTTGTTAGAACACTTTTAATATGGCAATTCTCTTATAATGATGGTATCGAGGAGGTTCTACATTTGTCCTGAAATGAAACTAAACGTTCTTCTAATTTGTCCCGTCACGGATTCTTGCAGTATTTTAAAATAATGGACACTGATAACGGTGTCATGAAACAGAATATGCCAACTAAACCAAACACTGACATCCCGTAGCACACTAAACTCCTGTGAAGTTCAAATTCTTCAGTGGCTTAATACGCATAATAGGTGGATCCTCAACTGTACAACTAGTGCTTTCATGGTGATTAATTGAATAATTAATTCTCAATGAACCTTATCTCTCCAAACAATCTAGGTTTGGAAGTGTACTCGTCTTCTGCACGTTTTACATCGTACTATTTACGAACTTCAACACTCCGGCCCATCCCTTTGTCATGTTCAGCATAGACTAATTACTTTTTTATTGTGTGACAAGGAAAGTATGTAAACTGTAACAATATTATAATAGATGCATGCTAAAAACATATATATTGACATAAGCCATTAATTATATGCCTATCTAGCAGTCTACGGGTTGTGTGCCTGCGTCTTATTCGTAGACCCCGGAGGTCAATTCCCGGGTAGGACATGGATTTTACATGGATCTGAGGGCTTATTTGAGGACCACTCAGCTTACTCGATTACAATTGCGAAGCTATTTGACGGTGTGATGCGGTCCCCAGTCCAGGAAACCAAGAAAAACGGCCGAGAGTAATCGTCGCGCTGACCTCTGTAGAGTACCTCCAGCCGATCTTCAAAGCATTAATATTTGCTTAGGTCTTCGCAGAAGCGTCACGAAAGGGTCGTTTTCGTGATTGTAGTCTCTGGAGACTGAGAGGAAATCGTATTATAGTCTCGAACAAGACAATTACATTAGGTGGAATTATTCCAGACAGCAGCGTGAGCCAGTGGGTTGGAGTAGATCTAATGTTGCCAGGTATAATCTGGAGATAGATTAATGAAAATATTAGAACTAGTTTGCAGAACACGCTTTTCAAATTCCGAATGATTTTCGATTTTTGGATACCTATCTCGAGTCGCCTACCATACAAATCCTACTCAAGATGTGTTGTGTTGATAATTAACAGCAACTATTCACTTGTATGGGTATGGTGGAAGTTTGTAGTATTCTGGAACTCAGATAACGGACATTTTGACTCTCTCCATCAGTGATAAACGAATCACTAGCATAAAAGATTTTGAGTCGTGATGCTACTCGTATATTCTTTTGATAGCCATTTTAAAATTGTTTCTAGACGTCAATTACATGCTTCTTGTAGCACTTGAGCATTATTTATTTTCGTGCCTGCACGTGTCTTGTAGCTTCACTGCGGCCATTTTACCAAGTAAATTTCATCTCTAAAGATATTAAAATGTAACGAATTATGGTCTATAAAACTGTGCATATATTTTAAGTACGGTACTGCAATTTGTGAATTGGAAATAATTAACATAATTTTGATCATCCGTTCAATAGAAAATTGGAGTCCAGTATATTGTCTCACAAAAGAAGGATACCCGCTCTCCCGACGATAATGGTCAAGAAGCTCATAAGAAAATAGGATTTTACAATCTGAGCGACAAGTTTGCAGTGCAATCGTGTACTTCCACAAAAATATTGATTACAATCTGGTACGTAATATGCGCCGTGTGTCTATAGGCCGTTGAAAAAATATGGTGTCCTTTCAATCATTTATCGTAAGTCAGTCTAGCATGTAGCTATGTTAAAATGCCGTACCAAGCGACCGGGTATAGCAAAAAGGCGAAATTGACGCTTAAGCTACGATACAGTGACTTGGAGAGCGTACGAAGCAGAGAACTGGAGGAGTAACTTACTCTAAGGCACTATGCGTACCGGAACGACAGATATTTTCAGGACTTACAAAATCTGCGGTTTGTACGTAACACAATTTATAGGGCTAGTTGATTCTACTGCAAGCATGTTGAAGTCTTTCACCAGCAAATGTGTATCGATTTGAAAAAAAAACGGTAATCCATTAACAAGGGTGATAATCTTAACTGTTCAGTACAAGTGCTTTGGACATCTCACCTTAGCACTGGTGCTGCAGTCGAACTGTACTTACCGGGCGAGTTGGCCGTGCGCGTAGAGGCGCGCGGCTGTGAAGCTTGCATCCGGGAGATAGTAGGTTCGAATCCCACTATCGGCAGCCCTGAAAATGGTTTTCCGTGGTTTCCCATTTTCACACCAGGCAAATGCTGGGGCTGTACCTTAATTAAGGCCACGGCCGCTTCCTTCCAACTCCTAGTCCTTTCCTATCCCATCGTCGCCATAAGACCTATCTGTGTCGGTGCGACGTAAAGCCCATAGCGAACTGTACTTACTAGTTACTTACGTTGTTGTCTTTCAGAAAACCGTTATCCAAATTTACCATCCACTTCCTGAAAGCAGAGGTACGGTTCACGTCTTTAAATGACTATTGCGAACGAAGAGTCCCTTGCTATACACTTTCTTTCTTTCTTTCTTCCCTTCTTAATTTGTTCACCCGCCAGGGTTGGTTTTTCCCTCAGACTCAGCGAGGGATCCCACCTCTACCACCTCAAGGGCAGTATCCTGGAGCGTCAGACATCGGGTCTGGGAATACAGCTGTGGAAGAGGATCAGTACCTCGCCCAGGCAGCCTCACCTTCTATGCTGAACAGGGGCCTTGTGTGGGGAAGCGAAGTTTGGAAGGGATAGAGAAGTAAGAGGGCAGAAAGCGCCCGTGGCCGTAAGTTAGGTACCATCCAGGCATTTGCCTGGAGGAGAACTGGAAACCACGGAAAGCCACTTCCAGGATGGCTGAATTGGGAAGCGAACCCACCTCTACTCATTTGACCTCCCGAGGCTGAGTGGACCCCGTTCCAGCGCACGTACCACATTTCAAGTTTCGTGGCAGAGCTGGGAATCGAACCCTCCGGGGGTGAGAGCTAATTACACTACCATGTTGTGTGCTAGAACACCCGGCGTACCAGAATCATAGAAAATGCGACCAACATTCTCTCTACCACTCCTATCGTTTCAAAATGACAGCGGATTAAACGATAAATTGCTCAAAAAGGCCGTGAACCTCCCGAGGAATACACCTGTCGATTCGTTACTTCCGTAAATGTGTGCCAGTTCATATCTCAAAATGGTATCTCACACTACACATTGCCAGTGTATATACGACACGTTCCCCTTCACCTTGTCAACGTTAAAGGTAATAAAAGGGGAGTTTTGAAAATAAATAGTAAACCAAGTAGAGGATACCAAAACTCTGAAATGTGCCGATGATATTATCCGATTTTCAGATTCCCTACCCTCCACATTGAGATGGTAACATTATTTATGAAAATGCGGGGTGTGTATGATAATGTGACACATGCGTAAAAATTAATTACTTACAGTCACTATCCTAACACACCAGATAGCACTGGACAAAAATGGTGACAAATAGTAATGGCCCCTGAGAAAGATAGTAAGATGGAATACAGAATTAAACACATTTACCAGGATGTCTATAGCAAGGAGTCCGCCTCTGTGGTGTAGTGGTTAGTGTCTCCCAGAGAACCTCTGGTGATTAACAGAAATCTCGAAATGATTGGTGGACCAAAAGTTTCCTGGGCGTAACTCCCTAGTTAAGGTGGGGCAGACGATTCTGTAGTGCAGTGCAGTCATTTCAGTCTGAGAGTAAGCGCTATGGAGCACTGGTTCAGTCAGAGGACAGTGACAGTTGAGGTTCAGCCTGAGTTGAGGATGTAGTCTGTGTGTCAGTCACTGTGAGTGTCTATCCGTGGATCTGAGTGTTCGTTATGTCTGTCTGTCTTTCTGTTGTCGTGAATTAGGATCTCCCTTGTCTGACTGCTGTGAATACACGTAGTGTTTCTGGTAAAGCGTGCGATAGTTCGATTGGGTATCGGCAAGGGACAGTGAATGAAGACCGTCGTGAGTGTACGGACAGTGGGAGTCATTGGAGATTGCGAGACTGTTGTGCGCGGGCTGTGAACTAAGTCACCGTGCTTGCTAAAGCGAGAATAACTATAAGGCTATAAGTGTCAGTTGTTGAAGTGTGTGTAGTGTGATTGTAATAGTGTATAAATGATAGTGTAACTAACTAGTGTAACTGAGTTACGGAGAGCAAAGGCAGAGCGCGAATTTCGTAATTGTGTGCCTGTGTAATTGTATAAATTATTAGTAGTTCATCAATCCTAAAGTGAACGCTGCTAGTTGTGTGTTTATTTACCTACCCACCAGCATGTTACAGATTAGTACGTTACAATAGGTGTCAGAAACAAACGGATAACGTACTTCATTGGCTGCAGAAATCTGCCGTGAATAAGGAATATTTGCTGAAACTTCCTCAGTACGCTCATAGTAGAAATTAAATCCAGTTATGTCTAAACCATTAGTGAACTGAACTGAAATATAATCAGGATGAACCAAAACCGTAAATGAGTTGAGCAGCTTAATCTAAAACAGGGACAGTTAAAGGTAGATCACGAAGTTTGCTCTCTTGAAAACGAGTTGCAGAGTGCCGCCGTGCAGGACGTTAACGCACGGGTCGAGAAGCAATCTCAAGTAATACACGAGCTTGTAAAGTCCGAAGTTAAAGACCCAATAGCGGAAGTGAGTGCCCTGCGTGCTGGAAACACGAAGATTGGCCACCAGTTGTGATGGCGGATCGTGCGTCTTAAAAATGGAACCGATGCATTACGACGTGACCCGTTCGTGGCGAACGTTCCGGGCACCGTTCGAGACCGACGTTGAGTACCCCGGATAGATGTCGGAGGAGAGGGCAGAACACCTGGTACCTGGAATACGTGGACAGGTGGTTAAGGGACTACACATCCTCAAATCGGATACCACCTACGAGGAGACTGTGAGAGCGCTCGATGTACTCTACGGCGAACACCAGTCGACTGCTATCTACCGTGTCGAGCTATGGAAAAGCACGACCCCACGTCACCCAGGACTGGCCACCTCCGAACCACACGATGCGCGATCCGGCCGATATCTTCTTCGGTGGGCTCCGCAACTGCCAGATTCCGTCACAGGGACGATGCTTGGTGGGGAGCAGAACCTCAATTGGATGCAGTTATGCATCAGTAGATTAAGCGCCATTTGACGGAAATTGAGATTTTAGCGCCATCTTGTAGAGAAAGGCTTGAATTATTTATAAAAAAAATCCCAACTGCATTACAAGAGACCGTTAGTTGTTAGTAAACAGAAAACCTAAACGACAAAGCGGGAAGCAGTAAAAATGTAAATTGCATCTGTAGACTATGCGACAGCTTGCATCATTAGACCAAGCGCCACACTCCTCAAATTGCGCACGGTTGACAGCGAGGGAGCCCGCGTTTTCGATAGTGCTGACATTTTTACGTGGTGATACATTAAGTGGTTTATCAAGTGACGAAGTTCAGCGATGTATCAAGTACTTCCAAAAGTAAGGAGAAGGACAATGCTACTAATGCAGCTTGCTAAGAAGGTTACGTCTGAGAATTATTCTCTAGAATTTGATGGTGAATCTCAGGAAGTAAATCTAAATAAGCCAAGACAGGGACGACCACGGGTAAGTAGAGTTCACTTTCACCAGGCATTAATACCTCTGTGGCCAAAAGGAAAACCCATCTCTGAAGCCAAACTCAGAGACTTTGGTTCGCTGATAAACCTGATACCTGCAGATGCCAAACAATTTTACCAGAATCTTCAAGCAGATTCTGACATCGTGGATGACGATGATGGATTTAATGGAGATCCTGATTTCGAGATTGAATGAACTGAGAGCAACAATCTTATTACCTGTCCAGTGATTTGTGTGTGCTTATGGGAGAAAATATTTTTAATCACATTTTCTGTCTCAAGTAGAACAAAACGTACCCATAGGCTTAAAAATATCACGTCAATACTGTACTCTCAGAATATAATAGGCCTATTGTGAGGGAAAACCCATTCAAAAATTTTATAGACTACAATGGCTCATGTCTTACCATTTGCATTTGAGTCAAATAAGTTGAAACTCCTCAAATCAATAAGTCGTTATAGCAAAGACTTTAGAGAACAGCTTCCCTTCTAGAATTTCTCCATCTAAAACTTGAATAATGTACCGGAGTTGTGACGCGGCTCGTGCTGGATCAAGCACTTAGGGGGCCTTTTCAGACAGTAGGAGATTCAGTTTTCAATCATGGCTGCCGCCTCGTTATATTTTTTGAAGTTTTACTCAGCAGATACTCAACAGTTAGTGGTTATTGGTGTAGCATCGTGATATATTATTCGCACTTGAGAAAAACCTTAAATTGCATCAGTAGACTAAGCGCCATTTCTTCAAGAAAATCTATGTAGTTCGAGTATAAAAATGTGAAATGTGGTGAGAAGGTACAAACTATTATCCTACAATACCAGTAATACCATATTTATCAAAATTATGTTCGCTCGAATTTACACATAGGATCAAATTTAAACGCGATTATCTCGCAACCAACTTTTGGCGCTTGGTCTAGTGATGCATAACAGCATCCAATTGGGCTATGATGATTGCCCCGAGAATGGAGGCAGTGATTGTGACGGTATGGCTGGAGGGGCTTCGAGTAAGGAACCACATGTTACTAGGGCCCGAAATGATTCCACCGAACGAGAATTCTACCTGATAAGAACGCTCTTTCCGGTTCGAAGATGCATGCCGCTTCGAACACCGAATTCGACTACGATTAGAGGATATCTGGGACATGTGAGCCAGTCACTTTTTTCGCGCCGGCGGACGACGAAGACGCGCGGATGCTGTAAGAAGAGGGAGGTGCGGATGAGGGAATGTCATTGGAGCTTCGGTCTCCATACGGGGGCCCAGAAATTTACATCGTCAGGACCAAGGACGTCACCTACTAGAAACAGCGTACCCCATGGGAAGATGACGGCCAACCAATTTAATCCTCAGACGCCGTATTATACAACAACTCGCGGCGAGTTGACTTACGGATGGGCAATGTAACGTGTCCACCATGCTGGTCACTAGCGGATAGGTGCAAGGTGGTCTGGCCTTGCCCACATGCGAGCGACGTCACAGCTGTCCTATTAGCAGCTGCACGGAGTTCTCTCTGACGAAGAGGGATGTGCCAAACTCTCTGTGCTGTCTTCCCGGGAGCCTCTGGCGATTACCAGGAACCTCAAGACGATTGGAGAACCAAGAGTTTCCTGGGCGAATCTAGTTTACGGATTGACCTGGAATCACTGGCCTCCCTATTTAAGGCGGGACAGAATATTCTGGAATTGCAGTGCAGTCTGTTCAGTCTGAGATTAAGCGCTGTGGAGCACTGCTTCAGTCAGTGGACAGTGACAGTTGAGGTTCATCCTGATTTGAGGAGTCAATGTTTGTGTCATTGACTGTGAGTGTTCTGTCCTTGAAACTGAATATGTGTTGTATCTGTCTGTCAGTCACCGAGGATTGGAGTCTTTTGTGTCCGACTGCTGTGGGTCAACGTCTTGTTTCTGCTGCAGCGTAAGAGTGTTCGACTGGATATCAGCAAACGAGAGACAACGAACACAACAGTGAGTATAAGGACAGTGTAAGACAAACAGAACTGTGAGACTGTTTTGTGCTGGCTGTGAACTAAGTGGCTGTGATTACGGCCGAGAGAATAACTGTGGAACTGATTTGGACTATAAATATACGAGGGCAGATCAGAAAATAAGTTGCACTTCAAGTTATGTCCATTCATTACACCACCTATACAACAACAACACAACTATAACGACATACACTGTAACGTCACTTTTCCACATAGTTTTCAAGAGACTCCAAACATTTCTGCGAACGCACCACCAACTTGACGATGCCGTATGCATAGAAATTTCCTCCAGTGTTCTGCAACCACTCGGAGACACCGGCCTTCACCTCCTCATCGGTCTGGAAAAGTCGACCACCGAGCTCCGTTTTGAGCTTATCCAACAGATGAAAGTCACATGGCGCTAGGTCGGGACTGTAGGGTGGATGTTGCCAGACCTCCCACTTGAAACGCTGCAGCAGTTCTCTCGTTTAGCGGGCCTTGTGAGGTGTTGCGTTATCGTGCAACAAAATCACACTGGCGCTCAATTTCCCCCGGCACTTCTCCTTAATCGCTTTACGCTACCAGTGCAACGTTTGACAATACGACGCCGCGTTGATCGTCGTTTCCTTTGGCATGTTTTCCACGTGCAGCAAACCCTCCATGTCAAAGAACACTGTCGTCATAACCTTACCGGCTGAAGGTTGAACTTTGGCCTTATTTCGTCGTGGTGATGAGGGGTGCACCCATTCCATTGATGTTCGCTTCGTTTCGGGGGTGAAGTGGTGGATCCACGTTTCGTCGCTTGTGACGATTCTCCGCAGAAACCCGTTGCCGTCTGCGGCATAGCGTTGCAAAAATGCCAGGGAGGATTGGAAACGTTGTCCCTTGTGCTCATCGGTGAGAAGACGTGGGACCCATCTATGACACAGCTTGCGATATCCAAGGTCCTCGTGAACAATGGCGAACACATTGCCATACGACATGTTCAGCTGCGTCGCGAACTTTCTCAGTTTAATGCACCGGTTCTGTCTAATGATCGCATTCAGACTGTTGACCTTTGCACGGGTCCTGGACGTTGCGAGCCTGCCTTCGCGATGGTTGTCCGTGATATCCGTGCGTCCGGCTTCAAATTGCTGACACCACTTTACGATACCTTGCCGGGAAATAGGCCGATCCCCATACACAGCACTAATTTCACGATGAACGTCCGTGAAATTCTTCCTTTGGCCCATAGGAATCGGATTGTCGCACACACCTCATATTTGTAGTGAGCGTTCAGTTGACGCTCCATTGCATTTGACCGCTATTCACACAATACTAGACGAGACACCACAGCGACCTGCCCAACAGGCGTATGGGCAGTGTCTGTCCCTTTCTCGGCTGTGCCCACGTTTGCGACACCCAGCGCGCTGCTGCGGCGCGTTAGTGCAACTAACCTTTTGATCCACCTACGTATGTTGTGGAAGTGGGTGTAGTGCGATTGTTCTAGTGTGTAAACGATAGAGCGACTTACTACATTAAGTGAATTAGCGAGAGAAAAGCGTGAGCGTGACCAGCGTTATTGTATTATCTTTCACCAATTTTTCAATATCTATTTACCAAATCTTAAAATTCTCTCCAATGAAGTACTGTTGCGTGTGAATGTCGTGTTTCTGATGCAGCGTGAGGGTGTTCGGTTGGGTATCGGTAAGGGTGAGTCAATGAAGACCACCGTGAATGTACGGAAAGCGTGAGACATATGTTATTGTGAGACTGTTGTTCGCTGGCTGTGAACTAAGGCGGCTGTGATTGCGGCAGGGAGAATGACTGTGGAACTGATTTAGACTATAAATATCAGTTGTGGAAGAGTGTGTAGTGCGGTTGTTCTAGTGTGTATACGATAGAAACGAAGTGAATTAGCGAGAGTAATGAGAGCGCGTGAACAGCGTAATTGTGTAATTGTGCTATTGTGTGCCTTTGTAGTTATCTAAACAATTAGTATTAGTTAATACATTGTGGAGTAAACATGCCAGTTGTGTGTTTATTTACCAACCCGTAAACACGTTATGAAGCGCATTATTTGCCGATGTCATTGTAGTTTCTTTTTTCCTCTTGATATATATCGAGTTATTGTTCTCTTCCTCTTCTTCATTTGCTAGCTTCTTTACGTCGTACCGACACAGATAGATTTTTGGCGACGATGGGATAGGAAAGGGCTGGGAGTGGGAAGGATGCGTCCGTGGCTTTAATTGAGGTACAGCGTAAGCATTTTCCTGGTGTGAAAAAGGAAAACCACAGAAAACCATCTTCAGAGCTGCCGACAGTGGGATTCGAACCCTCTATCTCCCGAATACTGGATACTGGCTGCACAAGCGACTGCAGCTATCGAGTTCGATCTTGCTATTCTTTGCCACAAATTTTGTGATATACAGTAGGTAGATGGAAGCTACCATAAATGATCTTCACAAGTTATTGAACATGTCCTTCGAATAAACACCGTAAGCTATACAACTCACTGGGGGCTTTAAGACTTCAATTCAATACCATCCTACAGCTTTCAGATCAGTCTCATTTAATTCTTCTTCTTCCTCCACCAATCTTTCCAATTCTCGGTGAATCCGAGGTTGAGTCCCAAATTTCTCGTACCTTAAATATATGTACCATTCCCTCATTCATCCATTTCATGTTTTTCTCCCACAAGATTTTTACAATCATCAATATTTTCAATAAAATCCCTGGCTTTCTCCACTCCCTATTCATGATTTTAAGAACGGTATAATATTCATATTTTATATCTAAGTTATTTCTCTATTCTTTTTCCAAATATTTAACCCGTGATGTACATGCACACTGTCACAAGAAATGTGCAGTTCCTATCTCCTTCTCACGCAAAGGAATATGTACTTTCTTTCTCGGCGTTTTTAATGCCTTATTTTTATAACCTTCCGTCGGACACCGTATCATTCCCCTATATGCTCTTTATGTTAATTTATCATTTACTATTCTCATGCATCAATATATGTTCATGAATTCTTCCAGAGTTCTAATATTTTAGCCCTGCGCTCTTAACATTTGTATTTTTACATCTGCTACTCTCTTTACCACTTTCTTGCAGACTTTCCTTTCTTCTAGGTTTCTGTCCCAATAGTTCTCCATCCCAATTCTTTGTAGTGATTGCTTTAAGTTACTTGCCCAGTAAAAGTCTTGGTACCTCACTTGGTGTCCGTAAGCTACATCTAGAATTTCTCCTCTTTTCAACTTAAACCGATATTTGATTAATCTCATTGTACCGGGTGGTACACCTCCACGCCGCTAATTCAAACTTTGCGCCAGTTGAAACTCCTCTGCTGGAGTAAGTCTGAACTTTATCTACTGTGTTAATTTTCAAGTTTCTCAGAAGATGTCACTACTTGGAAATTTTGAAGTTTCTGAACTGGGTCGTTTTCGATGTATTTTTGTTTTGCCTGTAGTAAGAAGTGTGGACATTCTCTTCCAGATGGCACTACTGAAGAACTACAATTGTGCACCCTAGTGCGAAGTGAAATAACTATGTTTTCGGAGAAATTTTGAATTCATAAGTTTGTTCTTTGTTAAATTTCTTTCAGTTATTGTTTAAGTTGGCAATATTAACCCTTTCTTTCTGCCAGTTTTGAAACTGGCCAATCATAATTTTCTGTAATTAATTTTCCACCAATAAGGTGTTGCTTCCTCATCTAGTGTAGGAGTTTTCGTCGTTAACCAATAAAATTTTTGTGGGAGGGTGTTCTCATTCCTGAAACGCCTCGAACATTCCACGAGGGTATATAAACTGCTGATCCTGTAATCACTGTAATTGTACATTTTCGAATTGTGTTTCGGCTACTGAGTACCTGTTCTATTTGTTATTTCTTAATCTTGAAAAGAAATTATAACCTTGTTAAATTTTATCTTAACTTTAATTTCGTATTTTGAGACCTGTTCACCCCCGCACCTTCTTTCACCTCTGCTAATCCACTATACTCCGTAACACTCATAATTACATCCACCTTTACAAACACACACACACACAAATCCGTACACTGTATTCTTACACCACTATTTGCTGTACGTGTTGGTAAACCTGTAATTATTTTAATAAATCCACTAGATATTCAATCAAGCATTGCGGTTTCCTCTTCTGCGGCCTATGATATTGAACCGTATAGCACTTTATGTTTTGACCACAGCAATGATTACATATCTTGGCACACTAAAATCAATATTAAGCATTCTGTTGTCTAATATTCGTATACCAGCTAGAGCTGCTGCACGAATCATTTTTGCCTTCTTGACGTGTTCAATCCTTTTTCCATTTTATGATATTGTAGCTCCTAAATATTCTAGCTTATTAACTATTCCCATACTTACTCCTTCTAGCTACAACTTTTTCTACTTAGCAGTGCTCTGGTTTCCTGTGCGTCAATTTTTATATTTCACACCTTACAGTCATTCTCAATACCATTGCAGCTGGTGTCAGTATGTCGTCAGCAAAGACAAACTTGTCTCAACCTCAGTTATGGAATATTCTGATTTTCTAAACATGGCAGTGCATATTTCTCCTCTCTTTTAAATTCTAGTATATCACTAATAAACACAAGAAGTAAAGTAAGTGACAGTTTACACCCCTCTTCAGTCCTATTTTAAAAATAATCTCTCTTACATCTACTAATTATTTCACTCTGACTGTACATTCTACTTCAGCATATATATCTTCTGTCGCCTGTAACATCTTACACGATACTCCAGCTTATCTCAACCATGTAACGTCTGCCCCATTGCTCACAGAATCAAATGCTCTCTGTAAGTCTATTGACGTTATATACAGCTTAAAACCTTTTTCTTATTTATATATTTGTTGATAAGAGTTCGTACATTAAAAACATGATCTGATGTTCTCACCCTCTTATGAAACCGCTTTGAAATTTCGGTAGGATTGAATGTCTCTATGCCCTGCTTATTAGTAATTTTTCACCAGTGTATCGGTATATATTTTCTCCAATGTATCTAATAAGGTCATTCCCCTATAGCTACCTGGATTCAATCCCCTTTTATTTGTATATGTAGGCAATGTTATCCTATCTTTACACGTTTTCATTAATGCTGCTGTCTCAACATTTTTCAATATCCTTATCAAAATTTCCATCACGCCATTTCACTTTCCAACCTCTTTCAAAAATCCATATGTGATTCCCGAAATAGCTCCTGACATTCCATTTTCGGCTACTAATTTGTTGAGTCGAAATAGCTTCATGTAATTCAGGCAACGTGACACTGAAACACTTCGAAGCCATAATCCCCTCGCGATATATTCCTTAATCAATAATTTCTAGAAATATTTAAGTATTTTCTCTTCATCTATCCTCTAATTTTTAAATACCTTCATAACTAATGTATTTTTCTTTGCACATTCTCTATTAAGCCTCATATTTTTCCTGCCATTTCTATAAAAGTTGCTATTCTTCTTAGGGCTTCCTTCTATCAAGTTTTCAATATTTCTTTACCAAATTTTAAAATTATCTCCAGTGAAGTACTCTCTAATCCCTTTTGCCAACGATTCCTAGGTATCCTTCTCTACTTTAAGCTGTAGTATACCATCTTCTAGACTCATGTAACTTAGCTCATAATTTTTAGAGGCACTGGCATATGATTTGCTTCCACTCAATCCTCATTTTTTCCCCTTTGATGACTTGCAGACTATTACTACAACATACAACTAATTCAATGAATCTGTCACTATTTTCTACTATACAGTTTAACTTTCTATTCTCATCTCCCAACCACCAGCCATTCAACATATAAAGCTCCTTTACTCCACATACATTATACTAACAGATTTTCCCCATTTCTTTTGCTTTCCTTATCCCAGCTATTTTTGTTAGATATTACTACCTCATCCTTACCTCCGCTGTCAATTGGTTTCTTGTCTCCTATCCTTGCCTTAATGTCTCCCATGAGGATATTTATTGCCTGTTTATATGCATTTTTCGTTCACTTAATTCCTGCAGCTGGATTTCCAAAAAATTTACTTGCGCAAATGACGAGTTCTGAGGTGTAAAATATAGAACACCTTTACATATTTCATACTTCATACCTATTCTCCTGTTTCATTCCCCCCAATGATCCCTACCTAATATTAGTGTCCAAATTAATTCCTTTAAGCCTTTTTTAATATGTTTAATTACCACTGAAATTCCACCCGATATCCTTCCTCTGTTGGATTTAATTTATCCATTTTGACTTCGTACATTACGTTCGTCTGTCTTTAGGTCTCTCACATAATCAAACCAATGTTGATGCGAGTATAAGGAAATTACATTTTTCAAATAGTTATTTAAACACTTCATTACCTATTTTCTTCCATATCACTTAAATATGAACAAATGCTACATTAAACACTAGTTATATTTTGCCTCTGTGTTTCACTGAAACCCGGGCTTTACTTCTGGTCATCCTAGAAATTTACACTTCCATTATACTCCACTCAGGTGAGCAAATGGCGCCTTTCCGACATAGCTCTTCTCGGGTGTTTACTCTACTAACTAATCTCATACATCATGCCTTAAGCATCCACTTACAGAATCAACCCGTGGATCTTCCCGGAGTCACAACTATCACTGACGTCAACAGGTAATCGTACTTTTACGTTGTCTATGATCTTGCGTCTTGGAAACTTTGATTCAGACGTTCGTCTCATCTTCTTACCTGACTCTGCATTAACATTTTTATTCTCTTTTTATTAATATTTTCGGTAGTATGAGAAAAGCCTATTCCCCGGAGATATACTTTACGGCACTGACCCCATTCCCTGACGAGGAGTCGATTAATAATTCCAGATCTTCTTTAGATTCAAGGTTTCCTATGGTATCACTAGAAAGTGATTATGTAAGGTCAACGTTTGCTGGAACCCCAATACAGTACCTGCAGCAATACATGTCTTCATTATGAGCTCTGTTCTGCATTACCCAACAAATATAAGGCCCTTTTATCCCTTTGATGACTTGCAGACTATTACTACTACATACAACTAGGTAAGGACATACAGGCTTAGGGTGGTGTACCTAGACCATTTTAACAGTACTCCTCGTTTACAAGATTGTTATGCTTAATTTGCCATTTGTTTCTATCGAAGTCATCCTCATGTTTTCAGTGCCATGATTTGCGCTCCCCACAGTTACTTGCGACTGACTATGTCTCGTCTCTCCATGAAATGTGTTCAAGTAAGTCTACATTAAACAAAGTACTTGAATGATATGATTGAGGAATTCATGACTGTTATCACTACCCTGAATACAAGGAGCACCCACAATGGAGAAAATATCAAGCAAGTTACTTGCAAATTCCATGCACTTTTATTTTTCAAACGCTGCAAGTGTACACATTTCCTAACGTGACTCTGGTGCCCTTCCTGCGCTTACGCTGGTCCTAATGAAAATACTCCCAAATTCGTCAGGACATACAGGCTTGGGGTGGAGTACCTAGACCATTTTAACATCACTCCTCATATACAAGAGTGTTATGCTTAATTTGACATGATTGGTTTCAACCACGACCCTTATTATAGTACAAGCCTAAATTGCATACTGAAAAGACTTTAATGTAAGCATGATTCATTTTATTCCCTACTATATTTTCAGTATATTTTCCTTTTGGGAGTGGTTCACCTACTTGCGTACAACGAAGTTACTTTTAGAGATAACATGAATATTATTAGAAAACCAGTCTTTTCTTATTTATTAAGAAGGCTATTAGTTTTTATGAGATCTTCATAATTCTAAGGTAAATATGCATAAAATATCACTTTGTAACTGGGGCAATAGAGTTTTATTTTAGAAGCAATGCTTACCGTGGACCTACGATTGTTGAAAATCTCTCCTGTGGACTTTTCAGCGATTTCTGTTGATATCATAGGTGTTACTGGTGAATGGCCACAGCAGTAATAATGAGACACAGGCAAAGTCAAATGTCACTGTGATGCTAGTAAATATTTTTGGTTGGAAAATATCATTCATACCTCCGTTATACGCTTTATTACTCGCTATCGTGTGCATGTATAGATTCCGATTAAACACGCAAGTCCGAATCATTATTTCCTACTCTATTATTTCACATCTCGGTAAATGTTCTCATTAATCCGGTGAATTATATCACATTCTGCCTTAATTAAGCTTGAGTTAAAAATATCCCTTTCATGAAGTACTCATTCAGTTTTCCGTTTTCATACCAACGTCGTCTAAATAGAATCCCCTCATAATACGATCACTCAGTTGGATTCAAATATTCTTGGCTAATAACCATATATTAGGAGATATTTTTATACCTCATAATTTAGTGTTGTTAATGAGAGAATTTATATTGAATTAATCAGTTGCAATTTACCACTGAGAGTGTAGAACCCCATTGAGCAGGCTTCGCACAGGCTATAATATACAATTTAGAAGTAAAACGAAAGAATTTTTTAAACAAAAAATGGAAATGTATGTAATCAATCAAGGGAAATCTACATATGGAGGTTAAAAGGATTTCTTTGGGCTCATCTCCTCATCTTCTTTACCTGAGGCTGCATTTAAATTTCTGTTCTATTTTTAACGTATTAATGTTTTCGTTAATATGAGAAAATCATGTTCTCCCCTTTACGGCACTGACTGAAATTTAAATTACATGATATGAAATATTACTGCTTTGAAAATATTACTATGATTAAAGTGGAATTAGCTGACATGTTTACCGTAGAAAAGGGATGATTACTGTTATTCGCACTGCCAAACAATCGCTGGTAGCAACATCGTTGTGACAGTCTAAATAATTTCAGTGCATCCATGTCATACAAATAGTTGCCGGATTTGTTTCTGAAATTATTCGTTACGGATCATAATTCCTATTGAGGCAGTGAATTGCTCTATTGGAGAAAATTGCCCTTCAATTCATCAATGGTGTTATATTTGGATTGTAATCTTTCAGTGATAATTTTCACAATACTGTATCAGGGAATCATGACGGCAGTATGTAGTTGCCGATAATTCTATCGTTGAACAATTCAAGAATTGCCCGCAATTAGTCATAGAGCTCTGTTGAATAAATCTATATATATAAAATAAGAGTTTTGTCTGTACATTGCTCAGAATCTAAAAAGGACGGTATTTCTGTATCGGTCGTGTCCATAGTAGCAAGGAAATGCACTTTTCAATTTTTAATAATGTCTGTCTGTCTGTCTGTCTGTCTGTCTGTCTGTCTGTCTGTCTGTCTGTCTGTCTGTCTGTCTGTCTGTCTGTCTGTCTGTCTGTCTGTCTGTCTGTCTGTCTATCTGTCTGTCTGTCTGTCTGTCTGTCTGTACACGCATCACGAGAAAACGGCTGAAGAGAATTTGATGAAAATCGGTATGTAGTGTCCGAGAATAAGTCGCTACAATCTAGGCCATAAATAATATTATTCACGTTGAGAGAAATTGCATTTAGTTTAGGGGAAGGCCTAAAATTTAATTCTCAATTATTTACGTTATTAGTGGTCCTATTTAATAAAAATTGCCGGGCTGAGTGGCTCAGACGGTTGAGGCGCTGGCCTTCTGACTCCAACTTGGCAGGTTCGATCCTGGCTCAGTCCGGTGGTATTTGAAGGTGCTCAAATACGTCAGCCTCGTGTCAGTAGATTTACTGGCACGTAAAAGAACTCCTGCGGAACGAAATTCCGGCACCTCGGCGTCTCCGAAAACCGTAAAGGTAGTTAGTGAGACGTAAAACAAATAGCATTATTATTATTAATAAAAATCGGTATGTAAAGTCGGGAAATAAGTCGCTACAACCTAGGCCATAAATAATTTTATTCACGCTGAGTGGAATGGTAGTTTAGGAGAAGGTCTAAAATTTAAATGTCAAATATTTGTGTTATTAGTGGTCCTATCGACAAATACTACATTACTAATGTTATGTAGTATTAAATGTCTGATCAAGTATGTCTTATACAGTTTTACCGTACAGGCTATGATAACAGAGATATTCATGAATTTGGATTTTTGTTGCTAAATGCATATCAGCGCCGTCACAAGAAAATGGGTAAACAGAATTTAATGAATTTCTTATGTAAAGTCGGGGAATAAGGAACTACAGTCTAGGCTATAAATAATATCGCAGGACGCCCTAATATCACAGAGTCTAAAGAAAATTAAATGTGAAGGTCTACAATACGGAAAACTCATAACATTGAACAACAATAACATTACATCGACCATTGTTTGTTGTGATGTGCTTTGTGTCTTCTGTTGCCAGCCATGTCCGATAGATGGGATTACTGCTGTATACCGAGATTTTTTAAAATTTGCTTTGTGTCGCACCGATACAGATAGGTACTATGGGGACGATGGGATAGGAAAGGGCTAGGAGTGGAAAGGAAGCGGCCCTGGCGTTAATTACGGTACATTTGCCTGGTGTGAAAATGGGAGACCACGGAAACCCATCTTCATGGCTGTCGACGGTGGTTTCCGAACCCAGTACCTCCCGAATGCAAACTCACAGCTGTGCGCCCCTAACCTCACGGACAACTCGCCCGGTCGTACCGAGTATAACAGCCTGTCTGAATATTGGCGGGAAATAGCTGGGGAGTTAGATAACTTTCTTCTTAAGCATGCCATTCATCGGGTTCTTCTGATACTACTGGTACGTAACAAACTGGTTCATCATAGCATTCGAGCTATTCAATCCCTACCCTGAGGCACTGATTGAAATGAGTAGTGTGTATATTTAACGGAACAATGGCAGAGGAGTGTTCACGGCTGTCCGCGGCCTGGTCATTCCATCACTGGAACTTTAGACTGTTAGATCGGCATCGTAGTACTGTTCGTTAAAAGTGAGAAAATGTGCGGTTTTTCATTTGAGCGAGTATTTTATATGATAACATTGCCTTTAATCCCTACATTCCTTCTGACGCTTTTGTAATGGCCTAAGTTAACTGTAGTCAGGAAAACCACAAGTACAGTCTTTCTGGGAATCCCGTAGCGAACCACGGGTACATCAGCTTGTGTGAATATATATTTCCCCTCAGTCAATTCAACAAAAATATTTCTAGAAATATATTGCACATATACAGTATTCGGCAAACCAAGGAGTACTGAAATTGCAAACATTTTCTGAACATCAAGATACGTCTTTATAACGTGCAAGGTGAGGACGGCAATACGTATTTAACTGCGTCGGTGCAGGGAGTGTTCAAAATGTGCTCTCCTCGTGTTCACACATTGCTCATAACAGTCCTGCAGTTTGTCGAACATATTGATGAATAGAGCCCACCTCTATGCCCCCCAAAAAAACTGCATTTTAAGGAGGTTAAAATATCCACCGATCAAATTAATTGTCTATCTACGACATGTTTTGTTGACGTTCATTCCTTGATGACTGACACAAATTCTTGGAGCCTATATTTTATGCTCTTCAAGAGGATTATGTAAACAGAATGTAATACTTTACAGAAATTCATTAGTTGACTGACAACCTTTCCTTCAAGCCGAGAGGTAATTCACACTTTACATAATTCTTCAAAGTACATTTGATGGAAGACATTGTTGGTGATACTATATTTTGTTAATGAAAGTCACTTTACTGAGCAGTAAAATCGTTATACTGGTAGTAATGGTCTCCTGCAGGCTGGTGTTGAGGAAATGCTGTGAAACCTTTGTACCATCTGCAAACTCAATTTAAACTTGGAACGAGAAGGTCCCACGCGCCATTCCCCTAACGCAGTGGGAAGAAACAGAAGGGAAATCTCTGATGCAAACTTAGCTGCTGTGCAAGTTTTGGGAAATATTTTGTTCTTACTAAAGTTTTTTGGAACTTAGTAGGCGTGATAATTTTCATGTGCTGAAATATATAACCCACCCGTTATTATTTAGTTTTACGAAACCCAACCAATAATAAATTTATCCTTAATGTCTATATTGATCTAAATCCTGCTTATGTGTCGGCAGTAAAAATGAGCTATGGTACTAGCAAAGGAGAAACGACTATGCACAATTGCCCCGCCCAATCCTACGGGCCGTATTATAAATTTGTAATTTTTTGCTCACTGAGATAGCAGATGTACCCGTAATTTGCTCGAATTACTGTAACGGTATAAAGTTAAATGAACGCCGTAAATAATGATGGTAAACACTTATACGCATATTAACATTCGAAGTGGAAGGGCCGTAGTTCAGTACTGCACTTCTAGCGAGTATTCTGCATGTAGTTCTTGCGGCGCAGTCAGTAATATCCCGATCTCCTGTGGTATCCGAATAACGGTATTATAGTGCTTCAAATACAATCTTATGTATTCTTTTTTCTTCTGGAACGACAGATTTTAACAGGAACACAGTGTTTATTCGCACCTACCAGACCGATCACCGCACTTACACATTCACTCACGATGTATTCCAGAGACGACTACGTTGATACGTTGACAATTTTTGGAGTAACAAGGCATTACGCATTCGAGTCTCAACGCCTGTATCATGAACAGTTTCCGGAAGGAAATGAGACTATGAATTACAAATACGTTCCGAAACTTTGAAAGACGATTGCTGTTATCTGGGACTCTTTTCCTGTTAAAATGCTTCTATAACGTCTGGTTCAAATAGTTAGGCTATTTTTAATGCTGTACGCAATATTACTCATATTAGTACATGGACATTTGAACGACAGATCAACAATAGGCAGCGGCATGTTACGCGAATATTACATACCAGTACATTTGACCCATACCATCCGTAGTAACGCTAGGTGCCCCACCGACGTGATTTCGATACTCGGGTAACATTTTGTCAGCGGGCATTGCACAGTTTGACCAATGATGCAGCTAATTTTAGAGTCCTATTTTCAGATAAATCACTGTTACACAACAATGGCACTGTGATTCGACACAATATATGCCATTGGAGCGCGGAGAATCATCACTGGGTAAACCAGGGCGCATTTCTAATGCAATAGAGTATAAATGCCTGGTGTGGGATCTTAGGCAACTATCTAGTTGGACCATATTTGTTTGACGGCCATCTGACCGGGGCCCGCTACCTTCATTTTTTTCAAAATTAACTAACACATTTGTTGGAAATCGTGTCACTGCTCGACGGAAAATTAATGTAGTTTCAACGGGAAGGGGCCTCATGAATCAGTAGTCTTCCGGATTCATCTTCATGCTTCATATCCTATTAAAGTGATTGGAATGGGACGACCCGTTCCCTAGCCCGGCAGATCACGCGATCTTACGCCACTTGATTTCTTCGAACTCTCGCATTTAAATCGCCCGTTAGCACTATGCTATCCTTTCTGTTGACCCTGACTACAATGTCGCTCAACACTTCGTAATACTTGTCAACTCCATCGTCATATGCGCCTTCACATGGCGAGTACACTGAACAATTCAATTCTCGTCCGAATTACTCTCACTGCCATATCTACTCACATCATTAACTCATTTACGTGCCTAGTCCTGACAGAAATTATTCTGCGTGCAATAGTATTCCTGATGAACACTTCTACCCCACCCTCAGCCCTTCCCTTTTTTAATACCCGTCAAGCACACTTTATAATCTCCTATATCTTCCTCGAAATCTCCCCTTACTCCTATTATATCCAGACGCATCGTCTTTGCTGACTCAACCAGTTGTACTTTATTTCTTCCATAAGCCCCATTAATACTGACAGCTCTCCAAAGATACCATCGCTTGTCAAATTGGAGTGGGACTCCGTTACGCCCGTAGGTCCGAGGCTTGCTTAAAACTTTCTGAACGTGCCTGATGAAAATTCTCTGAAGCAGGATCCTAGTCTTACTTACTCTTAGTCCAAGTGAAGATCTCTCCTCAAACGGGTTAAAAACGACCGGTGGATTGCATAGTCGTAGCTGCCTGAGCACAAGTAGGGCCATGATTCAAATTATGTCCGAGATGGCCATTCCCATTACATAGCAATTGGTATAGCGACTCTCTGGACTACTTACTAGGCCACTAACGCATTGCCCATAGTTTACGAACTAGGACGTGACTGCAGTAAACCACACCACGAAACATTAAGTCAAAATTCCACATTTTTTAAACATTCAGTATTATGAAATATTGAATGAAGGGCCTTCGAAATGCATAAGAAAGAATTAAGTCAGCCGCCTCTTTATACGAGAAACCATTGGTAGGTGTAGTGCATTCGGAGGAGAAAAGCATTACGTCAATGGCTTGCTGTCTTTGACTGCCATTTCCCATTTCCTTTATATTTGATCACCGCACTTCAAGATCCCCGCATGTTTTATCATTTCGCGGCATTTCCTGGTTGTTCATTGATTATATTAGAGAACCTGATTATAGGAAGCTTGTGTTACTTGGGCATTTGACTCCCAAAAGTAAATGAAGAGACAAACGAGTAGTTGCATTCAATAACGTCAATAACTTCTGCTGATGGAACCCACATTCGAAAATCTTAGAGGCATAACCGTTTGGGATGAGTTCCATAACTGTCGTGTTGTAGACATATCGTTCCGATGATATTCATTCTCTACAATTGTACATAACCCCTTGCCAATACAATTCGCTCCATTTACAATCGCCTTCTAGCTTATAACTCTGCTTTACGTTGTCTTGTGTGAATGTTATCAGCTTTCATTACGATTCCATAGGCTGTTAGAAGTAATTGATGGAATTATATGGCCTTCCATTAGACCTCCATTCTGCTCCCGTACTTCTCTGGTCCTGCTTATACTGCCTTCTGTACTGTAAGCTAACACACAACGCATATCAAGAAATTTCTTACACAGCTTCTGAATAAGTACTCCAAGTAACGTAGATATTGCGGCGAAGTCAATCTGTCACACTCCCCTAACATTCACAATCACAATTTCTAAACGTGGTAGAGTGTGTAATAATTGCAGCTAGATAAGGAAATCTCTTTGGTCAATCAGGGGATATTGGCGTTTCGCGTGTTAATCATACCAACTAAAACGTTTATAAGAACCAAATATGAATTACGTGGTACAGATGTGGTACTGTCTTTTTGTGGACATTATTTTGGTCATAACCGTCAGGCTTGGCTGCATGGTATGGGCTTTGTAGCTGTAAGCTTGCATTGGGGAGATGGTGGGTTTAAATTCCACTGTCGACAACCCTGAATATTTTTTCCGTGGTTTCCCTTTTCCACATCAAGCTAGTTCTGAGCCTGTGCCTTAAATTATGCCAATGACTGCTTCCTTCGCAGTCCCAATCCTTTCCCATCCCATCGTCTCCGGAAACCTACATGTGTTAGTTCGACGATAAACACCTAGCAAAAGAAAAAGAAAAAATGCAAAATCGTCATGTTGTCTGTGTGGTAATACCCAATATTGTTGATGTTTACTTTCATAATGGAAGAGCTCTTTATTTTCCTGAAGTGTCTATACCGACTCCTCTCATAATTCTTACATCCAGAGAAGTAATTGAGCAGGCTATAAATTAAGTTGCAGGGCGATTTCAATAGTAGTCGCCTACTCTACTTTCGGAACTACGGTGGATGAATTCAGGCGTTGTGTTTCTACTTCGGAACACTGATTGACTATTACATTTATACTTTGAACTACAAAGAACTAAAAGAGAGTTCACGATATTATATAGAATATGTGGGACATCGTTTCGTGTCCTCAGAACTTCAAGTTATTGAGAGGTGCGGTATTTTACAGTAACCATCTGGAAACTTACTCAAACAGCCCTCATGCTGTACTATAATCATAGAGGTACCTGCTGTATCTGGGGATTTGAGATAAGGTAGATTGAGTATTAACAATGGAAATATACCTCACATGCTAGACACCTGTATAAATTGCATAGTAATTAAGACAAATATATGTTGGAGCGTTGTTGTACTGTATGACACCTGGATGTATGTTAATTATGACGTGAATTCTCCTGGTGGTAAACTGGAAAGCTTCGTCATAATATAAAGGATACGCTTTGTTTTTTGAATATCATTAACGTACCAGAGAGGTAGTAATAATATTTTAATTATTTTACTAGCATACTGTGTAAATTAATGTATGGTAATTAAGTTGGATGATGACCTATATAGCTGCCCGGCTCCTTGGTTGAATAGTCAATGTACTGATCGGGATTTCGATCCCCGACGGGGCCGAGAATTTTAATTGCGTTTGGTTAATTCCTTTGTCTCGGTGGCTGGGGTTTGTGTTAGTCTCACTGCACTTCTCTTTATATTGAGACAACACACCACACTACAAACCAACGCCGAAACACTCAATAGTGATTACATCCCTTTACACAGGTTTGTCGTTAGGGAGGGAATCTGGCCGTAAACTGGGCCAAATCCACATCAGTGCTTACCCATTAAAATTGGTAAAAAAACCAAGAAGCAGAAGAAGAAGAAGAAGAGATAGTTTATAATGCTACTCTTAGCATTACTTCAAAAGCGACATTAAGAGAAAAGTTATTATATTTTAAGTGAATGTTAATATGAATTTACATGTGAGAGGAAATCAGTGAAATGGATGAGCAACAAGAGGCAGAGGAAGAAATACCGTTTAAGAAGTAACGTAAACTTACGGGGTACCTATATATTGTTCTATTAAAATATATATTAAAACCAAGCCAAAAATCTGCAGAAAGGACCGGTTGTCTTCTTGGTTAGCAATTTTTCCTAAACGTGACAGTGACTGGTTAAATTACCTGGATGAATGATATGTTTTAAGCAATATAGGATAAAAAATAACATTAAATGGGCTCAAATAAATTAATACTTATACAACTGTTAGGTCTAATGGTAAATCTTTATTTTATGTTTACGTGAAGGAGGTGCAATGTACGCATGTTTTGCCTTCAGAAGAGTTTCAAATCAGTCATTTCGGAATATTACCTCACAGTTAGTATTCTGAACTTATGCCTCGGAACCTATACCGTTTACGGGTGAGCTTAATGATAAATGATGGAAAACAATCGACAGTAATTCGAGACAAATGTGTAGTTTACATTTGTCTTACATTTTTAGTGGCTGATATAGCCAGATGCAGTCCTTATATGGCAGACCATCCGACGAGAGTGGTTCTAAAACTGCGTGCTATTATGGTGTAGGCTACTGTTGTGAGCGGTGTGTGATGTAAGGTAGTGGTACTTTCGTATTGTAATTAATTACTGGAGCTCAGTTACCATACTGTACTATGTTACAATTGATACAACAATGAACATACTAATACTTATTCATATATTAACTGTACAGTCATATATAGAGGTCCACCCTAGTAGATAGCCAAATATTTCTTAAATTATTATTATTATTATTATTATTATTATTATTATTATTATTATTATTATTATTATTATTATTATTATTATTATTATTATTATTATTACGCAAGGGCGTAGGTAGAGGCAAAATTTTTGTGACTTGATTAAAGCAGGTAATACGGAAACATATTAATCCTAACAGAAATATTTACAATCAGGCAAGTTCCCGAAGAAAGAACAGACAGACAGATTAAATAATTATTCCTGCAAAATTGTAGGAATCGAAGAAAGACTACCATGCAATAATCCCTGCTTAAATAGTATACTTTTCCCCCCACATTTTCCCTCCATTTAGAACATTAGAATAGTCAACATAAGAAGGAAGTTTAGGAAACCTATAAATATTAACAATGAATAAGAGTGTTGGTAAAGCATAAATCTAAAAGAGTTAATGGGCTGATTACAAAGATAGCTAGTTCCAAGGATAGGGCTGCTTCAGAGACATGTCAATTTAAACCAGAGCAAGACAATTTTTTATGACCAGCGTTTGAAACAAGAAACAAATTTTGAACCTGTACACGCTTGTAAATGCTAAGAATAAAGTGTTGAACCCAAAAGGAAGAGTATACTGAACAAAATCATCATCATAATTAATCCCAAGAGGCATATGCACGACCCACCATAAAACCTTAGAAAAATGAATAAATAGAAAGTTGAAGAAAATGATCAATTAGTGCGTCTTTGCTAAGTAAAGTATGAAAACACGTAAAGGTACATGGATAACCATGAAACTCCCTAGCGAGCTGACTTACTCAAGCATTGCACAAAAGGAAAGATTAGGCCTACGTAGTATTCATGATACAATAGTCTTATTTATCCATTATGGATCCTCTCACTAGAAAATTAAGGGGATCGGAATGAAGGTCAATACATTAATAGTTTGAAATGAAGCAGATTGAAGGTCCAGCTTAGTTTTTTCCCAAACACAAATAAACTTAACACTCAGGGTGAGTAATAACTACAAAATAATTTCCAGTTATATGTCGTGGAAAAGAGAGAAAGCCGTTCAACGGTAGGCAGTACAACACAGTGCATAAAGCGACCATACGAATAGGCTTATGACCTAGATTTCACATGAATATATCATTAACATAAACACTGATAGTGATTACTCAGTTTTACCGATCATAAGTGGCCAGATTACGAGTAAAATACGTAAGTTAAAAGATGGACGCACAGAATAAACAGGGGAGAAGCGCCGAAACATCTGTCCAACAACTCAGTGAACTGAGAATATAATGAAATATGCTGAAGTTCATTGGAATACAATGCCATTTCTGTTAATGGGATTTGCTGGTTATATAACACCCCGTAATAATGCGCAATCCCGTCTGCCGTGAAAAGGAATTCACCCTTGATAAAGTTGAATTAAAGAACAAAGCACTACAATGATATGAATGAACAGTCAGAAATATTTGAAAAATAAGGAACACTTTACCATCCGCCGTCGGACTGTTTACAACACTTAAAACAGCCACGGAAGTTTATTGCCTCTTGAAAATTATGGACTCACTAGGTGGACGAAAGTAAATCAGTGAGGTCTCTCCTCGGGACGTGCCCATCTGCTTCATATCACTGCACGTGGATCAGCTAGTATTCCAGCCTCGATCCGTATCTTCCACCGTTGTTTACATCTCTGCGGGGTCATGAGTCAAAAACCATGTACTCATAGACGCCATAATTTCCAGCCGCTATTACTGTTAGTACCAGCACCACAACTGCCCATCGCCACCTTTGGACATTTCGCCGCAGACACCACTGCCGTTGCTTTCCCCACAGCACTCACGTCCAGCCAAGCAGCTCCGAATTGAAAAGCCCGCTTTCTTCCAGTGACATCAGCTCAGCATTCCTCAAGCTCGCAAGCATAATCCACTACGAGGGCCCCTTGTAACACCCATAGAGAGGAACGAGCACCACGTCGCATGTCAGTGGATTCAGCATTATCGCCCACACCGAAGTTGGACGCAGCAGACGGAACATCACCTTCCATGGACAATAGCATACATCACTCTCCGCCGTCTAACACTACTCCGGACCGGGCTCGATAGATGCAGTCACTGAAGTGCGGACAGTATCCAGTATTCGGGAGATAGTGGGTTCAAATCCCACTGTCGGCAGCCCTGAAGTTGCTTTTCCGTGGTTTCCCATTTTCATACCATGCAAATGCTGAGGATGTACCTTTAATTAAGGCCACGGGCGCTTCCTCACCACCCCTAACGCTTTCCTATCCTATCGTCGCGATAAGATCTATCTGTGTCAGTGTGACGTAAAGCAACGTGTAAAAAACACTACTCCTAACACCATCAGTAGCTCCCGGCTAGAATATTCCTCTGTTTTCGGCACCAGACTACCCATCAACTACCTCTGTTTTCTATAGCCAAACTCGTCTGGAACGAATGCATTTTTCTTATTAAATCCCTCTCCTCAAAATCAGTCGCCTTAAGCCATTTTTTCCGCGCTTCCTCACTACAATCTATTCCGAGAGGACATCGCCGATATCCGCAAGACATCAAAAGGAATGATCATCCGAATCAATGGAGACACCACAGGTAATCAACTCGCCACCAAGTTTGGAGCACCTACCTTCGAATCAAACACCTCCCTTTAACTCTTCCACCAGCACCAATTCAACACCACCTCCACCACCCAGGTATAATCAGCTAAGCTGTGTCATCCGTGCATTGGATCCTTCACTCGGAGAAGAAACTATTGCCGCTGAGCAAAACGCAGAGGGAACACAAGCTCAAAGGGCCATCCGCATCAGAAATGCGACGGAGCCAACATTCATGGTGCGGACACTCATACCAACACCAGCCAACGTGGACAGACTATCTGCCAGTGGGGTCTCAAACCACCGTCAACATCACAGAGTCGAAATGTATAACGCTCCACCTACACAGTCTCTCAGATGCCAAAAAGCCTACATTATAATCAACAAACAACAGCCCATTGCAAAGCGAATCGACTCATCTGCTGTCCTTGCACCCAATATCACTTCACCAAAAAGTGCCCCAACATCCTTCAACCTGCAGAGGCAAACCTCAGCTCTCGCCGATGTAGAGGCCGCCCCGCACCTCTCGTAAACCACCCTGAATTAATAGCTCTCATTCGCACTATCGACCCATCAACCACGCCAACCTGTTCATTATTTCTCTATCCTACAATTGAAGATTTGGTAATATTTATCACAACTTCATTCCTTAATATTCATCCTTACAATAGATTGCTAGTTCCCAACAATCTACTGGCTACAGCTAATCAGATGTTTAACTTACTCTTTCTCCCAATGCATTCAAGTTTAAATGCACATTTCAACTTTTAACCCTTAGCAACTCTTACATAACCATTTTCTTAATATTATTCGCCTCGGACATATGCCCAATAACACGTTGTTTCCGTGTTTCATTGCAATGCACTAAGGACAACCAAGTCAAGAATAATCAAAAATAATATAGGGGTGTAAGTGCAATCAAATCCACGCAATCACCACCTTTACACAATTATTCTATTCAGGTATTCATAACTCAATACCTGTAATGTACAACCTGTGTTGAAAAGGTAGGTGAATGGTCGCCTAGGTTGTACACTGTACTAGTTCGGACGATGTGCTAGCGCATACGCATTGCGTTACATAACACCATGTGCCCCCTATCGGTCAACTCAACACCGTTAAACTAAGTTGCACGCTGCAACACATCGCACGGAGTCAGTGTAAGGACTCGTGTTATTGCACAATGGAGCGCAAAACGGAGCAACGCATTAACATGAAGTTTTGCAATGTTAGTGCAAGATTATCATGCTCGAGCAGTGAGTAAAAATGCCTTTATGACTGGTTTAAACCCTTTCGAGATGGAAAGGAAGGTGTTGAGGTCGAGGCGCGTTCGGGTCGACCAACCACAAGCACATCTCCAGACAACATCGAACGAGTGCGGCAGATGCTTGCGAATGATCGGCGACTGTCCCTACGAATGATAGCAGATGAACTGGGTGTAGACAAGGACATTGTTAGGACTATTGTTCACGAACATTTGAAAAAGCTGTAGATTTGTTCCCGGTTTTCACCGCACAACCTGACAGACGAGCAGAAGCAAACTCGGATGGAAACGTCGGGAGATTTCATTGACGTTTGTGACCAACATCCGGAGGTGTTATAAACCATCATTTCAGGAGACGAGTCTTGGTGTTACCAGTATGATCCGGAGACCAACAGACAGTAAATGGCGTGGTGTTCAGCGTCTTCTTCGCCGGCACACAATGTCCAAGATTAAGACAATGCTGATCGCCTTTTTCGACAGCAATGATGTCATTCAACATGAATATTTTACCCCAAGGTACACCTGTCAACGCGGAATTCTACGAGGGAGTTTTGAAACGGCTACTGCAACGCATCAGACGGGTTCGGCATGAACTCTACTGGAGTGGACAGTGGAAGCTCCTCCACGACAATGCCCGTCCGCAGACTGCGATTCGCGTGACCCAGTTTCTCGCTGAATGCCAGGTGACTGTTCTTCCACACCCTCCGTATTAAACCGGATTTGGCGCCGGCGGGTTTTTTTTGTTCCCACGTCTTAAATTAGCCATGAAATGCCACCGGTTGGACAGTGTAGAAGGTATCCAACGACGCGTGCCAAGGATTCTCCGGGAGATTCCAAAATAATCTTTTGCAACCAGCTTCGAGCAGCTTTACAGTCGATGTCAAAAAGTGTGTTGTAACTAACGGAGATTACTTTGAAGGCCAGTAAAGGAGTTTTGTGTGTAACTTACGTTTTATTTATTTCATGACACCATTCACCGAAAGCTTCAGACACAGGTTGTATATCAGGCGAAGGATTAAGAGGAAAATGAGAAAGAAAAAGTAGAAAATATAAAATAAAAGTTACAAAATAACAAAATGAAAAATCATGTTGAATGTATGTATCTCACAACGAAATGATCACTCTCTATATTACGTTTATGTGTCTTGTTTAAACAAAATTTTAATTCACATGATAATTCAATAAAACTTAGCCAGTTGGCCATAAATTATCCCTCCATCTCCTTCATTTCTCACATCCTTTACCCACCTCCCTCTTCCAGCGCATCTCCTCAAAACTCCCCCATCTACTTGCCAGAAAAGGAGGGCGTTATCCATTAGGAGGCCCGCCCCGTATACTCATGGTGGGGAATGAAAACTTATTTTGAAGTAACTTTACATCCTTCACCGTCCGACGGTTATTCTACACCGTAATTCATTCACGTAGGCCATTCCTTATTAAGATGTTCTGAATAGGTAGACAGAAGGAAATCCGATAGGTATCACCTCAGGGCGAGCCCTTCGTCAGCAGTAACAGATCTCCTCTGTCTCCAGGAAGATCAATCGCCGGGATGTTTCGTTTTTCACTTTGTTGTCCGGCCACACCAGTACAGCAACGATGAGGACCAACACAACCACAACCACCACCGCCACTGACATCAATCAAACAGCCGCAGCTGATTGCCACTCGGCTCTAATGTCTTGTTTTGCGTCTCCTGAACACGGAGTCAGATTTCTTTCCATGACACCAGCTCCGCAGTGGGACAACACTATAGTTCAATATTCAGTTTACGAAGTCTCCTCCGCAGTCTGCTCCGGAGGAAGAACAGGCTCCACTCCGCCTTGCTTTGGACAAGGAACGTGCACCATCGAAAGGTATTACAAGTGCGCCGCTGCCATCAACGGACGTCACCAACCAACACATTGCCCCAATTCTACCCCCGTCACAACCATCCCCTCTCAGCTCGCAGTTTCATTAGTATCCGGCAGAAGACGTCCCATAAATTATTCCCGTTTCACTAACCTTCCCTCTCAGGAACGCATTCATATCTACTCTCCAAATCTGCCCGTGAGTTACAAACTCCCCAACCCATTTTCTCCACACTTTTCAGGTTTAATATGCACCGTGAGGATATAGTGAATATCCGAAGAACGACAAATGGAGACATCATTCAAGTTAATGGGGACACTGCAGGCATAAACTCACCACTGCAACAGGAGCTCACCAACTTTTATCACGTACCTCTTTTCAAACCCTACACATCAAAACTCCACTTTACCTTCCCCGCTGTCGCCTTCCCAGTTGTGTAATAGAAGGTGCTGACCCCACAATTACAGAAGAAACAGTCATCTCAGAACTCAACGCAGAAGGCATCCCAGTTATGAAGGCATTCAGAATCAAGAAATCCACGGATTTCACCTACACGGTGAGAATTCTTCTGCTATAGACCGAAGATGTCGACTTTGTCTTGGCCATCAGAGTCTCCATACACAAATATCACCATAAAATAGAACCATATAGCGCCCCATCTGCACAATACTTCCGGTGTTAGCGATGCCTCATCTAAATTAATCATACCAACATTAAGTGCACCGACAAAATCCTTGAGTATGGGCACTGCGGCCAGGATCACTCTACACCCAGGTGTCCCATAACGCATCAAACTCACCCCTCACTGCCATACCTGTGGATATAATCACGTATTGTGTTCTAGCCGTTGCCGTTGCGGTCCTGCACCTCCTCAAAATAAACCACAATTCATAGCCCCAATCAGAACAATTGATCCACCTACATCACCTAGCTGTTCCCTTATTCAGTCACCTACGGTTGAGGATCTAATTCGCTTTTATACCATTTAATTACTAAATATCCACCTCTACAACCGACACTTAGTTCTCACTCGCTAAAATCCGCAGCAAATCAAACATTCAATCTTCACTTTCTAACCACCCATTCAGACCTAAATTCACACTTCAACTTTACACCAATGGAAACTCTTGTTTCAACACTTACACAGCCCCTTCAGCTCAAACAACTGCTTCATAGAATTGCATCCTCTCCAGTATTTTTAAACACCGAATGGATCCTGTTAAATAAAGGCTTGCGATTGCACCGTGGATATTACATGCCATTTTTCACGTATTTGCCACCCTGTCGTCAGAATGGAGCATCTCGGCGAAGGAACAAATGGTGTCCATGACACAAGCACTGTTAAACTGCAGAACTTGTATATATAAATGAAAATATACTTTTTAAAGGTAATAATGAAATAAATTAAAATTACACATCCCTTACCTAAAAGGGCAATCCCCTCCCATCTCCTCCTTCTTTACACCCGTTACCCACCTCCTTCCTCCACGACATCACTGACTCACTAAACCGCTCTCACCTCTTGTCTAGAGAGAGGGCGTAATCCTCTTGGTGGCACGCTCCACCCCCGCACAGCTAGGTGAATATAATATATTTTCTACAGTAGAGAACCCATAAGTTTGAAGTCGTCGAGAGAGTTGGGTGAGTCCATATAATATCCGTCGGCTCCCTATCAAAAATCAAATGGATTTTTGTAGAACAGGATATTTTAGAGTGCATGCGATAAGGCGAAGACAAGGCGTCGAGAATTTCCACATGTACTAAGTGAAGGTTCACTATGTTCACTTCCAACTGGCGGCGCCTTCCCAGAGGAGGTGTGTGTGAAAATAGAACTTCCAACCATATGTGGCAGATCGATGAATATATTTAGTACTGGCATGAACCTGTGGATTGACATAAAAAGGCACAGAATATATCCCAAAAGGTACAACAAAACCCACTAGGAGTGAGGGTGTAAGGTGTAGGGTACGGAAAGGGATGAAAGGGTGAAGGATTGGTACGTAAAAAGGAAAATAGGGGAGGGGAAATGTCGTAGGGTCAAGATATATATATATTGATTTATATACTATATATGTATATTAAGTACACTTTCTATACTTAAAATGCAGACCTCTAACTGTAGCTGTCCGTGAAAATGTTATACTCCCATAACAATACTCCGTTAAGTGGGAAGGTTCATCCTAGGGCGGCCATGAAGATAGAGTGAGATCAAGAAAATTAATTTTCTACAAATATGGGCTCACTGCACGTCATATAAATCGGACGTGGATTGCAATACAGCGTTAATAGGCGTAGGTAGCGCAATAATGCGGAATGGTCCTAGACAGCGAGATGAATGTTCAGTAGAGAGCTGACTAATACCAGAGTTGTGAGGATGATTGGAGAGAAGTACGAGTTTCCCAAACTTGAAGGTGGACGGTTTATGGCAGGGGTTTCAAGTTTTCCTGTGAATGCATTGAGCTTGCAGCAAATTTCAGAAAGCATCATTCCAAAGATATTCCGCAGAATAAATGTTAGGAGTTTCAAAACAAGTTTCAAGCTCTTCCAAGAAGAGTATGACGGGACTTGGAGCAGTAGAACACGTAAAACTAGAATAGAAGGCTAAGGCTAACGAAGAAAGTTTAGAATCCCATTTCTTATGGAAGGAAATATGAAAAATCGATAGTTTGGAATTCCGCTGATATATCTCAACATTATTAGCTAGAGGGTGATATGGAGAAGTAGGCCTAGTAATTATTTTTATACCAAGTTCGAAACACAAAAGAAAGATTCAAAGTTTAAAATTCACAGGAGGGGTACGACAATTGGCAGAAGTGCGGACCGTATCAACGGAGATTCTCTGAGATGATATCATATGTCCAAGAAACTGTATTGCGGTTTGAGCCAGATAAATCTTTGATGGGCCAAAAGTAAGGCCGGCAACATGCAATCCAGAAAGGACTTGAGGTAAATGTGAAAGATGAGATTCAAAATCAGGACTATACGCAAGAACATACGGCTATACGGATAGGTAAATTTATATTTAATACTAGCAAGATACCCGTGCTTCGCTACGGTATTATACTGAAATGTATAATTAAATTCTTAACGTTTTATATATAATCCGCCGAAATTCGCGATCTGACTCGTTTTCTGAGAGAATCCGCCAAAATTTGTGATCTGAATCGTTTTCTGAGAGATTACGGCAAATTTCCTACCATTTTTCAATCTTTCTTCCCAGCAATCGATTTCGTACTTCCCGGGCTACGTTATTCCACCCGGTCAGTTGGATCCCTAAATCCTTGCCATCTTTTCCTATAAGCATTTTCATATGGATAAATTCCTTCAGGTGATCCGGCGTGGTGTCGTCTTGGGTGCCTTGGCGATACTGAACCCGCAGCCGGACTGCATTCGTAGTCATTACCCGTCCAGAACACATTTTCAACGCAGTCCGCACGTTTTGATGACGGTCCAAGGTATTATTATTATTATTATTATTATTATTATTATTATTATTATTATTATTATTATTATTATTATTATTATTATTCAGGACCACACAGCAAGATGCAATACGGCTACTTGGCGGTAAATTACATCTGCTGCCATTGTCATTGCTGAAAATGTGACCAGCACCACTGTGGCGGTTAGGCAAGTTCGCGGGATTTCTGGCGATACGAATAACATACTACCGTGCATTACTGACCTTACTCTAGAGGTGAACAATTGCACGGCCAGTCTCATTCCTATCGCTTATTTCAAATGTGTTTAAATTTTTATTTATATGCCAGGAGAATCTACTGTAATCTAAGAACATTCTCCAAAGGAAAAGATGGCTATTGAAAACGAATCCAGGAAGGATTGAAAATGATCAGTTTATGATCAGAATAAGTACAGTGAAAATCCACAGCCTGTTTCCAGTAATTCGACCGGGTCAAGAATGGAATGAATAAAGCCCCCATCTAGCGGCGAGGATAGGAATTGTGCAGGCGGCCGAGGCCTGTCGCACTCCTCTGGGGCATGATTAATGAATGACAAATGAAATGAAATGATATTGGAGAGTGTTGCCGGAATGAATGATGACAGAGAAAACCGGAGTACCCGGAGAAAATTCTGTCCCGCCTCCGCTTTGTCCAGCACAAATCTCACATGGAGTGACCGGGAGTTGAACCACGGAACCCAGCGGTGAGGGCCAGAATGCTCCGCGC
The DNA here is from genome assembly GCF_040414725.1 of Anabrus simplex. NCBI lineage: Eukaryota > Metazoa > Arthropoda > Insecta > Orthoptera > Tettigoniidae > Anabrus > Anabrus simplex. The sequence continues at coordinate 791,684,787 of NC_090266.1, read as the reverse complement.
GAGCCACGGAGGCTCCTTATAAGTACATTATGAACGGTAAAATCAATTGGTCTCACCTCTTTTTTTCAACCAACCGCCGTTAAGTTGATATAATTCCCCCCCCCCCAAAAAAAGAAGGCGCGTTTCTTTTTGTATAAAGGAGATTCCAAATACCAATGTTCACGTCTGTTACTTTCAGTTTCGAGATATAAGTATCCCCATAAACATACTTAGCCTTTTTCACTTCCTTTTACACTACACCCTTAAGTGAATTTTCCGGCAAAAATACTTGATTCTTTAATAGTAAAGGATATTCTAAGTACCAGTTATCACGACTCTACCAACTTCAGTTTATGAGATATGTGTCCTCATGAATGGTGTTTAACTCCTTTTCACTCCCGCCCCTCAATATTATTCTCCCCCTCCCCACCAAAAAAACCGTTTTTCTTTGTTTTGATAGGAGTTCCAAATACCAATTTTCACGTCTGTAACAACTTTAGTTTTTATTAGATATAAGTATCCTCATATAATGAATTCAATTAATTTTTCAATTCTTTGACCTCCCCCTCCCCCCTCATTGGATTTTCCGAGAATACGTGTTTCTTTACTTTTAAAGCAGATTCCAAATACCAAATTTCACGTCTGAAACATCTTCAGTTTTTGAGATACCACTATCCTTATTAAAAGAATTCAACCTCATTTTCAGGCACATTTTACCCCACCACCCCAACCCAAGTGGTTTTACCGTAAACTAAAAATACACGTTTCTTTATTTATAATCGAAATAAATAGTAACATTTTCACTTCTGTAACAAGTTAAGTTTCTGGGATATACTGTAGAAATTCTCATTTTAATATTTCACCCATCTTTTAGTTCCCCTTGAGTGGATTTTCCAAAAACAAATCACCTATGTTTCTTTACTTTAATAGGAGATTCCAAATACCAGTTATTACGTCTGTAACATTTTACGTTTCTGACATATACTGTACATATAGTCCTTCTAAAAATTCAACCCAGTTTGTCACTCCTGTTTAACCCCCATTAATTGGATTTTCCAAAGGCAAAAAATACGTGTTTCTTCATTTTTAAAGGAGATCCCATATAGCAATTTTCAGGTCTGTAATATCTCAGTTTCTGAGATATAAGTATCCACATTAAAAGCATTCAACCCCTTATTCACCTTTTTTCACCCCTCCTATTGGGATTTTCAGAAAACAACAAAAATATGTGTTTCTATATTTCTAAAGGAGATTCTAAATATCAATGTTTACATCTGTAAACTTTTTAAGTTTTGAGATATAGATACACTCATTTTCAAAATTCACCCCCTTTTCTCCCCCATTCTTTGGATTTTCCAAAAACAAAAAAGTACGTGTTCCTTTATTTTTAAAGGAGATCCTAAATACCAATTTTCAGGTCTGTAATATCTTCAGTTTCTGAAATATATGTAGCCTCATTAAAGGCATTCAACCCAATTTTCACCCTTTTCCACCCCTCCTATTAGGATTTTCCGAAAACAAAAAATACACGTGTTTCTTCATTTTTAAAGGAGATTCTAAATGCCAATTTTTACATCTGTAAACCTTCAAAGTTTTGAAATATCGATACAGTCATTTTTAAAATTAATCCCTATTTTAACCCCCTTAGCGACGGAATATCCAAAAATCCTCCCTTAGCGAGTACCTACATATTAACATGAATGTATTCACAAAATTTCATTCGTTTATGTCCAGTAGTTTTGGCTCGGCGATGATGAATCAATCAGTCAGTCAGTCAGTCAGTCAGTCAGTCAGTCAGTCAGTCAGTCAGTCAGGACAAGTTCTTTTATGTATATAGATAAGCAAATAGAACGTCTACCAATCTTTGTATTAATTGAGAGCCCATATTGAATGCAAAGGGGAATTTTCGTGAATTGGATTCATCCATTCGGTGTTTTAAACGCAATAAGTTTGCTGCTTGTAGCTTCTCGGGAAATCTGGTATTAAGCCGAATTTAAATATAAAATAGAGAAGTATTTAGCTTGTGCATAGGAATGACAGAAAATCTCCATTTTACGGATAGGTTTGCGAATAATGTAGTATTTTCGATTTAATTCACGATAATATAATAAGAGACGTGAAGAACCATCAGGTTTATTGACCATGAATGCAGGAGATATATAGTTGGAGGACAAAGGGATAATTATGCCATCTAAGAGATTTTATTGATGTGTTGATCCAAAATGTTCATCCTCGGAGGACTGAAGTGATGAGGGGTAGAGCGCACCGGGGTGGAGTCAAAAAGATCAATATGATCCTGGTAATTAATAGTAGTACGTAATTGTTCGGTAACATCATCAGGAAAGTCAGATTTTTATAAGTTGAGAGCATCTTCCTGACAGTAGGTAGTAAACGTGTGAGAAGGCATTATATTATGTTACATTAAATTATGTTACATTGGATATTCCTGGGGTTTACCGAATAAATTTTTACACATTAATAAAAAAGAGATAGAAGCGGTTTCAGCATTATAGAAGAACCAGTGTAATAGTCGTCGGGCGAGTCGGGTGAGCCCATTACAGCGAGTTGCAGGAATATTAGAGATAGCACAAATATCCGGTCCCCATGCTCAGGGATTAACCAATTACGATGAAATCCCAAGAATCAGCCGGAAATCGATCCCGGATCCACGTAGACCTGAGGCCCAAAGGCCAGCACACTGATTACTCGGCCATGGAGCTGGATGAATTGTTAATTTGTTTGATAATGTTTTATTCAATCATGACCCTTAATTAGACTGCTTTTTTGTAACTATCTTAAACCCTGAAACACCGGGCGAGCTGGCCGTGCGGTTAGGAGCGCGCAGCTGTGATCTTGCATCCGGGAGATTGTGGGTTCGAAACCCACCGTCGGCAGCCCTGAAAATGGTGTTCCGTGGTTTCCCATTTTCACACCAGACAAATGCTGGGGTTGTAAATTTATGAAGACCACGGCCGTTTCATTCCAACTCCTAGCCCTTTCCTATCCCATCGTCGCCATAAAACCTACCTGTATCGGTGCGACGTAAAGCCACTAGCAAAAACGTCCTAAAACAAATCATAAATAGTCTATGTATAGCGTAGTTAAGCTTCATAGAATAGTTGATTAGGTTCTCACCCGATAGTTTCAATGGTTTGAGACCGAATTCCAGTAGTGTTAGTTACCAGCACATTAAGGAGCTCCTGTACTGTTGAAATTTACAGTATTCGGGATCTCTTGAAACTAATGGTAAGTGAATGGGCATTAGTCACACATAATAATAATAATAATAATAATAATAATAATAATAATAATAATAATAATAATGTGACCTAGAAAACATTTTAAAAGAAGAAAGAAGAATCCTGAGGAAAATTCTCGGCACCCGAAAAACAGAAGATGGATATAGACTGAGGTCACGCAAAGAGACAGAAGAGCATTCCAACATTGCAGCAGACATCCGCAAAAGACGTCTGAAATTCTATGGGCACGTCCACAGATTGCCGGCAAGTAGACTGACACACAAGATTCTCACCTACATAGAACATCTAAAAAATATTCCATGGGTACTAGAAGTGAAGAAGGATCTGGAAAAAGCCCAGATAAACCCAAATGACACCGCGGACAGAAACCTTTATAGGAAAAAAATTAATGGATGGAAAGTGCAACCAGAGAACGAAGTGAAAAAGAAGACTGGAACAAAGTGGACAGAAGAACGGAAAAGGATCCACGGAGAAAGGATGAGAGCTGTTTGGCAACTCAGAAAACAGAATCGTTAGAGCTTTGCGTGATCCATTGGGTCCATACGCACATAATAAATAATAATAATAATAATAATAATAATAATAATAATAATAATAAATATTAATAATTAATGATAATTAATAGAATAGAAGAGGTTTCAGCATTATAGAAGAACCAGTATAAGAGTCGTCGGGCGTGTCGGGTGAGCCCATTAGAGTGAGTTGCAGGAATATTGGAGATAGCACAAATATCCGGTCCCCAAGCTCAGGGATTAATTATTATTATTATTATTATTATTATTATTATTATTATTATTATTATTATTATTATTATTATTATTATTATTATTATTATAGCTGCCTCTGTGGATCAGTGGTGGAGTGTCGGCCTCCGGATCCCAAGATAGGGGGTTCAAACCCTGCAGAGGTAGTAGGATTTTTGAAGGGCGGAAAAAAATCCATTCGACACTCCATGTCGTACGATGTCGGTATGTAAAAGATCTCTGGTGACACATTTGTGTTTGCCCGACAAAATTCATTAAATCTCAGCCATAGACGCCCAAGAGAGTTTCGGTTTACTCGGTCTGCCATCTAGTGGGCCAACGTCGAAATTGACGAACAGACAGCCAGATGGCGTCAAATTGAAATGTCTGCACACGGTAGCTGAGGCCATACGATTATTATTATTATTATTATTATTATTATTATTATTATTATTATTATTATTATTATTATTGTTATTATTATGATTATGATTATTATTATTATTATTATTATTATTATTGGTGGGACTACGGGGAAACCCGTGGAGCAGAAAGAGGTTAAAGAAGGTGCGGGCTTGAATGGGTCTAACTACAGTCTCAAAATTAATTTAAAACTTTAACAAAAGTTATATATCTTTACAATTTTAAAAACCAACAAATAACAATATAACAGGTACAATTAGCAATTTTGGAACAAGTCAAGGAAAATAGAATATTAGTGAATTCGACAGGTCCTGGGCTTCAAGCCCCTCGCTTTACAATTCTTGAGCTCCCAGCTAAAATTTACAATTCAAAAAAAAAAAGGACAACTTTAGTAAAGGGCAGAAATCCCCTAATTCAAAGAGCACTTGCTCTTAAATTTGCAATATCTAGCCTCCCAGAGGCACACTTTAGAATGACAAAATTTGAGAAAGAGCTAACCGGCTCTCCGTTTCCGTTCAGCCTCCTGGAGGCAATATCAAAAATCGAACACTCTCTGGCCTTCCATGGCCCGACTTACAATTTGAAACAGGGGTATCTTGTACCCAACCTACAGGGCCTTTGCGGAAAAGAACAGGTTAAGTAAATGGCCCGAAACACAAACTGAATTGAGGCGTATTCTTGCACTCCTAGATATGAACACTAAAACAACCTAAGGGGCTCTAGGCCGATAAAACAGGGGCTACTCCCAAACTAAGGAGGTGCCTCGAATATTAATTACTTTACCATATTACGGAATGAAAAACCGTTATAAAAACGCTGTCACCTCAAACCAAGATGAAGGGGAACTCGAGAGGGTAATTCACTCTCTATCCCCGATTTACAGTTAAAGATTTTATGAAGGTTTTACATTAGCTGGAAGAAGTTACATTTTAGAAAAGCTGGTTACATAACTAGAGAGTCGGACCTTTCCCTCGGGTTAAACTGCGGATGTAGCAAGAAAGAAAGAAGTTATGTGGCCATTACCTGGTAGATGTTCTGTTGACCGATGAAAGAGGCCGCCCGCCTTCTGCTTTGACAAGCACACACAGTAAAATGACGATCAATTGGCCAAGAAACGAGAAAAACCTCAGTTTATAAACCCTCAGGGAAGGTTCGAGATCATTCAAGATTAAACTAGCCACACCCTCTCAATTTTATTGGATATATTCAAAAGTTACACTTAGAATCGAACAAGAAGCCTGTGATAGGTTGAAAATTAAATACAGAAATTAGGGATTGGCTAGATTCATAACTGGCGGGAAGAAACAGAAAATGTTGCTAACCCAAAAATAAATGAACATCATTCAGTTACAAAAGCCTAGAAATACAAAACTTCTTTAAATTATAACTTCTTACAACTCGTACCAGGGTGCATGATCATAGTAGTTAGTGGTATCCTCTGTGAAAAAAAGTCCAAACTTTTTGATGAATGTCGAACAAAACAAGTAGAAATTCACTCAGGTTACGCAACTGCACAATAACAAAATTACTCAATATTTTTGTGGCGACATTTTGTGAGTAATGTTCTATGTTGGTGTAGTTCCGGTTTCACTGTTTTACCAATAGAGGAGTTCTTTTAGGCACTGAATTTGAATGCGCGGCTTTGGGGTGTACCTCCCGGTACAATTATTATTATTATTATTATTATTATTATTATTATTATTATTATTATTATTATTATTATTATTATTGTTGTTATAAGAATGCCAGGTAAAGCAAAACTATGCACATTTACATGTGAAATTATTTTACAAAACTGATTAAACTTGGAGTTTCGGTTCTGTAATAAGTAAACTTCAGAATTATGTGCAAGGAGAATTTTTCTGAAAACATCGAAATATGCACCAAATTAAGCGCTAAAATCTTAACTTGTCGACTTAATATTGAACCTTTTTTTACACTAATTTTAACACAATGTTACTTCTTACACTCGTTAAAAGTTAAACTCTAACGGTTTATACAGAAATGTGTTTACAAGTTTTATTTCAGATTTAATTTGAATGGTTTATAAATAAAAAAATACGACCGTCACTAGACTACATTTCAAATTTTTGTTAATATAACCTACTGGCCCTTGTACTTACTGTTACTGAAGCAGTGTGCAACAACAAGGCTGCTTAGGTCAATTGAAAGCCTCCTGTCTGAAAACGCGAACTTTGCACACATAATTATGAAAGTTTATTTCCACAACAACTGAGGTCTCAGGAAAATATCTGAAAAACGGAATGATGTTACTTTTAAATTTCGTTTCCGAATGACCACCTTTTAGCACTTTACTTGCTGAAGCAAGTCTGTCAAACTAGAATTTTTGTCCAGCAGCAGTTCGAGAATTTTTTTTCATCAATTTTCATTGAGGTCTTTCTGAAATGCTGACGGATGATTTTGGCTTGGCACAAAACCACACTTCCATCATTTGTAACGCATTGTACCCTGAAATTCATTGTCATATGTGCGTTTTCTTAGCGCTTTTGCCTTTAGATTTCTTCACTTCTTGACTGATATCAAAAGGTGGTTGCCCGAACGGCTATAATGCATATTTAGGTGGTTTTGTCCTTACCTGTTGGATAATGGAAGAGGGATGGTAGGGGATTGTTATGGAGGAATCTCAGTCTGCGAGTATGACGTTTTTAGGGGCTGAACAAATTCCCCGTCGTTCCCTTACTTCACAAACTTGCAGGGATAGTCAACGTTAACTTACGTCATCTGCGTCAGGAAAAAAATAATGCAAGTTAGATAGAATATGCAAAAGTGCATGCGAAAGGTATAAATACGAACAAACGTCCAAATAGGCTCAATATGCAATATCAGCTTTTGCACTATACCTTTAATTCCACAAGTTTTGTCAAATCCCAACGCTTGGTTGAGATATGGCGGGCCAGTAAAGGCACAAATTTGCACACAACTCTCAGGTCTAACCTGTTATGTCTTAGACCCTTTTATGCAACAATGATGATGATGTTGATCAACTTAATTTTTAGCGTTCTAATGTTGCAGCAACACATCAAATGTTCTCATTGGTGCAAGTATAGGAAAGGGATAGGATTATGAAGGTAGTCTGTGGCATTAATTATGGAACAGCGTTTAAATGGGAAACCACGGAAAATCATCTTCAGGTCTGCCGATGGTGGGATTCGAACCCATCGTTTCCCCAATGCATTCTCACAGCTATGCGAACCTAAACGTGTGGTTAACTCAAACGCTATCGTCATCATGATGATCATCGTCGTCGTAAGTTGTGTTCTTGGTTTTACGTCCCACAATTTTCACGGTTTTGAAGCACGACGAGGTTCCAGGATATTGCCAGCAGGATTTCGCTTCCGTGCCGATTGATATGAAGACCAGAGTCCACCGCATTTTAATTCCACTGGACTGAACTCCGAAACTAAGCAACATTGTAGCTGGTCAGGAGTCTATAAGCAAATGCGTGCTTTTGGCTGCTGTAGGGACTGCTCACGTTACAGCAAGTAAATTGATCGCCAGAAAGCTTCCTTGAAGGCTCGAAACAACGCTGCAATTACTTCCTGTATGATGGTTATGCACAATTTATATTAAAGTAGTATTAACTCTTTGGAAAGATGTTATTAAATGTGGAAAATGGAACGAAATTACATGTCATAATAAATATCTAACAGCTAGAAGTAAGGAAAAGTAAATTAATTTTGGCACGTCAGAAAGGCGCTGACTTATTCCTTTATCTTTTGAGCTTCTTTAATAAAGAGAAGAAGTGCCGTGGGCGACTCAAAGCAAGTACATTCATAACGCAGGCAAGTGTGGAAATGAATATCCTTTGGTGTTTTTAGGACATGATAGGATTACATTTGCGTCAATTACATGAACTGCGTGAAGACCGTGAAATTAGCATTTCAAATGTGACTCATTCATTACCAATTATACACAGTGGAGGAAGAGAGAATAAATAGTCAATTGACAACTGAAGAGAAATATAAGGAAGGGAAGTTTGCTCGTTAAGATTTATGATTCAATCATATAGAAAAAAATATTTCACCTTGTCCTTGCTTTCACACTCTACTTACATGACGTAAAGTGAAGAAGCAAACTTAATATTTTTTTCGTTTTCTGTCCCAATAAATGTGTATACGGATTCCGGATAAGCTGATGTGCCTTAATTTTGTCCCGTAGGATTTATTTTACGAACCAGTAAATCTACAGACAAGAAGCTGACGACTGAGCGAGTTGGCCGTGCGGTTAGAGGCACGCGGCTGTGAGCTTGTATCCGGGCGATAGTGGGTAAAGCCACTAGCAAAAACAAAAAACAAAAAAAAGATTCTAACATATTTGAAGACACAAGCTGCTACAGTCTGAGCCACCGAGGCCGGCAAATAATGATATGCGTTTCATATGAATGTTATTTGCCACTTCCCTTCACATAGTCTATTTGCAATCGTTAGTGAGTTACTTTTTCTTTCAAATGTTACCTCTAACCTTATTCCTTATTATTACATGAGGTGTCAGGGTATGTAATTGCATCCTGAAATTCTGGTGGCACGTGTTTCTCTCCTTTTCGCACCCTGAAATGCCAATCACTGACATCGGAACCAATCTCAAGCCGGTTTCCCAGAAAGTCAGTCACATCACATCACATATTAGCTAAGGTATGTTCCTAAAATCGCCAAGCCAAGTGTCTTACAGGAAAGGGAGCTGGCTTTTTGAACCCCAGTAGGCAGGTTTGGTCCCGACTTAGTGCTGTAGTATTTGAATGTGTTGTTACATCAGTCTCCCGTTGGTACATTTACTGGCACCTCACCCGTGGATCAAAATTCCAGCATCTCGATGACTCATAAAACTGTAAAAATAGAAAATTTGCTTAGTTAATTTCTCGAACAAGTTTACTATGACCATGTAAGTTGGATCCGCGGTATGGAACTTGTGACCAAATCCTGTAAACGGTAGACGGAAGCCAGAGCCACCTTGTTGCCAGCTATCACGTTGATTTTCAGTGATTATAGCTACACAGGCACAAAATGAAATCCCACGCCAGGAAGGAGTTGTGCTAGATAAATGAAATTCGGGACGCTTTTTTTGCATATCTGAAAGACGGCACCCATTCAAATATGCGCGTTAATGGACAAAGAGGGGGAGCTAGTAGCACCACTATGATTTTACAAAGCAAGTTTGCTTTAGATACGTGCTTTACACTTCGTGAGCGTTAATCATCTACCGATGTTAACGTTGTGAGGTAGGCATGAGTCAAACATGCATTTGTGGAGGTGAAGAAGTCAGTATCAGCAGCCCGTGTAATAGAGCTGCGAGAAGATGAATGTTCTTTCCGCCATACGAAAGGAAGACTTGGCAGGTATGGTTCCACAGTGCAATTGAAGTCAGTGTTCAGGCCGCATATGAACCGCTACGGACGGTCAAGTTCGCCATATTCGCCGTATGGCTGTGGTGGATCGTACTGCATCTGCACCAGCCATTGGATCATCGGTTGGCACAAGAGTGACACAACTAACTGCAACAAATCGATGAACTGAGGGACAGCTTTGAGCCGGTGTCCATGCCAATAACTCGGTATCACTGCCGACTTTGAGTTCAGTAGTGTCAATATAAAGCTCATTGGAGGGTGGGGTAGAGATCTATTGTGCTCACAGATAAAGAGCTGTTTCTGTCTTGGTGCCAGTGGCGGCCGTAATTTGCCAAGAAAGAGGCCAGGTGAGCGCTTGGGACCAAGTTCTCTGCATTGTCGACACACTGGACCAATACCTGGAGTTATGGTCTGGGGAGCAGGAGTAGGATCATTTTCATTTTTAACAATAGAACTTTGAAAGCGTATTCCTATGTCATACATGTGATTGAACCGTTTATGCTGCTATTCATTCGGTGAATACAAGGGGGTGTTGGTGTTTTCGAACAAGATAACACTCGTCCTCATACCACTGTTGTCACCCATAGTGCTGTACGGAGGGTTGACCAGTTGCCTTGGGCATTGAGGTCACCAGACTTTTCGTCCATTGAGCACGTGTGGGAGATTAGGAGACGATAAATAAAGCGTCATTCACCGTTGCTGATTTGACCAAGTGCAACAGGCACGAAACTCTAAAAATAACACAGGTCACATGTACGACATAATGCATGCACGTTGGCATGCTTGCATTCAAAATCGTAGCGACTACAGCGTTTATTAATGTACCACCATGTAAAATGTCTTGTAGTGCGCATTTGAGCCTGTGACCTGGAAATATTAATTAAGTAAATAACTTATGTTACCTAAAAATTGCTTAACATAAATTCCATTCCTCTAAACCAATAGAAAGCATCGTCATATTTTAGAATTTATTAACTGTGTTATTCTATCCTTAGCTGAATGTGAAGAGAAACCACGTATTTTAGACAAGCGTTTACAATAATATTCCACATTTATAGGTCTTTTTATATAAAACAACGGCAACTCATTTCTTACTTTAGTGCACCAAGAGAGATGGCAGGTGGTGGAATGCTTTTTTATAATTTAATGACCTGCTGCATGCATAAATGGTAACTGTGTGCTCAGCGAGCCAGAGACTGACATGATATCCCTGCTAATCCTTCCGAAATATGTCTACTCCTCCAAGCGCGCACCGGCTAGCAGTCAGCGTTCACTGCAAAATCCTCTATGGGGGAGACTTGACAAGATTTACAGTTTGTAATTGTATACAGTATGCTTATTTGATGGAAGTTTTCATAAGCAGTAGTTTGGACATGCCATCGATTAGTAAGTTAAGTGAGTTTTCAAACAAGAAGACCTGCTTCTAACTTGTCTGTATCACAGCGTGTGAAACCACTCTCCTCAAATGAAATCGATGAATTCTTCTCTTGAGTGTATTTAATACTATTTTAGTTAATGAAGGACTGCTGTCAAGAATATTGCTTTGATCTACCTTCAATGACTTTCATTTGTGCCAATGTTAGGGCTCAGAGCCCTCCCATATACTTAATCACTTTTAATAATGTAATATTAAATGTAAACATAAAATTAAACGTAAAATATAGTCATTCTACAAAAATATTACTATGGACAGATACGCTAAAACCATGTTACAAATCAGCTAGGCAATAAGAGTGATCATACAAATAAAAATAGGAAATATAACAATAAAAATAGTAATGACTGATGTGTATAATAGGTAAAAGAAAACCCATTCACACAGCATACACACGATAACTCACACAACTTAGTAACATGTGACCAGGAGAAACTTTCGGCGGGCAGATTTGAATTTATGAGAGGAATCAAAATGCCGAATGTCCATTGGGAGACTATTCCAGATTTCCGATGCAATGACTAGAACAGAATGATTGTATATATTTGTTCCATTTAGCGTAAAATCAAATAGGGAACCATACCTGGTACTCATTTCATATCATGAGAAAAGGGAATGAAAATTAGAAGATAGTTAAGTAGGAGTGCTTGTCGAAAGCAGTTGATAATTAAGTGTCATTAAGTGAAAATTCATTTATGCGTAGCGATCACAGCATTCTGAAATATGGTGTAACATGAGAGTCATGTCCCAGTTGGAAAGCATATCGCGGGTATGAATTTTTGTGTTCTTTGAAGTCGCTAAATTTCTTTAGCATATATATATTGACTAGTACTGTAACACAGGAGTCTAAAGCTGGGAAAAGGAGTGAAAGTGTTTATTTTAATTTAAGGTTATGAGAAAAAGCATTCTTGTGATTTTTCTGGGGTTAGAGAGCTGCACGATCCTTTCTGCATACATTTGTTACATGTTCATTGCGGCTCAGATTCTCATCAATGGAGATTCTAAGATTAGTTACATTTTAAAATCGCGGTACAGGAATGCCCTTGACAATGATTGGAGGGTGATTGATAATAATGTAATAATACTTCGTCTCTTACGATGATTTATGACTAACTGGTTGCTTTCAGAAAAGATGGTAAGCCTTTCAGTATCTGAATTAATATGCTAGACTGTTTCATATAAATTGATTATAGTGGTGTGTTTGTATATCTGCAGATCTTCAGCGTATAAATGGTAGTTACAATACTGAAATTTGCACGACATACCATTAATATGCAAGACGAGCAATAGGGTCCCTAGAACAGACCGCTGATGGACATCGAATGATTTTACAAAATATTTGGATTATTGATTGTTTACAATTGCACACTGGCGATGATTTGTAAGGCACGAATTAAAATTAGGGCTATGCAGAGAGTGGAGGTTGATGAAAGGACAGTATGTTTATGTTTACCGTGTCAAAATCACTACTAAAATCAAGGAGTGTCAGTATTGTCACCTGCTGTTTGTCCACTGCTACTCTTACGTCATTTGTTACTTCCTTCGTACAGATATACAATGATAGTAGTTGTTTTGGGAGATTTCGGCCACCAATGCCACCGTCAGTGCCTGAAAGGCCACATCGAACGCTGAGATGTGCTGGCTTAGAGAACAAGCTTAACCTCACATGACGTCATAACCTAACGCTAACAAAGACTCCAAGCTTAACTTCACAGGCATGGATTCTGGCCCTGGCTTAACATCACAAGGGCAGTAACGGTGTAGACCCAAGTTCCATGTGCGAGCTAACCGCGTATACGTGTGAGGTTAACCTTACAGCCGACGTCACCAAGTAACCTACATTAAAATTACAGACACGAGTTTGACGCTCGGGGTGCCCACATAATGGTGCGAGCTTAAACCTACAGGCTTGCATTCGACTCCAGACTTAACATGACTGTCCTACTGGACGAGAAGGCTGCTATTTATTGCTTTTATGGGGATAAATCATGAGGGCTAATTCAGGGAATCGCAACTTGTAACATGGTACCTATCGGTCTTATCGGGTTCGTGTTCGACCCCCCGCTGAAGTAGTTTAGTAATTAGCGGTTTCTGAGCTTGAATTCAATGGTTCGATTTTTATATGCTTCAGCTATTTCGGTTACTCTAAAGGGACGCCTGTCCGATGCTCTGTGGGGCTAACTCTAAGAATATGTTTCAGTGGATAATAGTGATACATTGCTCTTATATGGATAACTATGGTGAGCTACCTCAGGAACACGTAACTTTTAACTTAGGATCAGTTGATCTTATCGGGCTAACCCGGGGAGGGGGGAGTGACACATGGACAACTGGGTGAGATGGCTGCCGTACATTTAATTTATGGTGTAAGTCTGTAGATTTACCTAAGGAACTCACAACTTGTAAGTTAGGACAATGGTCATTATCAGGCTAATTCGAAGGAGGTGGCGCAAGGTCTACCTCAGGGTCTCAGAGCTGTGCTAGAACTACTGAAGAAGTAGATTGGCACAAGACCTACTGGGCAAGATGCCTGCTATGCCTGGCTGAGGTACCTCAAGGACTCAGTTCGGTATATTCGTCTGTGGTTGTGGATTCAATCCCTGCGAAGGAATTTTGCTGACATCAAGTTCCAAGGGTCGATTTTTGTTATTTTTTGTTTCTGGAAGTTGGTGTGTATAAATGTGAGGGTACATATTGTCGAAAATGGGAATTGATAAGACGTACGTGGCACACACGCATGGTTTAGAGGCGAAACATTAAGGCAACCCAACTAGAGTAGCAAGTTATTATAGGTTACTAAGTAGCTGTGAAGGTCGCGGTAGAGACTCATTCAGCATGCCCTGTCTTCTTGCATGTGGCGGTCAGAACGCTGACATTGAAAACTACACATGAGGCTATTGGTATTAAAAGGAGCAGTCTAATCCTTCCTGCATTTAACAGTAGGAGTATTAATTTTTATCTAATGCATTCCTATTCGACTTACCTGAATGGTTTTTGTATTATACAGTGTGTTGGGGGTATACTTGCAGATATTAAGCTAGTCGGCAAAGAAAAATACATCTCACAATATATGCTATGTACTTTTTACCTTGTCCTATTAGTTTGCCCATAACTGAGCCAAATGTTTCAGGACCTAATGTGTTTAGAACGGCCGTAGCAGGATTGGCCGGTGATGTCATTATGTCCACGCGTAGTCTAAGTACAGTAGCAGAGTATAGGGCTTGTTAAACCTGTTTCTTATTGCAGGCTAACACATGTTGTACACTTCCCCTAAAGGCTTGGCAAGTAGGAGAGGTTGACTCACGTGCCAGGCCACTTGCTGTACTCGAAAACCAGTCTAGGGTAGCCTGTGTGAAAAATACGCAGAATCCTTACAGTGACGTCCAAGATCCCTACCAGCACATGCATGCAAATCAAGTGTTGTTTCTGCCACTTTATACACTCCAGTAGATGATCCACGTAAACTATAGACAACAAAGTGAAAGATTACCGTCTTGACTTACCCCGTAAGAACCTTAAACTAATCACATTTTCACACTGCATCCCAAATTTAGACATACTGTAAATGTATTTGATTGTTTTTAACAATTTGCAGTTACTCCCATAATCCCCCAATACGGCTAACATCTTTCCCCTCGGTATTCTGCCATAGTCTATGACTTGTTTATACACTGACTGACAGAGCAAATGCAACACCAAGAAGGAGTGGTCAGAACTTTATGCCAATTGCAGGGTAGACTGACGTCACTGAGGTATGCTCATGATGTGAAATGCGCCGCTGTGCTGCGCACGTAGCGAACGATAAATGAGACACGGCGTTGGCGAATGGCCCAATTCGTACCGTGATTTCTCAGTCGACAGTCATTGTAGAACGTGTTGTCGTGTGCCACAGGACACGTGTATAGCTAAGAATGCCAGGCCGCCGTCAACGGAGGCATTTCCAGCAGACAGACGACTTTACGAGGGGTATGGTGATCGGGCTGAGAAGGGCAGGTTGGTCGCTTCGTCAAATCGCAGCCGATACCCATAGGGATGTGTCCACGGTGCAGCGCCTGTGGCGAAGATGGTTGGCGCAGGGACATGTGGCACGTGCGAGGGGTCCAGGCGCAGCCCGAGTGACGTCAGCACGCGAGGATCGGCGCATCCGCCGCCAAGCGGTGGCAGCCCCGCACGCCACGTCAACCGCCATTCTTCAGCATGTGCAAGACACCCTGGCTGTTCCAATACCGACCAGAACAATTTCCCGTCGATTGGTTGAAGGAGGCCTGCACTCCCGGCGTCCGCTCAGAAGACTACCATTGACTCCACAGCATAGACGTGCACGCCTGGCATGGTGCCGGGCTAGAGCGACTTGGATGAGGGAATGGCGGAACGTCGTGTTCTCCGATGCGTCACGCTTCTGTTCTGTCAGTGATAGTCACCGCAGACGAGTGTGGCGTCGGCGTGGAGAAAGGTCAAATCCGGCAGTAACTGTGGAGCGCCCTACCGCTAGACAACGCGGCATCATGGTTTGGGGCGCTATTGCGTATGATTCCACGTCACCTCTAGTGCGTATTCAAGGCACGTTAAATGCCCACCGCTACGTGCAGCATGTGCTGCGGCCGGTGGCACTCCCGTACCTTCACGGGCTGCCCAATGCTCTGTTTCAGCAGGATAATGCCCGCCCACACACTGCTCGCATCTCCCAACAGGCTCTACGAGGTGTACAGATGCTTCCGTGGCCAGCGTACTCTCCGGATCTCTCACCAATCGAACACGTGTGGGATCTCATTGAACGCCGTTTGCAGACTCTGCCCCAGGCTCGTACGGACGACCAACTGTGGCAAATGGTTGACAGAGAATGGAGAACCATCCCACAGGACACCATCCGCACTCTTATTGACCCTGTACCTCGACGTGTTTCTGCGTGCATCGCCGCTCGCGGTGGTCCTACATCCTACTGAGTCGATGCCGTGCGCATTGTGTAACCTGCATATCGGTTTGAAATAAACATCAATTATTCGTCCGTGCCTCTCTGTTTTTCCCCAACTCTCATCCCTTTCGAAGCACTCCTCCTTGGTGTTGCATTGTCACTGTCAGTCAGTGTATCTACGAAACATAACTATATATTCCTCTGGTAGCATACCTGGCACATACTGAAAATATTCTGACAGCCCCTGTGTGGTCTGAACCCGTGATTTGGATAACGTAGCTATCAGCTTGCATTCGAGTGATAGTGGGTTCAACCCCAATGTCGTCAACCCTGAAGGTGGTTTTCCGTGGTTTCCCATTTTCACACCAGGCAAATGCTGCTGCTGTACCTTAGTAAATGCCATGGTCATTTCCTTCCAATTCCTAACCCTGTCCTATCATATCATCGCCAAAATATCTGCCTGTGTCAGTGTGACGTAAAACAATATTCTATAATATTCGTCAACTGAACGTGCGCTATCACATAAAACGTTTCAAGATACATATTTTTAATAGAAATAAAGCCTTTATTGTGGAACAATTCCCAGTTGTGTAACTTATTTCATAACAGCTGTAATTCTGCTGAGGAGGTTTTCTAGCAGCAATTAGAATTTATCTGGAGGAGAAAATAGTTCATCGTTCCTTAGCACCTAGAGCCAGAGCGGTTCTTGGAGAGTGTCATCTCAGTGGTGTCCTGTAAAATTCGGTTCAGGGACCGGCTGGTTCGTCTATTTCTGAAACATTCTGGTAACCATACTTACATGTCAAAAATCTTGCGTTAAGGATGTCAATAGAAACAATAGTTATCAACAAGGTGGTATTCTACCGAAACATCACTCAATTGTCAAAGTACCCCTGTAACTCTTCATATTTAGATTTCATGCAGTACTTGAAATTGTTCAAGTCCATTTCATGAGAAGCAATCATACATTGAAACGTCGCGTTCTCAATATTTCATGCTACGCATAGTGCAGGAATCATTCTCCAGGTATTCACAATATCCCAACCCTCCCTTGGACCTACTACTTTGACTAAGCCCGTAAGATTTTTGAAATAGATTGTCACGTCCCTGTGGTTCGGAATCCACGATATCGTCCCGGAAAATTACAAGCTTGCTTGATTTCTTAACTACAACTTGGAATAGCATCATTAATCATTCCAGATCACACGTTGACAGTGATTATCAAAAGTATTTCGAGCTCCCCAGACGTTAGAGACTATACTTTGTGGACTTAATGGCACCTTAATGAACTTCAGAAAAAATCTGGCAGTACAGGATGTTTCATCAATATGAAGGTACTTTTTTAATTTCAGAAAAAATATTGTGCCAAACTATTTCATGTGACTGAAGGTATGAAGCAAGTGTATTATCCGTAATTTTATAAATGGTGATAATCTTCCCTTACATTCCAGGAAATTATATTGCATTTCACTGTTTGCTGTAATAATAACTGTGTTGTATTTCATTGCGTATGTGAGAGTAATATAATCATCTCATGCCCTTCTGTGGCTGGGATGATTACATGTTGGTGTTACATTTCTGAATTCCGCGTACAAATCTCGCCCGCAATGTATGAAATCCCTAATTGACCAATCGAACGCGGAGCAGGATTTCTTCAGTGTCTGAGGTATTCCCTGTCAAATTAATTCAGTAATATACCATTATTAATTAATTTTCTTCTCTTCATATGAATGGCCTAGATTGAATACCTCGTATCTCACAAAGTTCTTCCTATCCATTATTTTCCTTATGACTGGTTACGCTTCCCAACCACGCATGGATATGCAGTCCATCAGAACAATGTTCGTTGCATTCTTTCTTCCTATGCAGATATGTGAAGGAAACTGAACCTTACCGTACCGTACTATAGGAAAGTATGTTTGCGTGACGTATTTACTAACACATAAAGTGCAATGTTTATAAAGTTCATTTTCCTTAACTCATAAGCATAGGAAAATAAACCCAACGAACATTGTTCTGATGGACTGCATACCGAAATGTGGCTGGAGGGCGTGACCAGTCTTAAGGGAAATAATTGGTAGGAAGAACTTCGTGAGATACGAGGTATTCAATCTAGGCCATCGATATGTATGTGACAGTCCTCGTTAAATATATAGGGCATCATTCCTGGTCCCAACCCCTGGCAGAAATCGGTTGGGTAAATTTGTCTACAACATTATTTCAATGATTTCTTCTTTAATAAAGTGGACAGAAAATATATTCAATCAATTTGGATGCTTTTTATAAACACTACATGTCTCTGAAATATCCTCAATTCTCTAGCCCATTGTCATTCCTAATTCTTCGATTTGGGATCCTGCTAAATTGCCACTTATACTTTTGTTTAACTCTCTTACGCAATACATTTCTGCTTTTGTGCTCTAAAATTCCTTTTCGATCTACATCACCCGTGGAGGAAAACGTGACCATTTCGTACGTGTATAACAATGCTTTTGATATCAATCGCGCAGACGGTACAGAAAAGCCGGAACTCATTCATTAAGGAGCTGAAGTTGCGTGCAAAAGCACCTTCTCGTCTTACCTCTGCTTCCTTCATCCTCTGATTTATTTCACCGTCATACGTAATGACCGTACTTCTGAAACTCTTTCTCTGGAGATAGCTCTGACAGGCTTCATAGCATCGTCCCTAATATCCTTTTCTCGCTTGCGGCAAGTTCTTGGGATATTCCCGAGAAGTTTTCAGAAATGCTTTGCAAGAAAGCAAGCCAGTAATGACATTTTACCAATTGTTGTTATTTCCTTGTGTAAACTGAAAAACCTATAATTGAATCCGTTGCTTTAAATATACCCTGTACGAACTACAGGAAATAAACGTTCACGTATATTTCCAAAACAGCCACACACAACGAGCGTGCCAGTACCAAATATGTCATTTCAACTGCAGGCATGTAACATGCTTAGAGCGCTTCGATGCAAGAACTGTGTGAATGAACTGAAAGGAAATGAAAGTCTCACTTTTTCGTAACCAGGAATAGCGTCATCCACATAATAACTTTGAATCAAATCACCCTAATACTTTAAATGAGTTCCGTTATTTTGTGTTAGTGTTCATTCCACCATCTGCTCTACCTTCCAAGAAAGAAACCTATCTGCCTTCAAAACGTGGCCACAGGTTTCCGGTTTTTCCGGGAACCTTGTAAGTTACAAATGTCTCATTTAAGGAGATACGGAACGGTTAAAATGGTCAAAAATATCATTTTTTGTATTTTTATATTTTATGAATCTCTGAAGTCTGCTCTTTAAAATGATGTATAATACATTATAGTTTAACAATTAAAAGTTGCCACAATTTTAATTTAAACTTGCGCTAACAATTAGAAAATCATATGTGTGGAAAGTTAAAACTGCAGTTTTCTCAGTTTCGAATTTTTCAAATATATGTTCCTTTTTTCTAGGTGACTATTTATCACAGAGCTGTATAATTTTCATCATAAATTTGTCTCATATTGGTTAACATTTTCACGGAGGGATTTTCTGATTTATATAAAACTGTTTGAGATTTGACTGGTTTTTAGGAAAATAATTATTCAATTTATTGACTGTTTGAAAAAAATATGTGTCTGAGTCCCCTTGAGTCCAATTACAAAAACGCTCCATCAGTATGTCAAATAAGGTTTGAATAAAATGTGACATAAATTTCATTTTCATAACTTTATTAGATCCTGAGAAAAAGGAACATGAATTAAACAAATTTAACATTGGTAAGATAGGCGGCTCCGTATCCCCTTAAGCTAATGCTAAAAGTGAACGTATATGTACTCCCTGCAGTCAAGATACTCACTAGTATATTTCAAAAGAAGTCATGAATATAGGGTATCATATAAAGAAGAGTATCATACTGATTTAGCATATTAGCACTGATAACGTTTCCGAAATAGACTGAGTTACCATGTGACGCATTTATTTTAAATAAAATCAATATCTTCGGTGCTCATCATACTAGGAGTTTATGCCCTATATGTCGACCTGAATGCGGGCTACATTAATTCATTGGGCATGAGAAAGTAAGTTACAGTCTGTAAGTTCATGTTTCTGGCTATTTTCCGTTTTAAACAACATTTAAGAGAAACCGAAGGAATAACTTTCACGGTCAGTTAACTTGGAAAATTTTATACTGGAATATATATTACATACCTTCAATTTAAACAATTTTTCTCCATAATCGGGATTATCGATTTACTTGAATTAAAGATTCCTCTTTGCATTACTTTTCTCTTTTTCAACATTTTCTCTGTCTTTACTTACACGACCCCCCCCCCCACTCTCTCCTTCAGATCACTGTCCATCTTCAGAGCCGCCGACATTTTGGTTCGAATCCACCGAATGCAAGCTCACAGCAGTGTGAACCTAACTGCATGGCCAACACGCTTGGTACTATAAAATCCAACAGTGTGGACGAATGAGATGTGTGATGAGTTGGAGAGAGAGGTAAGATGCCCACACTATAGGCTTGCAACAATGTTTTAAGTCGCGTGGTTTAAGAAGTTAAGTTTGTATTAAAGTCTCCCATAATCATTGTGTGTGGGTAGTCTGGCAGTAGTCAAGTCAACTTCAAAATATTCTAAGTGACCTTTAGTCGGACGTTTGTAAACTACTCCCACAAGGGATTTAATACCGTTCGCTGTTATTTCAACAAGCATGTAATCCGGTATCCTCTCAATTCTGCCTGGTGAATGACCTATCAAATTGGGTTTAAGGCTGGTTAATAGATAGACACAAGCCCCTCCACCAATCTTGTGACTGCGATCATTTCTCAGCAAGGAGTAGCTTTCAAGATGACGTAAAGAAGGCGGGCTCTTATACGTTAACAATAACTCAAACACCAGTAGTAGATGGAAGATAACTGGAGTAAATTTCTCCGTAAGCTAGTCTATTCGTTTGGCTGCTAATAAGCTTTACCGTTTATATGACAGACGAGTAGGGCTTTGGGATGTTGTGAGATGAATTTCTTGAGAATACTAGGCGTACTTTGGTCGGGTTTGGTGCTAAAGTTTGGGGGGAGTTGAGACAGCGGGAGGACGGAAGAGGGTAGCTGTTCTGAGGTGACATGATCTGGCTGCTGTAATCAACTAGTGACGTCAGAGGAATTTATCAACATGGCAGAACGAGAATCACCAAAATGACCGAATAAAAGCGACTGGCTAGAAGTAAATTAACATTAACTGAATTAGAAGGGCTCAGGTAGTGAATCAACTGTGCGTACGATTACCTATTACGTTAAGGTACGACTAAAATAGAGGTGTCGTGTTTAAAATTAATGAATAATATATTAACGGTAAAGTTTTGAAGGTACTGTATTGCCCCCATTTGTTCGGGGTCGCTCAGCCAGCAGACACGAGGTAACCCAGTGTGGAACGTTCGTGTCTGTGTCTGACCATTCATTATCGGGGCATTTATTAACAATTATAAACATTAGGGGGTGTGAGTGGATAGGCTTGCAGCAAATGACACAGAAAATACCAAACATGATGAACATTTATTAAAATAAATAAATCACAACCACATTAGTCTCTCTTGATGAAACCATCTGTTGTTAACTTATTCTGAAATCTCGCCTTTTTACTATAAACTTGGAAAATTTTCATAAGCAATTGGATTTCCTCCTCCCTAGTTCCAACTTCTCGGATGTTTCACTAACTAAACGTTAACAAAAATGTATTCATTAATTTTTAAGCTTTGAAATAATTCAATAATAAGATATTAATATCTCCTAACTCCCGCTCAAAAGTTTAGCTAAAGTAAGGCTTAATAATCTGACGTTCTTCTCTTGAGGTTGAACATCCTTTGAATCCTCCTAATTCTACCTTCTTAATGATCAATCATTACAACAAAATTTTAATATCGTCTAACTCATTCAAATTTTAATCTCAAGTAAAATGAAGTCATGTAAACAGATGTTCTAATCACATATGCACCTTAATCTCAGCTGAAATTAATTTAAATCTTAGATTAAAATTAACATTCTTATAATTTTCACGTTGATTATAAGATTTAGTTAGAATGGTTATACTACTTACAAGATTTCCTTTAGGAAATTTATCTAATTAAATTTTAAATAACTAAATAATTAATAATTCCCCCTATGGTTATTATTTCAGTCAGATCAGTTATTTATGGACTTGTGATATGCTTAATCTTCTGATTATTGGGAATAATCTTTAATTCTTTAGAATTGTTAGCCTGTTAATTTTCTTTAACTTTCATACTTTCTTTAATCTCTCCCTCCTTCATCATCATTTCCCTCAAGATTTGGTCATGAAATTAATCCACTTAATTATATTTATTACCATTTATATAAACTTGCAGATATAGTATTATTTATAAAATAAGCTTAATATCGTCGCTTTTGGCGTCACTTCTTACAATTTTTATTTTTACCAATTTTATAGCTTTAGGTTGTTTTATTGTTTAATGTCATACTCCTTTCAGTAAATTATAATATAATCTGATCTATTAATGCCCTAGTACTTTAGCGATTTATGTCTTGAATACGATTTTAATTATCTTGCCAAACAGAGCACAAATGTTATTATTTTCACTGACAAAAATATCCTGAGTTCGACAAGAATCTGTGCCTTCCACCGTGCAGAAAACGGTAAGTTCAGATGTAGCGTAATCAATATCACATGGCAATAAAATGGCATCAGATATGTAAAGTAATCAAAAATCTAATTTACGTTACATACACTGAAATACGTGTTTATTAGTAATCTATTTTATGTGATCACTACCTGTCTGATTTTTATAGCATGGATATTTAATCACACATAGCATTAAATATTTCGTAGATGATCCTGTTTTAACGTACCCAATTCAACATCCTTTTTTAAATACTCTCATTAACTCATTTCATCAGGGATTAACAGGGCCCGCCTGTCCGAGGTAATAAAGGCGCGCTCGGTTCACCTGGATGGACATGGGTTCGGTCCCTCGTCACGAAGTCGAAAAATATAAGAAACGACATTTCCACTTCCGGAAGTGCACATGGCCCGCAGGTAAACTCAGTCTACACCACAAATGAGTATCAGGTTAATTATTGGGGGCAAAGGCGGCCTCGCGTAGAGCTAATCACTCTATCGTAGCAAGTGCCGAGGTTTGGATGGTGGAGGCCTTTACCTTCCACCCCTCCATGGGGCCTCCTTGGCCTGTACGGAAATGACTTTGCATCAGGGGTTATTGACTACATCATTTAATATTCATTGTTGAGTCTCCTATAGAATGATTAAACAAATTTATTACCTCCCGTTTGCATTCTCAGCAAAACGTACTCATTTGTAAATCATTTAAATTCTTAAATAATATCTCCAAATCTGTAAAAAATGCACTCATGCCATACTGTCTTATTGCACGGATTTAATTGTTCACTCATTAGCTTCATTAGCAAACCATTCGACTCATAACTCTATTTTATTTGCTCAACAAATCTGTTATAGATTATTCCCAAACTTTAATTCTAATTACTTTAGCTTTATAATAATTTATGATTTTAATTCCCTAATTGTCATTGAAGTGGATTTGAAGATCATCTCTTTACATGTGGAAATCACCAAAGAAGAATATATTTTCTACCACTAAACATTTCATTTCAACTCAGAGTTGGATTCCATTAATTCAAAACTATTAGATTAATTGCATATTAGGTCATTTATTCTTTATTCAATTATTTTATATGCCAATCAATTTTAAATCCATCACATTTGAAGAATAGTACTTGCACTCCATTCCCCCAATGTACCACTATCTAGTAAGGATGGAAGTGGAAAGATGCCAAATCTACTACAAAAGTAATAGAAAAACCAACTTAAAGTAGATCATACTATAATCTACAGAAATGAAGGATTTTAAAGTAAAATGTTACTCATATTTAGTTGATGAGAGTCGATTCATCAGCCAGTCTCTCATGACATCAGATGTTCTACTTCATGAGTTAGATTGATCCACTTCATGGTCCTGGCTGCGTAATACCCGCGTTGGAAATCTCCAATAGTATTCCATGGTTTTCAAAGTGTAAAATATGGTTATCCCACGCTGATGTCATGACTTGAAGACGATGTCCTCTTTGTGTCCTCCGTTGATTAGCTGAAACTGACAACAAATTTTAGGATGTGCTTGATCAGAATTTAGCATTCAAACGGTTCCTTTTGAATAATACCTAACTTATGTCGTAATACACTGATGAATTTTGCACTAATTTACTGCCATTTATCACTAATATTCCACGTAACTCCTGACTGTCTTAGGCCTGTAGT
Organism: Anabrus simplex; assembly: GCF_040414725.1. Taxonomy (NCBI): domain Eukaryota; kingdom Metazoa; phylum Arthropoda; class Insecta; order Orthoptera; family Tettigoniidae; genus Anabrus; species Anabrus simplex. Next base: position 791,660,364 of record NC_090266.1, on the reverse strand, counting down.
TTGAGTGTTTAAAACCAGCATGAAGACGCTTTAGTTAAAGACGAGCCGAGTTGAATTCTCACAACGTCTAACATTTCTGCAACTCTCCTAGCCTTAGTCATAGGAACAAGCTTAACATGCTGCTTCCCATCTTCTCACTGGCGACTTGTCTCCCTGCAGGAGACTGTCGTTCGAAGAATGCATAAGAGATTTAAAATGCACAAGGTATTTTAAATGCGTAAGATACAATTCATAAGATAATTATGACGCCCAATGTATTTTCATTGCGTAAGGTAATTCGAATTCATAGGATAATTTCAATGCACAAGGGACTTTGGATTCATAAAACAGCATTTCTTCACCAGTTATATTAACTCGTAATCCGGTAGATGTGAACTTTGGACACTATACTGTTGGTCGTTACATACTGTCTCAACGGTCATGGGTTCACGCTTGACACTGTGGAGAGTTATAGAAAATATCCATTCTGGAATACTGTTTTCTGCGCACTTCTTTTCACGTGACTCATACCCATGCTCGGAATAAGCAATGGAAAAGAAAGAAATAAAAAAACCCTTGCGCCGGGTTAGCGGCTGTCACCATCTTGCTGTGTTCAGACCCACAACTGCTCGTCCTAACTTGCTTCAACTGCAATAAGAATAAATTCTCTCGTCAATTTCAACGTTGTTTCATTAATCGTAACGAATAAGAACGTAAATATACATATTTAGTTAAATTACATTCAAAAGGCCGGCCCCCGTGGTGTAGGGGTAGCGTGCCTGCCTCTTACCCGGAGGCCCCGGGTTCGATTCCCGGCCAGGTCAGGGATTTTTACCTGGACCTGAGGGCTGGTTCGAGGTCTACTCAGCCTACGTGATTAGAATTGAGGAGCTATCTGACGGTGAGATAGCGGCCCCGGTCTAGAAAGCCAAGAATAACGGCCGAGAAGATTCGTCGTGTTGACCACACGACACCTCGTAATCTGCAGGCTTTCGGGCTGAGCAGCGGTCGCTTGGTAGGCCAAGGCCCTTCAAGGCCTGTAGTGCCATGGGGTTTGGGGTTTACATTCAAAAGTTAATTAAAACTAAAATAGAGTATTAAATGAAATGCGTCGAATAGGGAAGGTACATACATATACCGGAATATTGAAATAGCCGCGTTCCATGTTCAGAATAGTCGGGAAAGGAGTTTCATAACGTAATATTTATAATTTGATGTATTCCATCCATGTTATTCGTATTTTGCTGCCGTCTCTCAACATGAAATAAACACAATTATTAACCGAAATGTTCGTAATTTGGGCGTCATAGTTCACCAAATCGATCCATCGATTTTTGATAAGGCATGATAATACTCTCTCCCATACATAAAGCTGCTTGTAGGTAGGTGCAATCGCGTTCACAAGAATTCCAGGTGGAAAAGGAAACAGGTAACGTCTGGGTGAATATTTCGGTCTACCCTGAGGATGAAGGAGAAGTAACCAAGGCAACATCACATGTGTTGGTCGTCCAGGAGGTGTGGCTTGTCCCGTTACTTACTCAGAGGTCCCTCCCAACACGATTTTCTCTGGAACTGATTAAGATGTTTTTATGGTTAAATATTCTGGCTATACTGGCTACTCCTAATCAAGGAAAACAATTAATTAACTGTAATTTACTTGTGACAAAATGTGCACGATGTAATCCCGCCCCAATACGTGTTGAATTTAATTGTTTGATCAGCGCTCACAATAACTCCATAGGAACGATTTTCCAAACACCCTTGTTATTTACAAAGTAATGAACAAACAACCATTCCTTTTTTCCATAATTAATTTCTTCCAATCATATGAATTGCTAGAAAATTATTATTTTATGGAAAACTAGTGCACTGTTTAAGATTATACAAATACATTTTTTTCGTATGCAGGAAGCGTTCGTTTTATTTATTTATAATTTTCGTACAAAGTGCACTGCTTTGTTTCTTTTAAGACATTTAATGTGATATTGTGGGAATATCTTATTTTTATTATTACCTACCATTATTTTTTTGGATTGTGAACAATATTCTCCCTTTACATGTCTTTTAATTGTAGGCACTGTTTCTATCTTGTATTTGTATACGTCACTTTATCCCATTTAATTTCTATCTCAATTCCCAAAATCATATTTCGAAAAACGAATGGTATAATATTTCAGTAAAAGGGTAGGCCCTAAATCTTTAAATGACACAGATATCTTGTTTCATCTTTATTTGTTGCGTTCAAATTTGATATCCGTGTATATTTTAGTGCAAAGTATATTAATTCTTATTTTGACAGTGTCCGCATGAGTATTAAAATATTTTAATTTTATGGGGCCAATATTGACGAAAATATGGGTCATTCTTTCCTACAGTGGTTGGACGCGATGATAATGAAGTTATGGTCGAGACCGCTATAATTTCAACCAGCCTTCGCACACAAGAATATATTAGAATGAAACTGGAGAATTTGACCCTCATAGAGTTGATATACAGTACACAGTACTTCTGTTGACTTCACGGACTCCTCTCATTCCCCTCTGTCATTGTTCTGAAGCCCGCGGGGACGTGCGCGCAGGCGGGGAGCAAGTACCTTCCTCTCCGCGTGTCTCGTTCATGCTAGACATCCCGTGTTTCACTCTCTCCACCTCCCCTTTGCTTTTCAGATGTGTGCATGTTTTGTGTGTCTAATGGATGTGACCAATGGGAGGGAATGTGTAAGCATGTACTAGGTGGTTCTGAGCACTGTACTGATTTCTTGCCTGAAATGAATATCTCTGGCCACGAGATACTAAATTTCTCGAGTGTACGTCCGCTACGGGCCTTACCTAACACTCTGAAAGCGATTGGACAGGTAGGAACTGCACCTACGTACTCCAATAACTCCTACACTATATTCTGATTTGTATATGTGCATGAACACTTCATAAGTACACAAAATATACAATGTACACTCGAAACATGAACAACTGCTGGAAGACTTCTCTATGTGCACTGACGTAGCAAATGTCATGGGATAGTCACCTAATGGCGTGTGGAGCCTCCTCTGGCACTGCGAACTGCAGTGAGACGCCGTGGATGTGAGTCGACAAGTCCCTGGTAGTCCTCTGGACGCAGCTGACTCGAAATCGTTTGCAGAGAAGCCGCCAATGCTGGTCTGTTCGTAGGTGCAGGATCCATGGCACGGAGCCTGCATTCCAGGACATCCCAGGATGTGCTTGGTAGGGTTTATATTGGGGCTCCTGGGTGGCCATGGCAGTCATTGGACCTATGCTGCATATTGCTGGAACCGTTACCGTTCGCCTTGGGAGCGATGTGGCGGCGCGTTAACATCTTGAAACACCGCAGAACCTTCTGGGCGCTGGAAGGCCAAAAATGGGTGGAGATGGTCTCCGAGCAGCTCAACATACTGCGTACCATTCAAAGTCTCTTCCAGAACAACTAGGGGGCCCATTCCATACCAGGAAAATGCACCCCAGACCATAACAGAGACACCAGCGCCCTGGACCAGACCTTCGAGGCAGGCGGGATCCATCGCTTCATGTGGTCTGCGCCATACACGGTGCCTCCCATCGGCATGGTGCAGTTGGAATCGTAATTCTTCCGACCATTTTTCCAGGTATGAATTCAAAGGAATATACTCCAGCTGAGCTCATGCACCCAAAAACCACCAAACAATCTCCACCTTGTTTCACAGAAGGAGGCAGAATTCTTCCTTCGAGTTCTGTGTTCTTTTTCCTCCACACCTCTTTGCCATGTTCTTGAAAAATAGTGAATTCTTCTTTGACCCGTAAATATAATTCGATGCCAGAATTTTACAGAGGCATGTTTATAGTCTGTAGATATTCTAATCTTTTCTTCCTATTTGCTGGGGTAATTAAAGATTTTCGTCGGGCATTTTTACAATGATGTCCGCCTCTGTGGTGTAGTGGTTAGCGTGATTAGCTGCCACCCCCGGAGGCCCGGGTTCGATTCCCGGCTCTGCCACGAAATTTGAAAAGTGGTACGAGGGCTGGAACGGGGTCCACTCAGCCTCGGGAGGTCAACTGAGTAGAGGTGGGTTCGATTCCCACCTCAGCCATCCTGGAAGTGGTTTTCCGTGGTTTCCCACTTCTCCTCCAGGTGAATGCCAGGATGGTACCTAACTTAAGGCCACGGCCGCTTCCTTCCCTCTTCCTTGCCTATCCCTTCCAATCTTCCCATCCCTCCACAAGGCCCCTGTTCAGCATAGCAGGTGAGGCCGCCTGGGCGAGTTACTGGTCATACTCCCCAGTTGTATCCCCAACCAAGAGTCTGAAGCTCCAGGACACTGCCCTTGCGGCGGTAGAGGTGGGATCCCTCGCTAAGTCCGAGGGAAAACCGAACCTGGAGGGTAAACAGATGATGATGATGATGATTTTTACAATGATACTCATTCGTATATAAATACTTTTTAACTGTGAAAGCACAGATATTACGCTTTAAATAATTTCCTAGTTCAGACCTCAGTTTTGCAGCACTGATTCTAGGATTTTTCTTCATTTTCTTTGTAGTCTTTTAGTTCGCTTGTAGTAATGAAATGAAATGTCGTGTGGCTTTTAGTGCCGGGATATCCCAGGACGGGTTCGGCTCCCCAGGTGCAGGTCTTTCTATTTGACTCCCGTAGGCGACCTGCGGGTCGTGATGAGGATCAAATGATGATGAAGACAACACATACACCCAGCCCCCGTGCCATTGGAATTAACCATTTAAGATTAAAATGCCCGACCCGGCCGGGAATCGAACCCGGGACCCTCTGAACCGAAGGCCAGTACGCTGACCGTTCAGCCAACGAGTCGGACGCTTGTAGTAATGAAGCTACAACACTGCTCCATTCTTAACTCCGTACATTGGAATATCGTCAATAATTAATTGAACTCTGGACCGCGTCCTCTATACACATGTATAGACTTCCTCGTTCCTCGACTCCTTCTCGATATGTCAGCTTGTTCAACGTGTCTGTCCGCACTAAGGTACCAATGTGTCTGTTTTCCGACCACACCCGAAGTTATCACTTTTGTGTCCGTAGGTAGCTATAGGGGTTGACTTCAGGATATCCATGTCACAGACTTAGATTCTCCGCATGATTTACTAAAATATTCTCTGGATAGTTGCCCAAACCTGGGAATACCTATGTGGTTCCCACCTGGCTGTACAAAATGAACTACTCGTTTCAAACATTCCTACATTCATACACTGATAAAGTAATATTATTATTAATAACAATAATCATGATACGCTCTAAATACAGTGTGGATGCGATATTTGTACCATCGAAAGCCTCGCAGTTCACGTGTTAGCAAGCGGGAACCAATTCTAATTGTGTGGGTATGCGGGTGCCAGGTTACGATTCCACTACTGCGACACTTCAGCCATTGGTAGGCTACAACACTGTTTGCAAGTTGCTTTACGTCGCACCGACACAGACAGGTCTTATGGCGACGATGGGACAGGAAAAGGCCTAGGAGTGGTAAAGAAGCTGCCTTGCTATTAATTAAGTACAGCCCCAGCATTTTCTTGGTGTGAAAATGGGAAACCACGAAAAAAGATCTTCAGGCTGCCGACAGTGGGGTTCGAACCCACGATCTCCCGAATACTGGATACTGGCCGCACTTATGAGACTGCAGCTATCGAGCTCGGTATTGGTACTACTATCATAACAACAACAACAACAATAATAATAATAATAATAATAATAATAATAATAATAATAATAATAATAATAATAATAATAATAATAATAATACTTACTCACGTAATTAAAGTGGAATTTGGCATGCTCGCTGCAAGTTCAAGTAAACAGGATGTGTATCTGGAACAGGCTATTCTTAATGCGTCCTTCAGGTGTGAGTCTGTCAGTCAGGATTGGTATTTATTTTTATGTTCATAGTCGAAAACGCTACTTCACAACTAGATATTCAACGGGAATAAGAGTACATTTTCAGAGAAACACTACGGACTATGGGATATATTTTACCAGTTACCAGAGTCCAGAAATTGACACAGGTTGCATATGAGAATTTCAAGAAAAGGTCTGACTGAAGACTTTTTCATTTGTAAATTCTTCAGAATTATCTTCCCAAAGATTTCACACACCTTAATCCAAGTTCACAAACATCAATAGAAGCAAAGGGAATATTGGCAAACATTATCACTGGTTCAAGCATTGAAAATTAGATAAATATATCTAATGCCGACCCAAGAGTTTCAAGGTGTTCTGTCACAGATTCCAAATTTGGAAAATGTGAAACCGAATTTCTACTGAAATGGATAACCAATAGTTTTAGTTTATTTTGAAAAACATTAGCAACATTTACCATTCCTGAATATTATATTTTCCTTGGAACTCTAGATTTAGCTAATTTCATTTTGAGGTGATATCTGCCAAGAAATCTAAATCTATTAGCCATGTAAATCATCCATTTCGTGATAAGATTGCCTATGTGATGGCTTCGTAAAGTCTCTTACCTCACCCGAAAGGCAGCAGAACCGTTCAGGTGCTTTCTTCCCTGCTAAACCACCTTCGCCTGCATGATAAAAGACGTCACTATACTCAGTATGTGATATAAGTAAAACATTCCTTAAAAATCAATGCTGCACCCTTTAATCCGTAGAGCTGCGGTAACGTTTCTTGACTCTTGCCACGGCTGCTGTAAAAACATACTTACCGCTACTGGAGATTCTGTCTCATTGGTGATTAGTTCTTCGTCGCCTTCAGGGTGATATCAAAGAGTGTCTAACTACGGGCTATTTAAACTACCTACTAAATAAATCTTTTGACTCAGACTGATTTTTTATTTATTAAATGTAACAAATCTTCATTAATCCAAAGTAAACATAATTATCGTCTTTAACTGACTGATTAAAAAATATAAACATAAATTATTAAGCTGTAAACGTGTCAAATATATGTTTAAATGCAAACTTGCAACCTTTTACAGACATTATTGAATGATTCAAAAAAAATTATGAAATTAATTAATTAATTAAATTTTGATGAACTTGAATATCCAAATAATTAATTTACTATCACCTTCTTAATTTAACTTATACTTTAGAATGCTGTAATTAATATTATGTTCATTAATGATCTCACGTGCATTTCCCTGGCTTAATATGCACCAGTTAAATTCTGTGACTGACACTAAATGTCACAAATTGTTGTATAATGATAAATTAAAATTTTACATCATGGGTTACTAACTTTTCAACACCGTAGAACATTCCAATTTAAATTGTTGGAGTCATTTCTCCTTAACCTTTGTCTGTTATTGAAATATGGCAAATTTTCATTGTAAAATAATGATTATAAAATATAAAAATAAAATAAAATCTCGGTGTAACTTTCCATCATTTGACAATAGATTTTCGAAACTGTTATTACTGAAAAACTCCGAAATTACTGAACTAGTTTGTTAACACAAATATTACAGTTTTCATAAAAATATGGTATCTATAAAATCCTGTTTGAATATCCCTAAATGTTCACTTTTACAGACTTAATTATCTATTGATCATGGATATCACATCTAATTAGTAACAAAATATACTTTATTTGCCAAGTTTTTTGTTCACTAACTCCTATAATTCTGTTGTGCATTGTTGTGTGAGAAGAAATAGTAAATCTATTACGTTGTTTACTTAATTGTTACGCGAGCCATCTTTCCCTATCTACCATAAGCGTGTATAGTTATTATCTCAATCAAATGAAAGAAACGTAATGAAATTAACTATGGTACATTATAGTCACAGAGGAATATCACCTAATTATACTGATAAACACTAAGAAAATAACCTTCATGGCTGAAAGAACAATGAAATCCTAAATCCTAATTATGTTCACATTATTTACATAAATTTTTATTCACACACACACTATCAAGTTTATAAATAAAAACATAATTGGCCTCAGATTGCACCGTTACATATTAAAACAAGGTCACCCCGTTCAGAGTCCAATAATTACAAACCTCTGAATGCAGACATTTTTCCATGACCATAATAGTGTTTCATGGCTTCATTGATACTTTGCAGTGATAAATAAATATACAATAATCAGGAATAAAGCAAACAAGAATCCATTCGAAATATAACAAAATTCAGGAAATATGTGGCATTACTGGCTTACCAAATATCAAATCAAACGTAAAATCGTAAGTAAAATTATTGCAACACGATCTTCGCACGTCAATTGGGGTTTCAGACTGCTTCAATAAATATTAATCATAATCAATTGCAATGGCTTACATATAATTACGTTACTTAACGATGGTGTGTCATATTGCTTTATATTCTTTATTCTTAATATTCACATATTATATTGTGCACCTCAACTTACACTAGGACACTTGTCCTCCCGCTCATTTCATTACTTCCTCGGCACAAACTGCCGGAATTTATTTTCTCAGCTCTAAAGGCTAGAGTATTACTAAATTACATTAGCTCTTGGCTGGAATACTTTCTCTTCAGCTCCACGGCTGGCATGTATTATTTTCATCTCATTATCCTTGAGAATTTTATCCGCAGTGCATATCAACTTATCACTTGTACCACTCTCTCTCTACATCATAAGCCCTATCACACAACACCGTTTTCGTATATCTAATTCCTACACTACTTCAATATATCATTTTACACTCCCCAATTGGATGCTTCGAATCGTAACGTTGCAATATTCATTATATCTTCACTTATCTACTCATTAATAAATTATCAGACGATGCTCAATATCAAATGTCACCTGTTAAAAGTTTGATAAATCTTCACCTCTCCATGTTTCTAGTATTCAGGTGAAGCATACTCTGATTTACGAAACTAATCGAAAATTGTACATATAACTACTTCATTGCTTATTTTAACACTACCGTAATTAAAATCTTATTCACTTCATTAAAACGGCAAGTGTAATTATATAACGTGCAATCTCGCAAAATCCACTCTAACGGCCTCTAATTTAGATTTAATGCAGGCCTTAACATCAATCCAAATTAGTAAAACTGATAATAATAATAATAATAATAATAATAATAATAATAATAATAATAATAATAATAAAATATATAGTGACAATACATTTCTGCGTGAATAAAATATCTTACCTAAAGATATCCTCTGTGTTATACGTTAAGATAAACTACAATGACTAAACATCTAACTGACAACTCGCGTAACTATCCTATATAAATAGTAAACTACGCTTAGATTTATCATCATAGTTGGTCTACTCACATTGTCGCAATGAGGTTTCGCCCGCGCCACGGACGTCCATCGCTGTTGAATTAGAACTTATTGGCGTTGGTTTCACACATTAGCACACTATTGCCGTATTCATGGCGTTGATAACAATTTTCACACGTTCACAATCTCTTGCTGCCTTATTTCTAACACATACTTTATGACCTAATTTAACACTTTCAACTTAAAATTATATGTACACATCTTCATCCTATCGCAGATCATACATTTTCCACACGGATGAAGTTTCCTGCGTGGTGAATATCTGTTAGCTGGATTACTGTTTGTCTTGAGAATGTATTTCCCCGGCTACCTGCTCTAGGCCAAGTTCCGTTAATCCTGTTAAAAAATGTTATTCACCCCCTTATACTGTCCTCCTTTTTATACTCTCACTTGTAGTACAACTGTTTGTTTACCATTCCTTCACTAAATATGTGCTTCCAGTTGCTACAAATGAAAGTATTTCCTCACCACTAGCTTGCTGATCTCCATTGACAAAGATCCCTCTCATACTAAGTGCCTTCTGTTGTTAAATACATCGAAGTGGTGTGCAAAGAAAAATATCATTAATGTCAACTGTTAATATATCAAAATGAATATACGTTCCTCTACGTGTGCAAAACATTTGCTTCATCTCTGTTACAATGTCATCATAAAAGCACATAAACGTATTCAAAAGATCTTAAAGTGTCCCATGAATACAATACAATATACGAGCGCTTTCAGTTCACTTCTTCATCTCACGATGTCCAAAGAAAGAGTGTCCTCCCTGAGTTAGCGTCTCTTCGCAGGTCCTGGTATCTGTGCGGAGTGATACCCCTTGACTTATTCGGAGATTTTATGATTGTCAGAGCGTCTTTTTATTTTTTCACCACGTTCTGTCACTTCATTATTACCTCTTATAAACATAAATTGGCAGCGATTTCGATGTTATGTTGTGATTGCAAAATTAATCGTAGAGATTTAAATAATAGCGACGGCTTCGGTTGGAATATGTTGCATGGCGAACTGTAGGGCGGAGTTAATAAATGGCGGGAATACCCATTCTTCCTTGTCTTACGACGCATCTTCATCAATTATCGCCCACACATCTAATACATTTTCTTCATCCACTATTGACGCTGAATGAATGGGAGTATAATTTCCACAAAAATATCAGTAACTACTGTTGGATACCTTAGAATGACTGAATAATATAGAGCGCTACTTTTGAAATACTCAGAATAGTGGCTTGTGATTGGCTGAGGTGTTTTGAGACATGACAGTTTGGACGATTCAATTTCATTTTAAGGGGTTTTAGGAAAGTATTTATATCTTCTGTCTGCATTCCTTTGTGGATCTTCGTCTTGCAAACATAGGAAAGTTCCGAACGCTTACCTACTTTCTCCCCTAGCTTTGGCGTGCTGGTGAAGTATTGTCCTCGAAATAATTGTTTTATTGCCCACAACAGAACGTGCCTTACAGAGACTTGTGTAGCTTAAATATGCTCCTTGGTGGTCTTTGTCAATACAGAACTGTGAGAACGACAACGTTTTGCTGTGTGGAAATAATTTACATTTGATATCCACTGAAATGAGGTTTAATTCAAATGGGTGCAATGCCGATTAGAAAACGATCTTATACATTTCGCGACATGAGTTACAGTTTTTTGTGAGAGGATCGAACATTAAAACCTTTGAGCATGAAGTTTCTTGGTTGTTAATGGAATGGTTAGAAATCAATTTCGAAAATAACTCATCCTTAGCAAAAAGAGAAAGCAAATCCGTTGTTTCTACCAGTCATAGTCGGCGCCCAATCTGTTCTTATAGCAACAAGCTTTGAAAGTGGTACGGTAAGCTACTGTCAGTGGCAATTTTAAGGAAAGCATTAAATATGTATTTCCCTCTAGTACGTCGATTAAGTGACAATAATTTGGCAAACACTTCCTTTACTGTAAAATCATCATGAAACATTCCAGCAAATACACTAACTTCAACAATGTCAAATGTACCAGCACATTCACCAAACTGGAATAAAAATTATTTATTAGATTGAAAATCCTGAAGTAATGGAGATTCCGTATTCAACACACCTAGTAACAGTTTGGTGAGATTATTGAAGATAAAAGTGCAGATAAATATTTGTGAGAATTCAACAAAGATTCAGTGGCATTTAACTTCGATTCCTTTACTAACTTCCCATCACTGAAGGCTATTTTCTTTTAGCCACGACGTAACATTGTAGGAAACTATTGTCTCGTTACGTGTTTGCTGAACTGGCCTGTTACACACTCATTCTTGCAATGTTAATTTAAGTTTTAGATCTTTTACATTCAGAATTCAGAGGCAATTCACTGTTAAAGTTTTTGTGATTAATCAAAAAGTGTCGTACTACATTACTTGCTTTAGGAACGTACACGCTAACATTACTCAATAAATACAAAAGTTTTTCGTTATTTTCAATAATGCAATACTAACACTCCCATAGATTGTTAAAGCTGTAGTTCTTTGCCTTGCAGCCATATTAAAAATATTTATGTCTTAAAATATAACTGATTAATGATGGAGTAATTTAAAGTTAAAAAGTAATGCAAAGGCACATAAGCATGTTAAATGCACAACTTATCACAACACAAGGCACTCAAAATATATTCCATAAGCCTATGGACAAATTTGTTTGCTAGTTGCTTTACGTCGCACCGACACAGATAGGTCTTATGGCGAGGATAGGACAGGGAAGGGCCAGGAGTGGGAAGGAAGCGGCCGTGGCCTTAATTAAGGTACAGCCCCAGCATTTGCCTGGTGTGAAAATGGGAAACCATATGGACAAATTAGTGTCCCAATTATAATCCTGGTGAAACTCTACCGTGGAAGGTAGCTTATGGCACTACAATTAAGTGAATCACAAGGATGATCCTGTTTTGCAGAATAAAAGTGACTTAGCAAGTGGCCGTGTGGTATGGATCACGTAGCTATTAACTTACATTCGGGATATAGTGGGTTCGAACCCGACTGTCGGCAGCCCTGAAGATGGTTTTCCGTGATTCCCCATTTTATCACCATGCAAATGCTGGGGCTGTAACTAAATTAAGGCCACGGTCGCTTCCTTCCCACTCCTAGCCCTTTCCTCTCGAATCGTTTTCATAGAACCTCTCTGTATCGATGCGATACCAAGTAAATTGTAAAAAGAAAAAATAGGAATAAAAATTACTCGGCTCCGTGAGTAGATATAGCGTTACACCAGGCGCTAGTGTCCCCGCACCTCACCTACAGTGAGTGTTTTGGGAGGGATTTGCTCTTGTCCAAGCTAGAGACATGTCATGTGGTTTTCTTTCTGAACTTTTTCCATCCTTTCATTAATTGCGGGCATGAGTCAGTTCTAGATCATATTTACGGTTTTATGGGCTCAAAGCACTTTGCATTTAGAGGCAAGGTTATGTAAAATTTCCTAGGCTTGAGGACAGTGCATTTAAGGCGAGATGTAAGAATGTCAAAAAATAATGTGTGGGGTTTGGGTTTCTGAGAGTGTGTGTGTGTGACGTGGAGGTTGGTATGGGTTGGTCTGTGTCGTATTTTTAGGTAAAGTATGTACGCTCAGAATATGATCTCGCCATGCACCAAAATGGGAATGGTAAGACAATGCACCAAGAAAAACACAAGGCATAAAACAGGATACTAATCCAACTGACGCAGTACCAATCAAAGCAAAAGGGATGTAACAACACTCAAAAAAAAAAATATATAAATCCGTCCGTGCACAAGTTCTCAGGAAGTTTTCAATTTTCAAGGTGAAAGGTTTTCAGCAGAGCGCATAATGGAAGCATTTTCACTGAGTCCATATATTCAGAGGAACCGAGATAGGTACAAAATTTTTGAGGGCAAGGAAAGGCGTACGACAACAAGAAAAAGGGCAAAGAAGAAATAGTTTTTTCATAATAACAATATATTAGCAAAAAACACCCAGAAGAAACATTTACAAAACAAAGAAAACAACAATCATCCAAAGGTCAGTTAGTTCTGACTTCCAAAAAAGAAAAAAACAGATGGGACGACCATATTAATTTTCTGATTGTTTTTCAAAGAGAACAGCTAGACTCGAAACCTTCAATAATAATACAACCTCTTTTACATGAGGAGTGTCCTACACAAGGAAAACAGAAATTTACTTATGAACACGAAAAAACATTAAAATTTGAAAGACATATGGGCCACTGTACAATAATACATGTAGAAGAAAAAAGGCGCGGGAGGGATGCGGAATAGGAAGGTGGGGAAAGGGGAGGGACTTGAAAGAAAACAGTACCGATGGCTGCCAACAGGGATTTGGAAAAATAGGATCAGTCAGTATCGATGAAATTCCAAAGTAGCAAACAGAAGCTAGGTGATAGTTCAATTGATTCTATTCATGCGTTTGCTCGAGAAAACAGTTAAATTTCAATGGTTCATATCGCAGCAATCACTTGACGTATCACAAAGTCCAACTTCGGAGTGAGATGGTAATGTAATTCCAAAGTAAGGTACCGCTATCAACAGCTCCAGTTAGCTTATTATCAACATGAACTGTCATTGGTAGCCAGTAACGGCAATTTGAAAATTAAGGAAGTGCAGCATTAAAAGAAAGTTCAAAGAACAACATGGAAATGAAATAAATTAAAGTTTTCGCTCACCCGTCCAGCAGTCGTAGCTTTTCAACGGTATACAAAAGCACATTTTAAAAGAAACATTGCACACAGTCCAGCTGGTAGCAAAATAAAAGCAAGTCCTCCCTTCACACAAATCGTCGTGTTCATCCAAACTCGCTGCTCAAGCCCAGAGCAGGCCAATTTATATTGAGGTAGAAGCGTCCAGAAAGGACGAGAGCATACAGTACCCAATGCGCAGCGAAGCGGTAGGGGAAGGAAAGAGGGAGGGTAAGCAGCACGAGCAGTTGAAACTGGACGGGCGAAGAGAGCACAGGCAGGTTAGTAGCGGCATATGCAGCGTAGTAAACGTAGAATCCATAAAACAGTAGAAAAATTCGGAGCACGTTATAAATGCTTTCAAATATTCATTAACATTAAGGAGCCTTAAAAGGACCTCACGGGCAGCGCGTTGAACAGGGCTGCTCTAGTGTGATGAAACCTGTCTGCCTATGGAGTCATGCGTTTTTTGAAGTCAATGAAGGTGATTACTTTTGGTTTGTGTTTGCGAATTAGTAGGATGGTTTTTAGGTTTGGGATTTATTCTGTGCAGGAATCATGTCTGACTATCAGCAAATAGGTGGTCTGTTTGTTGTTTTAATCTACAATATTACGTAGGGCTCTAGTCAAGATTTGCTAGATGACTGAGAGGAGAGAATTTCTGCGGTTGTTAATAATATCTGATTTATATTCTTTGCTGTGAAGTGGATGAATTAGTGAAAAATTCCAATTCTCTGGAATTTCAACAGTATTCGAGATGTCCTGTAAGATTTCTTGAATAATCTGTGTTAGTTTGTCACCACTTACCTTCAACAATTTTGTAATAGTACTCCATATTCTACTTTGTTGTGTTTTACTTCTCTAGTTTCTTCTAATAAGGCGGTTTCTTAATGTGGATTAGGTGTATGTTTATCACAGGTGAGCTGTTCTTTCGAACCTTAAACATTTAAAATGTCCTGGAAATAATTTCCTATGAGTTTGAAATTTTCCTCATTATTTGTTTCCAAAGTCTCGTCTGGACGGTTGAAACGGAGTAGGAACCTGGAAATTTGATAATTTTTCTCTGAATATTCTGTAGAATTTCCGTGTGTTGTTTTCCGTAAAATCTTGTTCGATTTCTGCCAGCCTGTTCTGATCATATTTTCATTTTTGGATCGGATGATTTTGTAGGTTTGTTTCCTATTTTGATTAATTCCATTTTTATCAGCTTGATTGGAATTCCAGTTTTTCTAGGCCCACATTCTAAGTTCTATTGCCTTGCCACCTGTCATGCCACCAAAAGTGTTTGCGTTTTTAGGGGATGGTGTTTTATATTGAGGTTTTGGAAACAATTCAAGTGTGTGTCTTTGAGTACTACCCAGTTGGATAAGGTATCATTTGTGGATATTAACAAGGAATATTATTAAGTTTTGTTTAACAGATTCCGGTCGATCTATGGGTTTCTAATTGGTCTGGGTTTGTGC
This sequence comes from Anabrus simplex, assembly GCF_040414725.1. Taxonomy (NCBI): domain Eukaryota; kingdom Metazoa; phylum Arthropoda; class Insecta; order Orthoptera; family Tettigoniidae; genus Anabrus; species Anabrus simplex. The sequence goes on along the minus strand of NC_090266.1, from coordinate 791,645,013 downwards.
CTGTTGGGTTGAAACTTTACGTTCGTTAGAGATAAAGTGTACTCGGAGACAAATATTCATCTTTTAACTTCAACATTCATAATTTGCTATTAATTTCTCATAGAAATGGTCACATGACCTAGTTGGAATTCTCCTAAATATATGTTCGGGATCACCGTGTTGTTTTCTTGTGTAGAAGTGCCGGGGAATTGATTGACATTAACATGAGATCGAATGTGTTGTTATTATTATTGTTATCATCAACCTTAAGAAGAAGAAGAACTTTTGTATTGTAGATCATTATGACCTTCGAAATAATCGTGTCGTACCTAAGGGCTGCTTTAGGGACATGCTACCAATTTCAGTATGTGTGATCCCGAATGTTTTCTCTTCACTGTACCCGCCACTAAGCGACGCCTCATCATATCAGTGCCGATGCTTCCTTATTATAGTGAGGAATTTCCACTCCACTTTGTTCACTGGAAGTTGCTCATTTGTCTACCTTCACCGTCCTTTGAATTTAAAGAGCCAGAATTGGAAGTGTTTTCAAGTACTGTAAGTAACTAGGAATAGAGTACTCAGTTCCTTCTACACTGAGATGTAGTTAGCACTGCACAGGGAGCTGGCTGAGGTGGTGCGATTTCCGAAAACTGAAACGGGTTCGACCCGGAATGGTATCTAAGGCCGTTTTTGAGAGTTAGAATTTCGAACGGTCGGGTTTGTACGCGGCCTGTACAGGTCTGACCCCTGCCACAGCGCCAGTGACACCCAGCGAGCGACAAATCGTGCTACCTAATGAGACTACAGAAGAAAAAATGGTATTGCGATACGTTTAATGACTTCATTTTGTTAAAGCACATGGGTATAAACATCTACTATCGGTGCAATAACAGTAGTGGTTTTGAGAGGGTTCTGCAGCCACTGCCACCACAGGCCCCCTGGACGAGGCCTTCAGCTCATTGACTGTGCTGACTAAGATTACATGCTTGACCTCATGTGACCTCACTAGAGTGATTGTCTAAGAGCGCGCTCTTAACCTCACATCACGCTGGCTCTTTGTCCATGAACACTCAATGTTCCAAACATTAAAAACTATCAAGCAGGGACTGATTTCTTTTAGAAAACGCAACTCGATGCACCACTAATAGGTCGGGGATTTTATTCTTTATTAGGTAACCCTGATAAGGCGTGAGCTGTGGGTTCCATTCAATGCCATGTGAGTAGCACTAATTTTTTTCCGTTCTGAAAACAAAGTTTTAATCTCTAAGTAATATCAACGTTACAGTAAGCAATTGAAAGTCTCTAGAGTTCTAATCTATAAGCATGAAATATTAAAATTAAAATGTCAATGTTCCAAGCACTAAAAACTATAAAGAACGTACTGATTTCTTTGTGAAAACGGTTATGGTTCGTACGAGCAACATACTGATATATTTCTGATAAAACCGAGCCTCCTGCGTCGATTGACACCTTGACATGGGGTGTAGCTGCAATTGTTTTAGAACTTAACATTTTGGCAATTTGAAGGCTGATAGCCTAGAGTTTATGAAAAAAGCCGACTTTTTTCGATAGAAATATCGAAGTAAGGGCTGATCTTTCGAACGGCACGTTTGTATTGATGATCTGATGGTGCAAAAAGGGTAACAAATATTTTTGATGGTAAATTTTCATAGCTGATAGTTTTGCCGTTATGGTTCACATACTTAATATGTTGATATATTTCTGATGAAATCGAGCCTCTTGCATTGACTGACACCTTGATATGGGGCGTAGCTGCAACTGCTCAGAGTTAGTCCCATGAGAGCTCTTGTATTGCAACCATCTTGCGCATTCGCCCCTGCGTCAGCCTTCTATTGTTACGTTACGACCTTATGAATAACGCATACGTATTATGCCTTATAGCCGGCATTTTGTTCCAAGTTCAGCTATAAGACCTGGGAGGTAGCGCGTGGTCAGCGTAACGTTAAGCCTGCAGTCAGCCTGGGTATCCAAACTGAAGTCTAAAAGCATAGGCATTAAGCCTTATAGCCGCCATCTTCTTCCTAGTTCAGCTCCAAGACCTGAGAGGTAACGCGTGCTCAGCGTAACGTTAAGCCTGCAGTTAGCCCGGGTATCGAACTTGAAGTCTAAAAGCATACGTATTAAGCCTTATAGCCGCCATCTTGTTCCAAGTTCACCTCTATGTCCTGGGAGGTTAAGTTAGTACGCGTGGTCAGCCTAATATTAAGCCTGCAGTTAGCCCGGGTATCGAAGTTGGTCGGGGATTGTATTACTTTAGGGAGAATTCTGATAAGATGCGAAATCCTGAGAAGCTAAATTTTGGCACCACGTTATTTGGCAACACGTTATTTGTTCTTATTGTGCATGTATATTCTGCGTATTCTGTACGAAGATAGGTTGGGTCCTCCTGCGTGATTGTACTTAAGTCGCGAACTTGTGGAAACAATGGAATTTGTATTCCCTCTTTCAGCAAATAACTTTCCCAGGCAGTCTTTTTTTTTTTGTTGTTCTTGCTATATTCGCATGCTAGGCTAAATGCGAAAAACAATAAATTTGGTATTCCATGTCTCAGTAAATACTTCCAAGTCTAATCTTCTTGCACGTGCAGTAAATTCTTTGCTGATATGTGCATAGTAAGCTAAATGCTAGAACAATGAACTTGTTATTTCATATCTCAGCAAGTACTTCCAAGAATGATCATCTTGCTCATGCAGTCATTTTTGTCCTAAAATGCATTTCCTTTTACTGGTTTCTCAGTCCATAATGACAGTCCGCACTTACTCTTCAAGAAGAAAGCAGAAGCTTGCCATCATTTTTTTCATACAGGCTTAAACTCTTTAGTTCTGAGTCCAAGTGGGCTCTAGGTTCGAATCGTAGTCAGGATGGAGCTTTCCCGCAGCACCATCTCCCTAGTCCCATTTGCAGCTGCCATCGTGTTCCTAGTTCAGCTCTAAGTTCCCAAAATCGCCTTCCGATATTACGTCCCTATGAATAAAGCATAAGTATTAATCCCTGTAACCGACATCTTGTTCCAAGTTCAGCTCCAAGCTCCCTCAAGTCGGTTTCCAATGTTGCGCCCCTATGAATAACGCATACGTATTAAGTATTATAGCCCCCATCTTGTTCCAAGTTCAGCTCCAAGCTACCTTAACTCCCTTTCCAATTTACGCCCTATGAATAAAGCATACGTATTAAGCCTAATAGTGGCCATATTGTTCCAAGTTCAGCTCGAAGTCCTGGTAGGTTAAGTTAGGTCAACGCATGATCAGCGTGGGCTTAAGCCTGCATAATTAGCTAAGGTGTAATGGTATGTCCGAGCTGGTGTAAGGAAGGGCAACCGGATAGGTTAACGTCTGGTCAGCGTGAGACTAAGGCTGCACAATTAGCTAGGATGTAATGTTACGCCGGAGCTGGTGTAAGGAAGGGCAACCGATTAGGTTAACGTCTGTTCAGTGTGAGCTTAAGCCTACACTGTTATGCTATTAGCCTTGGCATCGAACTTAGGTCTGTAAAGTTAACGCCCTTAGGTCTTGGGTCGAACCAGCGATCTGTGAGGTTAAGCTTGGACAGATGCTTCGAACTGGGGTCTCTACGGATAGCGCTCTTTTACATCATGTAAGGTTCAACCTTCAATGTTATGCGGTTAGCCTTGGCATCGAACTTAGGTCTGTAAGGTTTACGCACTTATGCCTGGAGTCAAACCCAGGTTCTGCGAGATTAAGTCTGGACACGCCAAGCCTGTTAGGTTACGCTTACTCTTTTGGCCATAATCACGTTGGCTGTTAGGGTAAGCTTGCACTTTTTGGCATCGAACTTGGATCTTAGGCCCTTAAGCCCAGGGTGGAAACCGAGGTCTGTAAAGTTAAGCCTGGACATGAAGGTTACGAGCGCACTCTTCGCCAACCGCTCTAGTGAAGTTACATGATATTAAGCACAGTCAATGAGGTGCAGACCTCGTCCAAGGGGGCCTGTGGTGGCGGTGGCTGTAGAACCCACCCAAAACCACTACTAATAACTTTGTGCGTATTCAATGGTTCACGCACAATTAGCTTCTTTCCTCAACGTTTAAACGCGCGTGAAATACAGATGGTACAAATTCTGGTGTGTTCATGATAGACCATCAGCGTTTGAAGTCCATGTAAAACTGTCTTTTTTCTCTTAAATCCAGCTATCTTCGTACGATCTGTGCGCTATGCGAGGGGGAATCACTTGAAAAATGCGTATTATGTAAAATACTTCTGCATTTACCACGTTTGCAATAATATCCATCTTTGTATCTAACTACCGAGAATAGCTGGAATGTTATGCATTGATCATCGTATTAATAATGGTCACGTGTGCAATAAATACCAGTAACAATCATATGAAAAAAGAAACGAAGAACGCACACAACATAAAATACGAGTACATGTCATACTTTAGCTACATTGTGACGTTTTCTAATATTCATATCTTTATTCAGTACGCTTTCCGGCATATGTTAGTATATACCATTATCATATTAAGCAGGCGACGCCGCAACTGTCCTTTCTTTCCGAGTTTCGTTCTTTACAGTACGTATTCTCACCAGGACGCCGCACTTGACAGAACGCCGACTAATCGCTCGCTGAGCGTTGCTCCCTTAAGTGGCAATTGCCAGAAGTCCACGCGCCTAACACAAAGCCGACGCCTCCAAACTCTGACGTTCGAAAATGGTCCGAAGTATTACTCTGGGTCAAAACCGTTCCAATTTCTGAGAAGCATACAATCTCAGATAGCTACCTGCGCTAGCCGATCGAAATTCCACTTTCTAGCGAGTTCAGAGTTCTCTCTAAGACATGAAGCAATGTATAGTTAAAGTAAAAGGAAATGAAAAAGAGGTAGTATGGTACATCGTATTAAAGTGACTTAAAGTAAAGCTGTGCATTGCTTATACTACATAATTACTACTTATGGGTCAGATTTTTGTCGAACTAATTACCACATTTCTTCTGAGATGGTTTCCTGGTTGTTATAATTGCTTTTACGATCCTGAACACAATGTAATCCACGTTCTTGCAATATCCAGGCAGCCAAAGTTTAATTGGAGCTGTGTATTTGTGATTATGTAATTAGAGTGAGGTTGAGTGCCTAGTCTTCCTTCTTCAATTAGATACTATATAATGAAGTACAAGAGCGCCCTCCTAATTATACAGTCTATTAACAGCAACGCTAATTCTTTGATCGCTTCAACCAATATTCTTATCGAAAATGGAGTTAGACAAGGAGGTGAGCGGATTTGTAACCAGCTCTCATTCGTAGACTTACGAGACAAATTTCTGGGGATTAAATTAATTCTAATTAATCGTAGAGGAACGTTGCGAAACAGAAACATTGAAATTATATCCAAGTTAGATGGAAGTGAAAAGCAGAGGAATAGGAATTATTAATTTCAAGAGAGAGAGAAATTGATCTATTAATTTATGTAGGAAATGAAGGAAAGTTGATTCTAAGAGAATAACCAATCTTGAAACGAAATTTCTCATAATTTTATCCATCTCAAACGTTAATCAGAAATCGAATATTTCACATTCCTTTTATTACATTATTGTTAACTGAAATCGCATATAGTGGAGGAAATGCTCATTAAATCGAACACAAATACCCATTCGCCCAGAGAGAGGAATTTACTACACGCAGTTAAAATTCTCGGCTCAACCGGGAATAGAACCCGGGGCCCTTTGTAATTAAGACCACTACATCGACCACTTAGCTATGGAACTGGGCTTAGATCGTTATGAATTGACTTTGCATATCGTGAAATGTTCGCCTAACAGCCCCTCGAACGTTCCCTCTCTTACTTACCACACTGTCCTGTCCGGCTTCTTGGCTGAGATTTTAACCTTAAGTAGTTATTTCCACTGGTTCAGGGACTGGGTGTTTATATCGTCCCCAGCTTCCCTACAACTCATACACCACAAACAGCGTTATCCTCCACCGCCATAACACGCAGTTGCCCACACTCTACAGACGCTGCTCACCCTCCTTGCAGGGAAAGGGCTGCACCAGGCTAGCAGTAGACACGAAATTAAATTAATCACACCCTGCATTGCAAAATATGTGGAACCACTTCGTCTTCTTCACTCATCAAAACAATAATCGATAGTTGTTGCTGTCCTTTCAGTTTCCTTACTTCTAGACTGATACAGTTACTACATTCTTCCAATTACAACGTACTTTAGTCACATTCTGTGCTAATTAGTGGCGACAAGTCCTTTCGTATCAAGTTTTAAAACACCTGGAAGTTATGCATACCCAGTTAATGGCGTGGACGGACAAGTTCCCGACCTAACTCCTAGCCATTGCAGTGGACGACACATGTTTACATTTTCTCTATGTTAATAAGGTAGAAGGAATTACAGGGTGACGCAAAAAGTCCTTTAGTATTTGACGAGATAATACTTCATGGAATATTGGTTGTAGAGAGGTAATAATTGACACACATCTTTGGCATGATCAAACTAATGTACACAAAATGACCAACGGGTGGCACTAGACAGTAACAAGTCAGGTACAGATGGACACACATGCTTAACATGATATAGTGTTTTATTGACACCAACAATGAGTGCACAAAAAGAGGTCAACAGATGGCGCTGCACAGCAACACGTCAGTGTTGCCGCATGTGACCCCCGTATGGTGTCAAACGAGCTGTCGTGATAGGGCATCAGATATCTACAGAAATAACAACGAAGTTGTACAACCATGCGCTCTGACAACAATATCAAGCCCCTAACATCATGAAGACGGCGCTGATTGTCAACTGGTAGCGTGTTTGGGGGAATGCATCGAATCGTGCAGTTCCCGAAACACCACGGGACATATGGTACATAGTAATACATGATAAAAGACTCACAAATAGTAAGCTACACCGCATCCACGTGAAAGAAAGCTATTCGTGAACGGTATGTAGGAACTGTAGTGATACCATTTATCACAGATTTGCTCCGTATGAAATCATCTAAAAGTTGTGGAGAATATTTAGGGGGCTATTACAAACCGTGATAAATTAGCCAGACATGTACATTGAATCTGACTGGCTAATACGTCCGACCTTAAGTTTGAGGCCATCTGAACTGGATAGTGCAGTAGTGCTGCTACTAGGCTGTTATGTGCACTGCGTGTTACACACTAAAATTCCTGGAAGTGAAGAAGATATCAGTGTATGGATAAGGAAAGCTCTTACTTGTCCGAAGAAGAGGAAGTGCCTCGGGAAATATGCCAGTAAACTAGCTGGCCTATGTTAACCAAGTACCAGTGCTTTCCACAAAATGAGCGCTCCAGTGCACAGTGTGAACGTTAAAAAGGAATGGAAGAAAGGAACAGTGAATCTATTTAATATTCTTAATTTATTTCAAATTAGTGTGGGACTTCAAAAATGAAATGTTTTGACTTTTCTGATTGTATAAGTTATTGTTCAATTACTATCTTTTGTTGGTCAGTTTAAATTATAAATATTCTTTAAATGTAAACAAACTGCAAAATAGTGTCACGTTAGATTTAGTTGACGAACTTCAGGCAACAGGAAGTTGCAAAGATAGTTTTTGATTGTGTTCTTCTCTCTCTATTTACGGTGTTGATTTTGTTAAACGATTGGAAACTATTACCTGTCTATTAACTGTTGTTTGTAAATAAATGTTTACTTTTTTTAAAGAGATGCCTCCGCAATCGGGGCATGGTGACATTAACAGAAAAGGCAGTGTTACTGAAGGTTTATTTAATTTACTTTGGTGACTATAAAACCTCATTTCACACCAATTATGCGTGTCAATCATTACCTCTCTACCTCCAATGTTAACGAACACTTTTGTCGCCCTGTAGGTTAATAGAGCAGCACCATCGGTGCAATGAGAAATACTGATGATCAAACAAAAATAAAGAAATGACGTATGGATTTTAGAGCCGGGAGTGTCCGAGGACAAGTTCGGCTCGCCAGATGCACGTCTTTAAATTTGCCCGTCGTGATGAAGATGAAATGATGATGAAGACGACGTATACACCCAGTCCCTGTGTCAGCGGACTTAACCAATCATGGTAAAAATTCCCGACCATGCCGGGAATCGAACCCGGGACCCCTGTCAGCACGCTAACAATTTAACCATGGAGCCGGACATAATCAACCAATGTAAACTTTATGTCACTCGACTGGCAGGGCAGCATGTAAAAGGAAACAAAAATGCGTTTATTGATATATACATCAGGGCGAAATCAAAGTTATTTCCAATTCTCCAAATCTGCATTATTTCATAAATATGTCCTTGTGCTGGGGATCATCCGAAAATTTGAGTGACGTTACGGCACGTAACGTGACCTAAAGAATGTGTAACGGAAGTGACGTCACAAGATGTTTTACCTAGCAACCGTGACCATGAGAGTTGCACGAGCTGTAGATTTGCATAAATAATGAACCTCTGTACCCATCTCTGAGAAATGATGCAAATAATTCGTTCGGTATCAAAATTCACATGTCATTTGTTGTATGACATTTGCATGATCATTACCTTTTCGCAAAGGGAAATGTTTACATTTTTGTTCAAAATATGTTGACAAACCTCAGCCGAATTAAATGACAAAGAGTTAATTTATATATATATATCATTCGGAAAATCGTCGCAGGCGTGTGAAAAGCTAGGAGGATCATGATCGTGCGAAGAGAGATGCTGCTTAATCGAAATTTGTGAATATGTTAAAGGAGGTAGAACCTTCCGTATCATCCTTTTGAATTAAAGGAGAAACCGGTGAAACCAATTTTATCTTCTTAAATGACAGGCTGAGTGGCTCAGACGGTTGAGAAGCTGGACTTGTGACCCCAACTTGGCAGGTTCGATCCTGGTTCAGTCCGGTATTTGAAGATGCTCAAATACATCAGCCTAGTGTTGGTAGATTTACTGGTAGGTAAAGAAACTCCCGCTGGACTAAATTTTGGCACCTCTGCGTCTCCGAAATCCGTAAAGGTAATTCGTGGGACATAAAACAATTATTATTATTATTATTATTATTATTATTATTATTATTATTATTATTATTATTATTATTATCCCTTTACTATAGTGGCTGTACTTATGTGTGTATTTATAAAGCACGACCATATAAAATATATAAATATCAGTTGATAGGGTATATTTGCATCCATCTCTTGGTATAGGTCAGAACAAAATGTAGCTTCCACCGAAGTCTCAGTCTCATTTATAGCTGTGAAGGTATGGGAGCTGCTGAGGAATAGGTGGTGCTCAGTAAGATGACACTCGGTACATAACTATTAGGTCTGGATGTCGTGAATGGTACTACAGGTAGGGCTAATCATGCTGCAATAGCACTTTCTGGCCCTGTGACGAAAGCAATCACTCATCATGCGTAGTATACTTCATTATGGCACCGCCATCGGCTTTTGCGGTTTTCCTATAATCGCTTTACGTTTGGCGATGTCATTTGAGAATCCAGCCATCACCTGAGATGACTTTGTACAGGAAAATATACATATCAATGTAAGTACAGTAAATAATAATAATAATAATAATAATAATAATAATAATAATAATAATAATAATAATAATAATAATAATAATAATAATAATAATAATAATAATAATACCTGGTCTTTCCAGCGTGTTGGAGTCGGTAAATGAAGTGGATTTAGCCCAGACTTTTGTAGAGTATTCTCAATTATTATCAATGACCTTTTGCCATCTCCCAGGTACCTTAAAATATAAATTTCCAAAAATGTTGCAGGTTCTTGTTGGATGAACTGTTCGGTGGACCATCTGCAGTTCTCCAACGAAGCAAGGCGTTTACCATTCAGAATATTCTTCAGAAGTAGAGATAGAGTGATATCAGAGTGCTAGCGCGGGTGAGGTAACACTTGCCAGCCAAATAACCGCAACTTCTGACGGGTCGCTATGGACTCATATCGTCTCGCGTTGTCATTATTCACTATTTGTTAATTCTGACCGTTTCTGATCTCTCCAGCCCACAACAATATCTCACTGATTTGATGTTCTATCCATTAGGAAGCAATTCGTAGTAAAGAATGCCTTTCCAAGCCCACTAAATGCAAACCAATCTATGAAGACTTGGTCCAGCAACTGTGGGTAGAGATTCACCTTTTTTTTTCGTAATGACTTTTCTTTTCAATGTTGTTATATATGATCCACCTCTCGTCACCCGACACCAGACTTTTCAGAAATGGACCATGTTCATTGTGCCTCAGTAAGGAGTGATAAATGGACTCGCACGGTACCAAACTCCTTTCTATGAGTTCATGTGGCACGCAAACATCGAAGCTAAGTATGTAACCAAGTCTCTTCAGGGACGTTATATTCAGCATTTGAGCTACTTCTCCTGCTGTCACCCTTGGGTTACTTTCCACCAGCTCCTGGGTTTTCTTCGTCTGTAACACTGGGTATTCCGGCACGAGATTTGCTCTTAATGAAGGAATTCCAGATCGAAACATAGAAAACCATCTCCGATATGTCCAGTCGGTTACCGCACTTTCACCGTAAACAGAACAAACCTCCCTCCGAATTCATGAAGCATTTTCGCACTTGCGGTAATAAACGAGCCTAAGGCGTCTGAAATGCTCATTGAAACTTTCCATGTAAGTAAACACTAGCGCTTACGAACTGCAGCATATGTTAGAGAGGTCACCGACAGTCAGGTACACACTGAACAGCTGATTGTAAGCCATTCTTGCCTGCCCACGTGAATGAGTGATGCGTCAATACTTGATCTATCGCTTCTGTAGAGCGGGTTGCGGCCACCCCAGGTTCAATATTCCTGCTGTATGGATTAACATGTCCGCCTCTATATTGTAGTGGTTAGTGCGATTAGCTGCCATCCCCGAAGGCCCAGGTTCGACTCCCGGCTCTGGCACGAAATTTGAAAAGTGGTACGGGAGCTGGAACGAGGTCTACTCAGACTCGGGAGATCAACTGAGTAGATGGGCGTTGGATTCCCACCTCAGCGATCCTTGAAGTGGTTTTCGGTGGTTTTCCAATTCTACTCCAGCCAAATGCCTGGAAGGTACATAACTTAAGGCCACGGTCGCTTCCTTCCCTCTTCCCAACCCCCGCAAGGCCCCTGTTCAGCATAGCAGGTGAGGCCGCGTTGGCGATGTACTGATCATCCTCCCCAGTTGTATCCCAGACCAAAATTCTCACTCTCCAGGACACTGCCCTTGAGGCGGTAGAGGTGGCATCCCTCACTGAGTCCAAGGGAAAAACCAACTGTGGTCGGTGAAGGGATTAAGAACGAAAGAAAGAAAGAAAGAAAGAAAGAAAGAAAGAAAGAAAGAAAGAAAGAAAGAAAGAAAGAAATATTAAAATGCGAACGGACTTACGTCCCCACCAAATACTTATATTAATCCGCGAAATCAATTTATTGCTTCATCCCCACTGAATTCCATCATTTCAGATGGAAGTTTGTATGTTTCTGGTGCTTACTGAGGCTGTAGTTCATTTACTGATACGATCAACGGACTTATATAAGAATGATGATGGTGATGCTTTTTGTTTAAAGGGGCTTAACGTCTAGGTGATTATATAAGGAGAAAGTGAGGTCGCATTCGAAACTACCCTCACATTACTTGACTTTCAGGCTGTGCGGGAGTGGAGTCAGGTAGACTGCTTAATTATATGCTGCAGGTAACATACTGTAATATGTCGAGCAAGGTGATACAGTAACATGGCGTTCTCAGTGACTAACACAGGATTGAACTAGACACTGGTCGGATCACGTGATATAAATAAATGTGGTTAGGTTACTATGTAGAAGAATACTCGGCCATAGAGAGTAAATGACTTAAAGGCAGGACTAAGCGGCGATCACTATATCTGGTTATTTATGAGTGAAAACTGTGAAGGTACCCCTGTGCTAACTGAAAATTCTTGGTTGTGAAGGAGCATAGTTCATTCATTGGCCCTTGTAAACTACATGCTGAAAGCCATCGAAGTCTGTACGTATGTATGATGTGTAAACTGAAAAAGCTACAATCACCTGACATTTAATTCATGATTTGAATATTATTATTTTCCTTTTTTTTGTTCTATGCTCAACCTAATGGGACATTCCGTGTCAAATCGGACAAAAACGTCAAACATTGAACTTAGCTTCTTAAAAAATATGAACGTTTTAAAATAAATCTAGGAAGGCTTCACATAAATAATATGTTCCCATCTGTAGTAGTGCCCACAGAAACACTAGTTAAGTTTATTGTGTAATATTACTGTAATTTTTGTGACGTCGAAGGCCCATATTACAGTTACCCTTACCGGGCGAGTTGGCCGTGCGCGTAGAGGCGCGCGGCTGTGAAGCTTGCATCCGGGAGATAGTAGGTTCGAATCCCACTATCGGCAGCCCTGAAAATGGTTTTCCATGGTTTCCCATTTTCACACCAGGCGAATGCTCCGGCTGTACCTTAATTAAGGCCACGGCCGCTTCCTTCCAACTCATAGGCCTTTCCTATCCCATCGTCGCCATAAGACCTATCTGTGTCGGTGCGACGTAAAGCCCATAGAAAAAAAACAGTTACCCTTAGAGAGAGGGAGAGTGTAAAGAGAACTAATTTTCACGCCCATAATATGTTCACATTCTTACTGAAATAATCGCTAAAATATTAAGTTCATTTTCATTTCGCAACTTAAAGAATATCTGAATAAATCAATGCTTTTAGATTCGGTAGTTCATAAAATCTGCGTTATCAAATTTGCGAGGCCGTCAATGACCGACGAATAAAAAATGAATAACGAATTACTATGGTAAAACTGAGCTTCTACACGAAGCACGAAGCTACTCAACAAGTCGATAGAAATGCAGCGCATGTTCAACGGATGCATGTAGGTGTTTCAGTTCGTGAAGATTTGCATAAAGTCAGGCGCTAGTTTGAAAAACTGAACAAATAAATTGAATTTCATGCGATTACAGCAAATCTCCTAAAGTTTTGTGACTACAGTCCCTCTCCTGTTTTCAAGAGGAAAGCATGGTGATTTTCAAAATACGTTGATCAAATGTTGGGATGGCGGAAAAATTTACTAAATCAGAACATCTCAATAAATAAATAAATAAATAAATTCGAAAGACAGTTATCAGTTTATTCCATATAGTATTATATTAATAAATTTAAATAAATGAAGGTCCCATGTTTAATGGTATGTTCATAATATTTCTGTAAAATGTTCCGAGTCTGGAATATATAATATAATCAACATTGAATACAGTGAAAAATTTGACATTGCGCAGAAATGAATTTTTTAATAATATGCTTTTTTATTTTAAGTGAACATTATAAGTGGTGACATTGTAACAGAATGGCGTTTTACCTCACTTTTGGTTGGGCCAGTATGCCCCAATACTGACTTTATTTTCTGTACACTTTATGTAAGAGAGGTGAAGGTATGTTCAACAGAACACTATCCATATTGAATAGACCTTTTGGAACTTTATTGGATTTTAACTTATTTATAAGGGATACTTCTGACCTACGTTTGACCTTTGTAGAGATTGTAAAGTTTGTAAATTTTGTAAAGTTTCGTAAAGGAAGTAGCCAGAGGGGAAGTGAAGTTGGATAGAAACTGTTTAGCAAGCAATCAGTTTATCATCTGTAATTAATATTTAAACAACTCAGCAACAAGACTTTACTAAATTTACAAACTTTACAAATTTGCAAAGAGGAATCTTAGGCCAGAAGTATGTATCACAAATAAGTTAAGTTAAAATTCAATAAAGTTCTAAAAATTATATTCAACATGGATAGTGTTTTACCGAGCATATTTTCACCTCTCTTATATAAAGTATTCAGAAAATGAAGAGAGTAAATGGCCTACTGTCCTAACCAAAAACAAATTTAAAGTAAAATGCCATACTTTTAATCAGAGGAATGGTGCATACTAGGCTACGAGCCCGGCACATATCTATAACAGGCAGAGAGATCACAAACACTTACCCATTTACACAACATACACTGCCAAAATTATCAACCTTTCACTCAAAATACACTCAAGACTTACTCTCCGATGCTCGTAGCCCAGCAGCCTTGGGTTCGAGAAGAAACCCAAACTAGACAAGTAACTACTCGCCGGGCTGAGTGGTTCAGACGGTTAAGGCGCTGGCTTTCTGAACCCCAAGTTGGCAGGTTAGATCCTGGCTCAGTCCGGTGATCATTGAAGGTGCTCAAATACGTCAGCCACGTGTCGGTAGATTTACTGGCACGTAAAAGAACTCCTGCGGGACAAAATTCCGGCACCTCGGCGTCTCCAAAAACCGTAAACTTAGTTGGTGGGACGTAAATCAAATAACAATATTATTAGTAACTACGCAGAGAATAAAGGAAAAATATGAGAGAATCATTGGACGCTGCCACCACCCAGACAGTCACAATATCTCTGTGGGAGTCATCACTTTTATTGCTACGTGCCAGCGCTTTCTTATCACCCTTCGGTACCTCCTGAAAGAGGCTAGCTCCCAGTCTGAGGGCGTGACCGGCATTTCCGTGTATTGCTCTCTTCGTCAGGTTTCCCCGTGCGCTTTCTGGAAGGTGCGACGAGAATGTTCCGGCACTAGCCAAGTCCTGAATATTCTGGTAACCATTCACCGAGACATAAGGCTACTTTCAAATTTAAACAAATTATAATTTTCTTTGCTATCCGATTTCAAAAGAATGACTCGTACACCAAAAATAAATACATGAATCGAACTTTTGATTTCAAGGTCAGAAAGTATCAAACTCGAGTTCATAAAGTTAGCGTTAGGCAGAAGGTTGAACTCGAGTCGGCGAGGTTAGCTGGGGTGTAGAACTTGGCCCTATTAAGTTAGAGTAGGTCAGTTAGGTTATGCTAGTGATCAAGAGTTGAAGTTAGGGTTAGCCAACGATTCGAACTCGAGTTTGTAAGATTAGCCGTTGGAGTCGAACTCTAGTCTGTAAAATTAGGGTTAGTCCAGGAGGCGAACTCAAGTCTGCGACTTTGGACGGGGTTCTGAAGTTGACCCTATTAATTTAGGGTAGATCATTTAGGTTAAGTTTCGGGTTTAGAGTCGAACTTGGACCTGTCCGGTTACGATTAGACAAGTAGTCGAACTTGTGTCTGCGAGGTTAGCCATGAGAACCGAACTTGGATCTGTCAGGTTAGGGTTTGCCAAAGAGTCGAACTCGAGTGCGACGATAAAGTAGGAAAGAGCTAGGAGTAGGAAAGAAGCGGCCATAGCCTCAGTATTCGCCGGGATTGAAAGTCGGAAACAAAGGAAAACTATCCTTAAGGCAGCCGACGGAGGAATTTGAACCCAGCCTGTCCTGAATGCAAGCTCGAAGCTACGCAACCCTAATCATACGGCCAACTCACTCGGTAAAGTAACTCAGATTTCGTATTCGGTGACGATAAGATAGGAAATCATTATGAGTAGGAAGGAAGCCGCCGTGTCCTTAATTAAGGTACAGCGCCAGCTTTCTCTTGGTGTTAAAATGGAAAACCAAAGTAAACCATTTTCAGAGCTGCCGATGGTGAGATTCGAATATACCAACTCCTGAACGAAAGCTAACAGCTACAAGGCTCGTTGTACCTCAGTCAAATCGCTCGACGATGATACGTCTTCCTTCATGGTATTTACCGTATCAAATTAATCAATCCAGATATTGGGTGGAGTATACGTAGAGTAATATCTCAAACAAAGACCCAACATTCAACAGTTCGCAATCAATACCTTTAGTATATTAGGGTGTAACCATTTTAAATGGCCAGTGATACATAAATTTTACAGAAATGCGAACTATAAATAAGCTTATATTAGTCTCCATTGCAGCTAATTAACTTGTGGCTGAAGGAAAAAATGGAATAAAATAAAATATTTCCCTGTTTAGGTACGAGTTAACGATGTAATTGGTATTTTTTATAAATTGAATTGAGCATCATCGTAATGTTCGAAAGTAAAATGCAAATCTCTAGTGCTGAAGAAACTCTTCTAAAACTGAATTTCATATTTTACGAAGAGTAAGTAGCACACTGAGTATTCTGCATTGAATGATAAATTTCTATATGGATATTCGTGATCGTTCCTTGCGTGAAAGCATAGTAATTTAACCCTTAGCTGTCAGATAAGTTTCGCTGGTTACATAACTGTATTTTTCTGGAGACGTATGGGTCCATTGGTATCCATTCTGAAGGTTAAATGACGTTATGCTAATTTCAAACTAAAATAAAACACTTTGTATTATAACAAAAATTCTGGAACGCATAATTTATAGGTAAGCCCTTCTTTCTTATTTTCACTGTTTATAGCAGGTCGAAAAACAATCACTTGATAAAGATTTGTTTTAATATCTTACCAAAATAGCCTTGAGGATGTGGATGTTAAATTTGTTTTTTCTTTGTTCTGTCAGTTATGTGTCAGTTACTTGCGTAAAATCAATAGTATAATTTAAAATTATTATGTATAAAATGAAATAATAAGACACAAAATAATTATAGTATGTGGAGTACACGTAATTTTAGCTACTGCTTCACCTGCTGAAGTACAATGAGGAATAAGAACATTTGTTTCAAATGACAATTAAATAGTGGATCTATACTGCTAAATAAGCAAGCAGTGCTATTTCAGAAAAATGGTTGTACGCTGCATTTATTCGGTGTGTAATGACAATGTAAAAGACATAATATTAAATGATATTACGATCCTTTAGCAACTCGTGCTATAGAGCTGAGGGTTGACACACTCAAGAATCGTTTCCTTCCAGTGGCTGTACAATCAGATATTGTTGAAAATTTTGAATTTGAATGCAATTTCAATATAATAGCACTCTGTAAAGACCTGTTGTCTGCTATTGGATAAGTAATAACGGGTAGAATAGCAGAAAATTCAGCCTCCTCCTTTACTACTTAAATAAAACAAGGAATAAATATTTCGAATGTCCATTGAAAGAATGGCTGCTTATATCTAAATAAGCATTAAATTAAGGCTACAACGCTAACAACCGGATGCCACAAATCCTCATTGACAGTGGATCATCAACTGTCTGGCTGCTTGTTATATATGATATTAAGCACTTCGTTAAAGTTTTTAATTCTATATTTTCATTAATTTATCACTCATGATAGTTTCCTCCCATACAAATAAGAGAGAAAATCTTGGATTGTGTCACGTTTTATGAATTCAACAAAGAAATAATAGATCACAATTCTCACACAAGAAATCACTGGATTACACTGAACTTCTTAAACTAACAGTACGATGCAACAACATAATACAAATGTGTCAAAGTAACGCCTTAGATTCCCATTAATATAGGAACTCTTCACGCACTCCTATAATCGTTACCTCAACGCTACTACGATTATAGCTGTTATCTTGCATTCATATTATCGTGGGTTCAAACCTCATTGATGGCAGCCGATGATGGTTTCCCGAAGTTCCTACTTTCACAACATGCAAATCCTTGGGTTGTACTTTAATTATTGCCACGGCAAAGTCCTTCTCATTTCTAGCCCTGTCCTATTCCATCTCGCCAAAAGACTTGTTTGAGTTATTGCGACGTAAAACAAAATATCAATTAAGTTACTACCATTGTGTGCGGAGCTTACTTTCTGGATGTTCCATGTACTGGCAAAAAGCATTCAGTTATCTCTCTCCACATATACAAGGTGCTTGGAAACAACGTGAACCGGGCATATGAGCGTTAGAATTAAATCGCAGAGTAACATTTAACGTTATTTGGTATTTTATATTCTCACTCAAGTAAAAAGGAAGAGCTGTCTTGATATAAAATATAGTAATGCTTATCCACATGCACCAAGTTTGTGACTTTCTAGAGTTAGTAGCAGTATTTACATGTTACGTATGCGTATGGTAATTCGGCGTTTACAAGCTTTTTTGACTAGTAGTACGGACTTTGATTTCTCCTTGCTAAATCTGAAATTGGCTTATGACCGTCTTGAGAGTGCCAATAGAATGAACTTCTCCATGGGAGTGACTTGAACAAGCACCTCCCTGCTGATAGGCTCGGCGCACAGCAAGCACGCTACGGTGGCAATGGCTGAAACCCACGCTGTGTTAGTTTTCTCAGCATGGCTCTCAAGCCCGACCAAGCCACGTGCAGATTTAGCACCACCGCCTTGTAAAACCCATTTGAATTCGCCCGCGAAGCGAACTGTTTGGAAAATTCAACAGCTGATGAAACGACAACGGCACGAGGTACCGACATATTTTTTTAATTACTTATCGGTATGGTTCAGGCTTTTTACGACCACACTGTATAGCTATTTCAGCATCTAATGTGAGCGTTAATGACGAAGTAAAAGATAAAATATTAAATGATGAATAAACAGTCACATAATCCACTCAATAATTATTTCTCCATCAATATATCAGTCATGGGACGCTCATTTAATGACAATGGCTTCATTGTCGGAAACAATATCTCGAACTACTTTCAACAAGTCCATGGGAATGAAAATTTTGTCATGCTAACTAGGATCGTCAGCATCGCACTTAGATTAACGTGTAGGAGTTACTAAACATTTAGTAAGTTCACTCAAAGAGGTTTGTCCTGGGATCTTCATACTTCGATTAATAGTCCATTTTAAAATTGTATGTACCGGATTTTAATTTGAATATAACGAGTTATCATGTCACACCTTTTGAAATTCTACCCATTGTGACTGTGACATTCATTCGTTTGACCCTGAATAATCTACAAGAGGTCTCAGTCCACTACTTAAGTTTCTTGATACTGCCTTCTGAATTGTTGAATGTTTTCTCTTACATTCCTTCTAAATCAAACCCACTATACTTATCATAGCGCATTCAGTTCTTACGGTATGCCGGTAGATTAGATTTATTCACAGGGCCAGCGGCTACCCGGTAGTGTGTTGACCGTTGGACGTTTGGTTTAACTTTTTATACAGTATTGTTTGCTTACGCTAGCATGGATTTGAACTCTGTATTGGGTGAAGGCCTGTAATGTTCAATAAATCCTCTGAATCTGAATCCTTCCAAATCAACACAATATGTATATCCGGTCAACAATTCTTGTCTTCAATATCCCTTCAATTGCTATGTACTTTATGATAAGTTAGATTTCCGGAATTGTACCCTGACTAGCTCCATTTCTTGTCCCTGAGAACCTTTCATACTCTGTCTCAAGTTAACTGAATTACAATAGCACAGGCGGAACACGAGCCTAGATTTCCAGGGAATAGAGTATCCGCTCTGGCTGACAACTATTCTATTCATAGCACATAACAGAAGCAGCATTTTCGCCACCAGTAATAACCGTAATTGGGAAGTGTCTGTTGAAAAGGTCCTATTTCCACTTTCAAAAATTATTATTTCGTCTACATATATTGCAGTAGTTTAGTACTATCGAATTCCATGAACAATCCAGACCAGAATAATGTAATTCCTTAAAAGTTCTACCATACACGATCATAGGTACGTTGCTTCCATCCTTTTGCCAAAACTTTCCCATGGTGGAAATATAGTCTTGTGAATAGACACTCCTCGGTTGGTAGCAGGGAAATTACATCGTTCTAACATGATGTGCATTATATCTCACTTGTCTGCACCTAAAAGGAAATAACTCGTGGAGTAACATTTAATGTTATTTTGTATTTTATACTCTCACTCAACTGGAAAGGAAGAGCTGCCTTGATATAAAATATTAATAATTTCGTGTGGCTATTTCTAGCCGAGTGCAGCCCTTGTAAGACTGACCCTCCGATGAGGGTGGGTGGCATCTGTCATGTCTAAGTAACTGCGTATTATTGTGGTGGAGGATAGTGTTAGGAGTGGTGTGCCAGTTGCAGGGATGTTGGGGAAAGAAATAATACCCAGCCCCCGAGCCACTGGAATTAACCAATGAAGGTTAAAATCCCCTACCCTTCCAGGAATCGAACCAGGGACACTCTGAACAGAAGGCCAGTACGCTGACCATTCAGCCAACGAGTCGGACTTTGATTAAATGATAGTAATGCTTATCCACATGCATCAAGTTTGACTTTCGACAGTTAGTAGGCGTGTATGGTAATCCGGGGATTATATATTTTTTGAATAGTAGTATGGACTTTGATTTATCGTCGCATTTCATAAGTTTATCGTATGTCACAAAACATATAAAGACGAAATAAAGAAACTAAGTGACTGTTTAAGTGACTGTTAACGTCGTGTTCATAGCCGTGAGACCTGCAGTTTGACTTGAAATCTACACTTCAGGGTGTGACATTTCATTTCAAATAATACTACGTGAACTGGCCGGATTTAAAGTGTTGTTGCCTTGGCGAGAAATTCTATGCCAATCCCAACTGGCTATAACGCTATCAACTATCTTGATGAAATATACGAGATGTAATCATCGTGAAATTGGATCATAGTTCATGTTCACCGATTTCCATAGCTCCCTGCTGGATCAGTGGTAGAATGTCAGCCTCCGCATCCCAAATAGCGGATTCGAATTCGTCAGATGCTGTCAGATTTTTTGAAGATTGGTGAAACTTAATTCGGCACTTCATGTTGTACGATGTTGGCATGTAGGAGATCTATGGGGACACATTCGGCGTATGCGCTCAAAACAAATTACCACTTATCACCCAACCGTTTTTCTCTAATTCGGTAGAATAAAACAGAACGTGGAAATCGCCACTTTAGGCATCATAATTTATGTCTAATTGAAGTTCCGGCACACTCTAGCTGTGACAATATAGTTATTATTATTATTATTATTATTATTATTATTATTATTATTATTATTACAGTCGAACCTGACCTAACGGACACCCTTAATCAGCGGACACCTCCCTCTATGGACAATTTTCCTCGGAACCGATTTCATTTTACATAAGGCAAGTGTTAAATTGGCCTCATTTAAGCTGACACCTCGAACTCCAGACAGCGAACATCACGATTTGTCCCGTACACTTGACTTAAGTGGACACTTTACACGTTGCAGGACAATTTATTACGCCGGACCACATGCCATCCTTTCTTTTAAAACCATTCTTCAGATATAAGTAAATCCCTTTTGAATGTTTATACTATTTCGAGTGCAAGAGGAGAGAAGGTACATCGGAATGCAGTTCTACCTAGTGGTGTATAGGCCTATTACGAGAATTCTAATCGCCCAGAAATGCTGCCAGAGACTGTTGACTCACAAGTTACCTGGGGATTTTCTTCCCTTCTTGCATTATTGTATTCATAACTCGGATTGGCCCTGGTATAGTCGAGCTCAGGTAGTCAACTTGAAAAGGAAAAGACAGTTCAGGCGCTAATTAGTGAGACAGAAATACCGTAGAATTTTAGTTGTCTGTTAATTATAAGTAACAAGGGACGATCGTGTTTAGATCTCGAGGCAAGAAGAAATGTGATTATAGAAAGTGACAAGGTACATTCAGTGAGAAAGCTTGCCGAAAAATTCAATTGCCGGAAAACTCAAATAAACACTATTGTGAAGAACAGAACAGAAATATTAAAGGAGTGGGAGGAAAATAGGAATCGAGGAGTGAAAAGAAAGCGGGAGTCACTTTTTCAGAAGTGAACATTGCGGTATATGAGTAGTTCAAGTGTGCTCGAGTGAAGAAACTGTGTATGAGTTGACCAATGCTACAAGGAAAAGCTCGATAAATCGCAAATAATCTGAAAGATGAGAGTTTTGTTCCCAACAATGGTTGGTTAGATTGTTTTAGAAAACGTCATAACGCTGGTTTCAAAACAGGCCTTGGAGAAGGTGGTGATGTATCTGCGACTGAAGAAGAAGATCGGAAAGAGAGGTTACCAGACATTTTGAATAGTTACGAACTGAAAGACATTTTGAATGTTGATGAAACTGGTCTGTTCTTTAGGGCGATCCCGAAGAAGTCACTCACTTTGCCTAATGAAAATTGCAAGCGTGGAAAAATGTCAAAGGAAAGAATCACCATCAAGTTTTGTTGCAACACACTCGGTGAAAAGGAAAATCCTCTAATAATCGGCAAATCCTTGAGACCCATGTGCTTTAAAAACATGACTTAAATTGTCTTGGTGTCGAATGGCATGAAAATTAAAAGGCATGGATGACGTTGCAATAATCGAGAATTAGCTCCTAGATTTGGATTCCAATATGAAGGCCAGAAACCGTAACATGATCTTATTGCTAGATAATGCTACGTGTCATCCATAAATACGTATTTCAAATGTAAAACTCTTGTTCCTTCCACCCAATACCACTTCCCATCTTCAGCCATTGGATCAAGGAATCATTCAATCATTCAAATTAGACTATCCTAAGAGCGTTTTACGTTCGTTAGTGGCACACATGGATGAAGTAGACTCAGCTTTTGATTTGTTGAAGAAGATCAATGTTGGCGATGCAGTTTCGTGGACAAAGCCAGCCTGGAATGCAGTCAGCGAAACCACAATCAGGAAATGCCTTGCAAAATGCGGCATCACTAATTCTACAGTTGAAGAACAAGCAGAGGTAAAGGTTCGAAATGAATATGATGAACTTCGGACTTTAGCAACGACAGCTGGATTGATGTATGATATTGAAGTCGAAGAAGAGAATATTCCTTGCTCTGACGATCTCGAGGGCGACTGGCAGTCCCGACTCCAGGATGCACTTTACGGTAAACTTTCTGTGTTGTCAAATTACACAGTAATTGTGTATTGCACGTATCGTAAGGTCCATGTATGTTTGCACTTCAGCTCCTCATTCATTTCCTCCTTGTGATAGAGAGCTTTTAATTCTTTTAAGCAAAATTTTCAGCTTTAATTTAATTCACTGCACTTAAGAAATATTTCTAGCTATCCATAGCAGCCTTCATTAGTCGTACAAAAGGACAATTTTGAATAAAAACTGTTATCGTTTTACAGAGCCCGAATCAGGAACGAAAAGTGACGATGACGGTGAGGCGGAAGAAGAGCAAGCAGTTCTGTCAATGAAGCAGGGACTAAATATGCTTAAACAGATAAAGAATGTGTGTGTCACGCTGGTCCGCGAGTAGGTAAAGAACACTATGGTACCATTTAACAGACTCTATTCCGTTTTCGCGAATATCGCAGTTAAGAAAACGTGTGCTAAATTTACACAGACGAAGCTTCACGATTACTTCACGAAGCTGTAATGTTTGTAAATGATGTAAAATCACTGATAATAACTCTCTATGAAATACTAACACAGAAATGACTTAGAATAATAAAAATAAAGACATGTATGCTTGTATTTAAGGTGAATGTTCTTTGCCGTTAAAATGTTCAATTATTTTTACAAACTTGTTTTAGTGGACACCTCTCGTAACGGACATTTTTCCTCGGATCCGCAGAAGGGAGGTTCGACTTTATTTTTATTTATTCGATACTGGCTTACTTTGAACCGCGGTAAACAATTGGCTTCTTGATTAGTTCTTTTTCCTTCTCTCTTAATCATTTCGCTGTGGTTTCTCTTCCTCTCCCCTGACCACATGTTCTTGGACTTTTCATTTTTATTATTATTATTATTATTATTATTATTATTATTATTATTATTATTATTATTATTATTATGGGTGCGTTGGTGCAGTGACCTAATGACTACTGTTCTAAGTGTGTTCCTGGATACATCGGTTGAGATTTTCAGGAAGTTCAAACTCTGGCGGCAGGAGAGGTACCAATCAATTAACAAGCTTTGAGTTTTGTCGCGTAGTGATTAAGTGTGTTTTGCCATGCAGTGATTAAGTATATTTTACTATATAGTGTTTAAGTGTACCTTCAGGTTGTATATTATTTACTGGATCGTTTTATTTCATTTTGAATCTAGACATTTATTAGGTGGGGGGAAATGTACAGGAGACTGATTCCTTCTATAGGTATTACGAGTTTCCGTGACATTTTCTGTCTCGAGTAGGCAGCCAATGCATTACTTAGCAACATGGTGATATTTTTTTGTGATTCGCTTCCCCAGTTCGCTTGAAATGTGCGTGTTTTCTCTTTACAAACAAACACGTCAGGTACCAGTACGGCCTTGGTGATCAAGTGAAACAAGGTAGGCCTAATTAAAAATAGAAAAAGCAAACTAATATTCAGAACGACGTAATAATAATAATAACAACAACAATAATAGTAGTAGTATTAGATCCCGGTAAAAACCATGAAGATTTTCGGAGGCGATGAGGAGATGGATTTTATCCCGCAGGAGTTCCTTTACGCGCCTATAAAACTACCTCTCAGAGTTTAATACACTCGAGCCTTCAAATACCACCAGACCGATCCTGGATTGAACGTGCCAATTTAGGCTCAGGAAGCCAGCGCTGTTCCGTAGGAGCCACTAAGCCAGGCCTCAAGATGAAGTCTCCTGCATAAATCGTTACTAGTGGCTTCATGAACCTCTTAACTTGTTATTATACAATGTTGGTGTTTCCCAATCTGTCAAAATTCATGCAAGATTAATAAAACGAATGAGAATTTCTTTTTCAGGTATATTCTGTTATTAATTAAATGTTTTCTTTTTAAGATATGTTCTAGCTTTATTAATCTTGAATTAGTTTCTACAGACTAGACAACTCCAAAATTATATATTAACTAAGTCGGAATTGAAAGGAAAATGACTTCCACTTAAACAACAAGAAAACTTTTTAACTTGCCCAAATACGTACTGCATTTTGTTAGGTCACCCGTCTTCGATATATCTACGGTAATTTAGCACTTGTAATGTACCACTATGAACTTGACAGGACACCTTAATTACTCTCATGTCTTAATTATAAATTTGCAAAAGATATTAATTGAGCTCCAAGATTCACGAATTGGAGTATATCGGCTTGTGTTGTTACTTCATAAAGGAAATTTAAGACACCATGATCAACAACGCCTGAAGTTAATGGGTGTGAAGGGTACTGATAACTTACTCAGTTGTTGTGTTTTTAATGGTATGTATAGCTGCCTCTGTGGATCAGCGGTAGAGTGTCGGCCTCCGGATCCCAAGATAGCGGGTTCAAACCCGGCAGAGGTAGTCGGATTTTTGAAGGGCGGAAAAAAGTCCATTCGACACTCCATGTCGTACGATGTCGGCATGTAAAAGATCTCTGGTGACACATTTGGTGTTTACCCGACAAAATTCATTAAATCTCAGCCATAGACGCCCAAGAGAGTTTCGGTTTACTCGGTCTGCCATCTAGTGGGGGCCTAGAGTAAATCGGAACGTCGAAATTGACGAGCAGACAGCCAGATGGCGTCAAATTGAAATGTCTGCACACGGTAGCTGAGGCCATACGATTATTATTATTATTATTATTATTATTATTAATGGTATGTATAATTGTACTCAATTACAGTTAGCGTTGGGATGAAATTTGCCGTGGGTTACTCTTCGCTGTGTCATTCACCTGGAACAAAAGTGGCAAACAAGCTTTAGCCCACTCGTAGGATAATTGACAATGGTATTTTAACCAAATCTTTCTTCTCCGTTGCATTGTACGTCGCGATTACTGCTGTGCTAGTCTCACAAACAAGTTATAAATTTCCCCTACAGTCCAGAATCCAAACTGGATCGAACAGCACGAGATGGTGCTGTATCAGTTAATACATGTCACCACAACTTAGCTGGGCTATAGTGTAGTATTGTGCGCTTTCGATATTTCCAGATTATGAGAGACAGAGGGACCAATAATTACGTGACCTGTGAAATTATTTTGAGTGCTTGTTGCTGTCGTATCTGTTAGAACGTCGATGGGAAATAAACAATCGAGCAGCACCACCGTGAATATTAATGTACAGAGTGCGTTTAAATATAAGGTAGTCGTTTTCATTTGCAGTGCTGAGAAAGAGTTGAGGGATGAGGTTTCTAATAGGAATTATAAATTATAATTGATTCTACCCGGAGATTGGCTGTGTCACAGTGATTTTTAGTGGAATATTACGTGTTTTGTGTAACGCGAAGTGTACAGTACCGGTCTTAATTCAAGCAACTTGGCCAGTGTATACTGATGTGTACTGTGCTATTTGCTATCGAATATGCAAATTGCCCTCTTTCACTCACAGAAAATTTATACGCCTGAAGGATTAATTCGCAATTGAAGAGCTTTAATCGAAGCGTTTGAGATATACTTTCTCAACTCTGTGGTATTTCTTGTTTTAATATTTCTCGGCTATTAGTTTATACTCCATGTAGTATCAGTTGTTAATTTATGTTTCGTATATTAAATATAAATGTTTATGAAGCCTTCTTCAGCATGTATTTCAAGGCGAAGTCAACACTAAACCCAGGGTCTCATGGTTGTTGAACTCAGGAACTTATGATTCTTAAGTATTCCTTTCCAAGGTGCGTTTAGAACGTATACTAGGTAACCCAAATTGAACGGTAATCTTCAGGTGTACATCGAGAAAACTAGGGAGACGTTCTTATCATGAAACTTAGAGAGATATCCTAAATATGTTCGATTGCGTCCCAGTTTACGTACAAAGAGACATTTACCAGTACCGTCAAACGGGGTAGCATTGGGCGCAGGTGTAACTTCAGACATTGGTACAGTGATTTGAAAGTCCTACCACTGTGCATTTGTTTTATGAATCGGAGTACCCAACTTAACATTAGTGTTTTCTACGCACATTACCAAACCACACTGGCCATCATTGATCTCTATATCTGAAGAAACAACGGGGGCAGTAACTGATGGTGTCACATCACCATGTGGGGAAGCTATAAAAGCGGAATCATTTTATCATAATTGTGCTTCCCGTAAAGAAAGACGTATATAGACATGCATATGTTGTCAAAAAATTTATTTATACACAAGAATTGGAGGTTACTGTCCTCAAATCAATATAAAGAGCAAAGGACGCTTTCGTTAAAAATGACAATGACACCTGTGAAACTTCCGTCGAGGAAATTTTCTATCTCCTCCAACCGAAAATGGAACCAAAAAATGATCTCGTTTTAGATTTTACGAATCGCATTTAGTTGATGGCTGAATTGAACATGAAGTAGATTAAATCAGCCTCTCATTAAGAGTTTGGGGTTAATCACTTTATTTTATACTTCAAACTCTAAGAATTGTTGGCAGTTTAATTTCCAAACTGGCCAAAATTACCCCTTTTGATAGTACTAATTCCAAAAATTGCCGGAAATGCGCACGATATCATAGATGTAACATGAGTTTCACTGATCTAATAAGCACCTGTGGTACTTCAATACATTTCAAAAGCGGAAGAAATGAGGAATATATTAAAATGCGGAACATTTTAATTTTTCTGAAATATTTATTAACGTAATGTACTCAAGCGTTGTCCATTCTTTCCTGAACATTTGGTTATTGATCATTCGGAACTGTTTCATATCTCACATGCGTGAGACATCGTGCACTGAATTCACAGCACACGTTCACGGTGAAAGATATTATTATCAGCAATGAGAAAAATGAGTTGTGTATTCATGTAATTGATCATTTCTCTAAGAGAATGTAGGGCGGAAATGGGCGTACGATTGTAGATCAGACGGTATCAGTTACTTTCCTATGCTGATTGGTGGCAAAAAATCCAGTGGATTGCACGGTATGACCTACTAGACCTGAGCCACGCTGAACAATTTGGATCCTTGAATTACGAATAACGTGTTTGTGACATTGATTTGAATCAAACAGAGGAAGTTACATAGGGGTATAATTTCAGTGGTTGTTTTGGAGATGTTTCTAAACCTAATGATTGACGCGATCGAAATGCACAGGATTGTATCAGCGTTGTGTTCTCCTAAAAGTGTGGACTGTTTTAAAACTAATTGTTCATTTTCTTTGCTCATCAGTCGTCCTAACTACCATAACGTTTCATTACCAGAATGAAGATGCTTCATTTTCGGTGTACGATGATTACATGTTATTAGGCGATCCATAGTTTTTACGAGGAGGTTTGAATGTGACCGGGAGATACGTCAGTGTAATGCATTCACCACCCGAGGTAACCTGTATGTCCCAGTCGGCAGCACACTATGTATCTTAGCACTGAAATGACACCGACTAGAGCAGGCTTTGGCACAGCGGTTAGTTATAAAAGACTTGCAGCTCTACATGCGGTGGTGGAGACGGGGGTTCCAACCGTCGGCGGTCCTGATAATGGTTTTCCTTTCTCTTGGACTAAGGTGAATACTGAGACAGTTCCTAGTATAAGCCACGGCTGAACTCGCCTCACCATCTCCGCAAAGCACGTCAACAACACAAATTTCCTTGGTCTCAGAGACGTAACCGTCTAGCAGGCTCGCCGTACCCTCTCTGATACGGAATGAAAAACTTTTACCCAACCCAACCAGAAACTGTCCACTGTTGAACTAATATTTATACTACTACAGCCGAAATTTCGTGGACTCGCACCTACAGTGTAGGCAACACGGCACACACTCATGTACTTCTGTACAGTCAGTAACTTCTTGGACTGGCGCTTACAGTGTTGGCAACAAAGTGTACACCTATGTACGTACTGCAGTCAATAATTATGTTCGCGGACTTGTGCTAACAGTTCAAGGATCACATAGTCTTTTGACTTGTCCCTTCGCGCCTTTTCTTCCGTCGTGGTGATCCGGGTGATTTTGACTTGATCATCACAAAAGTTTCGCTAGCGATTTTGCCTAATTTTTGGCAGAACTGAAATTCGCTCGTTCCTCAAACTACGACATTCTCAAATTCAGAAGCTCACATTCAACTACCCTTCACAACAGAGATCGTAATTCCGCCTGTACTACTGATCAGCATTTAAGGCAGTAGCCTAGATGACAGATTCCCTATCTGTTGCTTTCCTAACCTTTTCCTAAATGATATCAAAGAAATTGGAAATTGGTAAGATATTAAAAAACCCATCTCCCCTACCTGTGAACTAATATTTGCTACAATTTACCCCTTTGAATTCCAAATTTATATTCACATTGTGATCTTTCAAACTTTTGAAGACACCACTCCAACTTTTTTGCACTGGGTGAGTTGGCCGTGCGGTTAGGGGCGCGCTGCTGTGAGCTTGCATCCGGGAGATAGAAGTTTCGAGCCCCACTGTCGGCAGCCCTTAACATGGTTTTCCGTTGTTTCCCATTTTCACACCTATTAAATGCCGGGTCTCTATCTTAATTATGGCCACGGCTGCTTCTTTCCAACTCCTAGGTTTTTCCTAGCCATTCGTCGCTGTAAGACCTACCTGTGTCGGTGCGACGTAAAACAAATTCTAAAAAAATTCTCCTTTACTAATGTCATTCCATACCATCTTTCCACTGACAGCTTGGAACATACCACTTAGTCGAGCAGCTCGTCTCCTTTTTCTCAAGTCTTACCAGCTCAAACTTTTCAATATTTTTGTAACGCTAATCTTCTGTCGGAAATCACCCAGAGAAAATCGAGCTGTCTTTCTTTGAATTTTTTCCGGCTCTTGAAACAAGTAATCCTCGTGAGGGTCCCATCACTGGAACCATACATTATTTGGGGTCTTGCCAGATACTTGTATGTCCTCTTATTTACATCCTAACTACAACCCCTAAACACGCTCATAACCATGTGAAGAGATCTGTACCCTTTGTTTACAATCCCATATATGCGATTACGTCAATGAAGATCTTTTCTCATATTAACACCTAGGTACTTACGGTGATTCCATAAGGAACATTCACAACATCAACTCAGTAATTAAAACTGAGAGGACTTTTCCTATTTGTGGAACTCCCAACCTGACTTTTAACCCCGTTTATCATCATACCATTGCCAGCTGTCCATCTCACAACATTATCGATGTAATTTTGCATTTCCTAACAGTATTATAACTTATTTAATACTCTATACAGAATAACATCATCCGCGTAAATTCTGATCTCTGATTCCACTTCTTTACTCATGTAATTAATATGTATAAGAAAAAAAGGTCCAAAAATACTGCCTTGAGTAATTCCCCTCTCAATTATTACAGGGTCAGATAAAGCTTCGCCTATTCTAAGTCTCTGAGCCCTGTTTTCTAGAAATATAACAACCCATTCAGTAAATCTTTTGTTTAGTCTAATTAACCTCATTTTTTGTCAGTAGTCTCCCATGATCCAACCTATCAAATGCCTTAGACAGGTCAATTGCGATACAGACCATTTGTCCTCCTGAATCAAAGATATGTGCTATATCTTGTTGGAATTCTACAATTTGAGCTTTATTAGAATAACCCTTCCTAAACCTGAACTGCCTTCTATCGAACCAGTTATTAATTTCGCAAGCATGTCTAATATAATCAGAAGGAATGCTTTCTCAAAGCGTACATGCAATTCATGTCAAGCAGACTGGCCTGTGATTTTCAGCTTTAAAGCAACTGCCTTTTGCTGGGACTATAAAAGTACTGTCACGGCAGCATCCTGTGGTGCGAACTCTCCGCTGTAGTGCACCACAGTGACCCTAGGCGGCCAGTCCACAAGCGTGATGTCTACTACGTATGCAAATGTCCCAGTATATTTTCGGAAAAGAAAGCAAAATTATGCACCGACTGTAACCTATGGAGCATAATATTCTATTACACAGAGTTGTCCACCTGCCCCTTGGTATTCATGCAAACCTGAAACACTGCTTTTCTTAAGGTCTATATTGCTCTGCTTTCTACCTGTTTGTCAGCAACGTTAAACGAGCCAAGCTTGCACAGGAAGAATGACTATATGCGGTCCACACGCCAACATGAAAGGACCATTCCACGAACACCCTGTTTACACGTGCTGTTGAAATATATTTATCACGAGTACTATGATAGTTTGTCTTGCAAAGTGGTTTAATTTGGTAGAACCGAGATGAAAGCTGCAAAACCTGAATCAGAAGTATGACACGGAAATTGCATGTCGAAGTGAATGAATAGGGCGCTTCTTACGAGGATTCTGTCGTCATTGTGAATGAATCGGTAAGGTACCGGAAAAATCTGTGAGATCTGAAACTGCATCTACGGTTTTAATTCTGCTCTATGCGGATATTTTTGACGGTATTCACAATTTCATGGTACCTATGTTCGGCAGAGACGATAACATTTTGTTATGTTAATCATATTTGCTACTCAATCTCATAACACCAAGCTTATTCTTTCACTCGTGTATTGCGAACGAACATATTTGATATTACTAATCTATACTCATGACATATTCCAGTGACGAATACGTCTATATGTTACTGATCTGTGTAGATATATGACAGAAATCACTTGCTATTTCATAAAAGGAAACTGATAGTCAATAAGTTTCGGAACCTTGAACGACGTATGCGTTCAGTTGGTGTACATGGAAGGAAACCTTCTGTTACTAATACTGCTTTAACGCTTGCTGATAATGAAGAGGTTCTTTAGACGCTATCCGGAATGTTCATCGTATTCGTACACAGCCACATGTACAACAGACGAACACCAGCCGGCCACCTGTTACATGAGTATCACAAAAAATATATTTTATCGCTCATTCCTGTTTGACTACTACACTTACGGCAAACCAAACCAAACCAAACCCCATGGCACTACAGCCCTTGAAGGGCCTTGGCCTACCAAGCGACCGCTGCTCAGCCCGAAGGCCTGCAGATTACGAGGTGTCGTGTGGTCAGTACGACGAATCCTCTCGGCCGTTATTCTTGGCTTTCTATACCGGACACTTAAGGCATGAAAACGCAAATGATGGCCGAAACGATTAGCTTAGTGGAACAAAACTGAATTTTCTGAAAACATTGTATTATAACTCGTGCTAAAGTTTCTCTCATTACAGCACTTGGTAATAAAACTCTCCACAAATAAAACATAAACTCGTCTTTATCAGCCACTGAGTGGTGCTCAAGAAGAATATTGAATAATGTACAATAAGCAATTTTACGAACTATATTTTCTTTTTTTTTTTTTTTTTTTGCTAGTTGCTTTACGTCGCACCGACACAGATAGGTCTTATGGCGACGATGAGACAAGGAAGGGCTAGGAGTGGGAAGGAAGCGGCCGTGGTCTTAATTAAGGTACAGCCTGGTGTGAAAATGGGAAACTACGGAAAACCATTTTCAGGGCTGCCGACAGTGGGGTTCGAACCTACTACCTCCCGAATACTGGATACTGGCCGCACTTAAGCGACTGCAGCTATCGAGCTCGGTAACTATATTCTCAACATGAATGCATGGAGAAGGGAAATTAATTATTGAATATAACTGAAAAGCGTTCCTTCATTCCCATGCTATTAAATTAAATGGTTAATTTGTTAATTAATAACCAAAGTCCTCTTTACAGTTTTCCATCGTCAACACAACGCTGCCGGCGTTTCAGTAGATATTAAAACACATTCTTCGCTCTTTCTGAAGGCCTGATTTAAAAGCATCAGGGGTTTTATTTCCTACTTTAATGAAGGAGCGTGGAATTCATATTTTATTTTGCTTCATAGTCCATTAACAACAGATAATAATCTGCTTCTCAGAGTTACGGGATATTGCACAGTATTTTCCTATCAATTGGACAAAAGCGGGAAGTATATCACTGTGTAAGATTTTCAAACAACCTATCCTCACTTTAGGTTTATAATGGCTGACAACCTTCACTTAACATCATTTATTATCTGCCTAAGTGTTAGGATTCAGTCCGACTCCTTAGCTGAATGGTCAGCGTTGAGGCATTCGGTGCAGAGGGTCCCAGGTTCGATTACCGGCAGGGTCGGGGATATTAATTGCGTCTGATTAATTCTTCTAGCCCGGGGACTGGGGTTTTGCGATTGCCCCAACACTCTCCTCTTCATATTCACACAAAACATCGCACTACCAACCCCCACAACCTCCACAAAAATATGCAATCCCTCTGCATAGGATTGGCGTCAGAAGAGCAACCGGAGGTAAAACATGACCAAATCAACTTGAGCGACGCAGTTCGCACCCGTGAACCCACAAGTCTTGGAAGAACGGCAGAAGTAGAAGTAGAAGAAGACCAAATTTTTACAGTTCACCGTGATAAGTGATAAAATAACAATTAATGGTTTTTAACTTTTCAAGATTTTTATAATTTTTCAAACTTAATTTTACCGACTGAAGAACCGAAATATGATTATTAACATACAATTTAAGGTTTTGCGTAGATGCGGCTTCTTAGCTGAACGGGCAGCATTGCGGCCGCCACGCCAAGTCTGAGGACCCTGAGATCCTATCTCCGAGTGAGTCGGGGATTTTAACCGTATCTGGTAAATTCCTCTGGCTTGGGAAATGGATATTTGCTCTTTTTTCAATATACATCTCTCCATTTGCCTGGTGTGAAAATGGGAAACCACGGAAAACCATCTTCAGGGCTGCCGACAGTAGGGATAGAACCCACTATCTCCCGGATGCAAGCTCACAGCTGCGCGTTCCTAACCGCACAGCCAACTCGCCCGGTGAACTTTCCTTGTAAATATAAGTTACAAAGTACATCTATAATGTTACTGGGAGTATTGTAAATTACAATAACTTTTTGTAATGACGGAAGCATGTTCAATTCATACTTAATAAGTATATATGTATTCAGTTTTCCTTACGTTATTTCATTATAAAATCACATTAATTTATTATCCTTTCCGAATTTGGATAACCATGTGCATTTGAGTACTGAATTCCAATTTTACCATTCAAGGGTGTTCTTAATACGTTAGTTTATTAGAATGCACTAAACCGACCATTTAAAGTCTCAGTTAACATTTACGTGTAAATGATCTATGTCATGAAGTGTGTTCACTTTATTTTCGTACATTTCATGCTCATGAATTTCGTGTGTCAGCATTCAGATACCGTATTTTTCTCCGTTTAATCTTTTTATGTGTATCAACTTAACATATAACTACTATAAGTTTCACTTACAATATTATTACTAAAAATGTACAATCAAGTTGAAATCGTCTTCGTTTTGATAACATTACTAAAACATTACACTTATATAACCAACTACAACGGATCTATGTATGCTCTTTCTATAAAATACTGCGCCAACAACCACAGTTTCAATCCATTAGCCATAAGCATTCTTTTCAAACAAATTTATTAGATATACTCTTACACTGGAGAGGATTTCCCAGAATAAGTACGACGTCAACTTTATCACACGTTTTCCTATGTTTGCTTAAAATTAACTGTTTATATTAACAGAAACTCTCAGTTTAGCAGTGCATTATTCTCTAACTAAGGATGTCTTCCATAATTTTTGTTTTCAGTTTAAGTTCTTACCAAGTTCTTTCGTTGGGAACCAATCTTTGTTGTGAGTTGATGACAGATTAAGCCTCAAGTTCAGTATAATCATGACCGTATGAAAATATTTTAATCTATCGTCATTGTGATTCATAGCATTCGTAAGTACCCTGTATGTTTGAGAATGCAAATGGGCTGAGTGTCACAGGTCTGGCTTATGCAGATGAGTAGGTGATAACAGCTGTATAAGGTTTACACACGAGCATTATAGATCATATTCTGGTCGTAATTTTGAAGGATGAAGCTGACAATGGAACACAACTTGGAAGAAACCCAGGCTTACGGATAATATGTTAATAAAATACAGCTCAGCCGTTGGGTGAGTCAGCTTGCAATGTCTTCATGGTACAAGGTAGTATTATCAATTTCTCAAAATATTCTTAGTAATAGTGCCATGAAACAGGTGGTGAAACTGTAGCACCTCTTCAGCGAGAGGCAAAAAAGGGTTCCTTGCCTGTTGAGAGGGAGCTCTCAGAAACAGGGCATAAGAAGTGCAATAGCTATTTCTTCATGTTGACTACTGGTAAGCATATGATAAAAACTGATAATATCTATATTAGTAAGTTGCAGAGAATCATTATACGAGCGAATGTTAGTTTGAACGTGTCCGATTAATGGCCTATTTACTGTTTCGCCTTATAGAAATGAGTGACTTAAATAAAAAGTTTATACCATCCACAAGAGTTATTTCATTATTTCACGTTCCAAACAACTTTAGTATAATTGAGGAGCGTCTGTTCAAAAGGTGTTATTTCCACCTCCAAAAATGAAATTGATAATTCGTTCACATGAATTACAGTAGTTCGATATTATCGATGCCAGGAGAAATCCAGGCCAGGAATTTGTAATTGCTTAAATTTGTGGCAAGCGTGAGCATGGGTACGTCTTATGTGCCTTTTATTTTAACTTTCTTGTACATTTACCACAATTATTCGGTATTTTATCTTAGTCTTTCTAATACTTTAAACATTGTACATTTTCACTCAGAAAACCACCTAATGTTTGCCATTAGAGCAATCGTATACTTCATCAGGTTCCAAATTAATACAGCTACTCCAGCCTAGTTCAGTTCCTTCCCTGCTTTGTGTAACGGCCCTTTTCTTTTGAAATGCATTACTAAGTACATTATGTCCACCATAAACGAATTCATAAATAAAGCATT
Source organism: Anabrus simplex (assembly GCF_040414725.1). Classification (NCBI taxonomy): domain Eukaryota; kingdom Metazoa; phylum Arthropoda; class Insecta; order Orthoptera; family Tettigoniidae; genus Anabrus; species Anabrus simplex. The sequence continues at coordinate 791,609,735 of NC_090266.1, read as the reverse complement.
TATGTATTCGAGCCGTTTATGAACATGGTATTATGAAGACAAAAATATCTACATACAATATATCACGATTATAATGTAATATACCAAACGATATTACTACGAGGGAAACGTCAAATAATACATGAAGTGTGCAGTGTTAGCATGGAGATGTCCGATATATTCATAAGTAAAGCGCCCAGTTCCATTGGCGGTGTGCCTGAAAATAGCTGCACCACCTCAAGATGAGGACACGAGTTTACATAAGTAAAGCAGGGGTGCTCACTTGTTATGTATAATTGCTTAAATTCTGATGGTAAAGCAACTGACAAAATAGAGAAATTTAATGATCACTTAATAAATCTGATAAACAATCTATGACCCCTCTCCGAACTTAAGATGCGGCTGTTGAGGTCAGTGAACATTACATCTTCCATCGTGGCAAGCTGACTTAAAGATCAACGCATAGGATAAAAAGTAGATTTTACTCTAAAATTTCAATGATACTCAACTCCACACAACTAGAAAATTCAGGAAGAAAATAGACAAATAATACCGATCATAAAATTAGGATTTAGATTCCGATGCATATGCCCTGAACCACGTCAGTAAGCATAAATGACAATACATATTCACATAAAATCTAATTGCGCAAAGAAATGATATGATAAAGCCACGATATAGGCATATAGACTGCTATGACTAATGTGATTCTACACTTTAGCTGTGCTCCTAAGACTTCAAGTACAACAAAATTTCCAATGACTACATGAATTAGTAATTATATTCCTTAGAATAGCAATATGAAAGATCAGAACTAAAGCTGAAAAATCACGAAAGAGCTGAACATAAATAAACCTGACATTTTATTTGATTCTTGTTACAGCCAAACACTACATTCGATAAATTAGGAATCAATTCATATGGTGAAACTTTTAACAAGCGTGTGAAAATGTCAAAACCAGCAGACGAAGGCATAATCGAGAATATTCGATTTGAAATTCCCACGGAAGTACAGTATAAATGTCTATCGTTTCTGTTCTGAAATCATGTAGTCTTTATAACGCTTAGACAACATTCACTCCTCGTCTAATTGTAAAATTTAAAATCCTGCACTAGTGGTTTAAGCAGCATTTTTGACTGTTGCAATGAATCGAGTATGAATAAAGCGTGAATTATATTTCATCTGGTGTATGGGTAAACTAATTACTCCTATGTCAATATTTACTGGCAAATACTGGTATAAGAACATTCTCAGTTTCTTGAATTCAACGTTAAAGAATCGACAGAAATTTGTAAATATTAACTGTAAGAGAAGTCATGCACTTCTGCCCACAAAATTAATTCTACCTCTCGTCCGAGACTACTATCTGAGACATAAAAAGAGAGGAGGTAGAGTACGGAAAATGAAATGAATGTTGTTCCTGCATGTCTTCTAGCACTAGACGTTGAAAATGAACAGTGAACAGACGGATTTTAATTAGAGTGTATAACCTACAATGTGTGCCACCTCCGGTCAATGAAACATAAAATAGTAGATATAGAGAACAATTCAGGCTGAGAATAGCTTTGTATGTGTATGTGATATTCTGCAGGTCATTGAGATAGTGTTGAATTGTCTTTATTACCCGTGGCGTTTTACATTAATCATCTAGTATCTGCTAGCTGATTATTCAACCATTCGCATATAATGCTTCGAAAATAAGGCACCCAGCAATTTAAAGCGTAGTGTTAGTAATGAGAGACTAGTGTCGAGAGATTCAGTTCCACACTCTGGTAGTGTGGTTTGTTCCCTGATTTTCCTGTATTCAGACAAGATGAACATAGTGATGGTACATCATTTCCAAATCCATACGAGGCCAAAGTAACTATTGTCCCTGCTGATGGCTCTTAACAACTGTAGCGTTGGGATTCTCATCGGCCAAAACATGACTATTGTGACTATTTGGCATTCTCTCTCAGGTGAAACAGGCTTCATCTGTTAAGAGAACATACGCAGGAAAGTGATGATTGACTCCAAGGCGCTGCAAGAACCTTTGGCTGAACACGATTCAAGATGCGAGGTCAGCAGGACTCAAAGCCTGCACATTCTGTAGATGGGAGGGGTCTAGCTGCATATCACGTAATACTCGCCACACATTCATATGCAAGACATTCATTTCACATGCAACTGCTCGAGTGCTGATTGCAGGAGCCTCCTCCGCGTGAGCAAGCGCTGCATTTTCTAAGTCGGGAGTCCTTGTAATTCGTCGTCCTCCCCGGTCATTTTACTGTAGTATGAATTGCCCTGTTTCACTTAATCGCTGGAACAGTCGTGGAAACATGGTGTGAGCCGGATGTTTCCTACATGGATACATGGTCCTGTACAACCTTTCGGCTTCTCTACTGCTTACATCTGCTTCCCCATACACGAACACCATTTCTGCAACTTCCGTAACCGGGTACAACTCCATTTGGATAGGGCTGATAAACGTACCACTTCAAACCGTAAACACAAACTGAAGCCTACAGTATAGATATCGCACTCCGATCACGTCAGTACACAGTACACTATCTGCAATCCAGTCGTTGAGTTATTATATAGCCTTTTCTGCTCGTCGGGATTGTCTCCCCTATTGTATTCTTAGCACATGTAATGTACAGTACAGTGGGAAGTATCAGACCAATTTGTGCTTTCACGTTTGACTGCCGGCCTCAGTGGTGTAGTGGATACGGCGTTGGTCTACTAATCCCAAGTTGACGGTCTCAAACCCGACTGAGGTCGGTGGCTTGTAAGACTGTTTGAAGTTGACAACCTCATGTCGTTGGCTTCCTGCACGTTAAAGAATTACTGCAGGACGAAATTCCGACAACCCGACGTCTCTTAAGAATGGACGAACATTAAACAACTTGGATTATTAATAACTTGTGACTCGAGCGTTTCCGGACTATTGATAATTTTGCCGTCCTCCGTCATCTCTGAACGTTTGTAATATCTACACGGGTACACCCTGTAAAATATCTAAAATTCCTTCTGAAAACTTCAAGTTTTGGACTCACTCTTTGAACAGGTATTTATCTCAGATTAGGTGCACACAAGTCGAAAATGTTGTATCTTGACCAGGAGAGACATACAATATGTCTGGACTCATGTTCGCTGTTGCTCGATTAGTACCACTCTGGGCTTAAACCTACGGACGTGAGCAACAATATGACTAAAGAATGGCGGATACCAGACTTGAGTGAACTCTGCAACGCTATGGTTCGTCGCTGTCATCTGGATTTAAGTTTCCTGGGAAAGCATGATCTACTGTCAACGGGATGCTATCGGGCCATGGTTACTGAGAATGACTTCTACTACAAATGGAAAAAGAATTTCTAGACCTACCTGCGATTGTGGTGCCTCTATGTGGGCCATTCAGCATATTATCACTGAGTGTCCGAAAAGAAAGTACAGTGGCAAATTCACTCATTTTGCTCATGCGTTTCCAGAGACTGCTAGTCATATAAACAGCATGAATATAAAGACAACTTAGTACGCTCTGTTTTTCCAATTCAGCAGGTACGTATATGTTGTGTCTGTTAAGATATATACTAAATATATCAATAAGTCGAAAATGGGTTCAGTTCAATGTCTGTCTGTCTGTCTGTCTGTCTGTCTGTCTGTCTGTCTGTCTGTCTGTCTGTCTGTCTGTCTGTCTGTCTGTCTGTCTGTCTGTCTGTCTGTCTGTCTGTCTGTCTGTCTGTCTGTCTGTCTGTCTGTCTGTCTGTCTGTCTGTCTGTCTGTCTGTCTGAACATCTCGGAGATATGGCTGGACAGAACTTAATGAATCACGATAGGCCTATTTAAATACAAGGGTATCCTTAGATTGGTCTAGGCTATATGTTATTTGATTATTATGCAGTGACGTAGCAGTGATAAGAGGAAAAAACAGAAAATGAACAATGTATCCGTTAATGCTTTATGGAACATGTTGTGTAAAGCATAATTTCCTATCATTTGTGTTTTATGCATTTTTAACTTAATAGTAATAATGCGATTATTACATTCTCACAAACTTCCCAATATACATCTATGAAGCGTACATGGCAACATTATTCGAGAAGTTCTATTTCTCAATTTTCTATGTCTAATGTTTTTTACGGCACGAACTATAATAATATAGATATTAACGAATTATGTTGTTATTGCCAAGTCCATCAAAGGCGAGCATTCTTACGTGATCAGTGTTCAGTTGTCACAATAACGACCTTGATGACGATGGTGATGGTTGTTGTGATAAGTTGCAATACCTCTTGGTCATTAAGGCTTGCTGATCAAGAACATAATGAAGAATAAAGAAATTAGAACAGAACACGAAGGTACGAATACTGGAATAACGAGGTGGGAATTGAATAGTGAAAGAGTGGGTTCAGAAACTTGGCTTCCAAAGCTTCAATATCACTGAGTCGGAAGAAAATAAAATATGATGACTTACTATGTCCTAAGTTCCTAACACTTATCAAAAATAGCATTACTTTTAATCAAGCAAGTTGGCCCTGCGGTTGGCGTCGCGTGGCTCTGAGCCTGCATTTTTGATATAGTGGGTTCAAATCCCGCCATCGGCAACCCTTACGATGGTTTTTGATGTTTACCCATCTTCACACCAAGCAAACGCTGGGGCTGTATCTCATTTAAGGCCACGGTCGCTACTTTCCCGTCCTTGCGTCGCCGAAATTCGTTGATGCGTTAGTGCCACTTAAAACCACTAACAAGTAATCAAAACAAAAAATATTACACTTCATGTGCGATTTGTCCGTTCTGCTGCCATACATCTCCGCCAAATATTATTACTGCTGTAATTATACAAAATCCACTCCGTTAACGACGAGTACGACAACCATTTTTATGTAAAATATATATTAGAATACGGATACTCAATCTGAAGTTAGCGACGGCTTCATTTTATATTCCTACGAAGTTTGTGGGTCCGAAATGCAGTATTTGGACCTCCAGTACTTTATCAGAGACACTTTCCAATTAGGTAGGTTTACAATGCTTTTCTGGTGGTTAATTGCCTTGCAGGCATAGAAGAAAGTTTAGATTAACATAATAACTTGGTATTTTCTGTCCGTAAAACACACGATAATCGTATGTACAGTATATACAAGCTGGATTCTACTCTTCGTAGATGGGTTAGATTTTGTCATTGAAAAGGTAAGATCTCCCCTAATCGTGTTTCGAAAGCATGATGTTCTCTGCTGCGACAATATTATGAAACATTCTTCTAAATTTTCAAAAAACCCTTTCAAAGTATATATATATATACACTACCGATCATTAATTTCAATACACCCAATAATTGACAACTACGTCTCTATAGATAAGGTCTAATACCGTGGGTACGGTTGAGGAAGCAAAGGAATAGTACAACAGTTGTACATAGGTCATGATTTTTGTTTGTGGTCATCAAGATACAACAGTATCCAACAAACAACGTTGTGTGCATAAACGTAATGTACCTATCGGATATGTTTGTTTACCTATTTGCCGACGGACGCCGCATTTGGTGCACCTGTGTTGTTCCCTGTAGTGATGTGTTATCTGCAGCGAACGGCAAGCATCACCACGATATATAACTTGAGGTTCCTGCATGTCAGCTCCTTCGTGACAGTTGAAGTGTGCACATCGCTAGTATGGCTCCACGAGTGGAGATATCCATAGAAAAACGTGCTGCAATTGTAGCACTTAGCCAACCAGGTTTATCTGTTCACCAAATTGCGAAACAGTGTAGTGTGCCTTAAGGGGGAGTGCAACACACCCTTCACCACCAGAAGACAACAGGCAGCAATAAGGATATTCCACGACCAGGACGGCCTCGCAAAACAACTAAAAGCGGTGATAAATATATCAGAATTACCAGTAAGAGAAATAGATTCAAAACAGCGCCCCACATTCGTGCAGAATTGGTAGAAATGAACACGACATATATGGATCAGAAGCATTACCACCGCATACTCCATTATCATGCAATACCAAGTGGATTGCGCTTAATATGGAAAGGGTTCACCTTACAAAAGTGTAATGACCCAAAACATCGGTCGGCATACTGTACGAACTACATTGCATCAATGGAAAAACAGAAAGTACTGAAACATAAGGTATGGCCGTCCCAAATCTCCGATTGTAATCCCATTGAAATTGTCTGGGATGAAGTGGACAGACGTATCAGGGAAGTTAATATATCCAGCAAGGAACATCTCTGGAATATTGTTAAGGATGTGTGGAATCATATAGATCCACGATACCTACAAAAACTGATTGACCGCATGCCTCGAGTTTGTGAGGCAGTCATTAAATCCAAAGGAGGATACTTTGATGAAAGTAAAATATAATGATTGTGATTGTATTATATATATGTTTGAGTTAATATAACTATCTTTTGTGAAAAATAACGTTTGATTTGTGTTGTAAATCTTAAATACCAGGGTGTATTGAAATTAATGAGCGGAAGTGTATATATATATATATATACGTCGCACCGACACAGATAGGTCTTATGGCGACGATGGGGTAGGAAAGGCCCAGGAGTTGAAAGGAAGCGGCCGTGGCCTTAATTAAGGTGCAGCCCCAGCATTTGCCTGGTGTGAAAGTGGGAAACCACGGAAAACCATCTTCAGGGCTTCCGACAGTGGGATTCTAACCCACTATCTCCCAGATGCAAGCTCACAGCCTCGCGCCTCTAACCGCATGGCCAACTCGCCCGGTCAAAGTATATCGAACGCTATCTAACGTCAAACGTAGTTCTATATCAAGGGTATATCTAGTAGATTTATTAAGAGAATTGTATTCACGATCATAAATGAAATGGCGGTCTCGAGCTGTAAGTATGAACATTTTCTGTGAGCCTACCCCCAGCCTCTGGATGACAATCAGATACTCTGACAAGTCTGGATTTAATCTCATTTACTGTCGCTATTCCTAAGTTAAAAGATGATCTTCGGAGCATTTTCTTTAAGAATGATACAGCAATGAGAAGAGTGACGAAACGACATGTTACATAAAAGCATAAGGTCTTCGAGATCAGAAAATCCCAAATTTTCCGTGTATTCATACGGAAAATGTCCATCATTAAACTGTAAAATTATAGCTTCCGATATTTTATGCTTCATGCCTTTTTACCGTATGGGGACTAATAAAGAAGATATTCTTGGTTTTTCACGAACTACCAAATGTCTTCTGGAAGGTACGTTCCATGAATGCGTAACAATTATAGATATTCTATTTTTCAATACAGTTTTCCCGTATGAAGTACAATAAGGGAGATAATGAATTTAGAACTTTATTGCCAAATCCACCATCGAGCATAGTTTATGTGAAAGTACTGTTAAGTCGTCATATAACGGAGCTCCTGACGATGATGGTGGTAGTTGTGACATTTATAAGCAGAAAAATTGTGAGGTAATGCAATAATAATAACTATTGAAATGAGTAAGAGAACGCGAAAGAACGATCTGTCAAAGAATGCAGATAAACCGAGTCATAAAAGAGGGGTTGGGAGACCTAGGCTTCCAATGGCATAGAGTGTCCTGAGTCCCTTACCAAAACTGACATCACACTGACTGGCCATTGTTGTTGGATGTCCTCTGTATCTTCTGCTGCCCGGCATCTCTGCTAGGTGGCAATTGTGCAGAATTCATCCAAAAACTAACCCGATGGCTGTGACAGGTAGTGTAGCATATACTGTACCGGTAAAAGACCTGCAGTTGGACGATCATGAGAAGGACACAGGGTGTGTGCGGTGCTTGATTGGAAGGGATATATATATAGAGGGGCTTCTCCGTGGAGTAATTATCATGGAGAAGTTTCAAAAGCTAGCTTTATTCATAAGAAGAAAAATAAAATGCCTCCCTTTCCTCGGTTCTCCTGAGTCCGTGGAAGGAAAACAATTTCCTTTAAGTAGCATAAAAGTGAACTTTAAGCATTCATTTCTTGAGAAAATGTCTTTTCTAGATGAAATAAGTTCAGAGTAATTCTTTGTGGCATTGAAGGTAAATTTGCATTAAATAGTAAAGACTTTCTGGGTGCAAGAGTAACGCAAAATAATTTACCACCAATTTAAATGAATTTCTTTCCTTCTGAAACAAAGTTACTAATTCGGATTCTCTTCTCCCTATAGTACTTTTAACGCGTGAGCAGTTGCACTAGTTTAACAGTGTTTGTTTCTAGAACTTACAATTGCACAGACTCTAATATTTTTATGTTCCACATGTTCAACAAAGTGAATTGTGGACTCGCGAAAATAATTCACTTGATGTAAGCGACTAATTAAATTTAGCACTGAGTTCATATCACCTTATTAGAGCCTGTTGACTCTTGAAGACTTTTTCTCTGCCTTGCTAACATCACCATGCATCCTTCGCCGACCCTCGGGACCATAGAACCACTATAGAACCATAGAACCAAGTTCCCGCGATGCTACCATGATCCAACGATGGAACGTAGAAATAGCTGTGTGAAGCGTGAGAAAGTTCAGCTGACTTAATATAACTTTGGGTGATCGTTACAGTTCACTTAGTGTTGGTAATTTTGAAATATTTGAGAAGTGTATCTCTCAGTCTGTAGTAGCATGGGGAAATAAGAAATATCACTGAAGTTCATGAGGTGTAAATCAAACAAAGCTTTTTAAATTGTGACGTAACACTGCTTACGTCCTAGCAGAATTAAAGTTCCACTTCAAAATAACAAAAAATATTCCTTTGATTAAAAACTGCCCCGTAATGTACAATAAATACAATAATTTGATTTAAACGACGTAAAGTTTGTCATTGAAAAATAAATTAAGTCGATAGCTCACCGCTTAAGTTCGAAGTTATTTACATTCAGAAATAAGCACAAGTTCACATATAAAAGTACAAATCCTAAGATATATAAATCGCCATTTTAAGGCTTACGCAATGCTGGTGACCTTTCGACACATAGCGTACTGTTGCTGCCTGCAGAAAGTTTGGAATTTTAATCACAGATCGCTTTCTAGTATGGAGGCACTCCCAGAATAGAGGGTATTCCATGCCTGCCCTGGAGAACCAAACTGCGTACGTTCTGGATCAGTGGGTCACAATAATTAGGATGAGTAAGGTCGCAGTAAGCCGTACACAGTCCACGAAAAGACTCAGGAATTTAATATACGGCATCATGAAAGTGGTGCAGAAGCAAAACTGGATGCACGATACCAGCAAAATTAAGGTAATTCAGAGTAAAGTGCGAGCAAATTCTGTCTTAGAAGGTCGACCATACGAAGTGCACTTACCAGGAAGAAGCAAAGTGTATTTTGGTCCACCAATGGCTTCATTCCCGTCAACTTCAAAAATTGTTCTCCCAGCTCCTGCTGCACTGGATCCTCGGCTAAAATCAAAGAGTAAAATGTGTCGGAATGTTCACTTTTCTCAACTTGTTATTCATATCTGTTTGTCTGAAATATACACAAATAATACGTCCACAAACAAGAAAACTTGTGTTTCACAACACACAAACTCCAAACTCAGTTAAAAACGCAATAACGATAAGCAACTCCTTCACGCCGCATTGTTGCCAAGCCGAAAAGAATACCGCAAGAACTTATGCATCGACCTATCTAATTTCACTGTCGTTCAAGTAGGTAACCATGCAGCACGCTCCTTATTGTCCAGACTTTTCGTCCTGTGATTTTCACATGTTTGGCGCTCTAAAGAAAAGGCCCACAGGTCATTGATTTCTTCAGACGAGAACATACTGGAGGTTATCACTGATATCCTCACGCACCTACAAATGGACCGTTATGAATTTGGAATTTTCTTGGCTTATAAAATTGTGGGACAGTTATTAAAATAACGGTGGAGAATATTTCGTGCAACATTGAATGTTTACGTATCTATATGGTTATTTCCCTCCTACATTTGGCGTAAAGTGTCCAGATACTTTTCAATAATAATAATAATAATAATAACAATAATAATAATAATAATAAAAATAATAATAATAATAATAATAATAATAATAATAATAATAATAATAATAATAATAATAATAATAATAATAATAATAATAATAATTCCATGTGGTTATTGCTAGCCTGCTGCAACCCTTTTAAGCGCGTCACTCCGATGTGGGTGGGTGCCGTCTGCCGTGTGTAGAAGGCTGCGTGTTAATGTGTGGGAAGATAGTATTATGTGTGACGTACAGGAGTTGCAGGAAGGTTCGGGACAGCAAAAACTCCCAGTCACTGAGCGAAACGTGCTGAACCTTCGCGATTAAAATCCATTGATCTGGCCCGGAACCAACCCCGTGGCCCCGATGACCGAAGGCTAACACGTTCAGCACTTAGCCATGGACATGGAGTTTGTAATATTGCACTAAAATAATAATAAAAATAATAATAATAATAATAATAATAATAATAATAATAATAATAATAATATATTTATTTTACGCCTCACTATTTATTTTGATGGTTTTCTGGAGACGCCGAGATGCTGGAATTTTATTCCACAGGAGTTCGTTTACGTTCCAGTAAATCTACGGACACGAGGGTGCCGTATTTGAGCACCTCCGAGTACCACCGGTCTCAGCCAGGACAGAACCTGCGAAGTTGGGGTCAGAAGGGTAGGGCCTCAACCGTCTAAGCCATTCAGGCCGGCGCACTGAACCAACTTGTCACAACGACTTTACTTATCGAGTTAATATGAGAAAGAATCTCTACTGTTATTTAATTAGAAATTACACTGGAATTAGGAGTTAAGATTACGTAGAAATTTGACAAGATATTAGTACCAAAATTGGCAGCTGATCTGTCAGAGTCATTTCAACCCTTCTCTAGTGATTTGTTCAACACCGAGGTGTATTTTTTCGTTTAAATGTAGTTTTTAACAGATTATGTCCTCTGAAGGTAATTGTAGGACGGTACAACATTTCCAGTATAGAAAAATTGAATATGTCCTATAACATGTATGTACAATTCTCTGTATAAAGTAACCTATCAAAACATTGCTTACATACATATTTTAGAATAATAACCAAAGCTATGTATGAAACCTTCAGTTCCAGTTTCCACCTGAAACATATTTTTGATAACCAAACTCCTCACTATTAGTGATAAGCTTTCATGACGTCCTGCACATTTTTAATCGTGCAGATTAAATTTCCTGCACAATACCATGTTTCTAAATTCAGCTTATTTGCTTTTTGACGGGAAATTACAAATAATACGCCCTGAAATCAGTTTCAGGCTTTGAGAATTACAATTCCTCAAAGACTAGTAAAGATTTGTATTAGAGTTGTATAAGGCTCCTACGTTGAAAAGAGACTGTAATAGTTCCACTTGCATAATTAACAAAAGGAATTATGGAATGTCAAGAACTGCAATTCACATTTCTCTCATCGAATTTTTAAAATGGTAATGCGTGCATACAAAGCTTTGACCTGCGGGCAGACACACAGTGTGCAGCCCTCTGGAAATACCAAAGCTGAACATTTTTCACGTAGTGCAGAATATATGAACTTTGTAGTATCATTTCAATCGGATTGTGCAGAACTCGGAGCTAAAGCATTGTTACTGCCAAGTACAATTTTGTGACACACACAATGTTTCACTGTAACATAATAAAAGTAATAATAATCGTATGACCACAGTCATGTGCAGACATTTTGAATTTATTTTATTTAGGCTGCCTTCTTGTCAGTTTCTACATTCTATATAATTTACGACAGAGGTAACAGACTTTCATTGGCAATCTATTGATGTCTTTTGTGTTCGTTAAGCAACAAATATGCCACCAGAGTTTTTTCATGATAATTATGCAGATATCGAGTTACATGGCGTGCTAAATGGACATTTTTCGGCCCGTCGAAAAATCCGACTCTTTCTTCCCGTTTGGACCCGTGATCCTGTGATCTGGATGTCAACACGCTGCCACTAATCCACAGAGGGATCTATGCTCTTCTACTTTAAATTAAATTAATGCTTCCTCTGTGGAGGAATATTGAAATCAAGATGCATCTCAGAAATATGCATTACAACTAACTGTACAATTGTCTCGATTGAAACATATTGGAGAAATCTGGATGATTACATTCTCGCATATGGCCAGTGCGACAATTGAGAGAACATAGAACGGTTAATCTGTATTGAAGAGTGACCTGAACGGCCATTCCTTGCCACATTACCGCGGCTAACGCGCTCGAAATGCGCCAGCTGGGGCGCCTCCGCTATCCAATTCGTTCTGAGCTCACCGCAACATCCGACAAGGATCGGAAACATTCGCTGGGGTTCAACATCTGGAGAGGAGAACAAAATCCTGCAGACTAATGTGAGGTGAATTATCATCACAAACTAGAACAAGAATATGACCCTAAGTGACAATTAAAGACCGAATCTTGCATTATTTAATACAGAATGTGGAACAGTATTTCAAACTTCACTGCCTATAACACAGATGGTACATCCAAATCTACAAAGATATATTCACACGCAGTATATAAAACAAGATCTTTGTCTGTAGATTGCTCACATTTAAAAGTATGGTATTTCTGTACCAGTCGTGTCAAAAACTGTCAAATTCACGTTAGGTGAAACTATAGTTTACGGAAAGGCTGAAAAATGTAATTCTCATGTATCTATGTTATTAGTGGTCCTGTTGATAAACACTGCTGACAAATATTAATTATAAATAATGCAATTTCCGATCATAAGTTTTACCGTAATGACTATGATAACAGAGATGTTTATCATTTTAGACTGCCGGGATGAGGGGCTCAGACGGTAGAGCCGCTGGCGTTCTGATCCCAAATTAGCAGGTTCTATTCTAGCTCAGTCCGGAGATATTCGGTGGTCCTCAGCATCGTGTCGGTAGATTTACTGGCACGTAAAAGAACTCCTGCGTGAATAAATTCCGGCACCTCGGCGTCTCCTAAAATCGGGTTGGAACTATTGTCAAAAGGCCAAGCACATTAAGAGTACTACTACCACAAGAGAATCCACGTCATTCTCGCATTGTAGCGTGAAAAGAGGTGTTTAAGATGTTTAAGGTTTAAGAACATATTTTTATAATAAGGTGGTACTCCTTTATGGAAACTAATAAGTAGTTAGGCCTACCATATTTTTGTTCGAAATTTACAATATTTATATTTATTTATGAATGTATAAATATATTATATAAATAATATATTATATTTCTTGTCGTTTTCGGTGTAGAAAAGGGCCGCTAGTCTTCCAAAAGCTTTTGTAAAAGCCTACTTCAAGCTACAAAAGATTTTGTGCAATGCTCTTCGCAACAATTGTTAATTCTTAGTGAAAATAGATGTGTGTTATTTTAGGACAAATGTTGTGTAATATGACCTATTTATCTGAAAAAATTTCTAAAGTATATAAAATATGCATTATATGCAAATCTCTTCCTAACTCAGATTTAAGATTTTATCATTAAACTTACGGAACTTTGGTATCATGCAGACATGACAATTAACAAAAACATGCAATTGCATGAACTTTCCATCATTACTCCTAAGACTACAAGAAAACTAGAGCATGCTTGTTCCATTTTAAACATAGAATCAAACAGTACAGTTGATCTAAAGAATTTTTTTTTTTTGCTAGGGGCTTTACGTCGCACCGACACAGATAGGTCTTATGGCGACGAGATCTAAAGAATCAGTGATATGGAAATTGAAATAACTTATTAAAAACATGAAACACTAAGTTCGTCTGGGAGACGATGGGTTCTAATCCCAATGTACGCAGCACAGAATATGAATTTTCTGTGATTTACCATCTCCACATTAGGCAAATTCTGGGACTGTACGTTAACTAGGCCACGGTCACTTACTTTTCAGTTCTATCCCTGCTCTATCCTTTCGTCGTAATTAGAACAATTTTAGTCAGTTCGAGTAAAACCAATTGCAAATACAAATCTGTGAATGCTAATGGATTACACTGAGGAAGATTCTCCTTTTCATTTAATGTTTCATGTGAATTTCTAGCAGTTGCTACCGCTCTCTAAAGAGCTGATTACAAATATGAAACCCATTTTGTTGCAATTATAAATTTAATTTTTTGGTGATGAAGAAACCCGTCGGTTCTTACAATAAAGTTAGAGGGCAACAACACGTAGATTAAAGATACATAGTGGGTAGTTAATAATTTACACACACCATTTTCATATAATTATAAATTTTTATATTTACAGATTTATCTGATTAAAACATGTTTCTGTCTATTTTTAGATGGGGTCTTGGCCTTCTTAAGTGGACATGAATATGAAAAGAATCCTAATACCTTCTGTGTTATAAAATGCAGCTGCTACACACTTTTTTTCTAGTTGCTTTACGTCGCACCGACACAGATAGGTCTTATGGCGACGATGGGACAGGGAATGGCTAGGAGTGGGAAGGAAACGGCCGTGGCCTCAATTAAGGTACAGCCCCAGCATTCGCCTGGTGTGAAAATGGGAAACCACAGAAAACCATCTTCAGGGCTGCCGATAGTGGGGTTCGAACCTACTATCTCCAGAATACTGGATACTGGCCGCCTGTTTGGAAATTTCCCTAGGCGATCCGGCCATGAGATGGGCTCCACATATTGTGTCATAAATTGCCAGGAAATGCTTCATGATTGGTCAAAGGTAAAACGAGAAGATATCCCTCTGGATATCCCCATGAGCTTTGTGAATCATACGACCACATGCGAAGGGTATCGTCAGGAAAAACCGGCATACGATTTCACCTTCTCATATTCCTTCCACAATACGACCCATCCCACACTATAGGACACTCCCGGTTCCGGTTTTAAATTACTTTGTCTCTACAGAGAACGAACGCAGGGAACGTAGTGATCAAGGTGTTCTTGAGATGCTTGAGGAAATAGCTTTAGAATCTGAAGGATCTTCTTCTGACAATAAACAGTAATTAAATTCTTCACCTGGAGAATCAAATGAGACTGTCCTGAGCAAGTCCACAAATGCAAGAGATACAAACGCAAATGTTTGCTTGATCAGGAGCTAATTGCATGTTATATACCACATATGTAACATTTTATCATTTCCTTCCACTTACACGTACATACCGTATATATAGTATTTTTAAGTAAGAATATGATTATATTTAATAGTATTGTTATGCTCGAAGAAAGTGCTTTTATTTTGTTGTATTTTAAATTTTTTGACGTATATGATACAATTGGATATTTCTAAGAATATAAGTAATGTTCTCAGCAGGATAGGGTCCAAAATATCATCCAAATTCAGTATGTTGAACTGAACGTTGAAAAATTTAGATTAAGATTAAATGTAAAAATTTTGTATTGCAAAGACTCTTTAGGTTACAGGAAAGTGTAACTTGAGACTTACGATCAGCACACCTAAGTAATAAAAAGCGTTTATATAAATTTAACGAAAAGTGTTTTCTTCAGTGTTATCAAAACTTTCCACATAGCTCAAGGACTGTTCTATGCAATAGTAAATTTACATCAACTGCACTGCTTATCCTTGAAGAATAATTGCCACTGATCTGAGAAGAAAATCTCATGAAGTTTTCTTCCCCAACGCGAACTGCTGAGTTGTAAGACGAATCAAGTCAAGAAATACCTGAGCAACGCAGGCAAAGTACTTTCTCAAATGATAATTTAACAGTAAAATGAACATTTTTAAAACCAATTATTTTAATTGATCGTCGTATTCATGTTCTGGACGTTCCCGGTGTTCTATTCTCTTCTTTCACTTCTGCCATGATAGGTATATCGGTTGCTGTTTATTCTATCACATTTCTCTATGGATTTTCAATATTATTCCTTCCCAAATCATCTAAAATAAGGCGTTTTAATAAGACGAGATTAACGTTTGTACTTATTCATTAACGTGGTTTTATTGCCTACTGAGTAGGATACCCATCTTACACTGTTCCACTAAAATTCAAATTTGAATAACTGCCATACTACTATCATTTCATCACTCACTTCAAGTTCAATTACTTTATTGATATTTACTTGTAATGCCCGATCAACCGTGAAAATTCCAAGTGAGTTTGAGATATGGAAATACGGTATATGTGGATAATTTTCAGAAAAATTCCAAATGCGTGAATATCAAAAATTATACGCGTATTCTGTAGATTTTGCCTTTGCTTGATAGGAATTGAAATTATTCTGTTACTTTCCTGCCTAACATTTCGGAAAACGCTCATTAATATAATTGGTATCCGTATAGAATATTTTCAAAATGACAGTCCTTGTGAAAACAAAGTCCCGTGAATAGCTTGACAGCTGGTAGCGTTGATACTATCTAAGTGGTAAAAGATAGATTTGATGCATGGAATGAACATGTGTTCAACATTGCTTGGTGTATATAAAAAAGTACTACTGTAATACTGGTTTGTATTCTTAGAGCATACTCACTTTACGAGCTTCTCACGTCAATAAAATTAGATTATATGACGCTGGAGTTCTGCAGTGTATGAAAGAAACATCCAAATGATTTGGCTTTGGAAGATATCTTACTGAAATAGAAAATAAATCTAGGATACGAATGGCATGACTTCATATCAAAATTATTTACTTTTGCAATAATATTTTAATTTCTTTAATTTAATTTCCATTTTCATCTAAGTGTAAACGAGTGAGTGGCTGCGTGGTTTGCGTTACTTAGATGTCAGCTTGCAATCGGTAGATAGTGCGTCCGAACCTCGCTATCGGCAGCCCTGTGGATGTTATCCCGTGGTTTCCTATATTCAAAGTTTAACTAAGGCCACGATCGCTTCCATCCCGCACCTAGACCTTTCCTGTCCCATCGTCGCCGTAACACCTATCTTATCGGTGCACAGATAGGTCTTAGGGTGACGATGGGGTAGGAAAGGGCTAGGAGCGGGAAGGAAGCGGCCGAAGCCTTTATTAAGGTACAGCTCCAGCATTTGCCTGGTGTGAAAATGGGAAACCACGGAAAACCAAATTCAGGGCTGCCGACAGTGGGGTAATAATAATAATAATAATAATAATAATAATAATAATAATAATAATAATAATAATAATAATAATAATAATAATAATAATAAACCAACTGTTATTTATCGTGATAGATTGTGTACTTCCTTACATTCTTCATCAGTGAAGATGTTTATTGTTTATTTCAGGTTCCATCAGCAACATAGATGACGCTGAATATCACTGTAACAAGACTCAAGTACGAAAAGTGATCTCAGGAGTTGTTGGCGCTGCATCGAGTGTTACATCCATCCAGGTGGCCAACTTACTTCGTCTCTTTCGCATACCTCAGGTATGTTATTTTTTAATTAATTAAAAACCACATCTGTTCGCATATATACTGGATGTGCTGGAATCGCCGTCCATTTCTTGCAATTATATCCCCGGGTTGTGCAAGGCGCGCTGGTAATAATGATTGCATGTTACAGGGGTCTTAGTTGTGGAATAATTGATGGTCGGTTATGAGTTGTGGCCCTTTAAGTCCATTGGAGTATGCCCGTCAAAATAAATTGTGATGATCATGAATGGTGCATATATTCTTTTAGTATAGGTGCATTCCATGAAATTAAAAATTGCCACATCCCTCTCGTTACTTTTTTAATTCTATTTTTTAATAATATGACAATAAATCGATGGACTAGAATATGCTTCTTCATCGTAATAATACCACAGATTCATCTTGCACCCAGATCACATACCTGGAATCTTGAAGTACCAAAATGCCAGATGATAGTGATGTGGCAATACCATGCGCGACAATAAGCGATATGGGTTTCAAAGTAAA
Organism: Anabrus simplex; assembly: GCF_040414725.1. Lineage (NCBI taxonomy): Eukaryota > Metazoa > Arthropoda > Insecta > Orthoptera > Tettigoniidae > Anabrus > Anabrus simplex. The sequence goes on along the minus strand of NC_090266.1, from coordinate 791,592,014 downwards.
CTCAAACAGCATTGCATTAATGTTCTGAAATGTTGTAACCAAGGTTGAAGTTTACAGAACACAACTTTTATTGCTTCACTTTATGATATTTACACAAATAACTGAAATTTATTTTGAAGCAAAAAGTAATATTGAATCTTGAGAAAAGTCTGTCTTTATACAATATGTACAGGTTTGCAGTCTTTATATACACTTCTATCTTGAAAAGATAGTCTTCGTGAATTGACACGTTGATAGTCGAGAACTATCTGGCACACTAACATAAATGTTATGAGAGTCCTTGTTTGTTGAAGTGCCTGAATTCCTAAAAAGCAAGTTCAATTGATTGAAGAAATTCCACCTAGCGAAACTAAGGGAGCTTGCATAAGTTAGGGAATGAAAATGGCTTGTAAAAGAATTACGGACATAGGCAGCGGAAACAGGTAAGGGAGCGGTGACCAGAGGTGAAACCTCGTACTGCCAGAAATTCAGTCCACCTGGTCGAAGCACATTTTCAAGAGGAGTAGCCTCCGTGCTCGACGTAGGGTGTATTCTGGAGCTGGACACCGGGGCAAGTGGGCAAGTGAGCAGGCCGGGAGCTCCTATTTATAGTACACTCGATGGTCAGGCACGCGCACTGAGGGCTGCGCGTCGAAGCTAGCAGAATGATACACAGGCGCGCGTGCAGCTGGCTGACGGAGCGAGAAAGGGAGCGCCGGACATACAACACCCTCTCCTCCTAAATACGCCGGTACGGCGTGAAACGGCGGCGGCGCTGGCGGCGGCTGCGATGCTGGGGCGGAGCTGCTGATGTTTCTGTTGTATTGTCCGGAGCTGGAACTGGGCGGAGTGGCGCTGTCTCGTCCTGAAAGGAACCCATTGTTATTAAATGATCTAAAGCTCTTTCAGCAATAGATTTATCAGGTTTAGCAATAGCATCAATAGCTGGACAGGGGCGGTAGCGCAGACGTATCTGATCTTGATGGCGGCAGATACGTTTCTCCGTAGTCTGAATCTCGTAGAGACGATGACCCAAAGATCTGCAGATGACTCCAGGTATCCAGAGTGGGTTGGATTTGAATGTCCTGGTGTAGACCTTGTCGTTGAGGGCGAACTTCGTTGGTGAGGTCTTATGCTGGGCCGGAAGAGGCTGTAACAGAGAAAGTAAAGTTCTGTGAGGTCGTCCATGGAGCTTCTGTGCAGGAGTGATATTATCAGCGCCGGGTAGAGTTCTGTAGTTGTTTAAGAGTTGGAGCAAGGCTTGGTCTTTAGTTAAGCCTGAAGAGACAGCTTTCTTCATACTTCTTTTAAATGTTTGTACGAAGCGTTCAGCTTCACCATTAGATTGAGGGTGAAAAGGTGGTGCTAGGATATGACGAATGCCATTATGTGTACAAAAGTTCTGAAAAGCAGTAGCTGTAAATTGAGGTCCGTTGTCTGAAATGAGTACTTGCGGTAAACCTTCTGTAGTAAAGATTTTCTGGAGAGCACGAATGGTAGCTTCGGTGGTAGTAGTCGAATGCATATCCACTACATATGGAAAGTTTGACAGTGAATCGATGACTATTAACCACATGGAATTGAGGAAAGGACCTGCGAAATCGATGTGAACTCGTTCCCATGGAGTAGTAGCAGGAGGCCATGAAGCAAGATCAGAAGACGGGGCGTTCTGATTCGTTTGACATTGCTCACAATGACGTATTAGCTTTTCGATGGCGGCATCAATACCGGGCCAGTAGCAGTATTGACGGGCGAGTTGCTTTGTTCTGGAGATACCCCAATGGCTTTGGTGTAATAATTCGAGAACTTGTTTCTGTAGGCTAAGTGGGATAACCACTCGGAAGATGGTGCCTGCTTCTAGTAGTACAACTCCGGCACGAGTCGTGAGACGATGCTGCATACGATGATAAGGTGCCAGGTGGGCAGGAAGTGTGCTCTGAAGAGGCCAACCGTTGCGGATGTAAGTACGTACAGTAGCAAGTGTACTGTCCTTATCCGTAGCTTTAGCTATGCAGGTAGCATCAATAGGAAAACTGGATACAGTATCTTCAAGTTCTATGTCCAACTGAAGACATTCAGATTCTTGAGAATCGAAGGCAGTATCACGACCAACGGATAAGCGGGAGAGGGCATCAGCATTACAATGCTGGGATGTGGCTCGATATACAATCTGATAGGAATAATCAGAAAGGAACATGGACCATCTTTGAAGCTTTCTGAGGGAATTCTCTGGGATCTTATTACCAGGATGGAATAAGTGTACGAGAGGCTTATGATCGGTAATGATCAGGAAATGGTTGCCATAAAGATATTCATTGAAACGGCGAATACCAAAGATGATGGCTAAAGCTTCTTTCTCTATCTGGGAGTATCGACGTTGATGGTCATTAAGTGTTTTCGAAGCGAAGGCGATGGGGCGTTCTTGTCCATGACGATCCTTCTGTGAGAGAACGGCACCGACACCGTAGTCTGAAGCGTCAGTAGCTAGCGTGATGATCTTGTCGGGCTGAAAATGAGTGAGTTGTATAGCTTGAATTAAGGCGTTGTTGATTGTTTTCCATGCCTGTTGGCATTGCGGAGTCCACTGAAACTTAACACCTTTTTTACGTAGAGCGTTTAATGGAGCTGCCACTGTAGCGAAGCGTGGAATGAACTTATTATAATAGTTCGCTTTGCCTATGAAGGACTGAAGCTGCTTGAGGTTCTGAGGTGCTGGCATGTTTACTATCGCGGAGACATTCTGCATACTAGGACGAATTCCATTCTTATCAAGTATATGTCCGAGGTAGTGAACTTGAGGCTGAAAGAAGGTACATTTAGCGAGATTCGCTCGTAGGCCATTGTCTTTCAATTTCTGGAGAAGAAGGCGGAGATTGGTTAGATGTTCCTGATGATCGTTTCCAGTAACAATAATATCATCCAGGTAGTTAGCACAACCGGGAATGGAGGCGGTGAGTTGAGCCAAATAGCGCTGAAAAATAGCCGCTGAGGATGAAACACCGAATGGGAGCCGCTGGAGCTGGAGCAGTCCGAGAGGAGTGTTGAGTGTGAGAAATTTCTTAGATTCTTCGTCTAAAAGTAGCTGGAGATATGCTTCTTTAAGATCAACTCGAGAGAAGAATTGTCCACCAGAGAGACGACGGAATAAGTCTTCTGGGCGTGGAATAGGAAAGATATCGGTTTCGAGTTGTGCGTTGACTGTAGATCGAAAATCGCCACAAAGTCGAACATTACCATCAGGTTTCTTGATTATCACGAGTGGAGTAGCCCATTGACTAGAAGTAACTGGTACTACAATTCCAGTTTGTATCCATCTTTCTAATTCTTGCGTGACCTGGTCTTGAAGTGCTAGGGGTACTGTACGTGCTTTGAGGAAGCGAGGCTTAGCTCCGGATTTCAGCTGTATGTGAGCTGTATAGTCTTTTGCTGTTCCGAGCTGAGAGTCGAAGACTTCAGGAAACTGCGCTAGGAGAGCGGTAACGTCAGAAGTAGGATGCAATGTAGATACGACGTTAATGTTGTCATGTATCTGGAAACCAAATAAGTTAAATAGATCCATGCCCATAATGTTTGATGCAGTGTAGTTGTTAACTACGAGAAGAGGAATGGCCTTCTGAATTCCTTTATAACTAGCCTGAAGCTTAATTTGACCTTTGATGTCAATTTTCTTCTTGTTAAATGTCACGAGCTGGATGTCAGCTGGAGAGCATGAAGGTGAACCTAAGTCGTGGTAGGTAGTCAGGTTAATAATAGAGACAGGTGATCCAGTGTCTAATTGAAAACCGACAGATCGATCAGAGAATGAGAGAGGAATGATGATTTTGTGAGAATCTTTTGTGGGAAGAATAAGATTGATCTGATCAACTTCCATGTCTTGGCGGGGCTGGATATGCTTCCGGCGCGCTGCAGTAGTCTTAGCAGGGCGGAGCGAACTTTGACAGACAGTCTGAATGTGTCCAAGTTTATGACATCGTTGACAAGTAGCTTTGAAAAAACGACAGTCACGACGTTCATGATGCTTGAAACAACCTCGGCAGGAAGGCAGGAGTTTCGAGGTGCTTTTAGAATTGGGCTTCCGTGTAGCATTACGAGAGGGAACCTGGCGAGAATGCTTGGTGGAGAGCGCCTTATCCGTACGGTTCACTGTAGCAGAGGACTTGCGGGCCTGAGGCGAGACTTGTGCAACTTCGTGTGGAGAAGCTATGGCTGCGGCAGTCTTGGTAGTAAGCTCATAAACCGTAGCAATACGCTGGACGTCTTCTAAAGAAGGGTTACTCTGCTTGACAGCGTCAAAACGAATTTTGTCTTCAGGAGTATGTAAAATTATCATGTCCCGAATGAGAGAATCAGTGTAGGATGAACCACAACCGTCCTTGGAGCAGATGAACTGGCAGGGTTTAGCTAGACCACGCAATTCAGTTATCCATTCAGTATGTGTCTGATGGGGTTGCTTTCTGCTCTGAAAAAATTTATAGCGAGCAGCCACTATGTGAGGAGCTTTGGCATAGTGTTCCGTGAGACGGGCTAAGAGCTGCGTGAAGGGTACCTCAGATAAGTGTTCTTCTGGACTTAATTTACGTAGTAATTCACACGTAGCATTGCCAACCGAACTAAGAAATAGTGCGCGGCGGCGTTGATCATCTGTGACAGAATGGCAGATGAAATGCTGTTGCAAGCGGGCTAAATAAACTGACCATTCTTCCTTAGCCGGATCAAAAGCAGAGAACGGAGGAATAGCTGATGGCTGTGTAGAGACAGAAATAGCTTGAATAGCCTGAATTAATGCTGCCTGTTGTTGTTGCATAAATTGTTGTTGTTGCTGCTGTAAGGCTTGGAAGAGCGTAGCGAGTTGTTCCGCAGTAGCCATTGCGAGATGCGTGCAAGAAAGAGTAAGGTAAGCTGTGTGTCAGAACTGGTTGGAGTGTCGTCGTTGTTGTATAGCACGTCGCTGTAGAGTTGACAACTGGGCCCGTTGAATTGTAGTGGTGGTTTCGTGTGTACCTCGTCGCTATAGAGTTGGCAACTGGGACCGAAGAATTGTAGTTTTGTTGCTTTTTTTACCTCGTCGCCATAGAGTTGGCGACTGGGGCCGATGAATTGTAGTGTCGCTTTTTTTACCTCGTCGCCATAGAGTTGGCGACTGGGGCCGAAGAATTGTAGTGTCGCTGTTTTACCTCGTCGCCATAGAGTTGTGTTGTAACCAAGGTTGAAGTTTACAGAACACAACTTTTATTGCTTCACTTTATGATATTTACACAAATAACTGAAATTTATTTTGAAGCAAAAAGTAATATTGAATCTTGAGAAAAGTCTGTCTTTATACAATATGTACAGGTTTGCAGTCTTTATATACACTTCTATCTTGAAAAGATAGTCTTCGTGAATTGACACGTTGATAGTCGAGAACTATCTGGCACACTAACATAAATGTTATGAGAGTCCTTGTTTGTTGAAGTGCCTGAATTCCTAAAAAGCAAGTTCAATTGATTGAAGAAATTCCACCTAGCGAAACTAAGGGAGCTTGCATAAGTTAGGGAATGAAAATGGCTTGTAAAAGAATTACGGACATAGGCAGCGGAAACAGGTAAGGGAGCGGTGACCAGAGGTGAAACCTCGTACTGCCAGAAATTCAGTCCACCTGGTCGAAGCACATTTTCAAGAGGAGTAGCCTCCGTGCTCGACGTAGGGTGTATTCTGGAGCTGGACACCGGGGCAAGTGGGCAAGTGAGCAGGCCGGGAGCTCCTATTTATAGTACACTCGATGGTCAGGCACGCGCACTGAGGGCTGCGCGTCGAAGCTAGCAGAATGATACACAGGCGTGCGTGCAGCTGGCTGACGGAGCGAGAAAGGGAGCGCCGGACATACAACATGAAAACAGTCTTATTTTACTTTAGTGCTATTGATACGTGATGTTAGAAGATTAATATGCATTCTGCACTCAACCTTTCGTTTTCTTTCTCCTTTACATCAAGGTTATTAAACAGTGGCGCACCACAGCTCTCAATGTTGGCGTTCTTTATATCTCGAGCCCGGTTGGCTTTCCCTCGGGGCGTGCACAGTGGTGAAGACGCAGCTCTGTATCCTGATGTACCCGTCGTAGGATCTATGGAGTCACATTAAGCCAAAAATCGGTTATTCGTCTGCGGAGTATACCAAGGTTTTATGGCCTGTTGTGATAGAGTCCAATCTATCTCCGTGGATAGGTGAGATGCAGAAAAGCTTGCAGTATGTTATATTGTGCTTTGTGCCATCCATCTGTGGACAGTGTTGCCTTGCCAGCAGCAGTGGGACATCCTCTACAGTAAAAGGCCACCATCCACCAGACGAGTCTTCAAGAAATCCTGAAAATTTTCTTCGTTGAGATCGCCTTAAGAAGAGATTGCTTCAATAAGATGATTTCCTAAAATAACACACCATTCGTTACACTTCCACCTATTTTCCTCTAGGTATGACGCTCACGGAACCATCGAGGATTGTGACCTGCCCGGTACATCATGCTGAGTCGGTTCACGCCGCCAGTATTGGTGAAAGTAATTTCATCTCACCAAGAAACTTGATGGATGAAATCCGGTTGTTGTTGGACATAGCGTATCATCGAATTGCAGTAAGTAATCCTGGTTTGAAATTCGTTTTCCGCATACGTCTAAACGTATTGAAGTTTAAGTGGGTGCCACATCTACCCTTGGAGCAATCGATGAATGGAAGTCTCTCGAATTCTAAATCGACTGTGGCCTCTCTGATGCTCACGTGGGTGAAATCCTGACTACCTTTTTTATACCCGTCAACAGTTGACCTAACACTTGGTGTCTCAATATCGCGCCGGAAAACATGACACGAAAGCAAATTACGTCGCTAAAATCGTTGTTGATACAGTGTTCCTGCAACAGAAAAGTTTCCTATCCAGTAACACTGTGAATTCTGCGTACGTTTACACCTTGGTTACGTATTATTGTAAGAGCCCTTACACGAGAAAACCATCGATTTTATGTAGTATTCAGGACTAATAAGGCAATGTTTCTAGAAACACCCAGAAACAGCCCATAATTCCGTGTATGTGTATATTACATTTTTAAAATCTTTAGGTGGGATATGAATTCAAACCGGTGACCTCCTCTTAGGAACTAGCTGTTCTAACCACTCACACATAAAGCACAGCTGTAGATATGTAGGTCGAAGTCTCTACCTGAAATATAAGGTCGGTAGATGCAGAGTGGGTCTCGGCTCAAAAATGGCCACGGCTGGTCCGTGGTCCAATAGCTCTGCACTCTGACCGGCCAACCGAGCAGAGGAGGGTTGATCACGGCCCTACCCTGTCTATACGCCTCTGCGTTCGGGACACGGGACAGGGCTGGACCTCACGACTGCCCCAACCATCGTCCGTCCTGAGAATGGTTTTCCGTGGTTTTACATTATCTTGCACTAACGCGAATGCTGAGACAGTTCCTAGTATAGGCCACGACCGCCAAACCCTCACATTCTCCGAGCATCACCGTAACAAATCTCCCAGGCTGTGAGACGGCGCTACCGTCTAGGAGGCCCACCTACATCTTCAGGGGAGGAATGAAATCAATTTAGTAATAGTAGTAGTAGTAGTGAAAGATTATCTTGTGATTTATGAATCATAACGGGCGCTACGTATTCATACTATTATTGTTATTATTATTTCGGAATACTTAGGGGAAGACTGGGAAAAGTGAATAAACTAATTTTATATTAATTTATTTATGTAATTACGAGCGACAATGACATGAACTTTACTGTAATTTTTCCTTGTTATCTTTCCATTTCAATTCTTAAACTATTCATATAGTCGCCATAGGACCTATCTGTGTCGGTGAGACGTAAAGCAAATAGCAAAAGTAAAGCTAAGCAAATAGCAAAAGTATATATATATTCAGAGTTAAAACTTGGTATTATGTAATGCTAACAAATTATTCACTTTGCCCACATAGTCGCGCAAAGTGAATATTCACATGCGGGCAAAGTGGATAACGAAATTAATTGTTTAAAATTGGGAATGTTATTACATAGGAAAGAAAAGAAAATATGCCGACGAATGGCATCTTTCTGGAAACTGTCCATGTTCATTACAGGTGTGGCCCGATTCCTTTTCTTACCCGGCGTTTCAAACTTAGAAGATCCCGGACATTCAAAATCAAATCAAAATCTCTTTATTTGCAAATGAGGTGTCTACCTCGGTGGCAAATGGTACACTAAAATACATTATTGTCATGCACTAAATTTTAAATTAACAAGAGATGAAGAAAATTTTCCTACAATACAATATTATACAATTTACGCTAATATTTTTTTCTGTTAAACACACACATCATCCTTAATAAATTTATATTTTTTAGAAAATTCTACTTATAATATCTCCTATACTTATAAACATAGTCAACTCATATACAGTATGTGAATTTACTTCTAATAATACTATACAACTGGTATAATAAAATTAACATTGTATTTATTTACATATTTATATTTTACCCATTCTGGAACCTAAGAAGCATAAAAACCTGCTGCGTCTTAACCAGAGCCCCTTTCGCCACCACTTTTCAGAGTTCCTGAAGGGCCTTCACAGCTACTGTAGCGGTCCCAGGACCCTCAAAGTCCCCACTGTACTTCACCCCTACAGGCAGTCCCCTACGTGGGCTGTCCGAACTCCGTAGACAGGGGATGGAATTAATTTAATCACACACATTTTTTATTTACAATAACCTGCACTGGTCGAATGCCCTTTATTATTTCATTATTTTCTCTGTTGCTCTTTATTCTCTTCTTGAATATCTGTACAGATTTTGGAAAAGGATCAAACACTAACCCTGGTAAACTGTTCCACTCCTTCACGCCCTTCCCAATGAATGAAAATTGACTCCAAAGGCTTCTGCTAAAATTCCTTCTAATTTTGTACTTGTGGTCAGTTCTGCCATTATAATTATTTTCCAACTGAAGCCTCCCACGGATTTCTCTCTATGCTTCTTCTCCTGTATAGGCTCCATATAATCATATAAGTCTAGTTTACTCCCTTCTCTTACTTAAAGTTTCCCACCCAAGTTCCTTTAATATTTCTGATACACTACTCTTTCTCCTGAAATCCCCTCTTACAAATCCTGCTGCTTTTCTCTGCAGCGTTTCCTCAGCGTGGTATTTCTCCTTTCCAACTGCCACTGCTGTGCATTTACGTACTTTGGTAGCGTCGGTGGTTCTCTGTACGGCTTGTGCTAAAGGAAGCAAGGTAACAAGTTTCTCCTTTTCTTTCACAAAGTACTCGCGCACGTTGGACACAATTTCACGGGCATGGCTTCTCAAGGGCATGCCTTGTCCCACACCTCTCGATTTCTTGCCACTTGTCTTTCCCAAACTACACTGAGACATGCTAAACACGATAAACTAAGTACACTGATTCACGGACGTAAATAAAACTACAGCTATTTTATACTCTGAATAATTAAACCTATATTGTACTAACTTATGCTGTGCTATACTGTAATATACTAGAGAGATAAAGACTAATGTGAAAAACACACTAATTACTGAAAGAAAATGCAAAAGATCGCAAACCGTACCGAATACCATACACGCTGAGTGAGATAGGTTAACCACGTGGTGAATGTAAATATCAGACTTGGCAACTAGCTTTCGAGATAGTGCTCTGCCAATATAAATCGATATGAATGGCGGCTTGGGATTGGTTGGATGTCTGTTCTTCAGCGCATAACCACCAGACAGAGCCAAAATCGGCCAAAACTTCAATTTAGAAGTAGAGCCGTGCAGAGTATAGGGTGAATAGTTTGGATTTTTCTGTCGACAGTGGCTAACGTAAATGAGTCATTTATTTTACCGAACAGCATGTCCGTAATGTCATTTACCCCGTCCCTCTCCATTGTCGACCTCCTTCTCCCCTACCCCCCCCCCCCCTCACTAGCTGTGGCAGGATACATTCTTAAGGAAATATTAGCTCCCACCAAAAATATTTTCAGTGTTGTCACATCAATGCACAGTCGCTTGTTTGCTTAGAGCACTAATACCATAGAGTGCGCATACCGGCACCTCGTCCATGTTATGGCGTGAAGCCAACATCTCGGTCAGCTGACTGGGGAGCAGTTCGAAGCAGTTTCTGAGAGGATATAAGGAGTTTGTCAAACAGTGATATGCGAAAAGGCGACGAAATTTTAATATGATGTATACCCTGCTTAGCTGTTGTGGTTGAGCAGAAATTAAAATAAAAACCGTGGACGTAAATGCGCAATTACGACCGAAACCCATATAACCATGAAGGAACGGTAGGATAGACCCTAATTATGACCGTATTTTTAAAGTATTAAATCCCTGTGAGTAACACTAATTGTTTAATGTTAACTATTTATTATAGTGTAAGAGACAAGTATTTTTTTCCAATTACCGCATCATAATGCGATTAATAGCTGAAAGGTAATCTTTGAAATTTGTCTCTAAGGAAGCGTAGCCTAATTTTAAATATTAATGCGACTGAAATCTACAATAAATACTTCATAACTTTCCAAAAAAGCTTTATAATACTGTATTTACCGTGCTTGGTGTACTTTTGACTGAAAGAGGCCTACTTCAAATCAATGCTCAAACACAAGACACAAAGAATGACACATAGCCTACAGGACCATTATGGAAAGAAAAGAACACAAGTATAATACTTAAGTGAACCATACACCACCAACAGATGGCAACACAAATAAACTCTCCAGGGTAAACGGTAAATAGGTATCATAACAAGAAATATTCACTTAAAATAAGTTGTAAATATTCGCAATACAGTAGGGTCAACTGCATATCATTTTTCACTTGTTGTAGTACTTATTTATGCCTATGAAGCAGGGATGTTATAATACGCTGCTTCATCAACAACAAAATAATAACACCAACAACAATAATAATAATAATGATAATAATAAAGGGATACATAAAATGCTACACAGGTGAAATTTCACTCCACTACTACCTACTAAATCAAGCTTAGTTTAAAGCCCAACATAAACAAATGCACATGCCATATTTGAAGTAGGCCTAAAAGTAGGAGGTAACATGTGAAGAAAAGAAAACATCCTGAAGCATTCAGTAATGTTGTTCCCAGAGTAGAGAAACAAGACATGCCAATAGAAAAGTAATTTAAGAATTAATTTCTATACAAATCAACCTGACTGAATGACAGACTGATTAGAGGGAATATGTGTAATGTAGAACACTAATACAAATCAGTAAAACTAGCGTATCACACCAGAATCCTCTGACATAAGCTAACTGAATGTATATAAATATTCCAGTCACAGGAAGCATAGAAGTCCTCATATGGGCCCACACACTGTACCACGTTTATATAGCAAATTCAATAACTATAAAGCAGCCTACCTTACATTACTGGTTCTTGAATAGAAAAGTCTTTGTGTGAAAGCTTCGTACCCTTACACTGTGAAGATTTTTTGTTTCAAGCCGTGCTTCATGGTGGAACCTCACTTTAAAATATTCCATCAAAACTGCCCGCTTCAGCTGATGAATGTGGTTTTCAAAGGGCGGAGATCAAATGTATGCTCCTGAAGTTCATCAGACACTTCTCTCTTAGCACGGTTCAGTACTGCCATTACAAGTACAGTTAATGGGTCCTTCATCCTTGCCATTTTGTGCAGGAATTGTCGCATCATCTTTTCGCCTTCCCTGCAGAGGTAAACAATATCTAATGATGGGATAGAAAGGCCACCACTGATTTTTCTCTTCTGGAGTGTTGAATGTTAAACTGCTGTTTGGAGAGCCGCTTTGCAAACATCACATTTAACGGCTTTGTGTTATCTTTTCACAACAAAACCTGCTATATATTCCACTACATCATCAACATACAATGTCAAGTTGGCTGGGTGTTGAATGTAGTCATGATCAAGACTAACAAAAAGTACATCAGTGCTGTTGGCAGGCAGATGAACAGGATCACCAGTTATTTGAGAGCGGTCTCTACAGTTCATAATATTGCACTAGGGTCAACTGCAGAGCAATTGGCACAGGCTGTAGTACCTATCTGTATATGGAGCAAAAGTATTTTATATGCTGCTTCAAACTGCCTAGCTGTGGGGTTATTGTTATACCACCATGACTCCTAATGGCCCTAATATACTTCCAGGTGATCCTGATTAAGTTTGTAAGTGAGCAGAAAATGCATCTTCAGCTGTGGCATGTTCAAAATTGAGTCATACACTCCTAAGACAGACTTTAGACACTCAATAAGCCTAGGTAACCAATTTTCTTAGAGCACTCTGCTATCCATGGCTTCTGCCATCCATTTGAACAAACATTACGGCTGTTCAAGATATAAAATATATTGTTCGTGAGCCTAACGAATTTTAGTCTCCTCACACCCTTGAAACTGAGGAAGATTTAAGTCTGTCACAAAACGTCAATGCACTTTCAACACTTTAACTGAATGTTTGTGTGGCGAGCTTTATTTCATGGTTTCCTTCTCCCAGTGAATGTGCCTTTTGGTAAGTTTTGTTCCTAGTTGAAGACCCTCGATAAAGAGAAGTTTCTCTAGCTCTTCTAAGTACCCCGAATCTGTGACATTATCACCCCTAGCTAAAGTTATCTTGGCTCCGAAAGTATTCCTCGCCAATTTTATGGCATGGCAAGCATCTAGAAGAATAAATACTTTAGAATAGTTTGAGGGATTTTCAAACCAGTTCACCATATTATTTTCATCAAAAGAAGCTCCCAAACAATGGGCCATGGATAAATTAGAAGCAGCACCATCAAAAGTAAGTGACACTACAATTACATTTAGGACATTTAAAAATTTAATGTTTGTTCTCTCCGAGCCACTCAAACCGTTAATCAAATAATAACCCACTGGAATTTTCCAGTGTCCATTTAGAGAGACCAACATAAACACTAAAGCCTCCTTGGCTTCGGGTAAACCCTGATCCTCGATTTCAGTACCACAATTCACATAACCAAGATTTGGTTTTCCACCAATTCAATATGTTTCCGGATGCACATTTCATCCCTCATCAGTGCACACACTAGGGGCTTTCTATTGATAGCCATCTCCTTCCCTTTCGAAATGAGAGCAGTTGCGGACTCTGACCTGAATTCTGGGTTACAATCCACTGACTGATACCACTTGCGCAGTGTACTTGTATGGGGCAAACCATCAGGAAATACATCCCTCCAGTAACTGTATGCACGACTTGCATAAAAATTCAATGTAAGTGCAAAGCAGCGTAGTTCAAGAGGATACTCTGCTTTTGTATCACCATCCTTTGATCACATCAGAAGTTGGGCAGCTGCAGGAGAAAGACATTTCTGGAACAATGGAAGTTAAAACATACATTATGCTTTTCCACATGTCAGCTTATGGTATTACATTATTCTTGAAATATTTGTTTAAAAGGTATTGTGATACAATAAGAACAAATTACAGAATTCTAAAGGCTCCAAATTGTCTGTCTGTCTGTCTGTCTGTCTATCTGTCTGTCTGTCTGTCTGTCTGTCTGTCTGTCTGTCTGTCTGTCTGTCTGTCTGTCTGTCTGTCTGTCTGTCTGTCTGTCTGTCTGTCTGTCTGTCTGTCTGTCTGTCTGTCTGTCTGTCTGTCTGTCTGTCTGTCTGTCTGTCTGTCTGTCTGACTGATTGGATCTTCAAATAGCACCACAAAAGTCTATGCGGTTATAGGGAAACCGAAAAAAAATTTAAACTCTTGTTTTCTTACCTCAAGCGTGCAAGCAGCATCTTCAATTATCACCATATTTTCCTTCAGATGGTTTACTTAGGCATTGCCATTCTGCACCTGATTAATAGCTGGCCGATACTTCTGTCTTCTCAATTTTAGCTTATGGGATTTATGAATAACTTGCCTGGCAACCTACATGAATGTCTGGGCTTTCCTTAGTGAATTTTCCATTTCCTCAGTTTAATCACCAACATAAGATTTACTGAACACTTTTGTTTTAGGAAGAGACTCATTCTTCTCTTCCTGAGGAGCACTGAAAAAATATGGAAATTATAAAGGACAACAACAAAAATGTCTTATCTTGCAGTTGGACGGTATGTTAAATGCCTTAAGCACAAATATTTCACATAAGGATGACAGGCCACACCCCTGCATAAATATATGGAAAATAATTTCAAAAATAAGAAAATCTCCTCACACACACCTTGTTGATGCAACAGGATCCATTTGAAGTTTCCTCTTCGCAGGAGGTTTTCTCCTCTTCTCAGCTGTTAAACGGTGGGGTGAAAAATAAAAAATTGTTGGCACTGCATTTGGCTTCAGTTTAACTCCCACACCAAGTGCTTCATTACAAAAACATTCCGGTGAAAAATGCTTAGAGCATGATCATGAATGCTTTCCAGGCAAGAAATTCTCTCTTCTTTATGCAGCTACCCATTGCTTTTTTCTTGTCTCATTAGCAGGAAAACTGAAATCCTTTAAAGAACAATATTCAAAATTCATGTAACCGGGAAACTTGAACTGTAAACAATAAAACAAATTCCATATAATTGTACGTATTCTACAGACAGCTGAGAACAACTATGAAATCCCTTAGATCATCACCATCATAGTCTTCAACTGACTAAGGTAGCCGAGATATTTAGGTAGATATTTACTTACCCGTGAAATGAAATACCAGATCCTTTTAGAAGGTTTCCTTGCATCCATACGCTACGAAATAGTGCAGAATCGCTTCATTAACAGTAGCTAAAAGTCACTTTTATGTACGCTGATCACTAGTCTCGCCTATAATACAATGTTCAAAACTCCCGCGCTAACCAGCAGTCAGCTGATTGAGATCTTTGCTTCAAGAATGTGACGTTATCAGACATCTATGGATATATGATCGAAGCTTGTTTGTCACTTGGACGAAATACTGGCGCTATTTAGAAACAGTAACGTACATTGTATTTGTGTAACAGAGACATGGTTACAGCAGTCACTTAAATCTGATCTCGTTAAACTGAATAGCTTGACGTTACATCGCCTAGATCGTTTAATCGTGTAGGGGGAGGGGGAGAATTTGCGCTATGTATTGCCGTAGCGACTTAACAGGTAAAATAGTTATGACCTCAGAGCCTAAGATTCCCTTTTGATCTGAATTCTTGTTTGTTGATCTCTTGGTTAATAATCAAAAACTACTTATCGGAGTGGTATACAAGGCGCCGGACATACGACACATATCGGACCTAGGAGTGGCATTATCGAAGTTAACTCCACTGTACGAAAACATAATCATTCTTGGTGAGTTCAACACTAATCTCCTAGTTACAAGTAACGAATCTACATCTTCTTTTTGCAAGTGGCTTTACGTCGCACCTCACAGATAGGTCTTATGTCAACGATGGTATAGAAACGGCCTAGGGGTTGGAAGGAAGCGGCCGTGGCCTTAATTAATTTACCTGGTGTTAAAATTGGGAACCACGGAAATCCATCTTCAGGGCTGCCGACAGTGGGATTCGAACCCACTATCTCCAGGGTGCAAGCTCACAGCCGCACGCCCCTAATCGTATAGCCAACTCACCCGGTCGAATCAACACCCTTACAAAACTTATTCCATGGCATGGATTACAATATACTGACACTAGACGCGACTAAACACGTTCACAAAATAAACCACACGTCTGACACACTGATCGACCTTCAGATAATGAACCATCCGTAGAAAGTGGTAAAACAAGGACAGCTTGCTGTACCAAGTATTTCGACCCACGATCTCATCTACGTATGTTACTCTCTCAAGGTACCAAAGTACAAAACCAGGTACATAATACCAAGAGACTTCAAGCATTTTGACACTGAGGTAATACGAAATGAAGCATACCAACTACCGTATGACTACTGACTAATGACATTGATGAGAGGCTGACAGACTGAACTCATTAATACTAGGACTGTATGACAAATACGTTCCGAAGAAGCAAATTCGAGTTTCTCGCCCTTCGTCTACTTGGCTAACAAATGAAATTAAGTCAGTCATGGCAAATCGTGATGCATGGTATAGGCAATTTAGGCGAACTGGAAGCACTAGTGATTTCGAAAATTACCGTGTTCTTCGAAATAAATTTAAGCAATTTATTCGTATCAGCAAGTATAAATGTATTCAAGATATAACAAACAGGGGAAGTTCAGCACCATTATGGATACATTTGCATCAGATGGGTATAGGTCGCAGCCTGACCAAGCAGGCACGCATTATACCACTTGATAATCTAAATTTTACAAAGCAGCATTCACTAATAATGATATTATTAATAATGACTATGATAATAATAACTATAATAACAATCATCATCATCATCATCATTAAGATGATGGCCTAACTGCTGCTGACGATATTAACGCCATGAATCCTCATTCCCGACTAAATCAAGTTAAATTCACATTCAAAAATGTTTGTGCGAACGATGTGAAGCGTGTAATTTACTCCCTTAAGTCAGATGCTACGGGTGATGACAACATACCATTATCTTCCATAAAAAATTGGTGCAATATTACCTATTCAATTTATAATATGTTGGGAACAATGGCAGGAGGGTACTCGGAACGAGGAGATAAAGGCTAAGTTAGGAATGAACTCGATGGATGAGGCTGTACGCATAAATAGGCTTCAGTGGTGGGGTCACGTGAGACGAATGGAATGGGACAGGTTACCTAGGAGAATATTGGACTCTGTTATGGAGGGTAAAAGGAGTAGAGGGAGACCAAGACGACGACGGTTAGACTTAGTTTCTAACGATATAAGGATAAGAGGTATAGAACTAAATGAGGCCACATCACTAGTTGAAAATAGAGGATTTTTGAGACGTTTAGTAATTTCACAGAGGCTTGCAGACTGAACACTGAAAGGCATAACGGTCTATAATGATAATGTACGTATGTATGTACGTATTACCTATTCTGAGGCATATATTTAATCAATGCCTCGTACAGGGACTATTCCCGACTGTGTGGAAATATGGTATCATCGCTCCCATTTCTAAGAAGATTTCTCCTATTTTACCATCGGATTATCGCCCTATATCAATTCTCCCACCCATTTCCAAAGTACAAGAACGCTTGTTACACGAATAAGTCGTGACTTACTTGACTAACTACTCACTGCTTGACCCTTACCAGATAATGCAGCGCACAGTACAACGACTTCCATAGTGAAAGTAACTGATGATATCCGACACGCATTGGACACTCGACAAGTGACTGGACTGGTTCTATTCGATTTTTCTAGTGCTTCTGATAATGTTGTTCCTCAACTGCTACTTTCACAATGCAATTTATTAAATTTCAGCAAGATGGCAATACACTTTTTCAGTTCGTAACTCAAATTCGCCGTCAGTGTGTCACAGTAATTAATAACAGAACTGAGAGGCTTAACAAACCCCCTCGGAGTCCCCCAAGGGTCTGTACTTGGACCAATGCTGTTTGCAATTTACATACACGATGATGCCAAATCGATTATGCAATGCAAGAATCAGCTTTATGCTAATGATCTGAAGATCAACTACCACTCAGAACTAATAAAATTCGGAGTGCTGTACGACAAGTTAACGCATATTTTAGTCTAATAAGTAATTTTGAATTGAGAAAAAATCTCAAAATTAGTCTTCTTAAAACGCAAGCAATAATCATTGGCACTTCGAAAAAGTTACACGTCTTAAAACAATACGAAGTTCCTCCTGTAGTACTAAACAATACCATTATTCCATATTTTGAAACAGTTATGAACCTAGATGTGACTATAGGACTGGTCGCAACATGTGACGAAAGTGTGCCAAACGATACGTCAAATTCTGCATCAACTGAAGAGGTTTAAAAATACATTTCCTTGGTCCCTGAAAATAAAAACTCATTCAGTCACTTTTGTTTCCGATTCTCGAATACTGTGATACAGTTTTTATTTATATCAATAATGAGCAAGGCATGAGACTGCAACGTGCCAAAAATGCTTGCATCAGGTATGCACTCCACATACAACCATATGCCCAAGTATCCCCATATCATAGACAGTTATCACTGTTATGCCTGAATGACAGTTGTAGACTCCATGCGACTACTTTGGTGTATCAAGTGCTTTCTGAAAACACTCATCCCTACCTATCCCCCAGATGTCGCTACCTTAGTTCACTACACTTGTTCAATACCCGGTCAGGCTGAACGCTAGAAATACCTGTAAATCGAACCGCAACCTACAACAGATCGTTCACAATCACCGCCACGAGCTAGTGGAATGAACTCCCCAATGGCATCAGGGAAGTTAAATCGAATACAAAGTTTATAATCCTTTTCCAGCGTCATCTTATAAGCACTTCCAGTCTGCTGACATTGTGTAGAATGTAGGCCTACTACAATACTTTGACTGCTCTTGAGTGTAAATGGAATGCATGAATGAGAGTGAATATGGTTGCTTACTTTGATGTGTACAGTTCACACTTTACTTAATTTAGTTAGTGATACTTTAGTTGGTTAAGTTTATATTTTATATTGTAAAGATTTAATACGTTTAAATTAGGTCATTTCAGTTTTTATACTGTCATATATTAAAATGAAAATTAATGAAATTCTTACACTCTAAAACTGCAAGTTATATTGTAACTTAGTACAAATTTATATACCAGGCGGCTCCCGAGCGCCGTACTTTCTATTTATAAATAATGTCCCGCATGCACTGCTGATGAGTGGGATAACTACTAAATGATTTTCACAGGTACACTACTGCCAGCAGCCAGGTGACGTCAGAATATGAGGAGATAACAACCAGACGGTCGTTCGCAGCATGTTCCTCAGCGCTATCCGTCTGATGCGCCACCTCGTTTTCGATCGCACAGTACTAGGTATCACTACATTTGCTGTGAATATCGGCAAAGGCTAGTAAGCTCAGTAATTACGAATTCACAAACATCATTTTAATGTATACAAAATCTGACTGGAATGAAGCCGAAGCTCGCAGATGGTATGCACAGTAAATTTCCAAACAGACTTTCACCTTTTATACACGTATTTCGCCTAACCAGCTACAATTAAGAGCTAATGGATCGTTCAAGACACATATGAGCAGGAACAGACCCGTCTGCGACAATGCTGACATTGTGTAGAATGTAAGCCTACAGCAATACTTTGACCGCAATCCTTCACACGGTAAGTTGATCTTCACCTATGATGATGAAATAATAATATTAATAATAATAATAATAATACTCAAGCCATCATTGTTACAAATTCACATTTTTAATGTTTCTTAGGGCAAAGATGATCTGCGGATGAGCTAGGAGTGGGAGTATCCCGAACGTCAATGCAAAGGTTCCTGAAGGAGAGAAAATGGCACCCATATAAGGCGCACCTACATCAGCAACTCTATGGAAATGATTTTGATCGCCCATATGGACGAAGAATGGCCGCGGCATTACAGCAAGATAAACATCTTATCAAAAATATCGTGTGGAGTGATAAATATTAGTTTTCGAATGATAGAGGCATCGGCACTTAAAATCTCCATTATTGGGCTCCGGCAAACCCCTGGTGGGTTCGAGCACACCAGTGGAGGATTAAGGTTAATGTGTGGTGCGGTATTCTGGGTCTGTTTTATACCCCCGAGGGTCACAGGTAGGCGTTACTTGAAATTTTTAGAGGCCGACTTGTCTCTAGAACACATTGTAGAATATATTCTACTGCAGCTTACTGCAACATTGGTTCCAGCGTGATTGCGGACCACCTCACTACTTTTTGAGCACGACCGGGCGAGTTGGCCGTGAGGGTAGGGGCACTAAGCTGTGAGATTGCATCCGGGGGGATAGTGAGTTCGAACTGTACTGTCAACAGCCCTGAAGATGGTCTTCCGTGGTTTCCCATTTTCACTCCAGGCAAATGCTGGGGCTGTACTTTAATTAAGGCCACGGCTGTTTCCTTTCCACTCGTAGCCCTTTCCTATACCATCGTCGCCATAAGACCTATCTCTGTCGGTGCGACGTAAAACAAATTGTAAAATCTTCCGAGCCGTTAGGGAACATCATGATGCACGATATCCTCAACGGTGTATAGGTCGTGGTGGACCGTGATAGTAGCTACCACGATCGCCTGATCTCACCCCCCACCCCACCTCCCTGGACGTTTTTCTGTGGAGATATATGAAATCAAAAGTGTACGAAACTGCGCCAGAAAATGCTGAATAATAATTACAACAACGAATTTGTGAGGCCTTTGCTGCAGTGACTCCTGAAATATTAAGAATGTTCCATGCAGGCACTGCGAGACCTGTTCAGCACTGCCTGCGCCATCAGGGATATGTTTTTGAGCATGTCTATTACGAGCACTTGTATAATGAAACGTTATGGTAGATCCAAATGTGGCACTTCCATTTTCTGAGCTTTGAAGCTACCCAGGTATAATATGTATTAGTTGTCATTTCATGCAAACAACTCTGTCATAGAGTGGAATGTCTGCACGTGTATTGGTAATAAGTTATTACATTTCCTTTTTTACATCCTTGGCGTATTTACAAATACACCCTCTTATAAAACGTGTGCAGTAAATTGACTGCTATATGTTTCCCAACATCCGAAATACAGCACGTTGTCGCTCCTTCGAAAACAAGTTGTTAGGCATCCCATGCACCACTACTGCATGCGGGACATTTATAAGTAGAAAGTACAACGCTCCTGAGCCAACTGGTACATGAAGTGCTTAAGTGTGAGAAAGGACCGAGAACCCTAACCTCGCCACAATAAAGTCGCTTCAATAATAATAATAACCAAGTCGTAGCTCCACCAGCAGAATAATTCTAGTAAATAAGAAGATAAAAACATTCAAGCTCTTCAGGCATTTCCAAACGTCAAATCAACACCGTTTCGCCCCAGTGTAGCACTGAGCTCATCAGTGAGATTGCTACAACTTTCCGGCTAGTGAGCCGCTGAGACACCACTACGAGCATCCTATGTGGAACAATGCGGTGACAGTGCACTAGGAGAAGAATGTGCATGTGTTATTTCCTTCTGGAAAATTAATTTTTGAGGCAAGAAGATATATTACAGTTACCCAACCTGATGCGAGGACGCGCAGGCTATATCTCTCCATGTGAGGTATGCTGGGCGTGAAGAGGGATGTAAGGACCCTACGTATTAGGGTTGACAAAGAAAACTGGTCTCAATAAGAAAATTGCATGTTCCAAAGAAATGAAAATCTATATATATAAAGTAACTTGTCCTGACTGACTGACTGATCGGGCGAGTTGGACGTGCGATTAGGGGCGCGCGGCTGTGAGCTTGCATCCGGGTGATAGTGGGTTCTAATCACACTGTCGGCATCCCTGAAGATGGTTTTCAGTGGTTTCTCATTTTCACACCAGGCAAATGCTGGGACTGTACCTTAATTAAGGCCACGGTCGGTTCCTTCCCATTCCTAGGCCTTTCATGTCCCATCGTCGCCATAGGACCTATCTGTGTCGGTGCGACGTAAAGCAAATAGCAAAAAGAGAAAAAGCTTCCTTCCAACTCCTAGGCCTTTCCTATCCCATCGTCGCCATAAGACCTATCTGTGTCGGTGCGATGTAAAAAGCCACTAGGAAAAAGTATAAATTCCTTTTATGAGGATACTTATATCTCAAAAACTGAAGATGTTGGAGGCATGAACATTTGCATTTGGAATCTTCTTTCATAGTAAAAAACACGTGTTCTTTTGTCTTCGGAAAATCCACTTAACTGGGGTGAATGAATTGAAAAATTATTTCAATTATTTGTTTGAGGATACTTATATCTCAAAAGGTAAAGATGTTAAAGACGTGAAATTCGGTTTTTGACATCTTTAAAAAAACAAAAAAACGCACATTTGGGGAGGGGGGAATCAACGTAACGGGTAGGTAATTGGGAAGTGGGTGAAAAAGGAGTTGAATTACTTTTATGAGGATGCTTACATCTCAAGAACTGAGGATGTACAGACGTGAAAATTAATATTTGGAATCTCCTTTAAAATATTGAAACACGCATTTGTTTTTCGGAAAATTGACGGAAGGAGAGTGGGGTATTTAATAAGCAAATAAGGAGTTGAAATGTTTTCATGATGATACCTTATCTTATAAACTGAAGCTGTTACAGACCTGAAAGTTGGTATTTTGAATTTCGTTATCAGAAAGTCCACTTAAAAAGGGAGAAGGTTGGAAAGAAGTGAAGAAGAAGAAGTTGAATTATTCTCATGAACTACACATTTAGCTCAAAAACTGAAGGTGTTACAGACGTACAGACATGAAAACTGGTATTTGGAACCTCCTTTAAAAATAATGAAACACGTATTTTTTTGTTTTCGGAAAATCCAGTTAAGTTTATTAAAAGAATTGGAAAAGTGGGTGAATTTTCAAAATGAGTACCGGTATATCTACAATATATGTCAAAAACATAACATGTTAGAGACAAGAAACTTCGTATTTGAAAAGTACTTTAAAAATACTTGAACATGTAACTTTTTGTTTTCGGAGAAGGCACTTGGTAGGGGGTGAGAAGAAGTGAAAAGTAGTTGAATTATTTTTATGAGGATACTTATATCATAAAAACTGAAGATGTAACAGAAGTGAAAATTGGTATTTGAAATCTCCTCTAGAAATTGATAAACATGTATTTTTGTTTTCGGAAAATACCCATACATGGTGGTGGAGTTGGGGGAAGGACTGATCAGGGGGTTGAATTCTTTTTATGGGGATACTTATGTATATCTCAAAAACTGGAGATTTTACAGGTGTGGGAATAGATATTTGGAATCTCCTTTAAAAGTTAAAACAAATGTATTTATTTTTTCGAATTGAGAGAAGACTGTTTCTCACATGTATAGTTCTATGTCGCATGATTGTCTTAGCCCCAAAATGTAATACCACAAACATGGTTTACAAAGAATTTCTGGGGTAAATGAAACTCAGGTTTTGGGTGAGTTGTTATACTTTAGGAATTTTCAGATAATGTCTTAGTACAATGCCGAGGAACGATTACTTTGATCAAATTACGAAATCCACGCGAGCGAAGCCGCTGGTAAGTGCTAGTTATATATATGTTAACATTTGGAAGAAAATTACGTTTTCGGTGTAATTAAATACAGATTGGGAAAGTATTGAGAAAGAGAGAATATTAACAGAAGATTTGTACTGTACTTGAAATAAGTTATAATATCATTTAACAAGTGAGAGGAAACCTTCAAGCCAGTAACTAATATTCAAAAAGAAAAGATAAAAGACATTCTTCCTAGACCACATTATACAGAAGGAACAATAGTGTTAGAACTCTAATAGATCCTATAATTCTAAATAGACAATATACCTCACAGGTAATCTAACAACAACGCCTTGGATGTCGAAATACATCGACTATAACAATTATTTCCTCCCAAGAAACAGTCTACACAACTATTAAAATTAAAACCATATGTCATAAAAATAAGAAACCGAAGACACCCCAACGTAAGGTTCACTACAGCAGTTGCAAATGGAACAGGATTTTAGGCCTGTGGGTAGATTACATTATATAGATTTGAAATTTGAAGAGAGCTATTGGTTTTGTCGCATAATCCAAATCTATTACTTACAGTAATAAAATTAACCACTAATAAAATGTGAAGTGTCAGCCCTCGTAGAATTGAAGTCACAGTCCACCTACTTATATGTAAGATGCGTGGGACGATGTATGAGAGCAAATTTAGTCTGACAAGATATTTCTGTTTGACTCAACAGGTTGGAGAAAAGAACTATAGAGGAGCTCCATAGATGAAGGTTTCTCACGAAGTGAAGAATTAAACATGAGTCCCGCCCTTCTGCCACTATCGATGTATAAATGCGGACGGGTTTAGTAAGCCACACCGAGGGGTATTTATACCCCGAATTATGGAAGCGCTGATAAACAGCATACTAGAAAACACACTTTAGAACAGTGTAGATTCACAGTGACGTCAATATGTGACGTAGCGGTTAGCGTCAGGCCGGAGAACAGGAGACAGACTGTGTGGGTGTATGATGGAGATTAATGCTGCAGACAAGCCGAACGAAGTGCTCTGAGTTGAAATGTTGAAGTTTGACAAGGTAATCCGAGGTTATTACAACTTGTGCTTTGAAAAAAGTTGCCATACGCTGACATTTGGGTTGCGAATTCGAGAAAAGTGAATTGCGATTTGAGGACACCTTGAATATTCCACGGACTTTCAACCAAAATATTAAGATGTATTCGTATTTACTAAAATTCTCGGTCGTACGTATGTCGAATTCGGTGGAATGTGATCTTTAGCATAATATGAAGAACCTTTAAGCTAGTTCATAACGTTCGTCAAGTTGTTCTCTTTTGAAAATGGGAATCGTTATAACGACGCTGCTGAGGTGTTACCGTCCTGACTGAAAACAAGTGATATGAGTTTCGATTTCAGCTCAGCCTAATTTTATTTCGGGAATTGTATTTGAAAATGTAATGTCGTTTAATAAAAGCTTCAGAACAGAATATTGCCTTCATTTGACTATTTTTGCTTCACGGCATTAAGCATAGAATAGCATAACTGTATATTTAGCAATGGCATTTATTAAGACGCAAGTTTGTTTATGAAACGAGCGTAAGCGAGCTTCATAATTTTCATAAGAACGTCTTAATTACCACTGTAGTAGAGATGCAGAGGACTGCTTACATCCAACCATAATTCAATGTTCTTTTGAGTTTTTAATTTATTGAATTATATCCGTACGAATATATGTTTTTTTATTTCTTTCCCTGAAGGGCTACAGCGGCCCACTGAAAGGATGACGCCCACTCCCTCGTCTGGATATTTGTAAAGGTGATTTGAGATGCAGTGAAAAGTGAGAAAGGGATCGACCTGGTCTATAAAATGAACTGTCTCTGCATTTTCCTGAAAGTGAGATTGGTGACCCACAGAAAAATAGTTTCGGGACAGTCGACGGTGGAGTCGTCTGCTATATTGAAAACGAAAATCGTTAAGTGCAAAAGCGCGTGTGTACCATCTACAAGAACTTTGATAACATCTAAAAACGAACAATCTTTTCAAGAAACACCTCGCAATAAGATATGCATCACTGAAACGAAAATATGATATTCATAGAACACCTTTAATAGTGTTCTCAGAAATTATTAAACTATTCAGAGTACTGGAATATTGTTTGACAAATATCTGGCCTCAATGTTTGAACGATAATGTTCTCAACTATTGCGACAGACGTGATGCGTGGTATATCGTCGCTGCCGGAACAAAACCTCTCATGTGAAATATTTTAGCTTGGAATTTTGGCCGCTAATATCCTGTCATCTCAGATGCAATGCTGCGTGAATATTGTCAGGGCATTCTCGCTCTTCATTATACCAGTTGGCTCCCGAACGCCGTGCTTTCTACTTACAAATGTCCCGCACGCACAAATGATCAATGGGATGTCTAACAACTGATTTTCACAGGGGCAATACTGCCAGCGGGTAGGTTACGTCAGAATATGAAGAAATAAGAACCAGCCTGTCGCTCGCAGCATGTTACTCAGCGTTACAGGTTTAATGCACCCGTTGCAATAGTAAACATCGTTTTCCACCGCATATTTCCAGGCTGGTGTATGGTACAGACGCACTATATTTGCTGTCAGCATATCGGCAATGGATAGTGTGTTCAGCAGCGACAAATACACAGACATTATTTTAATTTGGAGAACCTGATAGAAATGCGGCCGAAGCTCCAGACAGACGTAGGCTAATGCCCCCTACACACGTATTTCACCGAACAGTATTAGTTTTTGTTTCATACAAGCAACTCTATTATCGAGTGGAATTTCTACACGTTTATAAATATTAATAATTACATTTCCTTTTCTGTATATTTGGCGTATTTAGAAACTGCAGTGGTGATTAGGGTGTGGGGCGAAGAGGGACAGTGGCACCGTCCCCCTACTTTTTGGAGTAAACATTACAATTTTTCCACTTTAGCCAGCTGGCACTAGGAATTATTTAAAAATCTATTTGTGAAAGCCTTGTTGTCTTATCTGCTAATTCCTTCCTTTATTTTTTAATTATTAACATAATTATTGGACGTAGTCTATTTCTAGCCGATCAATTGACTCATCAGTATAACCTTCTCTCTCGAGTTTCAATGATACAATGTAGGGTGATTTCAAGATGGCGTCTTCCTTTATTTATAGTTTTTCCGTACCCTACCTTAGGCATTTTTCTTGCCGCCAAGAAAAATTTTCGTCCTTTTTCCGACTTTGTGGAAATGTATTTTAAAGAGTTTTCACTGTAACCAAGTACTTGCTAAATTGCTAGTGACATTGTTCATGAACATTTAAAATTATCCCGTACCAAATTAAGTGGTTAAATGACCTCATTTGATAGGCACTACATTCTGACGACTTGGCGTGGGTTGAATGGACACACGCGTCTTTCATGAAATGTTCACAGAAACGGCTTATCAATCTCAAATCTGTATTACTAAAGACCAATTGTCTTACAGATAACTACAGGGCACTCATTATACTACGTTCACTGCTAATTCCTTTTATTAAATATACTTATTTGACCAACACTTTATTTTGTATCTATCCACCTTCGACACGTGTGGATGACGTCACATCTCATAGCGTGGGAAAGAAAATAGCAACCTTCATGCCTCGCGTCGCCTCTGCGATATAAATATATATTCGAGCTTCCCATTGCGCTTAATATGAGGCCTCGTGTGGTAAATTTAAGACTCAAATTTCTTGGGGAAGAAAAGGGCCTGGGTTCAATACATAAGAAACCAGTTGAAGTCTGCAGTGAATCAAATATTTTTTCCAAAATTATAATTGTCAGAGGAGTCTACTTTATTAGGTACTAGCAAGATACGCGTGCTTCGCTACGGTATTATACTGAAATTTAGAATTGAATGCTTATATTTTTATATAAAATCCGCCGAAATTTGCGATTTGATTTGTTTTCTAATAGTTTACGGCAAGCTTCCTCCCATTTTTCAATCTTTCTTTCCAGCAATCGATTTCGTACTTCCCGGGCTAGGTCCAGGTATTCCACCCGGTCAATTGGGTCCCTAAATCTTTGCCATCTTCTATAAGCATTTTTAATGTGGATCAAATCCTGAAGAGATCCAGCGTGGTGTCGTCTTGGGTGCCTTGGCGATACTGAACCCGCGGCCGGACTGCATTCTTAGTCATTACCCGCCCAGGACCCGTTTCCAGCGCGGTCCGCACATTTGAGGACGGTCCAGAACATTATTATTATTATTATTATTATTATTATTATTATTATTATTATTATTATTATTATTATTATTATTATTATTATTATCATTATGTTATGAACCCCACAAGGAGTCGCAAGACCGCTACTTGGCGGTAAATTACATCTGCTGTCATTGTCATTGTTGAGAATGTGACCAGCACCATTGTCGCGCGTAGGCAAGTGTGCGGGATTTCTGGCGATACGAATGACATACTTCCGTGCATTATTGACCTTATTATAGAGGTGAACAATTGGACGGTCAATCTCATTCCTGTCGTTTATTTCAAATGTGTTTAAAATTTTAATTATATGCCAGGAGAATCTACTGTATTCTAAGAACGTTCTCCGAAGGAAAAGATGGCTCTTGAAAAAGAACCCAGGAAAGATTAAAAACGTTCGGTTCATGATCACAATAAGTACATCGAAGATCTACAGCAAGTTTCCAGTCATTCGACAGGGTCAGGAATGGAATGAATAAAGCCCCCATCTAGCGGCGACAAAAGGAATTGTGCCGGCTGCCGAAACCTGTCGCACTCCTCAGGTGCAATGATTAATGAATGACAAATAAAATGAAATTATACTGAACAGTGTTGCTGGAATGAATGATGACAGGGAAAACCGGAGTATCCGGAGAAAAACCTGTCCCGCCTCCGTTTTGTTAGGCACGAATGTCACATGGAGAGACCGGAATTTGAACCACGGAACCCAGCTGTGAGAGGCCGGCGCGCTGCCGCCTGAACAACAGAGGCTCCTTATAAATACATTATGAACAGTAAAGTCAATTGGTCTCTCCTCCTTTTACACCCCACTGCCGTTAAGTTTATTCCCCCCCCCCCAAGAAAAAATTAAATTAGGCGCGTTTCTTTATGTTTAAAGGAGATTCCAAACACCAATGTTCATGTCTATTACCTTCAGTTTTTCACTTTCACACTCCTCTCACCCCCCCACCCCAAGTGAATTTTCCGTCAAAAAATACTTGATTCTTTAATAGTAAACAATCTTCTAAATACCAATTATCACGACTCTAACTTCTTCAGTTTTTGATTAATATGTCCTCATGAAAGGAATTCAATTCCTTTTTCACTCCCCCCCCCCAAGATGATTCCCTCCCAAAACGGGTTTTTCTTTGTTTTTAAAGGAGAACCAAATACCAATTTTCACGTCTGTAGGCCCTGACAACCTTAGCTTTTATTAGATGTAAGTATTCTCATTCAGTTAAGTCAATTAATTTTAAATTCCTTCACCTCCCTCCCCCCCTAACTCTCATTGGATTTTCCGAGAATATGTGTTTCTTTACTTTTAAAGCAGATTCCAAATATCAAATTTCATGTCTGTAACATCTCCATTTTTGAGATAACAGTAACCTAATTAACACCATTTTCAGTCACTTTTACCCCCACCCCCGTCCACCCAAGTGGTATTTCCGAAAACTAAAAATACACATTTCTTTATTTCTAATAGAGATAAAAATACCATTTTTCATTTCTGTAACATGTTAAGTTTTTTGAGATATACTGTGGAAATTCTCATTTTAAATTTCACCTCATTTTTAGTTCCCCTAAAGAGGAGTTTTCCAAAAACAAATCACCTATGTTTCTTTATATTTACAGGAGATTCCAAATACCACATTTTGCGTCTGTAACATTCTACGTTTCTCAGATATTCTGTAGATGTAGTCTTTCAAAAAATTCACCCCAATTTGTCACTCCTGTTTAACCGCCACTAATTGGATTTTCCAAATAAAATACGTGTTTCTTTATTTGAAAGGAGATCCCATATACAAATTTTCAGGTCTGTAATATCTTCAGTTTCTGAGATATATGTATCCTCATTAAAGGCATTCAACCCATTATTCACCCTTTTAACCCCTCCTATAGGGATTTACAGAAAAAAATAAGTGTTTCTTTATTTTTAAAGCAGATTGTAAATATCAACTTTTACATGTGCAAACTTTTAAAGTTTTGAGATGTAGATACACGCATTTTAAAAATCCAACCACTTTTCACCCCCCGCCCCCCACTATTTGGATTTTCCAAAAGCAAAATAATTGTTTGTTTATTCTTAAAGGAGATCCCACAGGTCTGTAATATCTTCACTTTCTGAGATTTAAGTATCCTCATTAAAGGCATTCAACCCCTGTTTCACCCCTCCTATTGGGATTTCCCGAAAACAAAAAGTACATGTTTTTTATTTTTAAAGGAGATTCTAAATACTAATTTTTACATATGTAAACTTTTAAAGTTTTAAGATGTAGATACACTCATTTCAAAAATTCACCCCCATTTTCACCCCCAGTTATTTGGATTCTCCAAAAACGAAGAAATACCTGTTTCTGTATTTTTAAAGTAGATCCCAAATACCAATTTTCAGGTCTGTAATATCTTCAGGTTCTGAAATATAAGTAGCCTCATTAAAGGCATTCAACAATTTTTCACCTTTTTTCACCCTTCCTACTGGGATTTTCCGAAAACAAAAAAAAAAATAAGTGTTTATTTTTAAAGGAGATTCTAAATACCAATTTTTACATGTGTAATCTTTCAAAGATTTGAGATATAGATACGCTCATTTTAAAAATGCACCCTCCCATTAATTGGATTTTCCAAAAACAAAAAATACGTGTTTCTTAATTCTTAAGAGAGATCAAAAGTACCAATTTTCAGGTCTGTAATATCTTCAGTTTCCGAAATATAAGTACCGGTATCCTGACTAAAGGCAGTCAACCCCTTTTTCACCCTTTTTCACTCCTCCTATTGGGATTTTCTGAAAACAAAAAATGCGTGTTTCCTTATTTTTAAAGAAGATTCTAATTACTAATGTTTATATCTGTACACTTTTAAAGTTTTGAGATATAGATACACTCATTTTAAAATTTCACCCCCCTTTTCACCCCTTAGCGACGGAATATCCAAAAACCCTCTCTTAGCGAGCACCCACGTCTTAATATGAATGTATCCCCAAAATTTAATTTCTTTATGTCCAGTAGTTTTGGCTCGGCGATGATGAATCAGTCAGTCAGTCAGTCAGTCAGTCAGTCAGTCAGGACAAGTTATTTTATATATATACTAGCAAGATACCCGTGCTTCGCTACGGTATTATACTGAAATTTATAATTGAATGCTTATTGTTTTAGATATATAATCCGACGAAATTCGCGATCTGACTCGTTTTCTGCGAGAATCCACCAAAATTCCCGATCTGACTGGTTTTCTATTATTTTACGGCTCGTTTCCTCCCATTTTTCAATCTTCCTTTCCAGCAATCAATTTCGTACTTCCCGGGCTAGGCTAAGGTATTCCTCCCGTTCAGATGGGTCCGTAAATCTTTGCCATCTTTTCTTATAATCATTTTTAATATGGATAAAATCCTTCAGGAGATCCGGCGTGGTGTCATATTGGGTGCCTTGGCGGCACTGAACCCGCGGCCGGACTGCATTCTTAGTCATTACCCGTCCAGGAGCCGTTTCCAGCGCGGTCCGCACATTTGACGACGGTCCGGAATATTATTATTATTATTATTATTATTATTATGTGTTGCTAGAATGGCTGATGACAGGGAAAACCAGAGTATCCGGAGAAAAACCTGTCCCGCCTCCGTTTTGTCCAGCACGAATGTCACATGGAGTGAACGGGATTTGAACCACGGAACCCAGCTGTGAGAGGCCGGCGCGCTGCCGCCTGAGCAACGGAGGATCCTTATAAGTACATTAATAACTGTAATATCAATTGGTTTCACCTCCTTCTACACCCCACCGCCGTTAAGTTTATTTACCGCCACCCCCCCCCAAAAAAAAGAATTAAAAGAATGCTTGTTTCTTTATGTTTAAGGGAGATTCCAAACACCAATGTTCACGTCTATTACCTTCAGTTTTGAGATATAAGTATCCCAATAAAAATAACTTACTTTCTGCACTTCATATAACAATACTCCCCCCCCCCCCAAGTGAATTTTCCCGCAAAAAATACTTGTTTCCTTAATAGTAAAGGATCTTCTTAAATACCAATGATCACGACTCTAACTTCTTCAGTTTTTGATTTATGTGTCCTCATGAAAGGAATTCAACTCCTTTACACTCCCGCCCTCCAAGATGGTTTCGCCACCAAGACGCTCTTTTCTTTGTTTTTAAAGGAGATCCAAATACGAATTTTCACGTCTGTAACAACTTTAGTTTTTATTAGATGTATGTATTCTCATACAATTAAGCCAATTAATTTTTCAATTCTTCCCCCCCCCCCTTCATTGGATTTTCCGACAATACGTGTTTCTTTACTTTTAAAGCAGATCGCAAATATCAAATTTCACGTCTGTAACGTCTTCATTTTTGTGATATCAGTAGCCTAATTAAAAGAATTCAACACCATTTTCAGTCACTTTTACCACCTCCCTCCACCCAAGTGGTATTTCCGAAAACTAAAAACACACGTTTCTTTATGTTTAATAGAGATAAACAATACCTTAACTTCTATAACATGTTAAGTTTTTTAGATATACTGTAAAAATTCTCATTTTAAAATTTCACCCATTTTGAGTTCACCTTAAGTGGAGTTTCCAAAAACAAATCACCTATGTTTATTTACATTTACAGGAGATTCCAAACACCCACTTTTTACGTCAGTAACATTTTACGTTTCCAAGATATTCTGTAGATATAGTCTTTCAAAAAATTCACCCCAATTTGTCACTCCTGTTTAACAGCCATTAATTGGATTTTCCCCAAAACTAAGAATTACGTGTTTCTTTATTTTTAAAGGAGATCCCATATACAAATTTTCAGTTCTGTAATATCTTTCGTTTCTGAGATATATGTATCCCCATTAAAGGCATTCAACCCATTTTTCACCCCTTTTACACCCCTCCTATTAGGATTTACAAGAAAAAAAATACGTGTTCCTTTATTTTTAGAGAAGATTCTAACTACCAATTTTTACATCTGTAAATTTTAAAGTTTTAAGATGTAGACGCACTCATTTTTAAAAATTCACCCCCCCTTTTCACCCCCCAATATTTGGATTTTCCAAAAACGAAAAAACTACGTGTTTCTTTACTTTTAAAGTAGATCCAAAATACCAATTTTCAGGTCTGTAATATCTTCAGGTTCTGAAATATAAGTAGCCTCATTAAAGGCATTCAACCCATTTTTCACCCTTTTACACCCTTCCTATTGGGATTTTCCGAAAACAAAAGAATACGTGTTTCTTTATTTTTAATGGAGATTCTAAATACCAATTTTTACATCTATAAACTTTAAAAGTTTTGAGATATAGATACACTCATTTTAAAAAATCACCCCCTTTTCACCCCCCCATTAAGTGGATTTTCCACAAACAAAAAAATACGTGTTTCTTTATTTTTAAAGGAGATCCCAAACACCAATTTTCAGGTCTGTAATATCTTCAGGTTCTGAGATATAAGTATCCTCATTAAAGGCATTCAACCCATTTTCACCCCTTTTCACTCCTCCTATTGCGATTTTCCGAAAACAAAAAAGTACGTGTTTCTTTATTTTTAATGAAGATTCTAAATACCAATTTTTACATCAGCAAACTTTAAAAGTTTCGAGATATAGATTCACTCATTTTAAAAATTCACCCCCTTTTCACCCTCCCATTAATTGATTTTCCAAAAACCAAAAAATACGTGTTTCTTTATTTTTAAAAGAGATCAAAAGTACCAATTTTGAGGTCTGTCATATCTTCAGTTTCTGATATATAAGTACCGGTATCCTGATTAAAGGCATTCAACCCATTTTCCCCCATTTTCACCCTTTTTCACCCCTCCTATTGGGATTTTCTGAAAACAAAAGAATACGTGTTTCCTTATTTTTTAAGAAGATTCTAAATACACAATTTTCACATCTATAAACGTTTAAAGTTTTGAGATATAGATACACTCATTTTAAAATTTCATCCCCCCTTTTCACCCCCTTACCGAAGGAATATCCAAAAATCCTCTCTTAGCGAGCACCTACATCATAATGTGAATATATCCCCAAAATTTCATTTCTTTATGTCCAGTAGTTTTGGCTCGGCGATGATGAATCAGTCAGTCAGTCAGGACAAGCTATTTTATATATATACTAGCAAGATACCCGTGCTTCGCTACGGTAATATACTGAAATTTATAATTGAATGCTTATCGTTTTATATACAACCCGCCGATATTCGTGATCTGACTCGTTAACTGAGAGATTACGGCAACGTTCCTCCCATTTTTCAATCTTTCTTTCCAGCAATCGATTTCGTATTTCCCGGGCTAGGTCCAGGTATTCCACCCGGTCAGTTGGGTTCCTAAATCTTAGCCATGCTTTCCTATAAGCATTTTTAATGTAGATCAAATCCTTGAGGAGATCCGGCGTGGTGTCCTCTTAGGTGCCTTGGCGGTACTAAACCGGCGGCCGGACTGCAATCGTAGTCATTACCCGTCCAGGACCCGTTTCCAGCACGGTCCGCACATGTTGACGACGGTCATTATTATTATTATTATTATTATTATTATTATTATTATTATTATTATTATTATTATTATTATTATTATTATTATTATTATTGTTATTGTTATTAGGGTGGTTGAAATTAATTGAATTTAGGTATTATTACTATTATTATTATTATTATTATTATTATTATTATTATTATTATTATTATTATTATTATTATTATTATTATTGATGTTCTGAACCCCACAGCAATATGCAAGACCGCTACTTGGCGGTAAAATACATCTGCTGCCATTGTCATTGCTAACAATGTGACCAGCACCATTGTTGCGCGTAGGCAAGTGTGCGGAATTTCTGGCGATACGAATGACATACCTCCGTGTATTATTGACCTTATTATAGAGGTGAACAATTTGACGGCCAATCTCATTCCTATCGTTTATTTCAAATGTGTTTAAATTTTTATTTATATGCCAGGAGAATCTACTCTAATCTAAGAACGTTCTCCGAAGGAAAATATGGCTGTTGAAAAAGAACCCAGGAAAGATTAAAAATGATCAGTTTATGATCAGAATAAGTACATCGCAAGTCTACAGCCTGTTTCCTATCATTCGACAGGATCAGTGATGGAATGAATAAAGCCCCATCTAGCGGCGACAATAGGAATTGTGCCGGCTGCCGAAGCTCCCCTCTGGGGCAATGATCGATGAGTGACAAATGAAATGAAATATTGGACAGTGTAGCTGGAATGAATGATAACAGGGAAAGCCGGAGTATCCGGAGAAAAAAACGTCCCGCCTCCATTTTGTCCAGCACGAATGTCACATGGAGTGACCGGGATTTGAAACACGGAACCCAGCTGTGAGAGGCCGGCGCGCTGCCGACTGAGCAACGGAGGCTCCTTATAAGTACATTACGAACAGTAAAATCAATTGGTCTCACCTCCTTTTACACCCCACCACCGTTAAGTTTATTTACCCCCACCCTCCAAAAAATTAAACAAAGGCGTGTTTCTTTATGTTTAAAGGAGATTCCAAATACCAATATTCACGTTTATTACCTTCAGTTTTGAGATGTAAGTATCCCCTTAAAAATAATTCACGTTTTTAACTTCCTTCCACACTCCCCCCCCCCCTCCCTCACAAAGTGATATTAAAGCAAAAAAATACTTGTTCCTTTAATAGTAAAGGATCTTCTAAATACCAATTATCACCACTCTAACCTCTTCAGTTTTTGATTTATGTGTCCTCATGAAAGGAATTCAACTCCTTTTCACTCCCGCCTCCCCCCCCCCAAGATTGTTTCCCCCCAAAACGCGCTTTTCTTTGTTTTTAAAGGAGATCAAAATACCAATTTTCACGTCTGTAACAACTTTAGTTTTTATTAGATGTATGTATTCTCATACAATTAAGTCAATTAATTTTTTCTATCCTTTAACACTCCAAATCCCCTTTATTGGATTTTCCGAGAAGACGTGTTTGTTTACTTTTAAATCAGATTCCAAAAATAAAATTTCACGTGTGTAACATCTTCATTTTTGGGATATCAGTAGCCTAATTAAAAGAATTCAACACCATTTTCAGTCAATTTTACCCCCCCACCCCCCACTACCCAAGTTGTATTTCCGAAAACTAAAAATACACTCTTCTTTATTTTTAATAGGATAAAAAAATGACCATTTTTCACTTCTGTACATGTTAAGTTTTTTGAGATATTCTGTAGCAATTCTCATTTTAAAATTTCACCCCATTTTAGTTCCCCTTAAGTGGAGTTTCCAAAGACAAATCACCTATGTATCTTTACACTTACAGGAGATTCCAAATACCCACTATTCACGTCTGTAACATTTTACGCTTCTCAGATATTCTGTAGATATAGTCTTTCAAAAAATTCACCCCAATTTGCCACTCCTGTTTAACCGCCATTAATTGAATTTTCCAAAAGCAAAAATATACGTGTTTCTATATTTTTAAAGGAGATCCCATTTACAAATTTTCAGTTCTGTAATATCTTCAGTTTCTGGGATATATGTATCCTCATTAAAGGCATTCAACCCATTATTCACCCTTTTACACCCCTCCTATTGGGATTTAGAGAAAACAAAGAAATACGTGTTCCTTTATTTTTAAGGGAGATTCTAAACACCAATTTTTACATCTGTAAACGTTTAAAGTTTTAAGATGTAGACACACTCATTTTAAAAATTCACCCCCCTTTTCACCCCCCATTATTTCGATTTTCCCAAAACGAAAAATACCTGTTTCTTTATTTTTAAAGTAGATCCCAAATACCAATTTTCAGGTCTGTAATATATTCAGTTTCTAAGATATAAGTATTCTCTTTAAAGACATCCGAACCCATTTTTCACCCCTTTTCACCCCTCCTATTAGGATTTTCCGAAAACAAAAAAATGCGTGTTCTTTTATTTTAAATGAAGATTCTAAATACCAATTTTTACATCTCTAAACTTTAAAACATTTGAGATATAGATGCACTCATTTTAAAAATTCACCCCCCTTTTCACCCTCGCATTAATTGGATTTTCCAAAAACAAAAAAATATGTGTTCCTTTATTTTTGAAAGCGATCAAAAGTACCAATTTTGAGGTCTGTAATATCTTCAGTTTCTGAGATATATGTATTCTCTTTAAAGGCATTCAACACATTTTTCACCCCTTTTCACTCCTCCTATTGGGATTTTCCGAAAACAAAAAAATACGTGTTCGTTTATTTTTAATGAAGATTTCAAATACTAATTTTTACATCTCTAAACTTTAAAACTTTTGAGATATAGATGCACTGATTTTAAAAATTCACCCCCCCTTTCACCCTCGCATTAATTGGATTTTCCAAAAATAAAAAAATATGTGTTTCTTTATTTTTCACAGCGATAAAAGTACCAATTTTGAGGTCTGTAATATCTTCAGTCTCTGAGATATAAGTAGCGTATCCGGATTAAAGGTATTCAACCCCTTTTTCACCCTTTTTCACCCCTCCTATTGGGATTGTCTGAAAACAAAAAATACGTGTTTCCTTATTTTTTAAGAAAATTCTAAATACCAATTTTCACATCTGTAAACTTTTAAAGTTTTGAGATATAGACACACTCATTTTAAAATTTCACCCCCGTTTTCACCCCCTTAGCGACCGAATATCCAAAAATCCTCTCTTAGCGAGCACCTACATCTTAACATGAATATATCCCCAAAATTTCACTTCTTTATGTCCAGTAGTTTTGGCTCGGCGATGATGAATCAGTCAGTCAGTCAGGACAAGCTACTTTATATATATATATATAGATAGACTAGCAAGGTACCCGTGCTTCGCTACGGTATTATACTGAAATTTATAATTGAATGCTTATTATTTTAGATATATTATCCGCCGAAATTCGCGATCTGACTCGTTTTCTGCGAGAATCCGCCAAAATTCGCGATCTGACTCGTTTTCTAATAGATTACGGCAAGTCTCCCTCCATTTCTCAATCTTTCTTTCCAGCAATCGATTTCGTACTTCCCAGGCTAGGTCCAGGTATTCCACCCGGTCAGTTGCGTTCCTAAATCTTTGCCATCTTTCCCTATAAGCATTTTCAATATGGATGAAATCCTTCAGGAGATCCGGCGTGGTGTCGTCTTGGGTGCTTGGCGGTTCTGAACCCGCAGCCGGACTGCATTCTTAGTCATTACCCGTCCAGGACCCGTTTCCAGCGCGGTCCGCACACCTGACGACGGTCCAGAACCTTATTATTATTATTATTATTATTATTATTATTATTATTATTATTATTATTATTATTTATTATTATTATTATTATTATTATTATTATTATTATTATTATTATAGATGTTCTGGACCCAACAGCAAGATGCAAGACCGCTACTTGGCGGTAAATTACATCTGCTGCCATTGTCGTTGTTGAGAATGTGACCAGCACCATTGTCGCGCGTAGGCAATTGTGGGGGATTTCTGGCCATACGAATGACATACTTCCGTGCATTATTGACCTTATTATAGAGGTGAAAAACTGGACGGTCAATCTCATTCCTATCGTGTATTTCAAATGTGTTTAAATTTTTAAATATATACCAGGAGAAGGTACTGTAATCTAAGAACGTTCTCCGAAGGAAAAGATGGCTCTTGAAAACGAACCCAGGAAAGATTAAAAAATGATCGGTTTATGATCAGAATAAGTACATCGAAAATCGACAGCCTGTTTCCAGTCATTCGACAGGGTCAGGAATGGAATGAATAAAGCCCCCATCTAGCGGCGACAATAGGAATTGTGCCGGCAGCCGAAACCTGTCGCACTCCTCTGGGGCAATGATTAATGGATGACAAATGAAATTAAATTATATTGGACAGTGTTGCTGGAATGAATGATGATAGGAAAAATCGGAGTATCCGGAGAAAAACCTGTCCCACCTCCGTTTTGTTAGGCACGAATGTCACATGGAGAGACCGGGATTTGAACCACGGAACCCAGCGGTGAGAGGCCGCCGCGCTGCCGCCTGAGCAATGGAGGCTCCTTATAAATACATTATGAACAGTAAAATCAATTGGTCTCAACTCCTTTTACACCCCACCGCCGTTAAGTTTATTTACCCCCCTCCCCCCAAAAAATTAAAGAAGGCGTGTTTCTTTATGTTTAATGGAGATTACAAACACCATTGTTTACGTCTATTACCTTCAGTTTTCAGATTAAAATAATTCAGTTTTATTGACTTTCACACTCCTCCCCCCCCCCTCAAGTGAATTTTCCGGCATAAAATACTTGTTTCTTTAATAGTAAAGGATCTTCTAAATACCAATTATCACGACTGTAACTTCTTCAGTTTTTGATTTATGTGTCCTCATGAAAGGAATTCAACTC
Source organism: Anabrus simplex (assembly GCF_040414725.1). Classification (NCBI taxonomy): domain Eukaryota; kingdom Metazoa; phylum Arthropoda; class Insecta; order Orthoptera; family Tettigoniidae; genus Anabrus; species Anabrus simplex. Next base: position 791,553,513 of record NC_090266.1, on the reverse strand, counting down.
CTTTTCTGAATTTCTGAATTTATTGATGAACAACACAGGCGTTTAGCCCCAATACATGTTCACAATAGAGTTCTACCTAAGCCACCCTACAACTAAATAAATAGCTGAATAAATAAACAAATAATACTATTAATAATCCGCTGGCCAACGGTTGATTCCCTCTATGAACCGTTTGCCAATATCAACATATAATATCACCTGCGCGATCTCCGAGCCAGACAACTCCTTCTACCAAGTGTCCTAGTTGACACTGCACATTCCACACCTCCATTGTTTTTCTACATGACCCACTCTGAGTTGCTGTGCTCAGGCAGACCTTGCCTCGCCAGCCATATCCATGTTTACCTCACACCTCACCTGTCGCAACTTTGTCCTTTAGCAATACATATCTCCTACACCCCTCCATCTCCACAATTTCGCCACCAATAGATTTGTATATTACACAATACATCAATGAATCACCATCATAATTAAATGATCAGATTTACCTACCAAGCTTTCTTCCACTTACGCCACCAAACCAAAATTTCACCTATAAATACCAAACACTCATATCTACCACCTCTCTAACACCACCTTTCACATATTATAGCAATACACTCTTTACCTATACCAACACATACCACCATCACCGACAAGTTCACTATACAGACACATCTATTACAACTTCAACTCCACCTAATAAAAACACCTCAAGACAATTATTCAAACAAAACACAACTTCTCAAATCTCATCCCTTTCCACGCTTAAATTCTGATATTACGTGTACCACCACTCCTCCATCTCCAAATATCAACAATAAATAAACACACTTCATTACCTATATATTCAACCATGCTTCGACAATAACAACTCGTCTTCTGTCATCCACCATCTTATATCACCACTTCTCCAACACCTCATTTCAACAATATAACACCTCCTAATTTAATCATAACACATACTCATATACCTATTATACCTATTATACCAACACATACCACCATCACCTTCAAGTTCACTATACAGACACATCAATTCCAATCAACCATACCGCAACTTTTACCAATCTGCGTTAACATTGCTTCATTTCATTTCATTCCGTCATAACACTCCATAATAAAATCACCTCTCATCTCCAGAAATTTCGGAAATGAATAACAAATACCAAGCACGCCTCCAAAAATTTTTGGCCAGCAATACTCCAACACCACATTTTAGCAATACCACACCAACCCTACCTCATATACCACCTCTACTTCTTCTACAAATACACTCACCTTCTGCCATCCACCATCTTATACCACCACTTCTCCAACACCACATTTCAACCCTATAACATATCATAATTTAATACTTCCAACACCACACTTCAGCATACCAGCTCTACTCCTTCCACAAATACACTCACCTTCTGCCATCCACCATCTTATACCACCACTTCTCCCACACCACATTTCCACCCTATAACATATCATAACTTGCATTTACCATACACTCATACTCATCCTACCCGTCATAATTACCTACTGAAGACTCCATCTTCTACCAAACCAAAATTTACAAATAGCCGAGTTACATTACTACATCTCCATACCTTTCCAACACCACATTTCAACATATACCACCTCTACTTCCAACACCACATTTCAGCCCTAACACGCAATTACCTACTGAAAACTCCATCTTCTACCAAACCAAACTTTTACTACATCTCCATACCTTTCCAACACCACATTTCAACATATACCACCGCTACTTCCAACACCACATTTCAGCCCTAACACACACTCGTCTGCCATCACTCAGCATTTATACCAGACACCAATAATATTATAATAAACTCACCTCTTTCCAGCTCCAAAAATTAAATAGCCATACCAGACACCAATACAATAATACCACCTCCCAACTCCCACGAAATCAGCCGTAAATAAACCATCTCAATACCAATCCGTACATAATACCAAACCATACATCCGATATAACACTTATCCAACACCACATTTACCACCACTCCTCCAGCTCCAAATATCAGCAAACTGCCGTCCACCATCTTATACCACCACTTCTCCAACACCACATTTCAACCCTATAACATCTTCATACTTTTCCAACACCACATTTCAACATCTACATATACCACCCACTCATATACCATCACATTAGATACAACTTACTCATGAGTACACCCTCACTCTCCATACCTTTCCAACACCACATTTCAACATATACCACCTCTACTTCCATCACCACATTTCAGCCCTAGCACACACTCGTCTACCATCAAATAAATCTCCATCCACAAATACCATACACTCATACATCATCACAATATTCAAAATATCACTTCATCTTCACCTACAAATACCAAACACTCATTCCTCAACACTACATTATTTACTTACTCGCTATATTATTGTTTTTTGCTTCTTGTTACAATCTATTCTTACTTCTAGTATTTATCGACCTCTCGTCCTCTGTATCCTCCATCCCTTTACGTACTTTTCCCCATATGTCTTTTAAGCTCTTACTTCTGACTTTACTCATAATTTTTTTACCTTCCTGTCGATCTGTCTCCTCTTGACCTTTCTTGTTCACTACACCACTGCACCCTGCTCTCACCGCTTCTTGCTGCTCACCCCCACTCACCCCCTCACTATTTTGGACTTCTGAATCCACCTTCCCTTGTCCTTTCTTGCTCACTGCACCACTACACTCTACTCTCCCAGTTTCTTGCTGCTCACTCTCACCGTCCACTTCACTATCTTGATCTTCTGTCTCCCGGCTGCACTGCCCATTCTCTTCTGAGATACTCTGCTCTCCTGCCACGTCCCTCCTCCTCTTCTTTTCTTCTTTCTTCTTCCCATCTTGCCTTGTCCTCTCACCGCCCTCCACCCTCTCGTTTTCGTCCATTTCCTTTAGCTTCGTCACTGAGTGTACTCTAACCCATCGCCCGTTTGTCACCTCCAACCTCAGACCTCTTATTCGGGCCTTTAGCCCCTGGTTCCTCGCTCTCCATAGGTGCCTATTCAAGATCTTCATATTTTCACTTCCTTCTCTTCCCATGTCTCCTTTCACCCCTATTTTCAGTCCTTGTAAATTCTTGCTGTTATCTAACACAATTTCTGCCATTAAGGTTGAGAACAATTTAACCCTAATTGGCCTCCGACCTTTGATTTTACCAACTCTCTCTACATCATCTATGTCTATCTCACTAAAGCTTATCTTCATTACATCACGTATAACTTCCACCACCTTAGATATCAGCTCAATCTTGCTCTCTCTCGCCCCTTCCTCAACTCCATATATAAATATTGCTTTTTTCAATCTCTCCTGCCTGTACCCCTCCGCTTCTTTCTTCATCTTCATCACCTCCTCTTTCAGATGTTTCACTTCCCCTCTCAATAACTCGATTTCTTTCTCATTATTGACCACTCTCCTGCTCGATTCCTCAGTCTTCGTTTCAAGCCATTTCTTCATGTTCCCTATCTCCTTTCTCTGCTCCTCCATCATGTCCTTTATTTCCTGCACCTTATCCCATTGACACTTTTCCTGCATAACTTCACTCACAACCACCCTGAGTGCGGCCAAATCCTCCGTACTATATTTTCCACTGGTATTTGGGCCTGGGTTTACTTCCACCCCCCCAATAACCAGTAGCACCGCTATCACTGTCACCACCAGCACCGCTTCACTCATTTTCAATCCGTCCGTCACCAATCCACTCCTGGCCTCCTTCTTCTGCCTTGCCTGCCATTTCCCAATAGCGGCCCGGTGCTGTTCAATGCCGACCATGTTTACAGCACGCACTTCACTACGCAACCTCTCTCCTCGACCGCTCGAGCTAGACTGCTGTACTCCTTTTCACTCACGCCTCCCAAGATGATCCCCCCCCCACAAAACGGGCTTTCCTTTGTCTTTAAAGGGGATCCAAATACCAATTTTCACGTCTGTAGGCCCTAACAACTTTAGTTTTTATTAGATGTAAGTATTTTCATACAATTAAGTCAATTAATTTTTCAATTCTTTCACCTCCCCCCTATCCATTCATTGGATTTTCCGCGAATTCGTGCTTCTTTACTTTTAAAGCAGATTCCAAATATCAAACTTCACGTCTGTAGTATCTTCATTTCTGAGATAACAGTAGCCTAATTAAAAGAATTCAACACCATTTTCAGTCAATTTTACCCCCCCCCCCCCGCTCCACCAAAGTGCTATATCCGAAAACTAAAATTACACGTTTCCTTAGTTTTATAGAGATAAAAATACCATTTTTCACTTCTGTCACATGTTAAGTTTCTTGAGATATACTGTATAAATTCTCATTTTAAAATTTAGCACCTTTTTAGTTCCCCTTAAGAGGAGTTTCCAAAAACAAATCGCCTATGTTTCTTTACATTTACAGGAGATTCCAAATATCACTTTTTACGTCTGTAACATTCTACGTTTCCCAGATATTCTGTAGTTACTGTCTTTCAAAAAATTCACCCAAATATGTCACTCCTGTTTAACCGCCATTAATTGGATTTTCCAAAAACAAAAAAATACGTGTTTCTTTGTTTTTAAAGGAGATCCCGTGTACAAATTTTCAGTTCTGTAATATCTTTAGTTTCTGAGATATATGTATCCTCATTAAAGGCATTCAACCCATTATTCACCCATTCACACCCCTCCTATTAGGATTTTCCAAAAACGAAAAATACCTGTTTCTTTGTTATTTTAAAGTAGATCCCAAATACCAATTTTCAGGTCTGTAATATCTTCAGGTTCTGAAATATAATTAGCCTCATTAAAGGCATTCAACATATTTTACCTTTTTCCACCCTTCCTATTAGGATTTTCCGAAAACAAAAATATACGTGTTTCTTTATTTTTAAAGGAGATTCTAACTTTTTACATCTATAAATTTTAAAAGTTTTGTGACATACATACTCATTTTAAAAATTCACCCCCTCTCACCCCCCCCCCATTAATTGGATTTTCCAAAAACAAAAAATACGTGTTTCTTTTTTTTAAAGGAGATCCAAAACACAAATTTTCAGGTCTGTAATATCTTCAGTTTCTGAGATATAAGTATTCTCATTAAATGCATTCAACCCATTTTTCACCCCTTTCCACCTTTCCTATTGGGATTTTCCGAAAACAAAAAAATACGTGTTTCTTTATTTTTAAAAGCGATCAAAAGTACAAATTTTCAGGTCTGTAATACCTTCAGTTTCCGAGATATAAGTACCGGTATCCTGATTAAAGGCATTCAACCCTTTTTTCACCCTTTTTCACCCCTCCTATTGGGATTTTCTGAAAACAAAAGATACGTATTTCCTTATTTTTAAAGAAGATTCTAAATACCGATTTTTACATTTGTAAACTTTTAAAGTTCTGAGATATAGATTCACTCATTTTTAAATTTCACCCCCCTTTTCACCCCCTTAGCGACGGAATATCCAAAAATCCTCTCTTAGCGAGCACCTACATCTTAATATGAATGTATCTCCTAAATTTCATTTCATTATGTCCAGTAGTTTTGGCTCGGCGATGATGAATCATTCAGTCAGTCAGCCAGGACAAGCTATTTTATATATATAGATTGTGTTGAAAAAGATCATTAGTTCTGAAAGGTATTAAGTGCTATCTGATATTATGCACGGTATGGCTCTTTTACTCTTGTGGAAGCTTAGAACTCAGTGAAAGTAATTTTGTTATGTTTCTCGGTATTCAAGTATTAACATGAACGTATTTAAACCTCTCCCGTCTCTCTGGAGATGTCAGTTTGTATTCATATGCTGTGGGAGTATAACAAGACCTGAGTCGTTATCTTTCATCACGTGGTTACCACTGGATTCCTATTCTCATCTTACTAGACAACTCATCCCCGCACATTTGTGCGTCAAGTGCGAATTCTCTTTGCTGGAAATTCTCTCGTTTCGTTCAATTATGTATGAAAGCGGAGAGGTTACAGAGCTGAAAATGGGTTGGAGTGAAATGTAAATTTCGAAGTAAAGAAGAGTAAATGCGAAGCTCTAGACAATGATATTGAAATGGATGCCTCTACTTATCTACTGCCTTGCAATGAGCTTTGTATAAGCTATAATACACCCCTGAATCACTTATGCCGCAGTATTTGGTTCCATATTTCACTTTTGATTAGTCACTGAATGGGACCCATGAATATGATGAAAGTGCCTGTGTCTGTCTTTTTGGTCATCAGCCCAGATGCTGGTTGGATCCTCAAATAGAACCCCAAAGGCTATGCAGCTATAGAAAAACCACAAATACCAATTGCAGCACCAAAATGAAGCGTACTAAGCAAGACGAAGAGTGAGGTAGTTTGCGATTGCTTTCCTCACTAGGCCAGACAGTGCTATTGTAACACGACTTACCCTTTTTTGCTAGTTGCTTTACGTCGCAACGACACAGATAGGTCTTATGGCGACAATGGGACAGGAAAGGGCTAGGAGTAGGAAGGAAGCATCCGTGGCCTTAATTAAGGTACAGCCCCAGCATTTGCCTGGTGTGAAAATGGGAAACCACGGAAACCCATCTTCAGGGCTGCCGACAGTGGGGTTCGAACCTACTATCACCCGAATACTGGATACTGGCCGCACTTATGCGACTGCAGCTATCGAGTTTAGTACGACTTACCTCATGAGCAACACCTTTCACAACCCTCAGACGCACTGGATGTGCTCCCAATGTCATTACTGAGCACTACACGTACCACAGCAGCTTCCATATTGTCACAGCCTTGGATGAGACTGGAAATTCAGTGGAACCCACACTTTGCTCTGGCCTGCGTCATGAGATGGATGCAAAAGTACTGTATCCAGCAAGAACTTGCAGCAGACAGGTGATGAATATATATCAGAATTATTCAGCAATATTGAGATATAAAGAAATTTATTAATTAAACATCTCCACCCATGGCACTATAGCACAGACGTGCCTTGGACCTTCAAGCGACCACTGCTCATGCCGAATACAAGCTGATTACGAGGAGACTAGTGGTCACCGTGACGAATCCTTTCAGCCGTGATTCTTGGCATTTTACACCAGGGCCTTGGCATAAGTGGGAGGCTTTCTTCACATAGACCACGCGGCTGGCAATGAATTAATCGTGACTATGGATAATTTCTGGGGATATTGGCTAAGCTATGCATTAAATTCTCAATTTCTATGCCCGGATTTCACTAACCCTTCGTTTTAAAACATACGGAGTTATTGGACCAATGATACTAAACACCTGCGAAAATACAAACGAAGAGGCTGTAGCTGTAAGAAAATAGGTTAAATTTATTTCTTGGGAAATCAAAGTATCACATGATAAATACTTCCTTAGGCAACCAAAGTATTGCACCAAAGAAACATCTCCCTAAATATATCTGTGATTAATACGTTTCTGTCAGTCAGGTTATATAACCGGCTATTTAGAACTAAAATACAATTAATAATAATGATGTAAAGAATCAACAATAGTAATAATAATAATAGTAATAATAATAATAATAATAATAATAATAGTACCTTAATAATAACAATAAAATCGTCGCCATAAGACCTACCTGTGTCGGTGCGAGGTAAAGCCAACTGTAAAAAAGTTAACAATGATACGGTCTGGGCTACCGTACTGAAAAATTTTCTTTCTCTTTCGCGCCGTTTGGACTGCTGGCTTGTGTAAATTCCGACCTTTCGTTTTTCTGTAACAAATGCCAGAGAAGCTGGAATTCTGATGGGCGATCTATAGCTGAGTTTTAATCAATGTTGTCAAGTAAACACGAAATACTTCACTAGAAATATTTTATGTTCCGATATCGTACAACGTGATGTATCGAATGGAGTTTTTCCACTATTCAAACTTTCGATTACCTTTGCAGGTTTTGAACCCAGTACCTTGGGATCCGGATACCGATGCACTACCATTGATTCACAAAAGGAACAAATATAATAATTTACATCCATACCTAATTATATATAATAATTCTTCTATGCAGTAAAATATTTATACAACGGAAATTATAATTGCCGTTAGATAAAACCATGTTCATTTTCATAAAATGAATTAACGACCAATTAATATTTTTAACTTGTCGAAAGGTTAAATATTACTTAGTCGCTTAGAACAATGTGTTGATTTTCAAAAGTTTTTAGCTCGGTTGAGCCCCAACGAAAAAATATTTTGAATACTCTGGTTAAATATGAAGCAAACACTGAGAAGATTAGTATCTACTAGAATGGTATTTCACTTGTCAATAGCGTACACCTTTAACCTTGATTATAGGTGGATACTTACTTTTTTTAAACTTGATAATCAAAATCAGTGAAATAGTCTTCTGCAGTTCACTGTTATTCATTCTGTTGATTTATCATAAATATATTAATTTTCCTCGGAGAGATTTGATAGGTATTCATGACGGAGAAAGTAGTCATTAAGTAATATCTCACTAACTCGTCCAGAATTTTGACGAAGAATATTATTATTATTAACAAAAGCATTGCAGTTTGGAGATATCCTTGTGGCAATGTCAACTGCACTAGTATAGCAATGGAAATGAAAGAAAACATAAATAGCATTACATCAAATGATAATATTGCATGAAAACTATATAATAGAATAAAATTTAACAAAACAACCTTGTTGGTGATACTTGTTGTTAAACGGGGCCTAACATCTAGGTCATCGGTCCTAACCAAAATAACCAATTTTGACCATGGAAGAATGAGAATAAAACAGAAATGCATGAAAACAGGAAACAAAACATACATGACAATTAAAATTTACTTAGGGTAGCGTAGAATAATTACTACAATCAAACGTATAAGAATTCTTATGAAATTTACGGAAAAGAGCGCTAACCGTTATACTGCGAAGCCGGGCATTACATAGTCTAATAATTGTGATCAGCTGAATGAAAATGAGGGTAGAAACCAAACCTCTCACTCGCAATTTTAATCCAGAGAGAAATAGGGCAAAGATGAATAACGTAGTTTTGAATCTATAACGTACGCTAGTGCTCGTTGAAAGTCGTGGCAAGATATATTTATTTCAGGCAAGAAATCAGTACAGCCCTCAGAACCAAGCAGTACCTCCCTCATGGGTCACAAACATCAGACGCGTAACACATTCACACATCTGAAGAGCGAGAAGAGATGGAAAGAGCGAAGGACGGGATGTGTAGCATGAACGAAACACACGCGGAGGGGAAGGTACTTGCTTTCCCGCCTGCCCGCATGTTCTCCTGGCTCGACAATGAAGATGCGCTGGAGGGGGGGGGGGGGAGGAGGAACCTCACGGCTCCTTGAATATAACAGACGCAGTGTGTTTGTCTACGCATTGAGGGACAAATTCTCCAGTTTCTTTCTAAATCTTGTGTCCGAAGGCGGGCTGACATGTTAGCGTGCTCGACCAACTTCATTATCAAATGGCATCGAGCTCAACCATTGTAAGAATTGTCCTTATTTTCGTCAGTATAGGCCCTATTAAATTAAACTACTTTAATAATTTTGCGTGCACTGTCAACATGCGAATTAATGTATTTTGCACCAAAATATGCACGGATATCAAATTTGAACTCAAGAAATTGAAATGAAATGAAATGTCGTATGGCTTTTAGAGCCGGGATATCCCAAGACAGGTTCGGCTCGCCAGGAGCAGGTCTTTCTTTTGGACCCCTATAGGCCACCTGCGCTTCGTGATGAGGATGAAATAATGATGAAGACAACACATACACCCAGTCCCCGTGCCATTGGAATTAATCAATTAAGGTTAAAATCCCCGACCCGGCCGGGAATCGAACCCGGGACCCTCTGAACCGAAGGCCAGTACGCTGACCGTTCAGCCGAGTCGGACAAGAAATCGAGATGAAAGTAGGTAACCGTTCCAGTTAAAGACCTAGAGCCGATCCTTTTACTGAAACATTATACCATTCTTTTTTCTTAAAGACGATTATGGGGATGGGAGAGAAATTAAATGCGACAAATGGCATACTGTATATAAATAAAGTACATAGACAATGCTTCAATTTACAAATACTTGTAAATTAAGAATATTCTTCACAATCCAAGAAAATAAAACATATGAATAATGATAGGTGAGATGTAATAAAGAAAGGCACTATATTTTTGTATTATCATAATACACGGCCTTGAAAGAAATAAAGGAGCTCATGTCATAAGAAAATAAATGAATAAAATGAACGCCTAGCGCTCGAGAACAATTGCATAGATAAAATAATTTCGTGTGGCTATTTCTAGCCGTGTGCAGCCCTTGTAAGGCAGACCCTCCGATGAAGGTGGGCGGCATTTGCCATGTGTAGAGAACTGCGTGCTATTGTGGTGGAGGATAGTGTTATGTGTGGTGTGTGAGTTGCAGGGATGTTGGATGCAGCACAAACACCCAGCCCCCGGGCCACTGGAATTAACCAATGAAGGTTAAAATCCCCGACCCGGCCGGGAAGCGAACCCGGGACCCTCTGAACCGAAGGCCAGTACGGTGACCATTCAGCCAACGAGTCGGACAATTGCATTGATATCAAATGAGAAGTAAATTATAATCAGAAACCATGCACTAGTTTTCCACAAAACAATACTTTTACAGACATTCAAATAAATGGACGTAACTAATCAGTGGAAAACGGAAACCGAATGTTTCTTCATTATTTGATTAATAGGATGACTGCCAGCCGCCATTGTCCAAAATATCGTTAAGACTTCAGATTGCCTTCTTGTCGTGACTCCCGCTCTCAAACCATCAACGCCCATATATGTTCTATGGGATTGTGATCAGATGAATTAGACGACCAGTTCAATACCGACACTTCAGGGTTTTCTAAGAGCCACTTTCTGGTGGTGTGTGATGCATGCACGCTGGTGTTATCGTGGACTAGATGAATGGTAGGCATACACTCTTCTAGAATATGAGTACATTATTCGGAGTATATCCTAGAAGAGAATTCCACTAACTCAACTAATCCATTGGCCCCCATCTACCCTCAAATGCCCATGCTGATTCTTCCACTCCGTGCCTTAGTAACAACATGCTGAGGAGAGTCGCACGTCTTGTTGTGTCGCCACAGTGATAGCCTGCCATCGGTATCAGATGAGAAAACCTTTTCATAGCACCATATAACAGATACTCAGTAGTCTTGTGGCACCTGAAGATACCGGAGGTCGTAAACGACGCGTGCGACACGTGATTCTCGGTGCTCAGATGTAAGAAATCCTTTCAGGTAGGTCTTCGGTGATGTATGCCAGCAGCATGAAGACGCTGGCAGGTTCCGATTTCTAGTGAGCACTAAAGCTGGAAAAAAACGATTTTCGTTTCTGGCTTCTAAAATAGCCCTGTCTTGCTGTCTGGAAATCTTCGTAGGTTGCCCCGATTTTTGCTGAGTTTTAAGGCCCTCCGTGCCCTCTTCCTAGTATCCTCTTATCCAGAACCGAACTGTGCCTCCCGAGTGTCCGACCGCTTCAGAAATTCAGACTACCACATACCCACACACCTGTAGTCCGAACCCCCCGTCACCTCTGATGTATAAGGCATGATGGATGATGTGTTAGTTGTAACGCATGTATACTCCATTCATTTGAGGGAAGAGGGAGTGCTATTTCAAACTTCCATTCGTTGCGGAGTTACGAATTGGTCATGCACGTTTCTTACAGTCGGTTATGTCCGTGCTTTTCCACACTTCTTTCTCCTTCGCACAGACTGCGAAGAGAGAGATGGCAATAAGACGGTAGAGTAAAAGCACTGGAAACGTATAACTGTCACCGATTACTGAAGCATTTTAACGTCTGTAGGCCACTCCGTTATTTTAGCAGTGTAGAAAAAACAGAATTACGTGAGATATCCGTCATCATGCGAGGCTGATCATGATTAGTATTCGAATGTGTCAAGGTACTGTGTGCTATTCTATATTTTCTAAAATACATTACAGGTCCGGAAGTTATTCACAGGTGAAAACGTGCTTATTAGACTAGTCTTTCCTTTTATTTTATTTTCGCGAACTGTCATATGGTATAAAATATTATTTCTTATTATGGCCATTCTTTCCAGCTTTATAAACCTGTTGAATTATAAACACCGGTAAATGCTGAGTTTATTTCTCAGGGTACAGGGAACTGGAAGTCAAGCAGGTATGACATATAAATGTTAGTGTTGAACTATAGAATTATTGTAATGAAATCACGATTGATCTGTTTAAAGCATTTGATAGGGTGGATCATGGGGGACTACTGGCAAAAACGAGTGCAATTCGACTAGACAAAAAAGTGACTGGATGGGCTGCTATATTTTTAGAAAATAGATCTCAGAGAATTAGAGTAGGCGAAGCTTCATCTGACCCTGTAATAATATATTTTTTTTTTTTTTGCTATTTGCTTTACGTCACACCGACACAGATAGGTCTTACGGAGACGATGGGAGAGGAAAGGCATAGGAATGAGAAAGAAGCGGCCGTGGCCATAATTGTGGTACAACCCCAGAATTTGCCTGGTGTGAAAATGGGAAACCACGGAAAACCATCCTCATGGCTGCCGACAGTGGGGTTCGAACCCACAGCTGAGCGCTCCTAACCCCACGACCAACTCACCCGGTCCTGTAATAATTAACAGGGGAATTCCTGATGTCAGTATCAATGGACATTTATATTTTTCTTAAATATGCAAATGTTATGCAGTTCGCTGTTCCGGGAGCAAGTAGAGTTTTTGTCCTCTGAGTTATTATAATTCAGTCCACAGTTTTCTCTTAACAGAATAATATAACTAGACATTTAGCGTTTTTAGAGTCAATTTATTGCCTGTGTTTTTAATTGCAGAGTTCTGTTCAACTTAATGTGACTGTTGTATGTTGAAATGTTAACACTAATATTGGAGACTTTTATTCAGGACATTTACATGGTAACAAGCCGTGTAAGGTGGTGAGAAGGCGATCAAATTACACCTGGAGTTACACCAAGATGACCTTTGGACGGGTTGAGTGGCTCAGACGGTAGAGGCGCTTGCCTCCTGACCCCAACTTGGCAGGTTCGATCCTGGCTCAGTCCGGTAGTATTTAAAGGTGCTCAAATACGTCAGTCTCGTGTCGGTGGGACAAAATTCCGGCAGTCAGCGTCTCCGAAAGCCGAAGAAGTAGTTAGTGAGACGTAAATCCAGTACCATTAATTATTCAATTAAGATGACCTTTAAATGGACTGAGGAATACAGGAAATTTAAACAATTGATTTCTCAAGTCAAAAGGTTGTGGTAACAGAAAATGTACCCAATCCAATTATAGAAACACCAGAATATTCTGCAAAGAAATGTCTGCGTCATATTGTTCACGAAGCAGGTGCCTCTCAGCATATAAAACAATTGAAACTTTGCAGAATTTCCATAATCGAAGAATTGCTACAATGTGACAAAAAACTTTGGGTCTGCACTTTCATTAAGGCCACGGTCACTTCCTTCCCACTCCTAGCCTTGTGGTATCCCACAATCGATAGAATACGTGTCTCAGTCGATGTGACTTAAAAATAGCAGAATAAAGTAACTTTCAAATACATTTATACTTTACTTCCTTAAAGTTTCACTGAAATAAATAGTTTGCCTTTCAGTAAGTTATTCATGTAAAATAAGTTACGTAACAACAGTGATGAAGGATCACAGCCTCGTATTTCACTGTATGAAATTCAAAACTCATTCTACCATCCATAAGTCACATTTTTTCGTTGAAGTAGTAAAATTAAGTGGATGGAACACAGTGTATTACAATAATAATAATAATAATAATAATAATAATAATAATAATAATAATAATAATAGCCGGGAGGTAGTGGGTTCGAACCCTACTGTCGGCAGCCCCGTAGTTTCCCGTTTTCGTACGAGGCAAACGCTGTGGCTATACCTTCATTAATTCAACGACCACTTCCTTCCCATTCCTAGCCCTTACCTGTCACATCGTCGCCAAAATAACTATCTGTGTCGGTGCGGCGTAAAACAAGTTCTAATAATAATAATAATAATAATAATAATAATAATAATAATATCATCATCTGGCCTCTATTACCGTATGCAACCATTTAATGTAGACGTCGTTTAGGCTGCCAGAGTGTCAGTTTCAACATTCCTTTTTATTCTACCAGATGAGAGAGGAGCTGGAACTCTCATGGGCGATCTGTGGCTGAATAAGAACAGTGTTGTTCATTTAACGTTCCACTAAGTAGTCTTATGGATTTCGGAGTCGCAGAGGTGCCGGAATTTGTGCCGTGGGAGCTATTTATGTGCAAGTAAATCTATCGACTCCGAGATTTTAGGCATATATCAGCATTTTCAAATACCATTGCATTAACCCGGTATTGAGACCATCAGCTTGGGCTCAGAAGACCAGAGATCTACCGCCTGAGTCACTCAGCTCAGCTATACCTATGGTTAAGTTTCAGTAAATTTTATTGTGTGAGCACCAAATATATCACCAGATATCTTTTACATGTCGACATCGTACACAACATTGAGTGCCGACCGGACTTACTTCCGCCTTCAAAAACCCTACTACCTCCATCGGGTTTCAATTCATGATTTTAGAATACAGAGATCGACAGTCTACCACCGATCCACAGATATGTGTCAGGTTTAGCAGGTGCCCAGAACTGTGGCGGAACATTTTTCGTGTATTTAAATAACAATGTTAGCTTAGTGGGCTTCAGTAGAAATAATAATAATTGTCACAAAATTACAATAATTTACCAGTGACAATAATAACATGCGAAAACAACACTAACCGACCCATATTATGGATAAAATCCAAAAGCCAGGATCTAGTTTTAAAATTAGAGTTCAGCTCTCTTACCAGTCTTTCATGAAATGAGGAACTCAAACTAAAACAAAATAAATTTAATAAATATACTCAAGAATAACCGGTAATATTGAGGAATTAAAATGAGAAATTTAGCATGGTAAAATACGATGAGAAGTTTGGAATAGTAATATTTAAATGAGATACCTCAGTTACTTAACTTAAATACACTAAGTTCTTAGAAATAAATAGTTAATTAATTAATAAATCTTGGAAGAAAATGGTTTGCTGTTCAAAGGGGCAGAGCTCTTAAATTCCGGAACCCCGAAATTATAACTGCTTGATAAGTCAAGTAAGATCAGAAAAAATGAAATCTCCACTAATTAAAAATTAAGTACTGAGATGACAATTAATAAAGAGGTGAACAAGAATCAATTCATTAACGATTCAGGATACAACCACCATTCACAAGGTCCAAGATTTAATTTGTTTTGCTAGGGGCTTTACGTCGCACCGACACAGGTAGGTCTTATGGCGACGATGGGATAGGAAAGGCCTAGGAGTTGGAAGGAAGCGGCCATGGCCTTAATTAAGGTACAGCCTCAGCATTTGCCTGGTGTGAAAATGGGAAACCACGGAAATCCATCTTCAGGGCTGCCGATAGTGGGATTCGAACCTACTATCTCCCGGATGCAAGCTCACAGCCGCGCGCCTCTACGCGCACGGCCAACTCGCCCGCTATTAAATATTATAGTCATAAAGTAATGGTCATTAATAATCAGTAACATCAGTTTAAAATACAAGTGGAAGAAATAAACAATTCGTCATCAAAACAAATTACAGTATCAGGCAACAAACGTGAACAATACACAAGGCATCGTACAACGTACGGTTAACTAGCTTTAAGACATCTAATAATTCTGAGGTTTCGTTTACGTAAATGTAATTACAGTAGACATGAACGTGAAGATACACTATTAGGCCTAACCTCATATATAGTAACTTCATAAAAATTTGAAGAAACTTTAACCAAGAATTGGAATTATAATATACCTTTAAAATGTTACTAAGAAATGATGTTAACAGAAGAAAAATTTTATCATAACGGTTATTCCAGATTCCAAATGGGGTAGTTATGAACTCGAAGTATAGTTTGCATGCCGATATAATCGACAAGGGAAATGGATATACATAAAATTTTGGTTTAAAATATGCCAATACCGACATTAGATCATTGAATTTAATATTCCGGAATCAATACTTAATTAAGCTAATGATGAAAATTCAAACTACTACAAAGGTATCAAAACACAGTTGCCCAACTACTACTACTACTACTACTACTACTAAAATATTTTCATTCCTCCCCTGTAGGGGAAAGCGGGCCTTTTAGACGGTGGCGCCGTCTCTTAGGCCGGAAGATTTGTTACGGTGAAGGAGATGCTGGGAGAAGGTGAGGGATGGTGGCCGTGGCGTATACTAGGAACTGTCCCGGCATTCGCCTTAGTGTAGGAGAAAGGAAAACCGCGGAAAACCATTCTCAGGACAGCCGACGGTTGGGGATAGCCTTGACGTCCAGCCCTGTCCCGTCTCCCGAATTCAGAGGCGTAGAGCCACGGTAGAGCCGTGGCCACCCCTCCTCTGCTCGGTTGGCCGGTCAGAGTGCGAAGCTGTTGGACCACGGACCACCCGTGGCCACTTGAGGGCCAAGACCCACTCTGCATCTACCGACCGAATTGCCCAAAATTAAATAAGGCTGAAATGAAACATTTCGACGCCTAGCGCGGATGATCAGGTATTTTAGGAATGATCTTTAGTTTGATCCTTAGTATGGTCCTTAGCCAGGATCATACTCCAAACCTCTGTACTTCATCTTTTCCGATGAATGCAAAAATCCGTCTGAAGTAGACTCCATCCTTGTCAAGACTACAAAGGTCGCTAGTCTTTTATTTGTATCTGATTATTTGCCACATTTTCCCAGTTATTTATAGTGGCCGCTAGATGCGCCACCAACTGGATGAAGGTTTAGTTAATAATCACGCCAACAGATAGTGTTCAAATGCACACCAGCTGATTTTCCTCGTAACTTAAGGAAATGAAAATTAAGGTGTAACAACACCAATGACACAACTTTCCATATAGGTCCAAATGTTATTAAGTTCCGTAGTAATGTTACAATATTGTACTTAGTTTTACTTCCCACTAACTATTTGTGTCGTTTCTGGAGGCGCTGAGGTGCCAGAAATTTTTCTCAGAGGAGTTCTTTACGTGCTAGTAAATTTGAAGCACCTTCAAATATCATCTGACTTCGCCGAGATTGAATAATCCAACTCGGCGCAGACGTCAACGCTCTACCATCAGTCTTCCCCAGACTGGCAAATTGTGGGCTTAGGTGCAGCAGGTTTGTCGTGTAGGGAAACTGACCAATGAATAGAGCGAGATGAGGACAGTGCATCGATATATTTTGCGATGTTCAGGTCAAGGTGTACACATTTGGAGACAATGTTCAGTATGACCTTTTGATAAAAGGACACTTGAAGACCGACCCATAACAGAGATTTCAATCGCTTATTACACCACCACGGCAACGGGCATTCAGCTTGTAACTGCAGCAGGATATCTACCTGAAATTGAATGTCGTGTAATGTTACGGTCATACACGTCTGTGAATACATTAATACTCACTGCACTTACGAGTGCAATAGTGATATTGACAACTACTCATTCCACTTAGGAATACAATGGTGTCGACAACGTGAAGTTTAGAGAAAGTTACAGCGATATTTTGCGTTCAATGCAAATAGTTGCTTCTTCTACGAGGTGATTTCTAATTCTAGGATCTCATAATGTTTTCTTCAAAATGATAGGTGGGAGGAAACACAGAACACTGGCACCCACCGTGAGTGTTACACAAATGTTAGCATTATTTGAAACACAGAGCAATAGTGGTAGCAGCTGGAAGCAGAGCCGATTCAGATACTTAAATTGGTGACTTTCACGTTCCAGGAACAGCATGTAATCAACCATGTTTTCTTCTTGTTCATCGTCTGTTGAGTGAGTGAGACATGTGGTATGTGCATCGTGGATACGAAGAGCGTGCGTTCGCAGGTACAAAAACTCAGTAGCGCAGCCAGGATTTCAGTTTGGGGGGGGGGGCATTCATCCAGAATTTTATTTTGATAGGTGTCCAAACTTCCATAGTTTAGGTGGTGTAGAATACCGAAAAAGGAAATGGGCGTCCTTGGATCCAAGTAAGAGTGGTGGATTCGTGCGGATTCCGGAAGCTAATAGTAATTTTTCTTCTTCTTCTGCTTCTTCTTCTTCTTCCCCCGCTTTTCCCACATCTGTGGGGTCGCGGGTGCTAACTGTGTCGCACATGTGGATTTGGCCCTGTTACGGCCGGATGTCCTTCCCGACGCCAACCCTATATAGAAGGATGTAATCAGTGTTGTGCGTTTCTTTGGTGGTTGGTGGTGTAGTATGTTGTCTGAATATGAATATGTTGGGACGAACACCTAGTCCCCAGCCAGAAGAAATAATCAGAAGCGATTAAAATCCCCGACCCAGACGAGAATCGAACCCGGGACCGTCTTAACCGAAGGCCTCAACACTGAAAATGCTCAATAAAAGTACTTTCGTTAAAACTCCTGGGCTGTCTTGACTTCTTGGGCGAAAAGCCGCCCCCCCTCGTCCCCCGGCTACCTCTGTTACTCCCATCCCAACATAACTGCAGCATTTCATGTATTCCGAGTACAAGTGAAATGAATGCAAGAATAAACATTTTGAGTAAGGATACAATATTCTGGTTTAGAATAAATACGGTAATGCTATTATAATAATGGGCATGTGATAAGCAATAAAGAAATGACATTTTATACAAATAATGCGGCAAAGATATACACACACGCGCGTCGAATACGGGTTTCTCGTCCTTCTTGTCCATGGCTAGATGATGAAGGCAAGAGAGTGATGGCCCACCGTGACTCGTTATTTCGACATTATAAACAAACCCTAGATGACACAGACTTCGAACCTAACCACATATTAAGAAATCGCACAAAGCAGTTAATCAGAAATTTTAAAAAAATGTATATATTTTCGGAATTTAGCTAACAACTTAAATTCTCATCGCTCACGGGACCAGCTTAGAGCTCTGGGAATAGGAAAACATCAACAGAGACAGACAACTCCTGACATTCCACTTGGCAAACTGAACGATTATTTTAGTAGAATAAATAATCAACCTACCCAAATTAACTGCACCGACTCACCGCCCTCCCCTCCAGCCAATCCACCATTCAGATTTCACAGTGCCACAGAAAATCAGGTTAAAATGCTTTGTATTCGATTAAATCAAAGACTACAGGTGTAGATGATATTCCAATTACTTTCATACATAACATTATGGGTGCTATCTCGCCTATACTGACGCACGTACTGAACTACGGTTTACTAAACGGAACTTTTCCTACTGTCTGGAAAACAGCCAATATCATATCGGTACCTAAGAGTTTAGACCCACAATTACCCTCTGAGTATCGTCCTATGTCCGCACTCCCTACGCTTTCTAAACACTTTGAACGTATAGTATACGAGGAAGTTCTGGCAGAGGGATGTATTTCCATTTGAGCTACAGGCCAAACGAATACAGACACTTATTCTCCCTATTCTTGATTATTGTGACGTTTTAGTTGACATGACGAGAGAAGAAACACTTAAACTTCAACGAGCACTGAATTCCTGCCTGCGATTTATTTCCAATATCGGGTATGATGTTCATATCACCCCATACTATCAGGCTGTCTCATGGCTGATGTCTGATAAACGTCGGCAACTACACACTTTAACGATGGTGATCAGAGTGGTAGCTGAAAGTCAGCCAAAGTATATTTATTCTAAATTCATCTTTTTATCATAATTTTACAACTCAAGTACACGTTCTAGAGTCATTCTTTCTATTTCAATGGACCGCACAAATAAAATTAATAGACAATTTTTGGTGACTGTCGCCAGATTATGTAATTCCCTGCCAGGTCAGGTCAGAGAAACTAGTTTTTTTCAAATCACTACTTAAGGTAACCTGCCGAGACTACCTGCTGAGGACAGCTGACTGAATGGTTGAAGTATGAATGTGTGCGTTCCTGAGGATTAGCCATTTTTAAGAGTTTTTAATATTAATTAGTTCTAATAAATACTTTAGTAAGTAATTTATTTAAATGTAATTTTAATTCTATTAATTTATGTAGTTTTAACTATTTTAAGTACAGTATCTCAGTATTTTATTTAAGATTCTGATTAGTATGTGGTTAAGTGTACGAGAGGGCCTGGAGCCCTAACTTCGCCACTGTACTGAAGGCACTAATAAATAAATAAATAAATAAATAAATAAATAAATAAATAATGTAAAGCGTATGTGTATAGATATTTTGTTAGTTGGTAAAGAAAAACACGCGTTACAACATCACCTTGTCCTATTAGTTTCCAACGCGGTTAGGGCCACGCAGCTGTGAGCTTGCATCCGGGAGATAGTGGATTCGAACCCCAATGTCGCCAGACCTGAAAATGTTTTCCCGTGGTTTCTAATTTTCACACCAGGCAAATGCTGGAGCTGTACCTTAATTAAGGCCATGGCCGCTTCCTTCCCACTCCTAAGCCTTTCCTATCCCACCGTCGCCATAAGACCTATCTGTGTCGGTGCGACGTAAAGTAAATTGTTAATTACTTTCCTCGCAAGCCTGGGATACAGAATATAGTAGTATAAAGTTAGAGTTTTGTGACGCTAATATTCGTATGTATAATTTTTATTAACCAACGACACTGATCTGTTGCTATTTCAACACCGTTTTAAGGGTTACCAATCCAAGCCGGGATTTGAACCTGCGAACTTGGACTCAGAAGGACAGGGACACAACCAACTGAACCACATGAAAAGAAGGCGTTTGTGATTATTGTTATAAATAGATGCAGTTAGTATTTTTACAAAGGTTTTATGAGGAGCATTTATTAAGGCGTACGTTTTCTTACTGTCCCAAATGCAGGAGGCCGGACAGAAGAACTAGCTGGAAGCTACGGAGCCTTGCAGGGGTGTCGCTTCCTTCTCTCTCACTTCTCCAAACCAAACTCCATGACGTAACAGCCCCGAAGCGCCATCGCCTACCAAGCGACGGCTGTTCAGCCCGGAGGCCTGCAGATTACGAGGTGTCGTGCGGTCAGCACGACGAATCCTCTCCACCGTTATTCTTGGCTTTCTAGACCGGGGCCGCCATCTCACCGTCAGATAGCTCCTCAATTATTAACACGTGGGCTGAGTGTACCTCGAACTAGCCCTCAGATCCAGGTAAAAGTCCTTGACCTGGCCGGGAATCAAACCCGGGGCCTCCGGTAAGAGGCAGGCACGCTACCCCTACACCGTCGAGCCGGCTGGTTACTTTTAGGTCTCCTTATTTTCGAATTTGACTTAAGGCATTCTGCATTCGATTCCCGGCATTGACAGAGTTAAGAAAGGCATGGGATCGGGAGGATAAAACCTTGTTTTGGGTGCAGTAGAGTTTTCCTTGAGTCTCCCGTAATCGAAATATCTACGGCCTGGAAGGGAGTCACCTTCACGGAGTGTAGTACCGAAGTGGTTCCTTTTTTAAGAAGACAAATTAAATAAAGATTCTACTTCCTCACAAACGAAGAACGATATTATCAATTTTACGAACAGTTTCAATAATGCAGCCGGTGTATGTTAAGAGTACAGAAGCTATGATTGTACATGGTAACAATCAAAACCAACAATATCTACTGAACATCCGTCACCGCACTCGGTAGGACCAGCTTTCTTTTTATATCCACCGGGCGAGTTGGCCGTGCGGTTAGGGGCGCATAGCTGTGAGCTTACATCCGGAAGATAGTGGGTTCAAACACCGCTATCGGCAGCCCTAAAGATGGTTTTCTGTGGTTTCCCATTTTCACACCAGACAAATGCTGGGGCTGTACCTTAATTAAGGCCACGGCCGCTTCTTCCCACTCTCAGCCCTTTCCTTTCCCATCGTCGCCATAAGACCTTCGGTGCGACGTAAAGCAAATACTAAATTAAAAAATTAAAAAAAATTTCACACCCCCTTCCAAGGAAAAGTTGTATCCACACTACTGGCCTGGACTTACACCCCACCCACTGAAATTATTTTGTGGGTACGCGACTGCATCCACTCACGATTTAAGGTACAAGATAAGTCCGAAGTATGGTTGGATACTCAAAATACGCCACCATAAATGATGCAGTTCTAGCTCAAAAGTGTAAGGAAACGTAAGGGACGGGGTCTGTGTTTTAAGTAGAATCCGTATCAATAGAACGTGACTTCCCATTTTAAAAATGTTTCATGTATCGACTGCGATTCAAGCCTGGGCCGTTCTGATGAGAACTGAGCTATCACGCCCGCCAATTACAAAATAGTTACCCGCACTTTTGATGGTGCCATTTGAGGTTCCAATCAGTCCCCGGGGATTTGACAAAATATATAGGCCTACCTATTGAACTTAGGCACGACTCCGCGATTGTCTTGCTATTTTAAAAGTAAAAAAACTTTTTCATAACTTACCGGGGATGCACATGGTGTTGGCTTCTCAGTGACAGAACGGTCCCTCTTCAAAAAAGTTACTTATATGGCAGAAAATGAGGAAGTAACGTGCAGCTCACAATCCTGTCACAGTCTTCCCAGCGCTCCAACTTAAACACAGCACATCTCTCAACCACGGAACAACCCGAGGATCCCTAGGACATTGTTGTTTCCTGGAACCAATATGCAAAAGCTGTAAGCTTGCAACTGTTTCTGGACGTGAACCCCCCCCCCCCCCGTTATCTCGGAGGTCACGTTCCGGCCCCCTACTGAGTTACACGGTTACATTCTCAATACTGAAGCCTCTACAGGGAAATATCCCCGCGCATCAAAATCCTAAGTGTCTTCCTTTCATTCAAGCAGTACAAGTATGGAGAATTATGTATGGCCCTATTGAGCGCTGCTAGTAGATTCTTGTCGGTATGTTAATTTAACATTTCGGCGTACGTTTTTAAGTTGTTCGTACCGTACGTAAAACAACGGCTGATCATCGCTCTAGTTTCAGGAAATATTTAGGGGGGGCGGCCCCACTGCCCCCCCCCCTTGGCTACGCCAGTGCAAAAACTCAACGAAGGCAGAACGTCATGTGCGAACGAAACAAAGCAGCCTTTTGCATGGACCAGCCGATCTGAGAAATTACACAAGTGGAAGAAGGTATTCTGAGGTACAATTGTGCTTTTCTATAAAGATAATGCTCCTGATCATCGAACGACCCTTCTTCAAAGGTTCCTTCAGGATAACAACTTCGAAGTGATCTCTCAAGCTCCTTGATTACCTGACCATGGGGCCTGAGTTTTAGTGTTTCCTAATGGTGAAGGACAATTGCATCAAAAATTTTCCAGTAGGCCTTAAGGAAGTCTTTGCATTAGTCCAGCGATTTTGCGAAAAGTATATTCGTTTAGACGGCAGACTATGTGTAGAAGTAACAGATGTTTCAGAGGTTTCGTTGCCAATGTTTTTTAGAAAAAAATAGAAGGCTTTTTATGTAGGTCTGACGAGAGGAACTATGTACAATGTTACCGTCTGGGTCACCTAAGGCCCACTCCAATAATTTCTGTTTTGGGAGCCATGTCGCACAATACTCAAACAGGGCTTGTCAATATCAACGGGTCCGTGATAGCCGCAGCCTATGCGCAGTTGGTTATCCATCTCGTCGTGCTTCCTTTCGTACGCAACCACAGCAGAATAACGTCCTCCCTCATGCTGTGTAAGTAAACACAACGTTCTTTGCAGTAACTCGATCAGCTACCGTGCCCTGATAGATCTCCATACCTTTCACTGATTGAGTTTATACGGGATTGGCCCTTATCAAATACGTGTGATGGTCTCATTCAATTGGCCATGTAACATGAAAAGTATGGAAAGCAACAAGTAAGTGCATTTAGCATCCGTGCGACACAATGCACGACAAAATCCATGCGTACATGACCATGGCTATATATGATTACATGATGATAATGATTGTTGTGATCTTTAAGATAGAATGATATAGTACATTCATACTGAAGTCAATTGCGGAATGAAATGCTAAATATTAAATGCTACTTTTAACGAGGTATGTGTACTTTAATCGTTTTTCCACTTAACTCAGAATATTTAGTTCATCGCTGTGAAGAGGTTTGTTATTCACTGGAGAAAGTTACTGTAACTCCCTTTTGGGAACAAAGTACTATATATAAATACATACCTGTAACACGTGCTTCAGGGAGCTCGTTATGTTATATTCTGTGGTATTGTGTCCTGTTCTTCGTTCTATTATTCCATATATGTATGGAAGCAGGTTATTGAAGCTAAACTTAACAATGGGTGAGATTTACTAATACATCCAGTATTTTCTGGAATTATGGTGAAAATTGTTAAGGAGGAAACCTAACCGACTATAGACTGAAAATCATAATGGCCTGAATTCAAACACCCCGCTCTCTTCAAGGTATTCAAGTGGTAAAGTAACCAGTACGCACGGTTATTTAGGTTGATATAGGGTCAAGTAGTAATGTTTAAGAAATTCTGTAACGAAGGAAAACATTTTGGTATATAAGCATTTTCCTATTTCAAGCAAATATTGTTGAACAGAATTGCTAAGGCAAACTTGTAATGGGAATGTAAACATGGAAGAGAAGTTCGACACACTTGTTGCAAAGTTTGTGAAGGGGAAACACAATGCAACATATATTCACCTCCATGAACATAGCTTGCATTTAATTATAATTCCGCTTAACGCCGACCTCAATATTCTGATATAATACACCCAGCGAGTTGGCCGCAAGGATAGGGATAGCGAAGCTGAGCGCTTGCTATCGGGAATTGATGGGTTCGAGCCACACCGTCGGCAGAGCAGAAGATAGCTTTCCGTGGTTTCCCATTTTCACACAAGGCAAGAGCTGGAGCTGTACCGTAATTAAGGCCACAGCGTGTACCTTCTCAGTCCCAGCCTTTTCCAATCCTTGAGCGCCGAAGAAAAACCTATGTGTTACAGCAACAATCTGGGATATTATTAAAAATTATCGAACGTCATATATCTGAATATCTCGCGATTGCAATCAATCTTCTTGTTGTATTTTGAGATATGCTACATTATGGTATTCTACTACTCTGCCGCAAATTTAACACTGAATCAAGAGAGCTTCGAAATGGATGCACTTATTCTCAGAAGCATACACAGGAAGGTATATGGAATTAATTTCTTAGAAAAACTAGAAAGGATTTTAGTAATTTCCTACTTAATTTCTAATGAAAATCTGATTGGTAAAATTCTCTTACAGACTACGGAAATTTCCTTCCCTTCCTGGCCCCAAACGGTTACACGTAACACATCAATAAACACACAAACTACAGTCGGACTCCTTTCCAGACATACATTATACTTACTAAATATACGAGGCTCTTGATTATGAGGTTTTCCTTTTAGAAGTCTTACTTTTATACTGATACAGGCATTGAGATAGTGAAGATTTGGAAGGTGTCTGAATTTTTTCCATGCTATAAATGTATTCGACACACGCTTGCGGGCGTATCATCATCCATTTAGTCTCAAGGTCATTTGAGATGTTCGTTTCCATCACATCTTCCAAAATGCTCATATTATAGTTGTATTGATGTATTGAACTAAACAGGCTTTCGCCCAGTTACAATGTTCCAAATATGCAATTCGAAAATCAACACTTAGATTAGTTATTAGCTAAGCACTAACTACTTACTACTTAATTACATCTAAATCTAGAATGTAGCATCTTTCACATGGGCGGATAGCCAGCTACACACGCAACACGCCACCTCTATATCTAACTAAACTAACTACTTAACTACATTAAATCTATACTAATTCTATCTTAAAACTGTCTGGCTGCGACATTATCCCTTGTGAGGAACTGGTACCACCCTTCCCTGGGATGTCACGACCAGACATGTCTCATGAGGCTCGGAAACCGATACCTCATAGACCCCCTAAGCTGTCAATGTTATTTTTTCACCACTCCTGCATGTAACAGCCCACATGTGTGCGGATTGCCCAGCTCTAATTGTAGGCTGACACGCCTGTATTCTTCTGCCGAGACGGATGGAACTCGGCTCATCTTTCGCTGTCCCATTGACAACTTAATTTCTCTAGCCTGACACTATTCACTACCTTACTCTGTTCTACACGTGCAGACGTACTGAATCAACATTTTAGCTTGAGAGAGGTCAGGCCTATCTCACACTCTTTCAGCTCTACGTCAGCAGCCAAAACAAACTAACTAACAAAAAACAATCAGCCAGACAAACAACAAACAACTTCATTCGAAGGAATACAGAACTGCTTACATATCAATTAACTGAAATACTACTAACTAGAAAATATACACCAAATATAAAAACGGAACATAATACTAAAATTATAATTATTGTCGCCCTTACTTATTACTGACTTGAACTATATAATGTTCCATATCTGTGTGTCAAAGCTGTGTTATGTACTTACATGGTTACAAACCTTCGTTATTATTAGCCCAAACAGAGATGATAATTCAGAGATGAATAATTTTCCGTATGTTTTCATCTACTCACTATAACCAATTTTAAACTGCTTATTTAGTGTAGGGGTAAATGATCGATTTTGAGTCTCCCTCTTCCATCTTCGGTTGTCCGAGGTAGGAGAGCCGAGACTTGATTCGTCCTGAAATATTACCATGCATTCCTGTGTAACTGTGTATGTCTAGTTTAAATGTTCCATTATATCCTTTCAACCATGTGTATTCGTGCTGATTTCGCTGTTTCAGTTTCTTCAACAGCATGTACCATTCTCTCTTTTACCAGTTCCTTTTTGTTTCCGCACCTTCATCAGTATGTGCCCTTCTCTTATTCACCACCTTCTTTTTTTTTTCTCCCACAAGCTTTTTACAATTGTCAATACTTTCGATAGTTTACCTGGCCTTCTCCATTCCCTGTTCATTAATTTGACAAGAGTATAATATTCAGATTCTCTTTCCATTTTATTTATCTCTTCCGCTTCCAAGTATTTAACCCGTAATGATCTTGTACTTTCACACTGTCTCAAGAAATGTGCATTTACTGACTCCTTCTCACACAATAAACATATATTTGCAACTCCCATCAGCCACCACATCATTCCCCTATATAAAGTACATATTTCGTACTTTCATATTACATGTAAATCCGGGCCCTAGTCGTTATAGCACTCCTCATGACTAGAAGACGCTTACTTGGAAAGTGAAACCGGGCTTTATAAGTGAAATTAACGGACAAATTGAACATATGACTGAAGTGGCGTACGCACTGTTTACCAATATTGGCAGAGGTGGAAACAAAATCGAAGTATTGCTTCAAGAGAGTGTGCATATCTAGACACGCCTGACGCAATTATCGCATATCCAGTTGCAGATATTAATTGTTAGACTTCAACAATTAAAGTATGTTCAATCTAGGAAGGAGGGAGGTTCTTACAAGACGAAGAACGAGAACTCACACCCTGTGTAATCGTCCGTCACAAAACATACACACGCCCTTCCATAATCGTGTGGAATTGCCCTAACGAACAATGATTCTTCGTATCTAGTATATTGTAGCCAGTTGAGCTATCATGACCTACAAACTATGTTGTATGACGGGCTTTTTAGTAGTTTGTAGGACAGCAGAGGCACCATTCAACTAGCTTTGAACGTATGTTTGCGTAGATTGGGGAAATGTCCTTTCCCCGTATAATAATCGTGTACATTCAACCCGTTCGCTCTGTATGCCATGAATGACGAACATCATTAACAGGTCTGAACATGTCGATGTTCAATACATCAATTCATCCCTGTTCTAGAAGTGTTTTATGTATTTCTTCCGCTTACCCTCCAGAATTGGTTTTACCCTCGGACTCAGCGACGTATCCTACCTACACCGCCTCAAGGAGGGTGTCCTGGAGCGTGAGACATTTGGTCCGGGATACAACTGGCATGAGGACCAGTAGGGGATGGGAAGATTGGAAGGGATAGGCAAGGAAGAGGGAAGGATGTGACTGTGGCATTAAGTTAGGCACCATCCTGTCATTTGCCTGAAGAAGAAATGGGGAACGACGGAAAACTACATCGAGGATGGCCTCCCTCTACTCAACTGACCACCCGAGGCTGAATGGACCCCGTTCCAGTCCTCGTCGTGGCAGAGCCGGTAATCGATCCGGGCCTCCGGGGTTGGCAGCTAATCGCACTAACCACTACACCACAGAGATGGACTTATGAATGTTTTATTCATTAAAATCAGTCGGAGATTTGTCCCGATACAGCTCTACTAATATGTCGTTACCTTTTCATGCTATTATGTATTCAGTTACTAATATCGTATTGTCCGCCTCCGTAGCATAACGATTAGCACTATTAGCTGCGTCCTCGGGGGTTCGAGTTCGATTTCCGGTACAGTCAGAAATTTAAGAATGAGAGGTGGGCTTGTATGTGGTTAAAATGGTACATGCGGTTCACCTCCATTCGGGGTGTGCCTGCATCACCTCGGTATGAGGACACGGGCATACGATTTTGTATCGCATTTTCGTATTATTCGTAGCTAATCGTCATTCCATTATCACAGCAGTGACCTCCTGTCAATTATTTAAGATTTATTTTCAATTACAAGAGGAATTTCGAATCAATGCCCATTTTTCTTCTGGCTTTGTTACGTAACACTATCCCTTCGGGGGTTGAATATTGCTGTGGATGTTTGCGTGTTGAAAGCTCACTTTTAACCTCTACTTCAACAATTCTATTTATTTTGTAAACTCAACACGATAGATTGTTAAGAGGTCCCTACCGCACAATATTCGCGCTTATTCTAAATATTATAATCAACATTTTTATGAAACGCAGAAAGTAAATTTATATATATATATAAGTATAAAAATGCTGTAAATTTTCTTCTCCCTTGCCACTTTTACTGTTGTCGGAGAAGCCGAGGAGCCGGAATTGTGTCCCGAAAAAGTTCCTTCACGGGCCGATAAGGCCACCAAAACGAGGCTTGTGTGTTTGAGCAACTTCAAATACCATCGGACTAAGCTTGGATCGAACTGCACTCAGTTCGGCATGTAGTTTAGTCGTGTCTAGAATTACAGTCACAAGAGTCATTTTGCAGATATTTATTCAAATTATATTACGAGGGTTTAAAAACTATTTTCTGCACTTAAAACAGATTCACTCATAGTCTCCGTGTACAGAGAAACTGACTAATAACATTTAGTATTGTGAAATCAATTGCAGGATAATGCTTCATTTAAGAATGAAAGAGAGAATATTACATGACCTGGTTGTCACATCCATGCTTTTACGTACCCTTGCCTCCCAATCGGAAAACCATCTAATGAAGAATATACAGTGTATCAATTTAAGATCTCCAACCGCTTGCACATGACACGCTGAAAATTACCATTTATAACGCCACGTTTATACAACCACAAGCGGGGAGTAAACGATGGAAACACGGATATAAGTACTTGCATGGAGTTCAAATAACATTCGTAGTATATTTCAACATCTCCCTCAACGATAGAAGAAGACTAACAGTGGCACACGTCACAATTGATTATTGCGTAGATAATTATCGTGATGAGCAGTTATACAATAATAGTATTTAGAAATATTAGTCGTTTTCCCTCTGCTAGCGCTGTTTCGGTCTTTGATTTTTATTCACTGAACGATTGTATATTTTTAAGAGAGGATTTTCAATGCTGAAATGCACACTATTCGGTGGGGTTGAATTACAACATTTACTGAGAAATCGTCATTTTAATATGGAATATATTAACGTCAATAAACATGCAAATTAATCTTTGAATATAACATTAATAATATTTTAAATTCTCAAACCTTCTTCCACATAACAATTTGAAGGTGCTAAAACACGTCAGCCTTGTGTCGGCAGATTTACTAGCACGTAAAAGAACTCCTGAAAGACTAAATTCCGGCACCTCCAAAAACGGTAAAAGTACTTAGCGGGACGTAATGCCAATAAAATTATGAATATTATAAAATAAAATGTAAGAGATATCACCGTTTTGCGGATGACCACAAAATTCACTGCCACGTTAATATAAAGTATATATCGAATGCAATATGGGATATTAACGCTGACCTTCAACAAATAAGTTTGTACGCCAGTGATATCTCTCTCCTCCTCAACCCTAGAAAATCTCAGACTATTATAACCGGTTCTTCGAAATTATTAAACGTCGTACATAAAAACTAGCAAGATACCCGTGCTTCGCTACGGTATTATACCGAAATTTATAATTGAATGCTTAACATTTTATATATAATCCGCCAAAATTCGCGATCTGACAGCAAAGTTCCTACCATTCATCAATCTCTTTCCAACGATCGATTTCGTACTTCTCGGGCTAGGTCCAGGTATTCCACCCGGTCAGTTTGGTCCTTAAATCATTGCCATCTTCCCCTATCAGCATTCTTAATGTGGATCAAATCCTTGAGGACATCCAGCGTGGTGTCGTCTTGGGCGCCTGGGCGGTACTGAACCCGCGGCCGGACTGCAATCGTAGTCATTACCCGGCCAGGACCCGTTTCCTGCGCGGTCCTCACATTTTGACGACGGTCCAGAACATTATTATTATTATTATCATTAGGGAGGGTGATATTAGTTCAATGTAGGTTATTGTTATGATTATTGTTGATGTTCTGGACCCCACAGCAAGATGCAAGGCCGCTACTTGGCGGTAAATTACATCTGCAGCCATTATCATTGCTGACAATGTGACCAGCAGCGTTGTCGCGCGTAGGCAAGTGGGCGGGATTTCTGGCGATACGAATGATATACTTCAGTGCATTATCGACCTTATTATAGAGGTGAACAGTTGCACGCTCAATTTCATTCCTACTGTTTATTTCAAATGTGTTTAAACTTTTATTTATATGCCAGGAGAATCTACTGTAATCCAACTTTAAGTTCTCCAAAGGAAAAGATGGCTCTTGAAAACGAACCCAGGGAAGACTAAAAATGATCGGTTTAGGATCAGAATAAGTACATTAGAAACAGTAAAATCAATTGATCTCAACTCCTTTTTCACCCCACAGCCGTTAAGTTGATTTACCTCCCTCTCCCCGCCCAAAAATTCCGTGTTTCATTAAGTTTAAAGGAGATTCCAAATACCAATATTAACGTCTGTTACCTTCAGTTTTGAGATATAAGTCTCCCCATACAAGAATTCACAATTTTTCACTTCTTTTCACACTCCCCGCCCTTGAGTGAATTTTCTTGTAAAAATACTTGTATATTTTATAGTGAAGGTTCTTCTAAATACTAATTACCACGACTTTAACATCTTCAGTTTTTGAGATATGTGTCCTCATAAAAGGATTTCAACTCCTTTTCACCCCCGCCCCAAGATGATTTCCCCCAAAAACAGCGTTTTCCTTTGTTTTGAAAGTAGATCCAAATACCAATTTTCACGTCTGTAACAACTTTAGTTTTTATTAGATGTGCGTTTCCTCATACAATTTTTTTCTACCGCTTTTCCCACACCTGTGGGGTCGCGGGTGCGAACTGTGTCGCACATGTGGATTTGGCCCTGTTTCACGGCCGGATGCCCTTCCTGACGCCAACCCTATATGAAGGGATGTAATCACTATTGCGTATTTCTGTGGTGGTTATTAGTGTAGTGTGTTGTGTGAATATGAAGAGGAAAGTGTTGGGACAAACACAAACACCCAGTCCCCGGGCTAGAAGAATTAATCAAAGACGATTAAAATCCCCGACCCGGCCGGGAATCGAACCCGGGACACTCTGAACCGAAGGCCAGTACGCTTACCGTTCAGCCAACGAGTCGGACACGTTTCCTCATACAATTAATTGAATTAATTTTTCATTTTCTTCACCTCCTCCTCCTTTCATTGGATTTTCCGAGAATACGTGTTTTTTTACTTTTAAAGCAGATTCCAAATACCAATTTTCACGTCTGCAAAATCTTTCGTTATAGAGATAATAGTATCTCCATACAAATAATTCACCTAATTATTCAATCCCCCCCCTTTTAAGTGGATTTCCGAAAACAAAAAAAATTACATTTCATTATTTTCAAAGGAGATTCCAAATACCAAATTTCACGTCTGTGACATCTTCATTTTTTGAGCTATCAGTATCCTAATTAAAAGAAGTCAACCCCATTGTTAGTCACTTTTACTCCCCCACCTAAGTGATTTTTTCGAAAACAAAAAAATACGTGCTTCGTTGTTAAATGAGATTCTAAATACCAATTTTTACATCTGTAAACGTAAGGTATAGATACACGCATTTTAAAAATTCATCCCCCTTTTCACCCACCCCGTTAGCGACGGAATATCCAGAAATCCTCCCTTAGCCGGCACCTACATTGTAATAAAAATGTTTCCTCAAAATATCATTTCTTTATGTCCAGTAGATTTGGCTCGGCGATGATGAGTCAGTCAGTCAGTCAGTCAGTCAGTCAGTCAGGACGTGTTCTTAAATAGATATAGATTATACTATTCCTCCGGTGATATTAAATGCAAGTGTAATCCCGTTCAGTAAGGAAGTGAAGAACTTAGGTATGACCCTGACTAAAAGTCTTGACTGATCTGCACACGTAAAAATTGCATGTAGAAAGATATACGCTACGTTACACCCTCCAAGACGACATACGGACATTATGCCACACGACGTAGAGTTAAAATTTCTCCAACTTTAATACTAAAAATACTTGACTATTGCGACTTTGTCCTCGTTAATGTGACCCGTGAACATACTACGAAACTTCAACGAGTATTGAACTCTGGTCTTTGATTTGTTTTTAACTTGAGTTATGATGCTCATATAACCCAAACACACACAGGTCTTTCCAGGCTGAAACCCGGCAGAAGAAGGATGTTTCATGTACTTACGTAGATATATCGAACTCTGAAGTAAAATTTACCCAAACACACGTCTTCAAAATTCATTATCTATATTCCGTAATTGCAACACTAGATCTGGCACTTCCCTCGCTATCCCCGTCAATTATTCTTCGCTGTATAATATATCCTTCGTTGTGGCCGGGTCACGACTTCGGAATTTACTTTCGGCTAGTGTCAGGAACTCTGTTATTTTCTAGTTGTTTTACGTCGCACTGAGACAGATAGGTCTTATGGCGACGATGGGATAGGAAAGGCCTGTGAGTTGGAAAGAAGTGGCTGTGGCCTTAATTAAGGTACAGCCCCAGTATTCGCCTGGTGTGAAAATGGGAAACCACGGAAAACCATATTCAGGGCTGCCGACAGTGGGATTCGAACCCTCTATCTCCCGGATGCAAGCTCACAGCCGCGTGCCCCTGACCGCACGGCCAACTTGCCCGGTCAGGAACTCCGAGTCAGTATGAAAATTTAAGACTGCATGCAAGGTTACCTGTTGAATACCGTTTATTGTTTCGTTTGTTTGGTGACGTATGATATGTTGTATGATTGTGGTAGGCAGGCTATTAACATCGCCATTTTACTGTACAGCTGAAGAATACTGTTGCTTCTTATAATTATTATTAGGATATTATTATCTTATTTTTATATTGTAAATACAGATAATAACATAATATTTAGCTTGAAACTCATGTACATAAATCACAGTTTATGGTCATAATTTTATCTTGAAATGCTCCCTCATCAGTTCTGAAGTTCCTGGAAATAGCCGTAATAAGCTAAACTCACATCTGAGGAAGATTCCCAAGTAGTGGAATGTGGAGCTTTACACAGGCAATTTCATATTGGCTCAGTGCTCGATTGAGACGTTGGTTTGAATTGACGAGCGAACTGGTTGATCATGTAGAAATCCACAGTGATTTGATTCAACTCCTCTTAGATAAAGGTCCTGTTTTATTTCATTGGCAGTAGAACGTTCGTTGATTGAATGTTTCGAACGACGTTTTGTCTTTAATTTGATAGTTTACGCAGTATTTACCATTTAAATTCTAGCTTCGTTCTACATTTCTCAGAATGCAGTAGAGATCGTGGAGTTTTACTGCCTGTCGGCGCAAATAAAGTTCTTTGCGTCAAGAAAGAATGAATGTGTTGCAGTGAGTGCAGCAGAAAGATAAGGACGTTTACACGCATGCGGAATCAATCGTACTCTCTGCTAAGCCATTTCGCACATCTTGCCAATCGTATGAAGTTTGTACTTTCCACGTTGAGTAGTGTTTAGCTAATATACATTCAATGCATCGTCAGTGAAAGAAAAAACACCCCGTATGTCACAATGTCTATCAATTATTTTCCTTAAGACTGGTCACGCCTCTCAGCCACATATGCATATGCGGTCCATCAGAACAATGTTCGATGTTATAGTTTGTGGAGGAAACTTAAATGCATTATACCGCAGGAGTGCGTAAATACGTCACTCAAACATAAATCCCAACAGTACGGCAGTACGGGATGGTAAGGTTCATTTTCACTCACACACATGCAGGGGAAAATGCTTGTTTGCTTGATTTACGGTCTGGATGCAATTCAACATATGATACATACACGTATTTTAAACCATAACCTAAATCTTAATGTTTACATTGAGACTTATTGTTAACTCGTTACTATCAACAACACTAGTTGCTATGCCATCTATTTATTGCCAACTTCATAAAACTAAAATCTGTAAACAGTAAAGAAAATCATTAGTTTTAGACCCTGTAGCCTTTACACATATATAGTGTTCCGAAGTTCCGGACAGCGGTGGTTATCTCAAGGTTCGGAGAAAAGTTTATTTGGACGGTAAATTATGTGCTTCAAAATGAACTAATTATAGTATAACTTTTAATTAAAATTGTTTATATTCATTATAACTTATTACTTCGCTAACTGAAATCAATGAAGAAAGAAACTTTTATTTGGAATATGAAGGTCTTAATTACTGTGTTCGATTATCGTATGGAGTATGTTAGTAAAACAATTTAACTAAAACAAAGTTGCCACAACTTATGACTCTATGTGATCATTTTGGAGGCAAGTCGGGAAGTACGTTTCTCTCTCTATCTATTATCACTCCGGAACAACGCGAGTATCCACTAGGATGTTGACGAGTCACAAGATAGCGCACAGGTACACTGTTGAGTACAACAAAGTGTAGCAGAAGACAAGGTAAGAATATATAATAATAACATAATAATGTTATTTGTTCTACGTACCACTAACTAATTTGACTGTTTTCGGAGACACCGATGTACCAGACGTTTATCCCTCAGGAGTTCTTTACATGCCAGTAAATCTATCAACATGAGGCTGACGTATATGAGCACCTTCAAATACCACCGGACTGAGCCAGGATCGAACCTGTCAAGCTGGAGTAAGAATATAATGGTACACAATTAGTATTCGTAGTTGATATGTAGGTAATAATTCGATTTCTGAAGTCAGAATAAGGAGAGTGACATATTCAAGAGTTTAGTGTAATCTGTAGTAACATATCGTAGTTTGGACAGCTTTCTGGACAGTGTACACCGCTGCTCGGCGAAGCAGTTAATATCGGACATGAAAATTCACGCCAAAAGAGGCCCACTGTGTACTGCCACCAGAGGAGGACTGACGATAGACAACAGCATGTGATGTGTGTATTGTCTCAACTCATCATATACCGGGCGAGTTGGAGCGAGGAACTGTGAGCTCGCATCCGGGAGATAGTGGGTTCAAATCCCACTGTCGGCAGCCCTGAAGATGGTTTTCCGTGGTTTCCCATTTTCACACCGTACAATTGCTAGGGCTGTACCTAAATTAAGGCCACGACCACTTCCTTCCCATTCCTGGGCCGTTCCTGTCCCATCGTCGCCATAAGACCTATCTCTGTCAGTGTGACGTAAAGCAAATAGGAAGTAAAAAGGCAACTCATCATATCATGATTTATTGCTAAAGGACATCACAATGGTGAAGAGTTTGCTCGATGACCAGCACGTTGTTTACCATGAATACTAGTTCGTTCGATATGCCATTTAATATTACAGTGTGCGCATAGAACATCAGACCGAATGGCAGGACGATGGACTAAGGTACCTTTAATAACAAAATAAGATTCTCAGCAGAGATTCTTTTCATCTGTTAACCTGACATTAGGTCATAACACTGCAATGCTCGAAAAATTTCACTGAAAGGAATTGATATGGTGTTCGAAATTATTTTCTGGGGATTCAGTACCCTGAATGGAAATATTGAACTTCAGATACTGAAAAGAGTTATTGTAACCGGTAAGCGCTATTTTAATAAGTTACTCTTTTCCCCTTCCTATCTCTCTTCAGTGTTGATAATAACAGTACCTTCGTGGTTATAGTTGTTGTCGGCGGTCCACGTCACAATGTTGCACATGATGACTTTTTTGAAGGCTTCGACTTGTTCCCCCAGTCTAATGCCGATCGAAAACGCGTGGATCATTGACATCAAGAACATCAATGGGGGGTCGCTTCATGTTGTGAACTAACGGCGATGACGAGATCTGGGTAACTGGGAACCCTGGAATTTGGGTCCTCGTTACTGCGGTTTTCCGAAGCGAAAATTCTCGGGTAATCGCTACATGGGCTACGAACATCTGAAATAGGCCGATGACCTAGATTTTAGGCCTCTTTAAGAAAACCAACAACAAACGAGAGAACATCTGGAAAACCGGATACCCGCTTACCCGTTACCTATGGTATCAGTCGTATCGGACGACAAGTTTCTTCCTTATATGTTCGCTGACACGATTTCTTTCCTTTCCCATCCTGCAAGATTGCTTAACTGCTCCATCGCTTTCTCTCATTCATATCGTTGTGAAGAATTGCCGCTTGAGTCACTGCTATTCTCTGATTTATCCTTCAGCTGTTTGATGTAATATAGAATTCGTTGTCAGAGAACAAGGGAGTCCAGTAGGAACCAACTATCGAAGCAACTTAACATTTTAATTAGTTTTGAGATCTATAGGACAGGAAACATCAAATTCCGAAAGCAAGTTAGTTGTGAAACTTCTCGGAAAAGTCTTTCCATAAATCATTCAGATATGTAGTGTGTGACGATGACATTTCACACTTCAAATCAACGTTTGCAATAAGTAAATATTTGCCATTCAAACATAAATTGTGTTCAACCTGCCTGGCAGATGACAGGTAAGAGTCAAATAAGCCATCCCTGTTCGCAATCAGGAATTCGAATTACTGGTCGGTAGGTTAAATGCGTAGGTTAATATGGAAAGTGACACAAGAATCGAATTTAGTATTTCAGTCTGAAGAAGGAATTGTCATTTGAGGAACGCAAGAGTCAT
The DNA here is from genome assembly GCF_040414725.1 of Anabrus simplex. NCBI lineage: Eukaryota > Metazoa > Arthropoda > Insecta > Orthoptera > Tettigoniidae > Anabrus > Anabrus simplex. The sequence goes on along the minus strand of NC_090266.1, from coordinate 791,516,438 downwards.
ACTTGCTCGGGACTCCACGCTGCATGGCCGATAGCTGTAACCAGCATATTTTTAATTTGTCAACGCTGGTTCTTGAAAAATATTTGAATACAGCGAATTTAGCATTATCCTTACAGGTAGTTTTCAATTACTGGAAAAAAGCAGGTATTACGCTGTTATGCATGATAAGGCAAGTTCATTTGCAGCTGCACTTCTTGCCTTAGCTGATGTCAAATACGGTATAAAATATTCAGCGCACAAGCTCCCACTTTCCATAAAGCAATGCTTCAAAATGTGTCCGTGAATATCTTACAGGTTGTGATACACTTAAGAAAACGGAAATTGCAACACCATGAAGGCATTGGTCGTTTGTGTTGATTTTCAAGATATGGAACGATGCCATGTAGGTATGTAAACGATCAAAGTTTCAGACCCATTGGATTGTTGCTACAGGTCTCCCCACGTGATTGGTCGCGGAGGAATCAACACCAGTATACGGACTCTGTTGTAGCGTCGTTGACTTGCAGTCTGTGCAGTGAAGTGTTCCCCGTCAAACATAACTCGACGACAGAGAAGAGCACGCTATCAACAACTGTCGCCGTTTGAGAGGGCTCGGATAATTGGGCTGTGTGAGGCTGGATTATCGCTAAGGACTGTCGCTGCACGTGTTGGCTGACCGGCGTCTACGGTACAACGTGTGTGGCACCAGTGGTCAAATGAAGGTACCCACACTCATAGACCTGACACAGGCCCAGTACGACAGATAACTGAGAGAGAGGATCGCCGCATCATTCGGATGGCCTGGATGGAACCCCATGCAACAGCAGCGCAAATTCGAGCAGCTGTGGCACTCCACGTTACACAACAAACAATTGGTAACCGCCTGCGTGCAGCTGGCTTACGAGCCCGTGTCCCTGCAGAAGGTGTTCCATTGACCCCACAACAGCGACGTGTAAGCCTGGCCTGGTGTCGAGAAAGATCGACGTGGGTCGACGAATGGCATAGGGTCGTCTTTAGTTATGAAACGCGCTTCTGTTTTGCCCGCATTGATCGCCGGTATCGTGTGCGCCGACGTACCTGGGAGAGGGGCCGCCCAGATCTTATTGTCAAGAGGCACACAGGGCCAACACCAAGAATTATGGTCTGGGGAGCTATTGGCTTTAAGGTGAAATCACAACTAGTGCTTGTTGAAAGCACTATGACTGCTCGACAGTACGTTGATAGGGTACTCAATCCAGTGGTTGTCCCTATGATGGCGAACATTGCTAATGGGATCTTTCAGCAGGACAATGCCCGGGTTCACATTGCACGCATCTCCAGAGAAGCTCTCCACGACATCACAACCTTAGAATGTCCCGCCAGATCCTTGGATTCAGTCCTATTGAGCATGTGTGGGACATGTTGGGTCGACAAATGGCCAACCGACCTCAGCCACTCACAACTATGGAACAACTGACCCGTGCAGTGCAGCAAGCATGGGCCACAATCCCTCAGGAACCGATCCAGGGCCTTATTGACTCCATGCCTCGACGAATTCATCAATGTATTGAAGCTCGTGGTGGGCACATCCTGAATTGATTGTTATCCAAACCTGCGGTCAGAGGGACCTGAAAGTGTAATCATCGAAGTACAACCGACCACTCGTCTTGCATGTTTAATTGCAGCAATGTAGCACCACTCCTTCTGGGTGGTGCAATTTCCATTTTCTTCAGTGTAGAATGATACATGTCGTCAGACACCTTACGCACTCTTCTGTTGCGTCCTTTGCGTTGAAGAATGAGCAAAACCAGCTTGATCTGAGCCAAGAACAATTAAATAAAGTTTGCTTTACAAGGAGGGTTTCATTAGCTACGAGCTGATGAAATTTTTGTACAGAATCGTAATCCAACGGTAATTTTAATCCTTCATGAAGTGCGACCGTTTTCACGACATCTTAAACAAATCAACGCCGTCCTGGCAGTTTCGGGCATACAAAAATTCTGCCACCGCAGCCATACTGGAAGTCTGTGTACGCGATTGGTCCCTGCCAGAAGAATCCATTGAAAGTTGGACCCTAACCTTTTTGTAATGAAAACTGTGTTACTTTGCCGGCTGTACCCCCAGTGATTCATGGTCTTTTTGAAAATCACATCCGTTATTGCATAGTGAATCAGCATCATCATTCAAAACACCCATAACAACGTCCCTTGCGTCTGAGTTGCAAATGAATGAATCAATTATTCTTCATTAGAGCTGCATTTAGAGCTGTCGGGCACTCGGCAGTTTCCTTACCAATTGTATACCTAGCCTTTTCTTAAGTGATATCAAATAACCTGGAAAGGTATCGAACATTTCCTAATTTCTCTTCTCTTAAATGCGTATTTGCGACATATTTAACCCATAATCTCTGCTCCTGCAGCAATTTGCTGTATTTTCATCTCTGATATTAGGATTTGCGCACAGAAAATATACATAGTACCGTACTTGGTTATGAAATGTGCCCCGCTGGCTCTTAATGAGTTGATGAGTCAAAAGTTCTTTGAGTCACATTTTCGAGAAACATGAACGGATGCGGATAAATACTGAATGTGATTTTTTCTTTAATCACTACCAGTATGACTGTTAGTATAATCACATAAACATGAAATAGCTAGCAGCCATCCGGAACTTACATTTGTTAGAGAAATAAATTAACCTAAAAGTATACTCAAATAAACTTAGAAAATGGTCTGACGAAACCTAAAACTTAAAAATAACACTAACTCTACTACAAGGTGTTAAATCCTTGCTTAAATTACTACACACCGAGCAAGTTGGCCGTGGGGTTAGGGGCGCGCAGCTGTGAGCTTGCATCCGGCAGATAGTGGGTTCGGGCCCCACTGTCGGCAACCCTGAAGATGGTTTTCCGTGGTTTCCCATTTTCACACCTGGTAAATGCTGGGACTCTAACTTAATTGCGGCAACGCCCGCTTCTTTCCGATTCCTAGACCTTTCCTATCCCATCGTCGCCGTAAGATCTATCTGTATTGGTGCGACGATAAAGCAAATATTGTAAATTGTTAATTGCTTAAATTACTTGACAACCCAATGTAACAAAATCCACAAACAGTACAAATAACACGTCACCAGTGTAGATCCTCTCTCCACAAAATAATACAAGGAACATCACATGATATAGTAACTTACATGAGCACTCTCTGAAGATCTCCACCGTATCAGTGTGCAACATGAATCGTGTCAACGACCACGCTCGAATCAGTGTCCTCCAGGATACAGTGCTACAACAGGCCTGAAATGCCTTACCTCCTACGAGGGAATTACTTTCATTGAAACTGAAAAATTTAAAATAATATCTAGCTGTGCCTGATTGTTTTATTGAGTGAGTATATTTAAGTAAATATGCCCAACAAGCTTCTGATTTAAAGACCCTGTCCGGCCACAAACTCATTCTTACCAGCTGGAAAGGTTACATGAGGCAGCCAGATCCACCGAACATCGCCCCTCTCACTGGGGCTCTTGACACTAACGTCTGGCGGCCTTGACCTAGTTCGCTTCAACAGCACGGCTAATGCATTACAATCTCCCTTATTAGCTTCTCAAGTTCATATTAAGGCCTCTCTCGGGCTATTTCTTAACATCAACTGGTTATCACTCGACCAGAATTAAACATTTATTTCATTTTCATCTCAGTAAAACAACGACTCGCTCTACGTGTCACATTTATTAAGTTCCAATCTCATTTTTCATATCATACCGTCCACAGCACGTCACCTAACTCCACTGCTCAAATACATTCGAACCTACCATCCGTCGTTGCTATGGATGACAATTACATTTTTTAAACCGTGACACCAAATAACGTCACAGCATGTGCACATAAAATTAAAACAAACTAATTTAATCCGCAAACAAGAAGACCCTACCTAAAATACGCTGTAGCTCGAATATGGTCACCAGTTCAAACACCAACCAATGTTTTTCACATTGATATTGACGGGTCGTCTCGAAGAAATACACATACATTTTTATATATGAAATAACATGTCCTGACTGACTGACTGATTCGTCATCGCCGAGCCAAAACTACTGTATATAAAGGAATGCATTGTTGGGGGTACATTTATATTAGAGTGTAGGTGCTCGCTAACGGAGGTTTTTTGTATATTCCACCGCTAAGCGGGGAAAAAGTGGGGTGAATTGTTTAAATGAGCATATCTATATCTCAAAAACTTAGAAGTTTACATACGTGAAATTTTGCATTTAGAATCTTCTTTTGAAATTAGATTGTAAACAGATCAGGAAAAAAAGAAAAAATGACACTGTACGAAGTGTACCTAGCTATCTCATTCTGTTTAGTAGTTATGAAGTCATATTGTACTTATCCTTCACCAGTTTTTGTAGTTTCCTCCGCCATCGCATTGATCATTTCGAGTGCCCAGCGGCCACGTTCACACCATGGTCGACAGTTTGGTAACGCTGATTAAGGACTTTTCCATCCTGGCTCCTGCCAATTTCCCCATCTGCAGTGGTCCGTGCATTCGAGATTTACGACACATATACTGATACAAAATCCAGACACTACGCGCGCGTAACTACAAGGGTATTCAAATGGAAACCGAACACCACCTACAGCGTGAACTTGGAATAGTTTTTATTCAAAAGTAATTACCAAAAGCGTTAATACACTTATCCCACTGGGAGACGAGACGATGAATTCCATTTTTGTCGAAAGAGACAGGTCGCTGACGGACCCAAAACCGCATCCAGTCTTGCACTTCCTCATCCGAATTAAACCGACATCCACGAATGTCTTTCTTCAGATCGCCATAAGTGTGAAAATCACAAGGTGAAAGGTCCGGCCTGTACGGAGGATGTTGAAGTGTTTCCCAAAGAAATCGGTGAAGCGTAGCCTTCGCCAGTTTGGAAATGTGGGGGCGACGTCATCATGCAACAGGGTGATCCCGTACGACAGCATTCCAGGGCGTTTTTACTTTATCACCCATCGCAGATTCTGCAAGGTGTCTTCATAGCACTGCGTCACCAGAAAAAGAACAACACTTACCGGGCGAGTTGGCCGTGCGCGTAGAGGCGCGCGGCTGTGAGCTTGCATCCGGGAGATAGTAGGTTCGAATCCTACTATCGGCAGCCCTGAAGATGGTTTTCCGTGGTTTCCCATTTTCACACCAGGCAAATGCTGGGCTGTACCTTAATTAAGGCCACGGCCGCTTCCTTCCAACTCCTAGGCCTTTCCCATCCTATCGTCGCCATAAGACCTATCTGTGTCGGTGCGACGTAAAGCCCCTAGCAAAAAAAAGAACAACACTTCTATGCTCTTCTTCCCTCCATTTCTACAGCGGAACGAACACGCTAGACCAGTCCGCGCATTAACAGCTGCGTGGAGCTGTGAGTTGTCACTATGCAGTTCCCCTGTCACAGTGATGGCAGTATCGATACGTAACAACAGTGTTACCACCTTTCGAACAGTCCGACTCGTTGGCTGAATGGTCAGCGTACTGGCCTTCGGTTCAGAGGGTCCCGGGTTCGATTCCCGGCCGCGTCGGGGAGTTTAATCTTCATTGGTTAATTCCAATGGCCCGGGGGCTGGGTGTTTGTGCTGTCCCCAACATCCCTGCAACTCACATACCACACATAACACTCTCCACCACCACAATAACACGCAGATACCTACACATGGCAGATGCTGCCCACCCTCATAGGAGGGTCTGCCTTACAAGGGCTGCACTCGGCTAGAAATAGCCACACGAAATTATTATTACCTTTCGAACAGAATGTGTGTTATGACGGGTGTTCGCTTTTCATTTGGCCACCTCTTATATATCGTACTCCACACTTGAAACAAAGAACACACTTACGATATAACTGAAGAGTAGTACATTTCCACAAGGTTACATCCCGCACAGCCGGCTGCACGGCGTGCCATGGATGTTTGAAGAGACGAGTATACAATAATTATTTGAGCACATTTCACCCATTTTACTTATAAAATAATTGCAATGCAGCTTCACTAAATTTTCTTAGTTCGTAAGCACGAATAATGCCTTGTCTAATGTAAGATAACCTCCTTGCAAGCAGTTCTGCACCACCAACAAATCCTCTCCTTCTAACGCATTTATTACTCCCAAAATACTGAGTAATTCACGTTATCTTCACCGAGTTAGAATTCCAGCGGATTATGTCCAGATCCCACTGTTAACTGTTATAACTACCTGCTGCCAGAACCTGCTCTCTCTCCTCTATTTTCACACTAAGGAAAGCTCAGTCTTCGAGCGACGTAGACTCAGCCCACGAGATCTATGTGGAAATGAAGATGAGATTCGCGTCTCCACTTGACCAAGACGCCAGCCGGAGATTCCCAAACGCTTTCGTTTGCACAACTGACTTGATCCATATAATTAACGCAACTAGGTGCACCACGTTGCTCTATATATTACCTCTTATGTTAATTGACTTAATGTGCAGATAAAATGCTGGTCTTGAAGCAACTCCTATTCAACTATTCGAAAGGAAATTGGCCAACCTGAATGTTCTCCCGCTAACACGTAGGTTGCATGGTGATTCCCTGGGTCATACGTCGCCTCAAGATTTCAAACTTCTACTCTCTTCCTTGTTCACAGCACTATGAATGTGTCTTGTGCACGGAATATTATGCACTACCGATTTGACGCAAGCACTTCCTCCATGTGACACGCGTTAGTCTATAGCATGTGCCGGGTGGCTACTTTCTTATGACATCCCAGCGTGCAAAATGCAGTGCTAATAATATTTGACCATCATATAAATACTAACATGACCGTGTAGAGTTCAATAACTTTTTATGCATTTTAGATTCGCGAAACGTTGCTTTGGGAAGTGATAACTATACCTTAGCAGTTTGAAATGTTGGAAGAACTGAATGTTAGTATCTCCAGTATTACTCGTATTGCTTGTCTATCGCATCCAATCTTCCCATCCACGCACAAGGCCCCTGTTCAGCATAGCAGAAGACGCCACCTGGGGAGGTAGTGGTCCTCTTTCCCAGTTGTATCCCCGACCCAAAGACTCACGCTTCAGGACACTACCCAGAGGCGGTAGAGGTGAGTTGTAGGAAAAAATCAACCCTGGACGTTAAACGCATTAAGAAACATAGTTACATTGTAGACTGACCTACGATAAATGATTGAAAGAGTCATTTTAACGGCCTATAGTCACATGGCGGGAAAGATAACAGTGTTCAGAAAGAAAGAAAGAAAGAAAGAAAGGAAAAAGAGAGAAAGAAAGAAGGCTATATCATGTTCCAGATTTCATAACAGCCACTGACAAACATTGATTCGTGCTTCGAAATCCCACCTGTGGAGTTCATGCATTAGCTGTGGATGGTAGGGGTGGTATTTATGCGTATGCAGTATTCATTGCAGGGAAGCCTGGCTGATGTTCACCTGTTGTGCAATTGTACGTGTATTCATGTGTGGGTTATCGTGAACTGTATCCAGTACAGGCTCCTCAGATGTTAGCGTGTTCTCTCCGACAGGTGGTAATAGTTTCAAATACCATTGTAGATCCAAAATATCTTTAGACACTACAAAAAATATTTGCAGTTTTTTAAGACTGCAGAAACATACACTATTGGAGGGCTGACAGTCCCCACTTGGTGCGATAGGCAGCACATTAAGTGAAATGGGGAGTGAATGTATTTTGTGGAATCTTGAGTGATCATATTTTCGAACCGTACTCCTGCTACCCGCACTTTCTACGCCATGAACTGCCACTTCTGCTCGAGAATGTGCCACGTGGGCAACGTTTAACGATGTGACTTCAACAGAATGGAGCTCTACCACACTGGAAGTTAGAAGTCCGTAATAATCAGAATGAGATTCGCGCAGGAAAATCAGTAGGTAGAGGACGACCTGTTTCTTGGCCCTCTATATCACTGGATTTTACGCCATTGAACTGCTTTCTTTGGGGGCATTTGAAAAAAACTAGTTTACACCCATGAGACGGAAAATTACGTGCACCTTCGACACCTCATCGCCATAACCTGCAGATCAGCAACACCGGTTATGCTACGGCGGACTAGGATTTCCAATCAGTGAAGTGCACAAATGTGCATAGAGCAAGCAAGTCATCAATTCGAGTACTTTCTAACATAGCTAACAATTGTTAGTGCAGTTTCGTTCCTCCATCCACTACCTGTGCCATTGTCGTCCGACCCTGATGACATACCGGGCCTTCTTAGGGCCACAACTGATCGCTTCGCACCTTCCTATCAACTGGATCATATTAAGTGGTGCATGTATTATAACAACACGCAATGAAAACACTTACATTTTCAGTCGGATATCGCCTGTCCGAAAAACTTTCCTGTTACAGGCGTACTGCCTGCTGTGAATTCCCCCCCCTCCTGCTTTTCCATAGATTAGGAACATTACAATGTATTCGTCCGTGGAATACACGGAGAATGACTGAACCAACTTCACTCCGTCTGTATAACAGTGCAGTGTGCGGAGCGCACTAAAACAATAATAGCGGCGTTTTACTAGTTGCATGTTATGTGCTGAAGCTGATATCGATGTCAAATGATTGTTCGATGTGGGATTCGAACTTCAATCAAAACTACGTTCCGGTAAGTGGTAGGCTAGCATTTGACCACGTGCCACAGCTGTGTCTGAGACGTGTGTGTATTAAGAAGGTCATAGAGTATGGTGCTCATTCAGTCCGCTGTTTTGTACGCTTTCCACATCACTCTAGCGTAGTTGTGAGCGTGCTTTGTGTTTTTGTATACCTGATCATTTGATTCAACATCTTAACGTAGTTACATGGTAGACTGGCGTATAATAAATGATTGAAAGCGGTCCTATTTTTTTGAAGGTTCTAAGATCACATGGCGGGAAAGACAACAGTGTTCAGAATCGTTTGCAGGATGTGCTTACAGTACATTCGTACCATAAGGATAGCTAGCAGAGCTATATCGACCACTGGACGACATCGCATGTATTTTGGGCTGCAGAACACAATATTGGTACGGGCAGGTGATTCACCTGATACACCGCACTGTTCAGTGTTCGCTCTAAAATAATTAATTAATTCTGAGAAATGCTCTTCTCAATCAAACTGCGTTAGCTGATCTTTCATACAGGTTGAAGCACTCGATTGTTCGTTATATAATTCATCGAAGTTATGAATCTCCACGAGCTAACACCGCTGAAACCTCTCTGCTTATTGTAAAAAGGAGAGATACGACCCCACCTTGCCACGCAATAAATTGATTGTCACCGTTCACTGAACAATCAATTGATTTTTCCAGCCTCCGCTATTGAATGGGATGGTTCAATGGGAATAGTCAAATCGTTTATAACGGCAGATGGAGAAACGCTTTGTGTCATTTGTTCTCCCACACTTCTTCATATATTGAGGAAGAGGAAAGTAATATTCTTTGAAGGTTGTGAGGGTTAAATGAAGCATGCATGGAGGGAGAATTCACATAGGTTATCCGACCGAAATTGATACTCAGTTGGTTAACCAATGATTCAGTAAACAGGTAGTCTTTGGCAAGGTACAGCATTCTTATCGCTGTACATTGATTTAAAAATATAATAGACAGATCTGTGCTCGATTTGAAGATAATAAATAAGTCACAAAAAATGCGAATGATCCTTGGAGATATCGAAAATAACCCGGAAAGAAAGGTAATTCAATACATGCTAGGATTATTTTGCATTATCCAGTTTTACTTCTTTATTTGTAGTTCAGTACGGCTATTGACAAACTCTTTGATTGTTGAAATACAATCATGTGCGTGTACGAAGCAGTGCATTCGTTTCACTTCCCAGAGAAGAAATCACACTTAGATATCGGAAACAGGTTGGTGTTATTCAACAGAACAAGTGTTCGTCTTCATGGCTAAATGTTTAGCATTCTGGCCTTTGGTTCAAGGGGTCATGGCATCCATTCCTGAATGGGTCGGGGATTTTAACTTACATTAGTTAATTCCTTTGACCCTTTGGCTCGAGGGATGAATGTTTGCGTCACCTTCGGTATTAGATTTCATCTCTGACGGGGCCCCTTCCTCACAGACGTGCAGGTCGCTTAACGGCGTCATCTCAGGTGACCTGCCTAAAGCCTGTCCGGGGGCCACACGCAATTGTAATAGGATATGTATGTATAAAAGGAATGTCACGATGTGAGGACTGCAGTATTTAAATACCACGTGTAAATTCCTGAAAACTGCACTAATTGTTAGTTTGCGTCAAACTAGAATGACTTAGGGTTTCCAGTCGATCAGCAAACGGCAAAGTTCATAGTTAATTATTGTCTATAATACATTTAAACAATTGTAAGAACACTCACTAGATAAATGCCAATAATAATAATAATAATAATAATAATAATAATAATAATAATAATAATAATAATGATAATAATAATAATGATAATCCGTGCCTGGTTAGCTTGTGTGGAGGTTTGGCTCTGAATTGACTAGGGGCTAAATGTAGCCCTGCATAAGACACTGGAGTGGGGGACCACAACCCCGACACGGCGGGTCCCATATGGCTGATATGGGAAGTTCCTTTAGATATGCAGGACAGGTGTGAATGAGGCAATGACAAATAAGCACCCGGGGATCAACTAAGGTCAAGAGAAAAACGGTCAACTGTCTCAAAGGCGGAAGATGAATCTCATTTATCAACGGCTGAGAGGGCTCAAGAACCTAGTGGAGTCAACCACGAAAAAAAATCATTTCAGACTAACAATCCGACCTTATTCCTACCCTTGAAACACACAATTTCAATTGCAGAAAGGAAAAGCCGCTGAAAGGAAGCACTACCCCAGATGGGAGCTTGGAAGAGAAATCCACCATTGCGTTATACAAAGCATCTTGACCTAGGGTTCTGGCGAGTCCCAACCTCTGCAATAAGGATGAGTCGGATCATCTTTGGAATCCGTCCAGACTTGTGTTTCAACAGAAGATTTTTGGCAGGCCCTTTGAATGTAAATTCTTTGTTGAAGGTTGGTAAAGAGAAGGAATTAGAACTCCTTCTAGATGGAAATGAAATTCAAATCCTAGTAGTACAAGAGACGAGATTTTGGATGAGAATGTGACAGAAGCAAAAGATTATCTAATCTTTAAATGTAAACCTGAGATTAAATTTATGAAAGGAATGCCACTCTTGGGAACAGCCTTTTATGCCCATAAAAGATTATTAGACAATGCAACTGAATTCAAATCCCGTTCAGAAAGGATATCTCTTTTAACAATGAACTGCTAAAAAAATATATATATATTCTTTTATTAACTGACATGCATCAATAAATGAAGACATTAAAAAGAGCCCAAATGAAGTAGAGGAATTCTGGACACTCCTGGATGATGAATTATCTACAATTACAAAATCAAATGTGGTGACGTTACTTGGTGATTTCAATGCCCAAGTAGGAGGAGAGAGAGTTCATAGACCAATAGTAGGAGAATATGCCGCACACCAAAGAACAAACATCAATCGAATGAGATTAATTACTATCTGTACAAATGTCAACTATCTTCACGAAATTGTCAAGGAAAGCTAAAACATGGATTTATACAAATCCATTACTAGGTGATTTTCAACTGGATCATGTAGCTATATCCATAAGGAAAATGAAGGAAATTATGAATGTCAAGGTAGTAAGAAGCAGAGAATTTTATTCCGATCACTACTTGTCTAAAACCAAACTAAAATTCTTACCCAACAGAAATAACAGAAGAGGAGAAAGGGTAAACAAATATAACACCAATAGACTGACTTCAAATTACGCAAGAAACGTTGGAAATATTTCAGGAAGAAATAAAAGTATCTCATCGTGGGAAGTGGAAAGATTTATCTACAGAAATAACCAATGCGGCCCAAAAACCATTTGAGCTATTAAAACCTAAAAAGAAACCTTGGTGGAATCAAATATGAGAGAATAAAACTATGGAAAAATGGAAATCCTCTGGAAAGATTGAGCACTATGACCAATTCAAACATCAAAGGAAAGACACTGCTAGAATAATAAGGGGAGTTAAGAGAACTTTAGAAAAATCACAACGTATTGACCTGCAAGACAGCTTTGTTAAAAATAACTCTCGAAACTTCTACCAGACTTTTAAGAGTCAATTAAATGGGTATCAAGCGCCTAGCATTTGCTTCAAGGATGAAAATGGTAGACATGGCCTAAGTAATGCTGAGAACTGTGAAATACTTGCAAGCCACTTTGATCAACTATATACTGCTCTGAACCCGGCCATAACTTGAAATTCTCTCAAACAACCGAAAATCTGGAAGAAGATATACCACCCACTGCTGAAGAAATGAAAGTAATTAACAATCTGTAAAATGATAAAGCTAGAGAAAAGGACCCTATAACAGCTGAAATTTTGAAGTGATCTCATCAAAAATTATCGAAAAGCTGCGGTTAATCTTTGAAGATATTTGGAAAACAGGGAGGATTGCAGAAGAATGGAAAATGGCTCTATTATACGCAATGCATAAAAAAGGGGACAAACAAAAGATTGATAACTATAGAGGCACCTCTCTTCTGCAAACTGCACGCAAAGGTATTCTCAAAAATATTGCTGAATAGAGTAGAAACATCACTTGACAAGCAACTAGGTGTGTTCAAGCTGGATTTCGAAAAGGCAGATCTTGTTCAGCACAAATATTTAACTTAAAATCCATAATTCGCCATGGGATATTGAATTCAATAGACATTGTTGTGACTTTTGTTTTTTAAAAAAGCTTTTGACTCGGTTGATAGAGAAACCATACATAAAACCATTCGTGAATTTGAAGTGAAAATTAGTTGGCAAACATAATACGTGAAACACTTACTGACACAATTTAAAAGGTGAAATTTATGGGTGAGATATCAAAATCTGTTAAGACAAATACAGAGGTATGTCAGGATGACGGTTTGTACTGTGATCTAGAGAAAATTTTAAGAATTTGGAATATAAAGCTTAAAAACATAACATTTTGCCGGAAATTTTGGGGAGAAAAATCAAGGGCTTTGAAATAGAATGCCTATCATTTACAGACGATTTTGCTATATTGTCAGAAAACCTAACACGTGCAATAACACAAATCAATCTCTTGGAGGAAATAGCCAACAAGACAGGGTTGAGAATCTCCGTTGAAAAAATAATTATTACATAACATCAAGAATGCTCCAAAATTTTTCGAAACAGATATTGGTCCAGTGGAAAGATTAACGAAATTTTAATGTCTGGGAGAAATAATTCAAGAAAATGGTTTAGACAAATCTGCAGTAGAAGAAGGGTACAAGAAATGGTAAGGACATATGGTATCAAAAAGAATTTTTATAACAGAAAGCGTACACCTAAAAATCTTAAAATAAGGCACTACGTTACAGTGGTTAAACCGGAATGCTTATATGCAAGTGAATATCTGGTAATAAACTATAGATTAGTAAACCTTGTGGTACTAGAAAGGAGAATTATGATAATTTTGTCTTCTTTGCTAGTTGCTTTACGTCGCACCGAAACAGATAGGTCTTATGGCGAGGATGGGATAGGAAATAACTAGGAGTTGGAAGGAAGCGGCCGTGGCTTTAATTTAGGTACAGCCCCAGCATTTGCCTGGTGTGAAAATGGGAAACCACGTAAAACCATCTTCAGGGCAGCCGACAGTGGGATTCGAACCCACTATCTCCCGGATGCAAGCTCACAGCCGCGCACCTCTGACTGCACGGCCAACTCGCCCAGTGAGAAAAATCTTAGGTCCTGTACAAACAACAGGGGTGTGGAAATTAAGATCAAATTATGAAGTATACAGGAACATAGACAACATAACAGAAACTATAAGAAAAAATACATTGCAATTTTTCGGACATACTTACAGAATGGATGACTCCAGATTAACAAAAAGGATTTTCAATTACCTTTGGGACAAAAAAGGAAACAACTAGCTGGATTCAAGAAGTACAGAAAGAATTAGAAAAAAGTAATGTAAGAGAAGAAGAAATTATGGACAGAGAAATGTTTAGAAAGAGGGAAGTATGTGTGGGAGGATTCCAAGGAAGATTGAACAAGAAGCCCGGTGCCAAGTGGTCCGAGGACAGAAAGAAACAGCATAGTGAAAGGATGAAAGAATATTGGAAGGGGCTGAGGAGAAAACAACAAAGTATGAAGAACTAAATTGAAATTGGCACGTGATCCTTAGCGGGCTTCATAGGAAATAATAATAATAATAATAATAATAATAATAATAATAATAATAATAATAATAATAATAATAATAATAATAATAATAATAATAATAATAATAATCATTATTATTATTATTATTATTATTATTATTATTATTATTATTATTATTATTATCATTTAACGCCCAACTACCCAATTTTACGTCGAGGACTCGGGACTGTCTCCCGCATTAGTCCTTTCACGTACCCTTAAATCTACGGACACAAGGCTGACGTGATTGAGCACTTTCAAATACCAGCGAACTGGCGTGGGGTGGAGCCCAACAACATGGGCCTAGAAAGCCATCACATTCCTGCCTGAGCCACTCAGTCCCGCCAGACTGCAGAAGTAGTGGTAGTAGTAGTAGTACCATACTGAGGTTAAATGGATAAACACTGTAAACGAATAATATTACTAAACATGTAAGTCATACCATATACCTACCTTTAATTGCCAATTTTTTCTGCCGTAATGTCATGATCGGTGGAGTCGTAACGGTTTACTCCAGGAGCTCTCAAACTGTGAGTCACGACGCCTCCTTACGAGTCGTAGCGGTTATAAGGAACAATAAAATAAATATTGAACCATGCTAATTTTTAAGTATTGAATTATTCCTCCAACAAAACCCATACTCTTCTTTTTAATAATGATGTTATTGAATTTACGTCCTACTAACTAATTTTACGGTTTTCGGAGACACCGACATTTTGTCCAGTAGGAATTCTTTTACGTACCTGTAAATCCATCGACACGAGGCTGACGTATTTGAGCACCTTCATATACCACCGAACTGAGCCAGGATCCAACCTGCCAAGTTGGGCTCAGAAGGCCAGTGGTCTACCGTCCGAGCTATCCAGCCCGGCACCGTTTTCATTGTGAAAGCGATCTCTACATTTTAACCGTATTCTCTTTGAAAACCTGAAGTTTCATCCTGCGGACTTCTCTCGCGTACAATTTAAAAATCGACTTATGATTGAATTCAAATGCTGAAGATGTCACACAAACCCAGCCCCCGAGCCATCGGAATGAACCAATGGATGTTAAAATTCCCAACCCGGCCGGGAATCTGACCCAGGACCCCTTGCACCAAAGGCCAGCACGACAACCGTTCAGCCATGGGGACAGGCGGAAGATATGATGACACGTATTTGGATACAGGATTCGTGTGCACTCTTGTTAAGAATGAGGAATGAGAGTGTGATCTGCCTTAAACATCTACTAGGAGCTGAGAGTATCAATCAATCAATCAATCAATCAATCAATCAATCAATCAATCAATCAATCAATCAATCAATCAATCAATCAATCAATCGATCAATCAATCAATCAATCAATCAATCAATCAATCAATCAATCAATCAATCAATCAATCAATCAATCAATCAATCAATCAATCAATCACCACTGATCTGCATTTAGAGCAGTCGCCCAGGTAGCAGATCCCCTATCTGTAGTTTACCTAGACTTTTCTTAAATAATTGCAAAGAATTTGCAACGTCACCTGGAAACCGTATAGAGTATTTTAGGCGGTAAAGCAAGATATTGATTTTCATGCATGTTCCAAGAATGCATGAGCAGAAGATACATGTACGTAAGCAAGCCATGACTCCCCAAAAAACCCCTCCTGTTTCCTGAAAGGAAGTCACATCCCGAATTGCAAGCACCACGAAACCTCACACAATTGCCGCAGAGGGAGTTTTGCCATCTGCCCTTGAAATGGTGTCAGTTATTGTATGATCGCTGAGTTCGCTGTCAAACAGCTTTCTGGTGTTCCTTCATCGTGGAATAAGTAATTAATCAGAAGCTGGCAAATTGAGAGGCAGAGATTTTTGCCCTCAGATAAGGGAACTTAAAACAACAATGATGTACTATTCATATGTTACATGCATTTCATAAATTATGTCAGTGACACTCATGAAGATCTTCTCATTTGCAAAGACATTAAAGGTGGCACCAAAGCAGTGGACTTACATGAAATCACGGATGCTTTGATAACAGAAAAGGGTATCGGTTCTTACAAATGTGCAGATATTTGGGCAGATTGCACCGTTCCATGAGTGACAGGTATGGTGGTCTCAACGCGCTCGTCAGAGAGAACCTCCACCTGCTAGATGAATTTATTGCTTCTTACATAGTGATACCTCTTTGTCATGGAGAGAAAATCTTCATTTGAATGAAGTACAGGAACAGTAATGCCAGCCGCGAACTTCATCACAACTTTATCACAAAAGGCTTGATTCCATACAAATATGTGCATTGCCATGGGAGCGGAGCATACTTCCCTGCTGCATTGTTATAAATCTCGTTGGATTTCTCGTTGCAGTGTGCTGTCACGTGCATTTGAACTGCGGAATAAAATGTTATTGTACCTCACAGACGAAAGATACAGTAGTGGTGATTGTTTCCTTAATAGTGGAATTATTTTATTGTTTCCTTAATAGTGGAATTATTTTAAAGTAGGCATATTTCTGCCACATATTAGAGTCGCTGAATTCTCTGAAAGTGAGCCTTCACGGCAGAGAATCACACGCAATGCAACCGTCTGATAAAATTCTGGCTTTCAAATGAAAACTACTTCTGTGGAAGAACAGTACGTTCTCGAGCGATTTTAACTGTTTTCCTACGTTAAAGAAATCTATACAAGAAAATGAGATGCAATTAAGTGCGAAGTTGAAACCCGTAATATTGGAATATCTATCTAAACTCCGCGTTCAGTTTGACAGATATTTTCCCCCAGAAACAGGTAAACTGAGGTGGGTTAGGGAACTGTGTACAGCAGATTAACATCACCTATCACTATTGCTAACACGGAGGATTTAATATACAATAAAAATGAGATTCCCTTCCAGGATTCAGCCACAATTTTGGAACAGTGTGTCAAAGCAGGTCCAAAATTGATTAAGAAAGCCGTGAGAGTGATTACCTCTTTTGCCACATCCAGCCGTTGAAAAGCAGTATTTTCTACTCTGGCAGTAATAAAATCCAAATATAGAAGCACTGTTGGTGTTGAGAAGGAGATCCGCGTAGCTCTAACAAATATTGAAATTAATTCGATTTGTGTGACGGGAAATAAGCTCAAACATCCCATTACGATACCAGAACTGTAAATACTAATACTGTACTGGGGGTTCACCTTCTCCGACCAGTTAATCTGCCTTCAACTGATGTTATGCAAAATAATTTGGTTTTCAACTGTTAGATGTCTCTACCCCCCTCTGGCGGGATCAACGGTAATTAATTCTTAAGGGAAAGTTGATTCTTACTACTGGCTAACCTAAAATTTTGAAGATGGTTTTATTCATGTATCAACGTTGTCAGCACTTTAGCTGCTTCCGTCTTCAATAGCCATCAACCAATCAGAAATTGGTAAATATTTTCGCTAGCCAATTAATATGGAGGGTTTGTACTGAAATCCAGCCTATCTGCAAAGAGTTCTGGAAACTTCTCCTCGAAATACTGTAGAAGCTGGGAGACTTAAGGCCGTATTACCATCTTCATCACTCCAGTTTAGTTAGTGCGGCGGGGCAGAGGCCGCGGTCGACATTCGGAAGGCCCAGGAACTCAAGGTAATGTCTGAATTTTCCTAACATGTGATAGCTCTGACAGACAGCTTGAGGGGATGGTTTCAATGCTCTTTTACTTTATGTACATTTCTAAACTTGGTGGTTTAAAAGTAAAATTTTCGGCCTGTCTAAGGACTCTGTTTTATTCTATACTGGGAAATTTGTAATGTTAGGGAACAAAGAGTGATTACCCTCTGTTGATTCCCATTCAACTTGGTATGGAGTGACTAAAGTTTCTTATCCTCTAAAATTATTAACACACTTTGGTGTTTAATGTTCCTCATTTAGTCACCCCGGCGTAGAATAGGCTTAGCCTCTGTATCATTGGGCCATGAGCCCACTTAGGGTTTTTAAAACTTCTAGAAAGAGTGCAAGTGTTTCCCTTCCTAGCCTTTTGTTCATGGCCAATCATGTTCAACCTTTTCCTTTTTACATTAATCCATTTAGTATATGCACTCATTGCCCCTGTTTATGTTTCTGGAAAAGAAAATGAAAAATTGTTGAGCAGAAAATACGTACAAACCAATGCTGAAGCGTGACGGTAAATACCTTAGTTGAATATTGTCAGATATAACCTTGTGCGCTATAAGGAACTTATGCCTCTGAGACGATGTACTATATTAACCTATGGAACTCAGACACCTAGGTTGTGTAAATTAGTGGAACAAACATGCTCTTATCAAATAGTGTAACTGTTCAGAGCAACAGTATAATGCCCATCCCTTTGTATATTATTATGTTGATAACTCTCTCAAGTTTTGCACCTGATTTTTGCAGTTTAAGTCATTGTTATTGGAGCTGACCCGCTCATTTTAAGTTGTTATTGTTCATTCAGATTTTCCATTTATCCAATTTTAAATTAAAAAAGAAAGAAATGAAATTTCGAATTTCGTTGTGTTAAATTATGGTCTAGTTATTTCCTTGTCCACCCATTCACCCCGGCAGCTTCTCACTCCTCTGTAATCGAGGATATCCCCGTAACACTTACCATTACTGTAATAATGTGAAAGTTAAATGAAGATTTCTTCCGCTATTTACCTTATAGACGCTATCAGTACGAAATCTACACAAAAGTCCAACTACGACGCACACTCAACCTCCAAAATTCAGCGTGTTAATGGATAACAGTCACCATAAAATAAGAATTACAAATAACGGTAACATGTGTATTTTTTAATTCATTTTAGTCTAGGTTTGTAGCCTGTTGGCTGCAAGATAATATCTAGAACATCTTCCTGAAGAGAGATGGGAAATAAACTGCGGTGAACTTTCGCCTATGATAGTCTTAGAATCGCTCCATAACTGAAGGATCCAACATCCGTTGTCATACAATAGGGTGTAAAGGAAGGCACATTTTAATACACACAATTTTACCTTGAACACTATTCCTAATACTGTTAAAGAAATACAGCACGTACTTAGTGGTTTATGCATTCGTGGATCTCAAACTAAACTTATGTTAATGCTTAAATTTGGAAATATATCCAATGCATTCAGTAGGCGGAAGAGATATTAGTTCGATGTGAAGCACTTCATGTGATATGGCAGACAAATTCTCCCCTGTGTTAAATCTGTGCTGGTGATGTATACATATTTAATGGCTCGCTTGTGGTGGAATCTCCACTCGTAATTAGGCTGCCTGCCAGACCGCACCTGGCAACCCTCCATACAGCTGTCCGAAGCGAACTTCTCCTTGACGCCAGAAATGGTTATCATACAGAACGTGCGAAATTCTTACGTGTTCGTACGTAACGGTCTTCAGTCTCCGTACGTGTGTTATATGTATACATTAATTCGTAAATATATTCGTTTTGATCGATTTTCAGTCTCAATATATATTCGCCTAGGACAATAGAGTTGTATATAAGTTGTATGTAAGCACAAATCTTACGGCGGTATATGACAGAGTCTGGAGAGAAGGACTTGTACTTAAACCGATTAAAGCTGTTCCTTTCATAAATATGGCAACGTTAATTGACAATAATCCACATCATATTTTATTTTAATATATCGGCTGAAAAGTTTCGAAATTATGCTCCAAATGTTATAATATCTTTCGAATATTCCGAAGTAGAATAAATACATTTAGAAATCTCAAGCAAGAACCTCAATTCATTAAAATCTGTGCTGTATTTATGTTTCAGATTATTCATCGTGGCGTTAGGTAACCCTATTTAGATTACAATCTAAGCATAACTGCCATAAATTTCTTACGTTAGAAGACTTTACGTCTAAAGAAATACAATTACACAACACGTCCTCAAAATTAAAGATATTAAATATGGTTATTATAGTTAACTTTGCTTATAAATTTTTACTGCTAGCTCGTAAAACGCAATTGTATTTTAAATAATAAAGAAATATATTGGATGTGATTTTCATAACAAATTGGCTATTCATTTTGTTGACAAAATACAATAAACTTCCTTAAACTATATTTTGTAATTTGTTGAATTTTTCAAAATTATACTGGTGTTCTTTCTTTATTCGTCTATTAAAGAATACTCTCTGCATAGAGATGAACGACTGTATTATTGCGTCAACTAACCTATTTTAGTTAAATCACATTTTATGTCTATCGTATACATGACCTTTAGCTATTAGTTTCAAATTATGATAATATTCTGTCCTATTTCGATGTTTTTAATAAATGTTATGTATCCGCATGGTAGATCTCATCTTTCCTGCAATTCAGATTTCCCTATTCATTTAAACACACCATTCCCTCTATAGTATAATCATACATAATCTTCATTGGAAAGTTTATCCGTCTTCTTAGATCTTACGGCGGTATATGACACCGTCTGAAGAGAAGGTCCTATACTTCAACTGACTGTAGTTGTTTCTTGCATAAGAATTGCAACGCTAATTGAAAATACGTTAAGTCACCGACGATTTATAGTCCACTATGAGAACAACGGGAGTAAATTTCATAAACTTAACAAGGGCCTGCGACAAGGATCGTTCTCCCTCCTACTCTGTTCAGATTATACATTCACGATCTGCCTGGTACGGTGTCCCATAAATTAATGTATGCCGATGATAGATATCTCACAGTTTAACGAACCAACTTCACAGAGGCAGAAACAGTTTTTAATCAATTCCTCGACCTGCTGGGTGATTACTTTAACAGATAGCATCTTCATCCTAACCCACAGAAAAGAGTAGTTTTTACATTTCATCTGACTAATGAACTAGCAAACTACAGTACAAGGGTATTCTTTTGAGACAATGAATTACTTTATCATGTCACTCCAAAGTTCCTGGGAGTAACGTTCAATAGCTATCTTAAGTACAAAGTAATTTCAATAAAACAGCCAAGAATACCGTAAAAATCTCTAGGGTTTGGCACGAATCTCTTTGGGAATGGACGGAAGTACTTTGCGGCCAACAGCTTTGTCTTCGGTCTGTTCTACAGCAGAATACTGCTTAGGTTTTTTCTTAAATTTTCTTACACACAGGTAGTAAATATCCAACTCCGTCAAACCATGAGCATCATAACCGGTACACTTCGTGCCACATGAAACCAATGGTTACCAGTCCTTACTTATATACTCTCTCCACACATCAGTAGCCAGGAGATCGTGTTTCATCATTGGTCTAGGATACTGAAGAATAAGGCACTACCAATTCACGAGGGTGTCAAACAGCTAGGCACACGTCTTAAATCTCCACAACCTGCTTCGAAGACTGCCACGGATACAAAATCCTCCTGCTTCAAGCACACCGACAACTGGTTAAAACAGTGAACCCTATCTCTACCAGGAGAGGAAGTGTACGTTAAAATCTATAAACAGAAATTACTGACTTCAAACTTCCACGCCAATGCTGGAGTAGATAAAGTGCATCGAATGCAGAGTAGGTAGAACAACATAAACTCTACACAACTGGTAATGGTCAGATTCTCCCTGTTGTGGCTGTGGTGGGGTTCAACAGGTAGCAAGGCATATATTATAACCATATCCACTTCGAGCTTTCTAGGGCAACATATGGATTGGATATTCACCTCTAGTTCAGCATGCACTGCACATACGCACTGTATGAGTTGTTTAAAATGATTAATTTCCTTTTCTTTTTCAAGGTTGTTGTTGTTTTAGTCGTTACGTTTCACATAAACTATACAATTAGTTTGTAAGGGGTTTTCATGTATACATCATGCACCAAATATGTAATAGTAATAAAATGAATTTCTTTCACCACTGGGCGTTCGGTAACAGACTATGGAGATATGAACTTCCTGAGAAGTAAAACTGAATCAACCAGTAGACCGTGTAGTTGTAATAAATAAATTATCCATTTCCGTCAGGAACATACTCAAGAAAAACAGGAAGTTCGTCCATATACTGGAGTAAGTCATGTAATACAGTGTATACGCAATCATATTCCAAGGATATTATGACTGATTGTCGAAGGGCTTTGGTCTTCGACTAATACAGGAACGTTGGCCGAAGTTGTGAATCCACCTTGTGATCGGTGAAAATCTTTCTTTAAACTTGTAGACTAGTCCCTCCCATAGTTATTCAAATTCAGTGACTCCATAAATAAACGCAACAGCTGAGGTGGAACCTAACATATTGTAGCTGTTACACGTTAGGTTACCTTGTTGTGGACAAGATAATGTCAAATTCGACCCATCTGAAGCTTTTCAGTTCCCTGCCATAGCGAGAGTAAGTCATAATCCATTATTTCCCACGTCCCCATTCTGGACATCTACAGTATATAACTAGCACATTGGCGGCTATTAATTCTCAACATCGAATTTACAGCCCAATTGTCCCAAGATGTTACATATCATGTACACTAAAGTTTAAGAAAATGACATGCAGCTGAGCAGTGGTATTCAATATCACTGATCTGAATATATGAGGTTTGAGTCATAAATCATGGGAGCTTTATTTTTCTCGCAAACAGGAGACAACACGGAAAATCAAAAACATGCATTTGTAAATATAGGGCATGTACTTATGCATAATACTTGAAGACAAATTCTGACTTCCGGAGATTCTCGTAGGAAAGTGCCAGAACACAGGTCATTGGTAAACATTGTTTTATTATAGTATAGACAGCAAATACACAAGACTACGTACAAAGGACAGGTCTCCACTGGTTACATACCTTCAAAATAATCAAACAAGTTTTCCATTGTGCGTTGCCAGTGGTGGGGCAGTGGTGGGGCCTAAAATTTCATTCTCAAATATTTATCTTATTAGTGGTAAATACTACATAAATAAAGTTATATAGAAATAAATTCCCGATCATTTGTGTCTTATACATTTTTAGCGTACTGGCTAACACAGATATTCATGAATTTGTATTTTTGTTGCTAAGTCCATATCAATGCCGAGCCACGAGAAAATGAGTTAACAGAATTTAATGAAAATCGGTATATAGAGTCGGGGAATAAGAAACTACAGTGTACGCTATAACCAATTTTATTCACCCTGGATGAAATTGTAGTTTAGGGGAAGGCGCCTAAAATTTAATTTCTGTATACCTATGTCATTCGTCCTACCGAAAAGTACTTCATAACAAAAGTTACAGAGAATGCAATTTCCGATCATTTATGTTTTATTCAGTTTTACAGTACCGACTATGATAAGAGTGGTATTTCAGAGTCGGAAGAAAATTAAATATGAAGGCCTACAATATCGAAAGCGCATGACATTGATCAACCATAACATTACATTGACCCTTGCTTGTTGTGATTCTTTGTGTCTTATGCTGCCGCTCAACTCCGATAGATGGGATTACTGCTGCATACCGAGTATAACAGCCTGACTGAATATTGGCGGGAAGTAGCTGGGGAGTTAGAAAACTTTCTTCTTTAGCATGCCATTCCTCTGGTTCATACATTTTCTGATACTGCTGGTACGTAACGCACTGGTTCATGACAGTATTCTAGCTATTCGATCCCTTATCTGACGCGCTGTTTTGAATGAGCAGTGTTTATTTTACAGCAGAGGCTCACTTAGTAGGAATAGTAGTAGTATGACCTGGTCTAGAATTACTATTTTGATCTATTCCAAATTAAATCAACACAGTTCACTAAATAACTCAAAATTCAACCCTGTAAAGAGCCGTTTCTTAAGAAAAGCTTCTTCCTCTTCACTTTTATTCCAAAATAAAAATGAAGAAGGCTTTTTCTGGCTTGGGGGAAAAATTTGCCTCGAAGTCAGATAGATTATTGCGCCAGTGTAGTGAATTTAGATTTTCCGACTCTTCGGGCACACCTAGGGAAGATATTAGCAAAAGGGCATAGTTTTTGCCCTGGGACTCTCCACTATTCGACAACCACTCCCCCGCCCGCCGAAAAAAAGGCGAAGAGTGTTCATGGATCACTGCTGTCTGCGGGTTGGTCATTCTTCCAGCTTTGGAATTTTGGACTGTTACATCAGCAGCGTAGTACTGTTCGTTAAAAGTGAAAATTTTTTATGTTTTTCACTTGATCGAGTATTTCATATGACAGCATTTCTTTTAATCGCGCCATTCCTACAGACGTCATTGTAATTGTACCGGGCGGTACACCTCCACGCCGCTAATTTAAAATGTGCGCCAGTTGAAACTCCTCTGCTGGAGGAAGTCTGAACTTTATTGACGGTATTAATTTTCAAGTTTCTCAGAAGATGTCACTACGTGGAAAGTTTGAAGTTTTTGAACTGTGCCACTTTTGATGTATTTTTGTTTTACCGGTAGTAAGAAGTGTGAACTTTCTCTTCTAGAGGACAATACTGAAAAACTACAATGGTGCACCCTAGTGCGATGTGAAAGAACTATTTTTTGGAGAAATTTTTATTTCAAAAGTTTGTTTCTTGTTAATTTTTTTTGTTATTGTTTAAGTTGGCTGTATACCCCTCTCTTTCCCCTTGTTTTGTATTTAGCCAATCCCGAATTTCTTTAATTAATTTCTGACCAATCTGATGTATCTTCCCCCAACTTGAATATGCTACTTATCCCTAACCAATAAAGTGATTGTGGGCGGGTGTTTTCTTCCCTGAAACGCCTCGAACTTTCCGCGAGAGTATATAAACTGCTGATTTTTGGGTCTCTGCGCCACTTCTGTACCATCTTTCAGTGTGTAAAGTACATAGCAGGGGGCGGGAAGCGCCTCTTTCTTCGGCAGCGGTCAACAACAAGGTAATGGCCGATTAATAAATTCTTTCTTTGCTAGCTCAGCAGTTTAACTCTCGGGGCGGGTCCGAAGTTTTTCCATAATGTAACCTTCCTTAAAATGTAAAGGCCCTTGGTATCTATTCTATCTTTAAACTGCATATCGGGATAGAGAGTGCTTAACCCTCTCGAGCTCCCACTCATATTGTTTTGAGGTGAACTTATTTTTTCTCAACCTATTCTTCTTTAACGTAATGTAAATTGTTTCTTTCTTAAGTCACCTCTGTAGTATGGGATTAGCCCTTGTATTAACGGCCTAGTGCCAAGTAGGTTTTAAACAAAGTGTATTAGGAGCGCAAGTTCGCCTCCTCTCAAATTGTTATTTTAGAGGTCATGCAATTAATCTTTTTCTCACTTAATAGACCTCAGTAGGTTGGGTATTTTACCCCTGTGTCTATGTCCTGAGAGGACAACTTGAAGGTGGAGTTTGGTGTGGCCTTTGAGAGGCTTAAAGTTTGAGAGCGAGTTGCTCTTTCTTGAAAATTGAGTGTTGTATGCCTCGAGGAGGCTTTTCTGTGTTATTTGGAGCAAGTGTTCCTGAGCATGAATGGGATTTTCTGCCCCTCTGTTAAAACTTATTTTGGAGTAAGGTTGGGCTGATTGCCCAAGAATTGTGAAGCCGGGGCGCGAAGCCCAAATCCGGTAAATATTGTAACTACATTTTGTTGTCTTGCTACTCTGTACCTGCCATGTTTGTTATTTCTTTATTTTGAAAAGAAAATATAACCTTGTTAATTTTACATGAACTCTAATTTCGTAGCTTGAGACCCGTTCACACCCGCATCTTCTTTCACCTATAACTACCGCAAAAACACGGTAACAAGTGGTAGCAGAGCGTGGTTGAATGGGTCTCAATTTAGCCCCTTTTGACGGCTAAATATTGCTTTGATTCAAACTCTAACAATTTTCTCAGTTGCTGGAATTTTTGATCTTTCCTGTTACAAAATTGTTCTGTCATCATGCCCGGCCCTCGCGATGTTCTCCATCTTAACTATTTGCGCAAGGAGGAGTTGATCTATGAGTTAACTATCAGAAATGTGCAATCTGGAGGCACGGTTGCGATAGACACCAACAAGCTTAGAGAGTCCCTTGATTTGCCCATTTCCATCCCCAATTTGGGAGAGAAAGAAATTGACGACTCTCTTTCCACGATCACCGAGAATACTACTGGGCTAGCATCGGTAGTTAGTTTCTTTGACGAAAATGATCCTTCTCCTAATCAAATTAAGCGCGTGCAAGCCAGGCTATATCATTTTTCAAATAGAGTTAACGATCTGTTGTCTCTGAAGTTGAATGACGTTCAGAGGAAGGAAGCTAGTACGTTGCTTGAAAGTATTTCTGAATTATCTAGCTAGGTCACTCAATTGTTAACTGGGGAAGTTCCTCCCAAAATTGATCAACCCACCACGATGAATGTAGGTAGCGAGGAAGAGCCTCCTAAGGGAGAAGCCAATAGGATAACCGTTGCTGCTCAAACTATCTCTGCCCCATTGTACAACGAGTCTGAACGCCGTGCATCGTTGAATAATATACGTTCTGAATTAACTTCCTTGCCACTGAAACCTTTACCTACTATGTCACCCGGGTTTAGCAGCTTGCCTCATCCATTGGCAATGTTGCTCAGAGGTATCTCTAAGTTTTCCGTTAATACCACCAGTGACGTAATTTCATTTTTAAGATTTTTAGTTGAATTTCAGGATCATGCCCTTGTGTTTTCTCTTTCTCCATGTCAGATTTTGCAAATCATCTATCCCTATGCAATTGGTATTCTCTCAGACAAAATAGTAAGAGCCATTGCCGAGCAATCATCTATTGAGGATTTCCACGCCCACTTGTTAGCTAACTTCATCCCGGCTAGGGCCAGGTCCTCCCTTATTCAGAAGTACTATTATCGTGTACAGCGTTTAGATGAAAACTTAGCAGACTTCATCCAAGATATTAAATTCTATACTAGGGTGTTTGCCCTTCATTTTCCTGAAGATCAGATTGTACAGGCTATTGTAGAAGGAATTTCACCATCCTATAGGTCATATTTGTGTTTCGCGGCGTGCCCGCAAAACCTTCTCTGAACTTGAAGCATTGGCCGTCTCAGCGGAAGGAGTTAGACACGCCGATTCTTTGCGTGTCGCGAAAGAACCTCCTCCTTCTTTTGGTAATCCTCGGCCTCCTCCTCCTCGCCGACCAGTCACATCTCGTAAATGCTATGCTTGCGGGTCGCCCGACCATCTTCGGAACAAGTGCCCATTGCTCAAATCTAGTGGGACAAGGAATGGAACTGGTTCATCACAAGGCTGTTTTAAATGTGGGGCTTTCTCACATATCGCCAAGAATTGTCCCAATTCGAATAGCTGCTCAACTTCAGGTGCAACTTCCAACAACAATCAAAAGTGACTAGTGGCTTCGGCTGAGTAGACTAATCCATCTTCCCGAGGCTCAGCCCCTGGCAAACAGGTCGTAAATTCAGGGAATGTTCAATCTGCAAATCTATCTTTTGAATGCCCCAAAGAGTGTCTTAGGATTGCGGCGTATACCCCCGCACCGGTCCCTTTTCTCAAACTTGAGTTAAATAATGAACCTGTAACAGCTCTTTTAGATTCAGGCAGTGTTTGTTCGATTATTTCGGCTGAATGGTATTCTAAATTGAAATCTGTTTGTAAACTACCTCACTATGTCTCATCTCCTGTTCAATATGTTTCGGCTAATTCATCTCCGTTGGAAATCCTAGGTTCTGTAAATGTCAAAATTCGTATTTTTAAATTTACATGGAAAATCAAATTGTTTGTGGCTAAGCACCTGTCTTGCCCCATCATATTGGGAGCTGACTTCATTTCTCACACTGGTCTCGTGCTCGATCTTCAGAGTAAGTCGTGCACATTCAAATTTGCGTCCAATTGTAAAATTCCCTTGTTAAAGTGTAATTCTGTATCATGTTCATCTATTTCGCCTACCCAGGATGAGATGTTGTTAGACCTTAGACATCTACCTGAGGAGCAGGCTAATAGTATTCGTAAATTATGTCAGTCATTTCCAGAGGTGTTCTCTGATACTCTTGGTGTTACTGACCTTATTGAATACAAAATT
The DNA here is from genome assembly GCF_040414725.1 of Anabrus simplex. Lineage (NCBI taxonomy): Eukaryota > Metazoa > Arthropoda > Insecta > Orthoptera > Tettigoniidae > Anabrus > Anabrus simplex. Next base: position 791,488,448 of record NC_090266.1, on the reverse strand, counting down.
GAGGTCACGGATTCAATTCCTGTCCGTTTTCCACCTTATAGGCTATCTCCACCTAAAATGAAGGCTCTGAAAGAAATCATCGATCAGATGTTGAAGGATGGTATTATTAGGCCCTCTAAGTCGGCGTATTCGTCACCTATTTTTCTAGTCCCGAAACCCCAAGGGGGCTTCAGGCCTGTCATTGATTATAGGGCTCTCAATCGGAAGGTGGTGTTACAATCTGTGCCCCTTCCTGACCTTCATTCTTGTTTTTCATGGTTCCGTAAGGCCAAGTTCTTCACCATCTTGGATTTGAATGAAGCCTACAATCAAATTCCCCTTGCGGAAGAGTCTAAACATCTTACAGCGTTTGCCACGGACTGGAATTTATACGAATACAACCGCGTGCCTTTCGGGCTCCCCACGGGAGCAGCTGTACTCACTAGGCTGCTAGATAGGGTCTTCTCCGACATCAAATTTGAGTACTTGTATCACTACTTGGATGATGTCGTCGTATTTTCGGAGACCTTTGAAGAACATCTAGATCATCTGCAAGAAGTTCTCAATCGCCTTCGTAAGGCTGGGTTAACTGTCAAGTTGTCCAAGGTTGCCTTTGCTAAGCCCTCTATGTCATTCCAAGGGCATATTGTGTCACCTGATGGTGTTGCAGTCGATCATTCTAGAACACAGGCCATCCGTGATTTTAAACCTCCCAAGGACATCAAAGGTATTGCCAGGTTCATTGGTATTGTGAATTTCTTCAGGAAGTTCATTCCTAACTTCGCTAATAGAGCGGCGCCCTTGAACCTTCTTCGTACGAAAGGCATCAAATTCGAGTGGGGACCTTCTCAACAAGCCGCTTTTGAAGATCTTAAATTAGCTCTCTGTAATGCCCCTGTACTTGCTATGCCTGATTTCTCGAAGAAATTCATCGTCCAAACCGACGCGTCGTCGTCAGCAGTTGCTGCAGTCCTTCTTCAAGAGACTGAACTAGGGAGGCGACCCATCGCCTATGCATCTAGGACTCTATCGGCTCAAGAAGCCAAGTATTCTATCTATGAGCTCGAAGGGTTGGCAGTCTTATTTGCCTTAGAGAAGTTCCGTCTCTATCTGGAACATGTCAAATTCGACCTGGAGACAGATAATCAAGCCTTAAGCTGGGTCTTAGGTAGGCCGCGTCGTACTGGTCGTATAGCCCGTTGGGCCATCCGAATTTCTGCCTTCCAATTCGATGTCAGGCATATCAGAGGTACCGAAAATGTTGTTGCTGATGGACTCAGCCGTATGTTTTCCAACGACGTCGAGACCCACGAACCGGTCGACAGTTCATCACCTCCCGAGTCCATACCATCTGGTGCTAATGCCACCTTAACAGATGCTCCCATGCTCTTTAGGGATATCGACAAATACCAACGTGAAGATCCGACTCTGGCTCCGTTAATGGAAACCCTTTCTTCTGGGGAACATGTTGTCCCTTATGTTTTGAGGAATGGTGTTCTATGTTGCCCTTCGAGGCATGATAAGATGATGAAGGTTGTCGTTCCAGCTGTTCTTGTGCCTATGATCTTCAAGTACTATCATGAGACCCCATTAGGGGGCATCTTGGAATCTTTAAAACTCGTGAAAAGATTCGTGAAAGGTTCATCTGGAAGGGTATGGACGGTGAAATCCGTGAACTAGTAAAAGCTTGTAAATCTTGTTTGCTCAGTAAACCAACCATGTCCACCAAGGTAGGCCTTTTGTCTTCTCATCAAGCGTCGCGCCCCTTGGAACGCCTGTATATTGATTATGTAGGACCCTTCCCCCAGTCGAAGGGAAATGCTAACAAGTTCATCTTTGTATGCGTAGATGGTTTTACAAGATTTTCCTGGTTATTTCCGACTAAGCTGGCTACCGCTCAGTCCACCATTACTTGCCTAAATTCTATTTTTGCTTCTTTTGGTCCGTGCCAATATATTGTGTCTGATATTGCTAAGGCGTTTACATCAAATCTTTTTCGTAAATTATGCTTTGACCTGTCCATCTCTCATGTGACTACTTCTGCTTATTACCCTCAACCATCTCTGGCTGAACGGGTTAACCGTAATCTCAGGTCCGCGCTTATTGCCTATCATCATGAAGATCATTCCAGGTGGGACACGTCCCTGCATTGGTTAGCTTTTGCTTTGAATTCGGCGGTTCATGAATCACATAAATTTACTCCAGCCTCTTTGATGTTCAAGTTTGTTCCCAACACGCCGCTCTCTAACCTCTGGTCTCTGAGTGACATTCTACCTGAGACAATAGATCCGGATAACATTAAAGATCTTTGGAAGAAGGCTAAAGCCAATCTTAAAGTGTCTCATGAAAAGGTTAGGGAAAGGTATGAACGTGGACGGAGACCCACCCATTTGAAGGTAGGTGACCAGGTTATGGTCAAGAATTTTGTTCACGCGGGCAAGCTTGCCCCCAGATTTCATGGGCCGCGTGTCATTCTCGATTTCCTTACGCCGGTTACGTTGTTATTAAGCAATCCAGCCACCGAGAGGATATTTAGGGTTCACCTGTCGCAGGTGAAACCTGTATAATTGCTGTGCTAACTTGCCTCATATTATCTTGAAAGGAATATGAAGGTTATATTTTTTTTTGAGTTTCACTTTTAAGGCTTTCTGCCCCTTCTATAATATTTTGTTTTATATGTAAGCATTTTTGTAAAACCTGCCCCGAACCGTTAAACTGCCATCCTGTCCTTGCCACGGCCATTACCACGCTCCCGTCTCCTGCTCCACTCTACACAGTGGCTTATTTAATGCCATGGATATCTGCACGCCGCCTGCCCCTCAGCCTCTCCACAAAGCCTGTGCCCTCAAAAAAAAAAAGATGATGGTCTAACAAATTCTGCCGCCTAGCTTTAATGTTTCAGTGCCCCAGCAGCCGCGCGGCGCCGTGCCGCGACTGGGATAGAGGAAGGCCCCCTCGACCCCAGCGAGGACGACATGTGCACGGCGAGCCGGAGCTCACCTCCCGGCCAAGGCTGATGTGCGGCGCACGACCTGCTACTGGCCCGCAGCCTGTATATGTTCACCGCGGGCGCGGCGTGCTTCTACACCTCTGCTCCCCTCATAGTGCGGGCGAGCGGTATCTCAGGGTACTTGAGGGGCCCGGGCGGCCTCATCTGAACGCAAGCAGTGGCGGCTGGTCTGGCCGTTAAAATCATCAACGTTTGAAGTACATATCCAGCTATATGGACATTCCAGTTCAACTTTACTACCTTTTCTTGGGTATTCTACTGCAATATTTGGTGGACTTAGAAAATTTTCCTCAACTTTAAAAACTAAAGTTTTCCTTCTGAATTCAACTTCTACAAACATAAAGACTTTACTTCACCAGTTACAACAAAAATTTTGAAACTGAATCGAACCAAATTAAGAAAATCTTATAAATACTTCTGCAATTAATCTCCATATCAACATCAAAACTTGGACCTTGTTTCCAAACAAATTGCATGTGTCACCCCTGGAGGAACTTTTGGGGGTGAGGTCTGTACCGGGCGATACACCTCCACGCCGCTAATTTAAAATGTGCGCCAGTTGAAACTCCTCTGCTGGAGGAAGTCTGAACTTTATTGACGGTATTAATTTTCAAGTTTCTCAGAAGATGTCACTACGTGGAAAGTTTGGAGGTTTTGAACTGTGCCACTTTTGATGTATTTTTGTTTTACCGGTAGTAAGAAGTGTGAACTTTCTCTTCTAGAGGACACTACTGCAAAACTACAATGGTGCACCCTAGTGCGATGTGAAAGAACTATTTTTTGGAGAAATTTTTATTTCAAAAGTTTGTTTCTTGTTAAAAATTTTTTCTGTTATTGTTTAAGTTGGCTGTATACCCCTCTCTTTCCCCTTGTTTTGTATTTAGCCAATCCCGAATTTCTTTAATTAATTTCTGACCAATCTGATGTATCTTCCCCCAACTTGAATATGCTGCTTATCCCTAACCAATAAAGTGATTGTGGGCGGGTGTTTTCTTCCCTGAAACGCCTCGAACTTTCCGCGAGAGTATATAAACTGCTGATTTTTGGGTCTCTGCGCCACTTCTGTACCATCTTTCAGTGTGTAAAGTACATAGCAGGGGGCGGGAAGCGCCTCTTTCTTCGGCAGCGGTCAACAACAAGGTAATGGCCGATTAATAACTCCTTTCCTTGCTAGCTCAGCAGTTTAACTCTCGGGGCGGGTCCGAAGTTTTTCCATAATGTAACCTTCCTTAAAATGTAAAGGCCCTTGGTATCTATTCTATCTTTAAACTGCATATCGGGATAGAGAGTGCTTAACCCTCTCGAGCTCCCACTCATATTGTTTTGAGGTGAACTTATTTTTTCTCAACCTATTCTGCTTTAACGTAATGTAAATTGTTTCTTTCTTAAGTCACCTCTGTAGTATGGGATTAGCCCTTGTATTAACGGCCTAGTGCCAAGTAGGTTTTAAACAAAGTGTATTAGGAGCGCAAGTTCGCCTCCTCTCAAATTGTTATTTTAGAGGTCATGTAATTAATCTTTTTCTCACTTAATAGACCTCAGTAGGTTGGGTATTTTACCCCTGTGTCTATGTCCTGAGAGGACAACTTGAAGGTGGAGTTTGGTGTGGCCTTTGATAGGCTTAAAGTTTGAGAGCGAGTGGCTCTTTCTTGAAAATTGAGTGTTGTATGCCTCGAGGAGGTTTTTCTGTGTAATTTGGAGCAAGTGCTCCTGAGCATGAATGGGATTTTCTGCCCCTCTGTTAAAACTTATTTTGGAGTAAGGTTGGGCTGATTGCCCAAGAATTGTGAAGCCGGGGCGCGAAGCCCAAATCCGGTAAATATTGTAACTACATTTTGTTGTCTTGCTACTCTGTACCTGCCATGCTTGTTTTCTTTATTTTGAAAAGAAAATATAACCTTGTTAATTTTACATGAACTCTAATTTCGTAGCTTGAGACCCGTTCACACCCGCACCTTCTTTCACCTCTAACTACCGCAAAAACACGGTAACAGTAATGACCAGTTTTTTCAGTTGGGAAACACCACTAAGGATGTAAAAAGGCAGGTGGAGTGTGAATGTCTACAATCATAATGAAAACTCCCCAACCTGATTGCGACTGATGGTAGGCAAGCGGGCCTACCATTACAATGAAAATTCTCCAACCCAGTCATCATATGAGAAAAGAAGTTTGGTAACTTCCCCGTCGCGATTCTAGCGTAACGTTAAGAGCTATGCAATTTAATACAATCTTGCTCACAACGTGTACACAATCTAACCTAGAATTCTGTATACAATATAGAATTCCGAAGCGAAGCACGGGTACACCAGCTAGTTTATCATAAAATCTACGGAATGATTGTATCATGTAGTTGCATAGTTGTCAACTTGCATTTGGGAGATAGTGGTTTCGTGTCCTCCAGTTGTCAATTATGAAGAGAGTTTTCCGTGGTTTCCCATTTTTATAACACGCAAATACTGGTGTCGCACCTAAATTACTGCCCTGCCGCTACTTTCCCAATCCTGGCCCTTTCTCATCCTTGCGTTACCGAAAACTTCCGATGTGTTAGTGTGCTGTTAAACCACTAGTAAGAAAAGAACTATTCTCAACTCGAACACCCGGTGACACAGGAAATAATATATCAATTGAACAAGCTATATTTCTTAACGTTTCTATCACGCAGAGCTTGTTAAATACGCTTAATACCATTATGATGAATAGTTTTTTTACGCGTATTAATTCGCATTTTCCTATGTTCTTTTGCAGTTTATTTGCTGATGTGGGTACTCTCAAATCATTTTCAGTTCATTCCGTCTTTTCTTTCCAACTTCATATATTTTATTTTATTCTGTTGCTAAATCGTGATGTTACACCTTCATAACAAACGGAACGATCATTTTTTCATCAAGTACCCAACGAACTCGTAGATCGAAATCTAAATGATGTGAGAAATTTGCAAATACCCTGGTATAAAAATACACTTTAAATATCCTAAACTGTTCTTAAATTCTGACGTATCTGATCCCACATGAGCAAACATAAAGCAGGAGAGTATAGATAAGGTAGGTTGCGGTAATAAGGCCCGGCAGGTATTAAGGCCCACTGTTTGATTTTCGTATTTGCCGCTTCTTTGATCAGTGGTGAACCTATTCGTCTGCTTACTGTCTATGCCTGCTACCTGTTGGAGAAAGTGAGAACTCGGCCCTCCTCAGTATTTGGTTGCTAGGCCAGAGTCAAGACGCGGGAAGGTGAGTTGACCTCATTTTTATAACTTTTCTTTGGAAAGGGAAGTAAAAAAAGAGAATGTTAGTGCTAGGATAGCATTAAAATAAAATACGTGTCTACTAGTGCATTAAATAGGAAATGAAACGGTGTATATTTTATTGAATTTGGATAAGAACACAAGATGGTACAATCGAAAAACCCTCAAGGTCACGATGCAGGAAATAAGGCCCACGCTTTGCAACATGTGGGCCTTATTTCCTGCAGCTGCTACGAAAGATTTAGTTTCAATTTAATACAAAAATATGCTAACCCAATGTTATTAGGTCGTAAAGTTTCACAAATATACTAAATAGACCAAAATTATTTTAAATAAGCGAGCAATTTCATATTTTTTTCCAGTGTACACATTGGTATTGATCTGAATTTGAAGTCGAAGACATGTTCTTACACATGACTTTTGTATTAAAGACTACCGCGGTGATCTCAGGGTAGCGTGCTAGCTCCTTGGCCTGGATTCGATTTCCAGTATTGGCACGTAAATTATAAAAGCCAGGAGGCCAGGAGATCTGGAATGGCGTTATCCCAGCGTCGTGAGAACTATTGTAAGTAGCGGCATCGGTCAAAAAACCAAGGGAAGCGTTATGCTGACCACATGACCTCTCCATCTGTAGGCTACAAGCCGAGCAGCAGTTCTCTTGGAAGCTTTCAGTTTTATATTAAAAACAACCCCAGATATAAGCTGGCTTTGTGCTGCATGCCAGGAAGAATACGTGGCGGACATGAGAGCGTGCATAACTTGCCGAGTTTGGGTGCATGAAATGTGTGTTGGACTGACTATAAACGACAAGGACGATTATTTTTGTCTTGACTGCTCACAAGTTTTTGTGTTTTCAGACTTCGTTTTCAAAATATCAAAGACTCTTATTTCGTACAGAATTAAATGCTCTCTTAAAGTAAATTAACTTAGTTTTTTTAAATAAAGGAAAGGAAAAGTTAAAAATGACTGTTCCCTGGTACTTGCTGCAAGTGAGTGAAGTCGAAGAAGCAGTGAACCTGTTTAAAGACTGGACTCGTGCTGTGATCGACCTTGTTCCCACTCGTAATACATCTGCCGATTGCCCTCCATGGAAGACAAGTGACACCAGAATTGCAGAAATTAATAAAACGAAATCCTGGAAGGACTGGAAAAGGTCGCCTTCTGAAGTCAACTATAAAACATTTTCGGACCTTCGCAAACATTCTAAACAGCTGCTAAAACAGGATTACCAGGACTGCATAAACCCTGCCAGCCTAGAAGTGAAATGTAATAGCAAAATATTCTGGTCTCTGATAAACAGCAAGAAAATTACAAAGCGTGTGCCAGACACGGTGACTTGGGGTGATAATTTAGCCAGCGGTAGTAATAGACCGGAATTTTTCAACGATTACTTTGGGTCTAATTTTGTTGCACCTGTTCAGTTCCCAGATTTTCTTTGTATTCATTCTGTTACTTCTCATAGGCTCAGTAATATTTCCACCTCTGAGTAAAAAGTCCTCCCTGCCAGAAAATTAACCTAATGGTCCGGATGGTCTCAGTCCTGTCTTCCTTAAGAATACCGCTACGTCTCTTGCCCATCCTATTGCTATTATATTTAACCGTTGTTTCTTGGCCGGCTACTTTCCTGACGACTGGAAAAAAGCTAACGTCACTCCGGTATTTAAAAGTGGAAAGAGGTCTAATGCCAGAATCAGAAATTGTTGCCAGATTTCTATATTACCCACCCTGTCACTCATCTGTCAAAAGATTTCCCACCGGCGTCTTCTTTCCTTCACACTTCCTTATATATCGTCCCAGCAGCATGGGTTTCTTCCTGGTAACTCCTGCCTAACTAATCTGACTGTTCTTCTCCATCGTGCAACGTCTGCTCTTAATGCGGGTTCTCAGCTGGACGTGTGCTACATTGATATTGCAAAGGCTTTTTATGCCGTAGATCACACACTTCTTTCCTATAAACTCTCAGAACGTTTTGATATCCATGGTCGCTTCCTAACTCTCCTGCAATGTTTCCTCAATTCAAGAACTCAGCGTGTGGTTCTTGATGGATTCAGTTCGACTATTGTTATGGTACATTCTTGCGTCCCACAGGGCAGTGTCCTAGGTACCCTTCTCTTTGTCCTATTTATTGACGATCTCATTAATATTGTATCCTCCGTTTCTTGTGAGATTCTACTATTTGCAGATGATTGTAAAATATTCAAACAAATCGATTTTTCATCAGACGTAAACGTCTTACGGAGCGGGCTTAACTCACTCTCTGTATGATGCTCCACATGGCGTCTTAAGCCTAATCCAATCAAGCGTTCCTCTAATTCTCTCACGCTTCGTAAATCCTCTATTCTTAGTAAATACTCCCTCCTTGGTAACCGGTTCCCAACTCTAACAGAATAAAATGACTTAGGAGTTTTGTTTGACAGTAAATTTATATTTTTTCCCCATATACAAAAGATAATCGCACGAACAATGTCACTTCTCGGTTTGTTGTATAGATTTTCTGACATCATCGATATCCATGGCTTCAAAGCCTACTATGTATCTTGCATCCTACCGATTATTGAACTCGCGTCTCCCATTTGGTCTACCTCTTCACCCACTAATCCGAATAATATTAACCGCTTGCAGTCATTCTTCTGTGCCATTGTTAGAGCTTGAGTATCTGATTGTCGAAACCTGAGCAGTATTCAGATACTGGATAAGTTAAACCTTCACCCGTTATCTAGTCGCAGGAAAGCAGCCGACCTTAGATTCCTACATAACGCTGTTAAAGGTTTATTTCGTTCTCCTGAACATGCATCCTTCTTTTCCTTACAAGTGCCAACTCGAAAAATTACGATAAATCCACCCCTTCATATTCCGTATCCCCACCTCTCTCTTGTTCAAAGAACTTTATTTATCCCAATACCAACCATCTTTAACCCTTATCTTCTGACAGGAAGTTGGACGTTTTCTCTTTCTATGCCCCCGTTAAACGATTCTTCCTTAACTAGTTCATTTTCTTCATATTCCATTTTTCTCTTGTATTTGCTGTCCCCTCTTTTGTACGCAATGTAATATTTTTTTCTTTTGTACTGTACTCTACCGTTGCATATGTGTGATATCTGTATTTATCTTACTGTTCCTACCTATAAGTCCTCTTCGTTTTCCTCGTTGTTTCTTTTGCCTTTATGTTTTGTTGTTAATTGTTGTCTCTCTACAGTTATTGTTAGTTTTTAAAATTTTCCTCTATTTTTCTCATTAGATGTTTTTTGCTGTCTGTTCTTCCACTTATTTTTTTAAGTTTGCATTTTGCTACTCCATTGTAAATATATTGTTCATTGCGGAACTCTCTAATAAGGCTTCTCGCTGTTTTGTTTTCCCAAATAAATAAATAAATAAATAAATAAATAAATAAATAAATAAATAAATAAATAAATAAATAAATAAATAAATAAATAAATAAATAAATAAATAAACAAATAAATAAATAAATAAATAAATAAATAAATAAATAAATAAATAAATAAATAAATAAATAAATGTTTGATATCAGATCAGAGGTTGCTAATCTGCAAAATGACTGTACAAATAAATGGAAAATTTAATTGGTGACCTTACTAGAGTAGCAAAATCGATATGCGATTTTTTTAATATCTTACTTTCCTCGGCATATATAACGTCATATTTACTTTTCAGGTGAGTCGTCTGGGAAAGGCCTGTCTGACGCAAGTTCTCACTTTATTATAGGTGCCAATTTGCAGTTGTTTTAAGATTTCTACAACACTTACACCGATGAGCCATTAAAGTATGACCACCTACCTGATGCGATGTAGGATCACATTTCAACCGCAGAACCGCGGCCACGTAGCGAGACATCGATTCAACGAGGTGGTGGAAGGAATTTCTAGGGTATCTGGTACTGTCAGCAGAGCATCAGGTTCCCCACTTGGCGTACACTTCTGGGGGGGGGGGGTGATGTAGCACGAACTCACATCTCCAAATCGAACCAGAAATGTGCAATTTTGTTTATATCGGGGCTATTTGGGGGCCACGGCATTAAAGCAAATTAACAATCATATTCCTCGAACCACTTGTATACAATCCCGGCAGTGTGGCATGGCATATTGTTTTGGGAATGGTGTACTAAAAATGGGCCCCAGTGTGTCGCATGAACACATCGTCCAGATTATTACATGTCCTCCACCAGATGATCTCCGCCCTACCGTGCAATCACCTGCCATAAAGACGGATGCAAATTTGTTTACATGCACTCGGACGTCGGCGTGATGAACCAGGAATCTTGATTCATCGGAAGAGGCAACTTTTATCTAACAGTCCACAGTGACTACGATTTTGGGAGTAAGTCAGTATTGGGGTACGACTGGGTTGTCGACTCCACAGTCTCATGCCCAGCATTGTTCAATGGGCCATGTATTTGACCTGGTCATTACCATTATACCTGTTGGTGACCTCTCAAATTGTAGCCCCGCGGTCGCTGTGAACAGTGTACGATAAATTCGGCTGGCCTCTGGAATCAGTAAACCGCTGAAGACGTGTGACTGGACGACGCGTCCTTGTTTGCTCTGGTCTCGCGGAGTGATTGGTATAGGTTTGAAATTACTGACCTATTCGGTCTCATGTTTCAATTTAACGTGAGGCTCGTGGAGCGTGAACATTTGTTATGTTTGGTGGTTGAGAAGATTATGATGTTATAGGAATATATTTTGTTGACGTATGTTCAGTAGGTTTTAGTTTCAAAAGGGGATTGATTTCATTTGTGGGTGATATGGACCGGTCTTGACAAGGTTCGAAGGCGGGTCCTTGGGTTTGGGAGGTGCGGTGCAGGGTCCCAGAAAAAGAGAAATGTCTCTCTGGGTGCTTGCAGTATTTCGCTGGGGGGGACTTGGCTTATGGAGGAGGATTCTTCTTGACTGCCTGGCACTCTCAGCTACTCAATACACCGAGTGGTTTTGACTGCTGGGATATTGATTTAAGGACAGTTTGTCTGAGGGGAGTAGGGTTTGGCGAGTGTGTGACTTTGTTAGTAATGGGGGTAAACTTGACTGTTAATGTTAGTAAAATTGCCTGTAGAAGTTGTGATTTTCATGGGTTTGCGGTTGGTTGATAGTTGTGGGTTCGATATTGTTTGTGGTTTGGTAAGTGATGGGACTAACTGGTGGAGGGGTGTAATATGCTGGTTGAGAGTATTCCTACTTGTACTGAGCTATTAATGCCTTCTTTATTTAGGGGCAGCCAGATAAGGAGGTAGCATGTTTCCCATGACGGTTTGCAGACTTTTCTTGGTCCCGAGGCAGTGTGAAATCAGTGTGACGGTCATTTCCATCACATCTGCTGCATCTGATGGAAGATTTCCTGGAAGCAGCTGAATGGTTCAGTTTTACACTGTTGATTGTGTGAATGTTTAGGGTAGAACTTTCTCGTCGCTGGCGTGGTTTAGGGCATGTTTGGGGTGGGGTGGTAACTGTTTGTGTAGTCTCTGAATTTATACAGGAGGCCTGGAAATTTATTACCCCAGGTTCCGATCGGATATACACATTAGTCGTGGAGGCCTTTATGGGGAATTTTTGTACTTCGGTCGTTATTTCTTCCTGTGTTGTTTGTGTTTGCTTGGATTCTATGTTTGTTGAAGATTTAGTGAGTGGTGTTTTTAGAGGGAAATTTGTTATTTGAGTGAATTTTGGGAATGTTATATTGGTTCCTGGATCTGAGTATTTTGGGGGAGTCTGGTATCATTGTGGGGTTGATCTATAGCCGTACAGAGAAGATCTGCTTTTATAATTGCTTGAACGAATTTTGTAATGTGTTGGACTTTGTTAGGAATAATTAAAATCGTGGTGTTCATTTTTCATTAAGGAAGTTAAGGTGCATCCGCTGTTCGTAGAGGACGTCGCAAATACGGTGTCTGTGTTCAATCAGCTCTTCATGAGTTGTGAGGACTGGAGGAAAAGCAATAATATGGTCAACTTGATAATCAAGGTTCTGAGATGCTTTGGATGTACCTGAGAATTTTAGGGGGTTTCCACATACGTGAGGGGCCGAAAGCCTGCAGTCTAATATCTTGGAACTTGAAAATAGGTGCAATGAGTATGGTATGAAAATAAGCCTTTCGAAGACTAAATTGATGTCAGTAGGTAAGAAATTCAACAGAACTGAATGTCAGATTGGTGATACAAAGCTAGAACAGGTCGATAATTTCAAGTATTTAGGTTGTGTGTTCTCCCCGGATGGTAATATTGAACCCACAATTCTACGATGAGAAAATTACTTTTTTTATTCCCAATATTTATTTCAGCTAACAACTACTTTTTTGAGAGCAGCCATATTTTATTTCAAGAGTCTGGCTCTGTCTCGTGGGAACGAACTCTCCGTGACGAGCAAGCTGCGAGCTCGTGAAATACCGGGACACTTCGGTGGACTTGGAATATTGAACAATTTGTCAAAATTCAAGAAATTCTTCATAACGAGAGATTTTGGCGACATGGTAAATCCTGGAATAAAGAATCTAAATTATTCTTAAACCGTATGTGAAGATAGAATCCCCAAGGTAAATATAAATGCAGTTAAGCCTAGAGAAGATTTTGCTGATATCATCTTGCAACCTATCCAAAGCAACTGATAGTCAATTTGGTTCGATTAAGGGTCCATTCGGTGCTGATGATTATTGTTTGGCGATATTCACGTAACGTTAGACGTGTGTTGAAAGTCATTATTAAATTTTCCAAACTTCATTGTGTATGTCGAATTCATGTTCGAGTTGTGGATTGCTTGCCACGCGTTATTTATTTTAAATTTCACGTTTGTTAACAAGACCGGGACTTAGTTGCATTTCCTGATTTGCGTTCATTCTGTGGCAAGATTTGTTTCATTGTGTGATATTATTGGAAAGCATGGTGTTCACTACAAGTTAACAGAAGCATTCACAATTGAAAACAAAATTCCACCATGTATTGTCATTTCATGACACCTTTAAGTTATAAAATAATCCCGGTGCATCACCCAAACAGCTGTTTCCATATCCGACAGGGTATTTGACTGGTGGATAACCTTAGTTAAGAGTAAATCCGTCATTCTACTTGCTGAAGGTCAGATTTTTCAAGGATAGTGTGGATTAATTCTCAGCTATCGTTCAGAAGCTGTTCAGAACTAGAAAAATGAAAAGAAAACCTGAAAATCGTGCACCTATTGATCCAAACGATGAACAAGGTATACAGCTGAAATATCTAAGAGTGTGTTTCAAGTTACGGTTTCGCCTGACATGCTAGAGGAAGCGTAGACAATCCAGTTTCCAATTTAGGGCGTCACATGTTATCCTAGGAGTATACTGATGATGAGACGTCCTAGTTCACGCTCAACGATAGGTTTAGGAAGGTGTGGGTGTACATAGAGGTTAATGTTAGGGTGAGCAGACATCAGGTAGGCCCGACGATAGGTCGGGGATGTCATCTGTATATACTCAAGTCTTAGATCAGATGTTTTTGCGAAGTGACTTCAGCGATGGTAGTGTCTGCAGTAGTGTATGCAATGCGAAGAGTGTTAGCTAAGTAATACGGAAGCCATGTTCGTGCACAGCCCTTACCAGCTGGAAGGTGTTTACCTACGATTATGGAACCACTAATGGCTTGAACGTCAGAGTTGACCAACATTTGGTACTGAGCTAACGGTGATTGGAATCTTACTGCAGTGGGCCACGCGTGTTTGAGTTCATTGAACATCAGTCTTTTATTTTGCGGACTTTATACCTTTGTCGTTCTGACGTCCGTTTGCTTTGATAGTGTGCGTGTTGACACTCAGCGTATTTTTGTGAGACTTGAGTTACGAATGCGGGTTCGATTCGTCAGCCGGTAATATATTTTATTTTTATTTTCGTTCTTTCATTTTATAATACGTAGTTGATTGTGGTCGATTAATAATTATGTAGGTAGTGTGTTGGGACAAAGAATAAGTAGATGGATCTGTGATAGTAGTTGTTGTTGTATAGGAAAGAATTCAGTGTTTTATTTTGTTTTACCATGTGGAGTTGTAATTTTATTAATCGTACCGTAACCAGTTATAACCTGAAAGTTGGTTTTATAATAATATATTCCAAGTGATTTACCACCTTTTATTTAACTTCAGTGTTTGGCATTTCTTCTAAAATGCGTGATGAATAAGTGTTTCCTGCATATCGCAGTTTTTCTTCCTTCAGAACGACGAAACGTAAGATCCTCTCGGATCGTGTTGTTGTTGGTTCCTTCTGAACAGCTGTTTGGGTGCTGCACCGGGATTATTTTATAACTTAAAGGTGTCATGAAATGACAATACATGGTGGAATTTTGTTTTCAATTGTGAATGCTTCTGTTAACTTGTAGTGAACACCATGCTTTACTATAATATCTCGCAACCTATCCAAAGCAACTGATAGTCAATTTGGTTCGATTAAGGGTCCATTCGGCGGGTGTTTCCATATCCGACAGGGTATTTGACTGGTGGATAACCTTAGTTAAGAGTAAATCCGTCATTCTACTTGTTAAAAGTCAGATTTTCCATGGATAGTGTGGATTAATTCTCAGTTATCGTTTGGATCAATAGGTGCACGATTTTCAGGTTTTCTTTTCATTTTTCTAGTTTTCGCTGCCCACCAATCTGTGATATTTCTACTTTTCTCCGAAGAAAATTCTTCGATACTGTAATTAATAAAATTAACGCTATGCAATGTGACTGCGTTTGAAATATTAAAAAATTGAATATTTTCTTTATCCAAGATTTTATATAAATGATTTATTTGTGCAGGTAATTAATTCAATAAAGTTAGTAAGCACATATTTGCTCCTCATTTCAAGTAGTTAGGCTCTCTTCTGAACCTCGTCGTTTAATTAAGATCGTGACTGAATTATTCCCGCTACGACCCCAAGATTTAAGAGTTCGCTATTGTCCTACTGCAGCAGCTGTGGCCGACCAACGAAGGAATGTTAAGTCAAGGGTTCAATATAGTAAGTGAAATTGAATCAATGTGTTGTAAAGCTAATGCAGTGAGCTCGCAGTTGCGATCAACAGTATTCTGTAAGAATGAAGTCAGCTCCCAGACGAAACTATCTTGACATCGTTCTGTTTTCAGACCAACTTTGCTTTACGGGAGCGAAAGCTGGGTGGACTCAAGATATATTATTCATAAGTTAGAAGTAACAGACATGAAAGTAGCGAGAATGATTGATTGTACAAACAGATGGGAACAATGGCAGGAGGGTACTCAGAATGAGGAGATAAAGGCTAATTTAGGAATGAACTCGATGGATGAAGCTGTACGCATAAACGGGTTTCGCTGGTGGGGTCATGTGAGGCAAATGGAGGAGGATAGGTTGCCTAGGAAAATAATGGACTCTGTTATGGAGGGTAAGAGAAGTAGAGGGAGATCACGACGACAATCGTTAGAATCAGCTTCTAACGATTTAAAGATAAGATGTACAAAACTAAATGAGGCCACAGCACTAGTTCCAAATAGACGATTGTTGCGACTTTTAGTAAATTCACAGAGGCTTGCAGACTGAACGCTGAAAGGCATAACAGTCTTTAACGATTATGTATGTATGTATGTATGTATGTATGTATGTATGTATGTATGTATGTATGTATGTATGTTCCATATAGGTTTGCTTTTCACGGGTAGGAGCGGTAATGGGGATAGGATTTTTGACTTCTTGTTTCTCCAGGGTGTTCTTGGTTTCTAGGCGTGGCTGGATTGTGTGTGATAAGTGGCAGGATTGTGCGGTAATAAGTGGTTAGGTGGGGTGGGTTTGGGATACTGGGTGGTCAAACGCACTTGTGGAGCCGACAATGTATGACTACTTGTTGCCCAAATCGTGGCAGGGCTACTTCTTCCAGTGGTTAACGCCACAGATAAGTCCCGATCCCAGGACATCAAGCAGTTAGACATAATTTGCTTTATTTCCACTATAGCTGCAATTTAATCGCAGTAGCAGCACTGGGATGGTAGCACCGGTCGTGGCGGTTTGCTTCGGCTGCGGATCTCTCTCCGAGGTGCTCTCGAAGCTGGGTGCACTGCGACCTTATTGAAGCCCCAATTTGATACGTGCTCACGGCAGTGCCACGAGAGCAGCCCACAAGCCGGGTCGTTTCAGAGATGCTGCTACCAAAGCGTCATGCCATTTTAAGTACAATTTGCTATCTATCAAACACGGAGAAGTCGGTATTTTCCCGTTCTGACGCCGGAGACACTACTAAGAGAAAACTTGTGGATGTGCCCTGTATATACCATCACGTCGCGTATTAATCTCCCGATTCCAGGCATGCTAAATTTTCCTGGATCTAAATGTGTGGCACAGTTCTCTTCATCAGTGAGTTGATTAAAGCTTCGGAAGGAAAGGAATACGGAAATATCAACCAATACATATTCTTATTACTTTTGGTTACAATGTTACTTATGTAACGTCCATTGAAATTCTGTTTGTTGTATGAGACATCAGGGCGCCAGAACATAGACCCCAAGGAGATCCTCAACGTCCCAGAAAATAACCTCTCGGAATTGTCACTTTTATACACTCTCAAATGCTACCGAGATCAGTCCAAATGAACTCTCTATCACTCTCTGTTTTAGACACAAGGGGTCTAAAATTAAGTGACAGCGCCACGTAGGTGAACTTAGATACTATAGTGAATCTTCTAGCATGGCTGCTGAGCTACATTTTCCATGAGTGTGTTAACACTAAGCTTACTGCTCTTTTCACGATATTGTTCTGTATAGTCAACATTCCCACTTATATTTTGTAGAAAGATTTCATCACGCGTAAGTTTTGAAAACATTGTTGAACCCCAAGTGCCCGATTTCTCACTTTAAATCCTGCATGTTTCTTGAATTTTAACGTATGCTAGTATCTGTCTGTCTGTTAGGTCATCAGCCCAGAGGCTGGATGGATCCTCAAATAGCACCACCAAAGGTTATGCGGTTATAAGGAAACCGCAAAAACCAACGGCAGCACCAAAATGAGGCGTACTAGGCAAGACGAGGAGTGAGGTAGTTTGACATTGCTTTCCTCATTGGGTCAGAAAGTGCTATTGCAGCACGACTGACCCTATGAGCAACACCTTTCATAACACTCATGCGCTAGTCGTGCTCTGAATGTCATTACTCAGCACCACCCATACCCCAGCAGCTTCCTCCATATTGTCACAGCCATGGATGAGACTGGGACTTCGGAGGAAGCTACACTTTACTCTGGCCTGTGCCAAGAGATGGATACAACAGTACTGTATCTATCAAGAAATGACAGCCGGCAAATGCTAGTATAGTACATCAGAATCTTTAAGCAGAGTCACATTATTTTGTTCCCTTTGGATGGTGACAGTACAGTGTAGTTGTATGAAGCATGATTCTTAATGTACATACCGTCTTGGTGGAATAGATTACCACACATTATCGTAGAGTAGGCCTACAAGATTCTATCACCCGTATTTAGGAAGGATCTTCTAGTTTACCGGCGAGTGAACCTTTCATATTCACTTCTAGTGTTGCCAGTAGACCAAATCTTCGAAGGGGTCACGAAAATTGAAAAATGTATCTGTACCAAATAAGGCCCGCCTGCATATAAGGTCCATCGCACCACCCTGATGTCATCAATAGAACTACAACGAAATTTACCCGCGATTCCGTTAGCTCCTGACACCTTGTGAGATGGGCAGGAACTACTTCCAAGACACCTCGTGCGCCGGTCACTTCCTCGGCAGTTATGTAACAACCCTGATCTTATTTGCAAGGTATGCTTATATAATTCATAACACACGTTTTCATTTAAGTGGTGCCCTTGTAAGTATGTCTAGCAGTAGAGTAAATTATTCCCTTTGAGACTGTTGCAACTATAATTAAACTTCATGGCTCCCAATAAGGCCCACACCTTTTACTCTAAATAAGGACCGGGTGGGCCTTATTAGACATATGTAGTCTTTTCACGCAATTAACAATATTCCAGTGTTCTTAACCCACGCTATTACAGTAAAAGGGTATTTCAACTAATTTTCTGGTGGGCGAGTAGTTTAGGCGGGGGATGGCGTAAAGGGGAATAAACAAAATTTGAAAAAGGGTTATATAATTGTTACCGTAAAGTTTATCAAATAACAGCTACCGTTTGCGAATTTGCACTTTCCTTCTTGTTTTAGATTAATTCACTTAAGAAAATATGTGCATGTTTGAGTGAAGATGATTTGAAGAGGGCTATGCTATAATGGCTGTTGTAGAAGGAATGTCCGTCCGGACAGCACCAAAGCATTTTGATATCCCCTGGCGAACATTACTCAATCAGGTAAATTCTGGAGATGCGGTTAAGAAACTAAGACCGTCTTGCGAAAGCAGGAAATCCAGTTACAGCCAAAGTCCGTCCGGCATCAAGGTCCAGCGCCGTAAACCAGAATGAGAAAATTATCTCCCTCCCGGAAGTCAGGGAGAAATAACGGATAAGGATCAGATGAACACTGCAACCTTTATAAAAAGGTTGTGTCATTTTGCAACGTAAAAGCCTGCCGGTAAATTGCTACTGATTTTCGATGGAACGTCATCGCATTTAGATCCATTCAGATTTGCGATGCTGCTCATGAGCATGACATCAGACTGTATTGCTTGCCCAGAAACACTACTCACCTATGGACAAGTCAGTGTTCAAAACCACTTGAATCACACTGGGATGACGACATTTACCTCTACTGATCTAAAAATAGCAAAGCATATGAAAATAAAGCAATCAGCAGGCGAGTGTTCGGCAAGATATTCAGTTATCTCCGGGTTCCGTGCAACAGGATGATTCTATCAATTTGACCCAATTATAATTCCTAAATTGTCTTCGTTCCATCGCATCCTTGGCAGGAGCGTGTTCCACCAGAAGCCTTGCCAACTGAACCTCAGCCGGAAGAAAACTCGCGAAATCAAGAACCATCAGCTGAATCCAGCAAAAACGGACGTCCTACTGACAAGTGAAACGATTCCAGCTCAAGCGTGAGTGAACAGTTCTCAGTTCACGACAGTTCGAATGACTTAGATTCCAATGATAATGATGATGAGTAGGAGGAGAAGGAGGAAGAACTTGAATCTTCTTTCAAAGATATTTTGGAAACGCCTAAATCTAAGAGGAAAACTCACACTTGTCACAAAGGCGTTGTTTGGTGACAAAATCCCAATGCACCATGCAAAAACCTGTGACGAAACCAGACACAATTCTGGTGAAGGAAATCTTGCGATAAATACCAAGAACATTAGTTCCTAGAAAACGTTGGCACTTCTAGAAAAGAGAAAGGTCTGAAGAAAACTCAGCACGAGGGAGAACTTGGTAAGGTGGCAACTAACTACCCAACCAGAAGCGTTTCGTCAGTCCAGGAATGGTGTGAAGCACACATTATTAAACAGGTGTTTCCACATAATTTGTGGAGACATAGTATCTGACAGAGTATCCGTAAAACCTGCAGAAATATGTTCAAGAAAGGACGCAATTACAAATTGCATGTGCCTCTCCAGTGATAAGTGAATTATTTACTGGTGTTACAATTTGCATTGAGTCGCACCGACACAGATAGGTCTTATGGTGACGACGGGACATGAACCACCCGGTAAATACTTTTACACAAGATTGATTTTTGAAATTTACGTCAAAGGCCCAAATTGCCGATCTTGGGATGTTTTCAATTATTTTAAAGTCAGTGTAGAGACTCGTAGAAATCGTCGTAATAAAAATACTATGGCAACAGATGCTAACGGAAAATTGAGGTAATAAATTTGAAAAAAGTATCCAGTTAACGTTGCTATATTTTCAAAATTATCACAAAAATATCTCATTTGTCTCAATATATACTGTATACTGTATACTGTAATAATAATAATAATAATAATAATAATAATAATAATAATAATAATAATAATAATAATAATAGTTGTTCCGAGGTATCTGTGGAACAGCAGAGGTGAAAGAAGGTGCGGGGGTGAACGGGTCTCAAACTACGAAATTAAAGTTAATTTAAAATTTAACATGGTTATATTTTCTTTTCAAAATTAAGAAATAACAAGAATGGCAGGTACAGAGTAGCAAGGCAACAAAAGTACAATTACAGTATTTACAGGATTTGGGCTTCGAGCCCCGAACTCACAATTCTTGAGCAATTAGCCCAGTTTTACCCCAAAACAAGTTTCAACAGAGGGGCAGAAAACCCCATTCATGCCCAGGAGCACTTGCTCCAAATTACACAGTAAAGCCTCCTTGAGGCGCGCAGAAAACAAAATTTTCAAGAAAGAGCAACTCGCTCTCAAAATTTAAGTCTGTCAAAGGCCACACCAAATTCCACCTTCAAGCTGTCCTCTAAGGACATAAACACAGGGGTAAAATACCCAACCTACTGAGGCCTATTAAGTGAGAAAAGGTTAATTACATGGCCTCTAAAATACCAATTTGAGAGGAGGCGATCTGCACTCCTAATACATTTTGTTTAAAACCTAATCTGGCTCTAGGCCGCTAATGCAAAGGCTAATCCCATACTAAAGAGGTGACTTTAGAAGGAAACAATTTACATTACGTTAAGGAAGAATCGGTTATGACAAATAAGTTCACCTCAAAACAATATGAGTGGGAGCTCGAGAGGGTTAAGCACTCTCTATCCCAATATGTAGCTTTAAAAGAGAATAGATGCTAAGAGTCTTTACATTTTAGGGAAAGTTACATGGTGGAAACGCTTCGGACCCACCCCGAGAGTTAAACTCCTGAGCTAGCATTACCTTGTTGTTGAACTGCTGCCCGAAAAAAGAGGCGCTTCCCGCCCCCTGCTACGTACTTTACACTTTGAAAGTTGGTACTGAAGTGGCGCAGAGACCCGAAAATCAGCAGTTTATATACTCTCGTGGAAAGTTCGAGGCGTTTCGGAAATGAGAACACCCGCCCACAAAAACTTTATTGGCTAGGGTTAAGCAAGATATTCAAGTTGGAGAAGATACAACTGATTGGTCAGAAATTAATTAAAGAAATTCGGGATTGGCTAAATTCAAAACAAGGGGAAGGAAAGGGTTATACAGCCAACTTAAACAATAACAGAAAGAAATTTAACAAGGAACAAACTTTTGAAATAAACATTTCTCCAAAAAAACAGTTCTTTCACTTCGCACTAGGGTGCACCATTGTAGTTCTTCAGTAGTGTCCTCTAGAAGAGAAAGTTCACGCTTCTTACTACAGGTAAAAAAAAAAAATACATCGAAAACGACCCAGTTCAGAAACTCCAAAATTTCCAAGTAGTGACATTTTCTGAGAAACTTGAAAATTAACACAGTAGATAAAGTTCAGACTTCCTCCAGCAGAGGAGTTTCAACTGGCGCAAAGTTTGAATTAGCGGCGTGGAGGTGTACCGCCCGGTACAATAGTAATAACCTTTATTAGCGGAATCTGCTAAACCACCTTCGTCCTATACAAATTCGCGGACCTTTTCTTCATTATTGAACAAAGTATCACAGATATTAGATTGGTAGGGGATTTTAATAAGCTACAATTAAGACACATTTAAACCATAACGATCAAAATACTGTCATTCATTAAAATGCAGGAAGCTCGTACTTGAAAATTATGAACTCTTGTATTCCAAATTTTCATATAGCTCAGTTAGCTAGTGATATTCTAATGAGAGTGCTAAAGGTTTGGTTTCCTGAAATTTATCAGAACATATCAAGATTAGTTAACATAAATATTGAGACAAATGAGATATTTATGTGATAATTTTGAAAATATAGTAACGTTAACTGGATAATTTTTACAAATTTATTACTTCAATTTGCCGTTAGCGTCTGCTGCCATAGTATTTCTATTACGACGATTTCTACGAGTCTCTACACTGACTTAACAATAAACTACAAAGGCCTATATCTTCGTTTTATTAAGTAAAAGAGACGAGAAGCTGGCATGTATATCCACCTGTTTGACATTTGGCCATTATATGTTTCCTTAAAGCATCAAGTCACTAAAAGCTGTAAATCTGACCTTCCCCTGTTCAGAAGTATAATTACATGTGAAATCCCATATAAATGTGAGAATACAAGACGTAGTCCTATTGTATACTTGAACCAGTAGCTATTCAAAAGCGAATCTGAGCGTGTGCACGCATCTTTTAATTATTCTCAAAGGGGAGTAGTTTTCAGTCGTTCAAAATACATGAACGGATTAATTAGTATCAGCTCTGTACCCAAACTATCTCCTAAAATGATTCTAGGGGTGAACAGTTGCTAAGAAAAAGGTAATCAGTGGAATTGGTATTAATGATTTTATTGTTTCACTAAAATTTCATTGTGATACTGTAAAGGCAGAAATAATTAGGCTATATAGTAGTTGTGCATAACATTTAAATGTGTACGGTATCGCTCTCTTACTTTTGAATATATTACATGTAAGGTACTTGTACCAAATAAGCCCTACCTAACGTTTAGCAGCTTGTTACTAGTTTTCTACGGGAGAGGACATTTCTGCAGTGAAATACTCTCCGGTGTTTGCGATATTAAATGTAAACATTAAAAGTTGTGAAACTTAAGTAGTATATACGCAATAAAATAAATTAATAACTAATACCAAAAATCCTTACAAGGAACATCTGATCCCAGTAAGGCCCATAATTGACCCCCTTTAAGGCCCACCCATATTTTTTTTAAAAAGGTCCGCGAATTTGTATAGGACAAAGGTGGTTTAGCAGATTCCACTAATAAAGGTTATTACTCTTATTATTATTATTATTATTATTATTATTATTATTATTATTATTATTATTATTATTATTATTATTATTATTATTATTATTATTATTATTATTATTATTATTATTACAGTATATACCGAACGTGCCATACTATACTTACGATTCTCAAAACATTCTACGAATTTTATGAATAATACCCGGGGGAAATTTCTACATTGCTTTGGAGATAACCTGAAGTAAATATTAAATCTATTGCTTTATAAATTCTTGCACATAACTGTTCGGGGCACTTTACCTTGTTAATTTTCAAGAATTCTATGTACAAAATTCAAGTACTTAATTTCATGGTGTGACAACGTTATTAAATGTGTTGGAATTAATACGGCAGATACACTTAAGCAAAGTTAATGCGTTCGGGTTTTTAAATAATAACTAATTCTAATTTTTTCAAACTCAATATTGGGTTTCTCATACATATTTCAAACATCATGAATAGTTGGTAAACATTAATTTCGTTGAAGAAGAATATTTTCGAATCTTATAGTTTAAGCTTCAATGGTCTAATGTCCGAGTTAGACCGTGCGGGCTATACTATGCGGCAAAATATACAGTACTGAAATTACACACTTGCTCTAAACAACAAGATACATTACTATAAAATGAAATTTGACGATGGAAACACGTATCCAACTGTTTCGGTGCAGCATGCTTCAAAATGTGCACTTCTCACAACTCACGCATTGCTCATAACGGACCTAAAGGTATTGTCGAATATGTTGATAGACACGGGTTGCTAAAAGGACACGTAACACGGGAATATCCCTAGACGGGTCGTCTGACCGGAAAATGGATTATTTCAGCATTCCCATGTGTAGGCCGGCATCTGGGATCGAGAGGTCCGGGGAGTGGGAAGGTTACGGGAAATTAAGTGATCTCTGAAGTATTTCTATAGAAGGCCACGAGACTCCTTCGTGGTGTAAGCTGTAGTTCCACTTTTCTGCATCCATCGTGCTTCCAGTAGCAGGTTTCTGGAGACATTCACTACTATTTGATGTTCAGAGCATATTTATAACTTTAGTACTTTTTGGTTTGCCGCATACTATCGTTGTTTTATGTACATTTGAGTGCAGAAAGTCTGACCAATATCCGTAGATCGAAATTGTGATTATAGTGAGCTCGATAGCTGCTGTCGCTTAGTTGCGGCCAGTATCAGGCATTCGGGAAGTAGTAGGTTCAAACCCCACTTTCGGCAGCCCTGAAGATGTTTTTCCGTGGTTTCCCAATTTTACGCCAAGCATATACCGGGGCTGTAGCTTAACTAATGCCAGAGAGCTTCCTTCCCACTCCTAGACCTTTTCTGTCCCATCATCTCCATAAGACCTATCTGTGTCGTTGCAACGTAAAGCAACTTGTAAAAAAAAAAAATGTGTTTTTCCTTCCGTATTTTTCAGCTTTTACCTAACACCTCACTTCAAGCAGCCGTTTCTGCTTCTCTCGCTGACTTGCATGAAATAAATCCGCAGAAACAAACATGAACCAATGAACAATGTTATATTCGGTTAAAAATAATGAGTGGATGAGAAGTAGCCTCCCTGAATGAAATTTGCTTTCTTTGGAGTGATTGAGGAGAGGTGTTTGCCAGACCAATGCAATATGATTAAGCACTTGACACTATAGACCTGGCCGGGTTGAGTGGCTCAGATGGATGAGGCGCTGGTCTTCTGACCCCAACGTGGCAGGTTCGATCCTGGCTCAGTCCGGTATTATTTGAAGGTGCTCAAATACGTCAGCCTCGTGTCGGTAGATTTACTGACACGTAAAAGAACTCCCGCGGGACTAAATTCCGGCACCTCGGCGTCTCCAAAAACCGTAAAAGTAGTTAGTGGGACTTGAAGCAAATAACATTATTATTATTATTATTATTATTATTATTATTATTATTATTATTATTATTATTATTATTATTATTATAGAGGGAGGTGCTCATCTTTTGTCAAAGAGTAAGTAACTTGTCAATTATGTTGTTAAAAGCATGCAAGAGGGGACACTGTAGAAGGTGGGACCGTTAGACATTAATCGCCGCTTCCGTATTGGTCACATATTTCGCTCTTATGTGTACTTTGTGTACAGATTGCGACGTTTCAAATAAATTGGAGTAATATTTATTTAAACGACTAAAAAAGTGAAGTGGCGTATGGCTTTTAGTGCCGGGAGTGTCCGAGGAAAAGTTCGGCTCGCCAGATGCATGTCATGTGATTTGACTCCCGTAGGCGACCTTCGCGTCGTGATGTGGATGAAATGATGATGAAGACAACACATAAATCCAGCCCTCATGTCAGCGAAATTAACCAATTAAGGTGAAAATTCCCCACCCCGCCGCGAATCGAACCAGGGACTCCTGTGACAAAAGGGCAGCACGCTAACCATTTAGCCATGGAGCCGGACTATCGAAACGACTGATCTATCCCTACTCGATCCGAGATAATCAGTCTTGTCAGGCAGTTAATATGCCCGAGGCAATAAGTCTCCCTAGGCAGTTAAATCAAGGGTGGAGAGACTGATAACTTCGGGCGGAGTTGGGATACATCAGCCAATTTTGCATAGAAAACTGAAATGTTTGCGCAACGTCCGCAAGCTGCGAGTCATCGACATAATGTAACAGTAAATACAGTACTTTGAGGAGCATGAGTTAGACGCAGGGCGTGTACCGTTTTTGATTGAAGTGCTTACAGAGGAAAGGGGTTTCTTGAAATTATACTTAAGTTCTTTCTTTAAAATTCTGAATTTATTAAAAAAAAGTTCAAAATTATATAACCTTCATAAAATATGAGGCTGCATGATGATGATGTTGTTGATTTTACCCAATTATTCCTGTGAGGAAGGTTATTAGCCGAAAAACCTTTCGAACATTCCATGCTGACGTAGGCTCTTTCTGTGTAACGGGGAGGCAGGCTGTGACGTCAACCCGCTCCACGTCACACACAAAGGTTGCTCGCTGTCCCTGGCAGTCTTCTGCTGCTGTGTCGGCGTGTAGCGGGATGTTTAAGTTTTAATTGCGGGGACTTAGTTCTGTGCCGCAGTTCCCGGTAAAATAAGGTAAGGATGCTGTATAAGCCAGACAAAGTACGCAATTGTAGAATACTTTACGTTAAACGTCAACATTTCTTTTGTGTGCAGTTTAGATGAGATGGTTAGGAACCACTACGATATATATATCCATAAAAGAAGTCAGTGGAGTTTATGTTTGATGATAAAGCCAAAGAATATCCTTTTCAAGATCTATGCTATTTGTGAAAAACGCAACAAATGACATGTTTGCCACATTATACGAAGTTTCTTCACTGACGACAAGTAGTTTGAACTAAGTAATTTTAGATATCAGGACTTCAATTTAACTAAATCAAGTTGCAATACAAAATACCTAGAACGGTGAGCAAATCACACTGTTATAGCTCTAGCGGAATAATTCTCATAAAAACGCTCATCCATTTTTAGGTCGTAACGAATATGGTGACAGTGTAGTATCCTTGTCTCCCTGATGTTTTACCTCCATGTGTGGAGGTTTAATCAGTCCTTAACTCTGTATACGTCTGGCTAATCAGTGACTGATCAATGCATGTTCAGATGAATATCAGAGAATGTCTCACTTGTATATTGTCATGAGTGCCTCAAGTGTTCACCTCACCCAGAGTTTTCTAAAAGCTTTCTGGAACTCAGCACTAACTTCTTTGATTCTACCAAGCTTTTATTATTTTCCCGGCAGATAGGTTAGAGGTAATCAAATTACATTAATCTGGTATTATCAATTATTATCTTTGATATCAACGCAGTAACGAACTCCTTTCGCATGTATATGGCAACACTACATTTTTTATTGATAGAAGTGCAATGCACAAGGTGCGTCCTTTCACTATCGCCATTTCGTAAGATCCGGGGTGTCGTAATTTTCTTTCCATTGGTAAGGTAAGGGTTATTCTGCCCGAAGCCAGGTCCGAACCTCCGCAAAGGTGTTCCTGAGCCGAAGTTTACGTGCGGTAGAGTGGCCAGTTTCTTTCCGCTCCTCCATTCCATTACCCCCACCAACAGCGCGTGGCAACCCATCCAACTCCTGACCACGCCCAATGTTGCTTAACTTCGGAGATCTCACGGGATCCGGTGGTTCAACACGGCTAGGGCCGTTGGCTTCTTTCCATTGCAATGTTTATTAATTAACTAATGATATTGGAATTATGTTGACACTTAAAACGTCAATTAAGCATTTAAAGATCGTATAAAGTGAAAATTATGTTTTATTACAAGTGTATGAGGTTCTGATGTAAGGTAGTTTTCCACGGTATAGTGGTCTCTTTCGAGGCAGAGGATACTGTGAATGTATTATAATATCTCCACCCATAAGGGTGGTGGTCTCATAGTGATATTAACTACAGCTTTGGGACATATAACGAAGGAAACAAATCATTTAACGTGCCAAAAGATGTATTGTAAATATGATGTTAAGAGAAAACACCTAAATCAGTGATTGGTCTCACAACATGTGACCACGGGTTTCATCTGTCTGGCGCATCCCTTTTGTCCCCTCTTAAACCACATCCATTGGTCAATTCTGGTTCTGTACCTAAATTCTCGTTCGTTCACGTTTGATCATCATCGAAGTGAGCTATATCCCTCATCAAATGTAATACGGCCGATGGCCCCTAAAAATGATCATCACCATCATCATCATCACCATCATTATTATCTACCTAATATGGTTAGAATAACCGACGCGAAAATGAGTGAAGCTGTGAGTTCGGATCCCACTGATGTCTGGCTGGCCATTTTTATTCTGTACTTAACACCTCTTCAGGGGTTCATAGTGTGGGTTACTGTAGTCGCATCCTAGTTCGTGAACCATGGGCAATGGCTGAGTGGCCAAGTAAGTGGTCCTGAGAGTCGGGATACCAGTTGCTATGGAATGGGAGTGGGAATCTCGGACATATTCTGAGTCATGGTCCCCCTTGTGCTCAGGCGGCTAGGACTATAAAATTCACCGGTGGCCCATAACCCGTTAGAGGAGAGATCCTAACTTGGACTATGTGCAAGTAGGGTAGCATCCTGCTTCATGAATTTACCGAGCTCAGAACATTTTAAGAAAGCCTCGGACCTGTGGGAGTAACGGAGTCCCACTCCCTTTTTGACAGGCGAAGAACACCTTGGAAACAGCCTGGCGAACGAAATGGAATTCGATGGGGAGCTATCAATATGAATGGGGCTTATGAAAGAAAGAAAGTAGAACTGGCTGAGTCAGCAAAGAGAATGCATCTGGATGTACTAGGAGTAAGTGATATTGGGGTAAGGGGAGATAATGAGGAAGAGATAGGAGATTATAAAGTGTACTTGACGGGTGGTAGAAAGGGAAAGGCAGAGTCTGGGGTAGGACTCTTTATCAGGAATACCATTGCACGGAACATAGTTTCTGTTAGGCGCGTGAATGAGCGAATGATGTGGGTAGATTTGTCAGTTGGAGGAATTAGGACTAGAATTGTCTTCGTGTATTCACCATGTGAGGGTGCAGATGAGGATGAAGTTGACAAGTTTTATGAAGCATTGAGTAACATCGTGGTTAGGGACAACAGCAAGGATAGAATAGTGCTATCGGGCGATTTCAATGCCAGAGTTGGGAAAAGAACTGAAGGATACGAAAGGGTGATTGTTAAGTGCGGGGAAGATATGGAAGGTAATGGAAATGAGAAGCGTTTGCTAGTATTGGTTTAGCAGTTATGAATACATTCTTCAAGCATAAGGCTATTCACCGGTACACATGGGAGAATAGGGACACCAGATCCATAATAGACTATATCTTAACCGACTTCGAATTCAGGAAAGCTGTTAGGAATGTACGAGTTTTCCGGGGATTTTTCGATGATAGAGACCACTATCTGATCTGTAGTAAACTAAGTATCTCTAGGCCTAGGGTAGATAAAATGAAATCTGTCTGCAAACGAATAAGGGTAGAAAATCTCCAGAACGATGAAATTAGACAGAAGTACATCGATACGATTAGTGAGAAGTTTCGAACAGTAGACAGTAAGCAGGTTCAGTTTATAGAAAGTGAATGGGTGGCATAAGAGATGCTGTAGTAGAAACAGCATGGAAATGCCTAGGAAGAACTGTCTGTAAAGATGGGAAAAGGCGAACATCTTGGTGGAATGATGAAGTGAGATCAGCTTGTAAATGTAAAAAGAAGGCTTATCAGAAATGGCTCCAAACAAGAGCCGAGGCAGACAGCGATTTGTACGTAGATGTAAGAAACAGAACGAAACAAATAGTTGTTGAATCCAAAAAGAAGTCCTGGGAAGATTTTGGCAATAACCTGGAAAGGCCAAGTCAAGCAGCAGGGAAACCTTTCTGGATAGTAATAAAGAATCTTAGGAATGAGGGGAAAAGGGAAATGAACAGTGTTTTGAGTAATTCAGGTGAACTCATAATAGATCCCAGGGAATCACTTGTGAGGTGGAGGGAATACTTTGAACATCTTCTCAATGTAAAAGGAATTCAACCTGGTGGTGTTGCGAACAGCCAAGGTCATGGGGAGGAGGGAAGGGATGTTGCTGAAATTACGCTTGTGGAAGTTGAAAGGATGGTAAATAAACTCCATTGTCATAAAGCAGCAGGAATAGATGAAATTAGACCTGAAATGGTATAGTACAGTGGGAAGGCAGGGATGAAATGGCTTCACAGAGTAGTAAGATTAGCATGGAGTGCTGGTAAGGTACCTTCAGATTGGACAAAAGCAGTAATTGCACCTATCTATAAGCAAGGGAACAGGAAGGATTGCAACAACTATCGAGATATCTCATTGATTAGTATACCAGGAAAAGTATTCACTGGCATCTTGGAAGGGAGGGTGCGATCAGTCGTTGAGATGAAGTTGGATGAAAACCAGTGTGGTTTCAGACCACAGAGTGGCTGTCAGGATCAGATTTTAAGTATGCGCCAGGTAATTGAAAAATGCTAAGAGAAGAATAGGCAGTTGTGTTTACTATGTTTCGTAGATCTAGAGAAAGCATATGACAAGGTACTGAGGGAAAAGTTGTTCGCTATACTGGGGGACTATGGAATTAAAGGTAGATTATTAAAATCAATCAGAGGAATTTATGTTGACAATTAGGCTTCAGTGAGAATTGATGGTACAATGAGTGCTTGGTTCAGCGTACTTACAGGGGTTAGACAAGGCTGTAATCTTTCACATTTGCTGTTAGTAATTTACATGGATCATCTGCTGAAAGGTATAAAATGGCAGGGAGGGATTCAGTTAGGTGGAAATGTAGTAAGCAGTATGACCTATGCTGACGACTCGCTCTTAATGGCAGATTGTGCCGAAAGCCTGCAGTCTAATATCTTGTAACTTGAAAATAGGTGCAATGAGTATGGCATGAAAATTAGCCTGTCGAAGACTAAATTGATGTCAGTAGGTAAGAAATTCAACAGAATTGAATGTCAGATTGGTGATACAAAGCTAGAACTGGTCGATAATTTCAAGTATTTAGGTTGTGTGTTCTCCCAGGATGGAGATATATTAAGTGAGATTGAATCAAGGTGTCGTAAAGCTAATGCAGTGAGCTCGCCGTTGCGATGAACAGTATTCTGTAAGAAGGAAGTCAGCTCCCAGACGAAACTACCTTTACATCGGTCTGTTTTCAGACCAACTTTGCTTGACGTGAGCGAAAGCTGGGTGGACTCAGGATATCTTATTCATAAGTTAGAAGTAACAGACATGAAAGTAGCAAGAATGAGTGTTGGTACAAACAGGTGGGAACAATGGCAGGAGGGTACTCGGAATGACGAGATAAAGGCTAATTTAGGAATGAACTCGATGGATGAGGCTGTACGCATAAACCGGCTTCGGCGTTGGGGTCATGTGAGGTGAATGGAAGAGAATAGGTTACCTAGGAGGATAATGGATTCTGTTATGGAGGGTAAAAGAAGTAGAGGTAGACCAAGACGACGATGGTTAGACTGAGTTTCTAACGATTTAAAGATAAGAGGTACCGGTATACAACTAAATGTGGCCACAACACTAGTTGCAAATCGAGGATTGTGGCGACGTATAGTAAATTCACAGAGACTTGCAGACTGAACGCTGAAAGGCATAACAGTCTATAATGATAGTGTACGTATGTATGTATGTTAACACCTCTTCAGTTTGTACTATACTGTACTGTGACCTTGTCAGCGGAGTGCAAGAGACATCCCAGGGGTGCTCAGTAAGGATTGGCATGAAATGGCTATAGTAGGCACAATTGACACGGAAAATAAGCGGTACGTTCGGCAAAACGGCGATATCAATGGAAAAATTCACATGTAATTTATTCAATATAAAGGAAGAATTTACCATCCAGGCTAACTATGATGATGAATATGTCGACTATCCCTCATCAAATGTAATACGGCCGATGACCCCATAAAATGATGAAATCTTCATCATCACCATCATTATCACCCGCCTCATATGGATAGAGTAACCGGCGCGAAAATGTGTGAGGCTCTGGGTTCGGATCTCACTGGTGTCCGGCTGGCCATTTTTGTTCTGTACTTAACACCTCTTCAGTATGTACTATACTGTATTGTGACCGTATGAGCGGAGAGCAAGGGACACCGCAGTGGTGCTCAGTAAGGATTGGCATGAAATGGCTATAGTAGGCACAATTGACAGAGAACATAAGCGCTAGGTCCGGAAAATAAACGGTAATATCAATGGAAAATGTACATGTAATTTATTCAACATAAAGGAAGAATTTACTATGATGATGAAGATGATCACTGTGTTAGAATTTTCTTAAGCTCTTGAGGTAACATAAAAATGTTTAAAACAAATGTGATGGTACAGGCAAATTATTTTATACTAATCATTCTGACTGAATTGATTTTGTGACAACAATTGTGTTTTCGTAGATTTTAAGTCATTAAATTATTACATGACTTGAGAAACTAGGCTGTCGAAGTAAAATTCTCGAACAAATCTGAAAAATGCATTGAGTAATCGTAAGAAAATTGAAATATAGAAATGTTGTAGAAAATATTTAAATATTCAAAGAAATAAATTTTCTTGTAATGAAACTAAATTGAAATTACATCTTGGAAATTTACAAATTAATGTTGATAACAATTTAATTTATTTGAATATGCTTTCAAAGTCGTCAAAATTAAATCGCAAGGTTCAGAATGGATTGTTAAATATTTCATTAAGTAATTCATTATTTAACGTTAAGTTGTCACTTCAAGTAAACTGAAATAATTAATTGTTTTTTCAACAAACAAGATTAATCAACAACGCTGGAATATGGACAACAACGTAGTTCATAATTCCTACATATGACAACATAAATATTCTGCCCACATGGCTCAACACGCACGTCTAAAATAAATTACATTTCCAAATACATCTAAACAACTACAAATATACCCCAATTCTACAATTCAACTACTAAGAATAATCTACGGAAGAAATATCTACAATATCTACAAGTCAAAAATCGTTATTCACGCTCTCCCATCAACTTTAAGTGGCAATGCAAATGATGAACATGAAATTAAGCACTAGGTCCTGGGTTCGAGTGATTATTAATTGAGTTCGTTTTAAGTTCAACTAAAACGTGTTTTAAATTATTAATATGGAAAAATCTCTGCCATAATCCAAATATTTCTCGCAAAATAGCCAACAGTACGCTCGTAAACTTGACAACTGCCAGTAACTTCACATCAGAATAAATTGACTCTCAGAGTATCGAATTCTAGATTCAGGAGTACAACTGTAGGGCTTACTGTTATCAAAATACTTTGCTAATTTGACCACGGTCACGTATACACTAAGATACTACTATTTATCACCGCTGACATTCAAAAGTCGAATATTCATCCAATATCACAACGTCGCTAAACATACGTCAGAATTCAATTACTTGAAGACTATTATCACGTCCATTAAATAATCAATTAATCCAATAAGTCCACTCACAAGACTCATAATATAAATTACTTTAATCCATGACAGTACCGCACATAAAACACGTGGTCAGAGCTAACGCCAAGTGTCAAACATGAAATAAACCTATTTGTCGAAATCGATATGGAAGATCCGATGTAGCATTCGTTGTCATACACTTTTACTAAAGTACTCCAAGATAGAATGATTACCTGATATCTGAATTAACATCTCGATGACACTAAGTTCGATCACCACGAGGAGTAAATGTAAGCTCAAATATTACCGAAATATTGTTCGAAAATGGAAAATATTACCATATGATTTTCAGATTACACTTGTCAATTCACAAATAACATAACATTTAAATGGTTATTGATGATCAAGATGACCCACGGATAAAGTACCTATGATCCACCACTGTCATAAGAACGTAATACGTGGTTAGGTAAACCTCCAATTACATATGACTAAAATATCCGAAAGGAAATCCACATTTCAATATATTTCACCTGGAGAAGCAATTGATAGAAGAAATATAAGGAAAATAAATCAAGTGTTTAACTACGAGATCACACCATAGAAGTAAGGAGAAGTTACAACTACATAGAACAGATATCTAGTATATGATGTAATCGACTTAACTTAGACTGCAGACTTCATGTTGAACGATGAGAAGTCGTCATGTTTAAGGCGGATGCCCCTGCATTTCTCCTCTGTTGGTGACGGTCTGATGATTTAGCAGCTCAATTTTGTTTTTGCTATTTGCTTTATGTCGCACCGACACAGATATGTCTTATGGCGACGATGGGAGAGGAAAGGCCTAGGAATTGGAAGGAAGCGGCCGTGGCCTTAATTAAGGTACAGCCCCGGCATTTGCCTGGTGTGAAAATGGGAAACCACGGAAAACCATCTTCAGGGCTACCGACAGTGGGGCTCGAACCCACTATCTCCCGATTATTGGATACTGGCCGCACTTAAGCGACTGCAGCTATCGTATTTAGCAGCTCATAGAGGAATGCATGTTGAATACTGCGATGAAATACATCCTTGTATTCCGATGACTGTAGAGGTCCTCTTCACGGCACCAGTTCGGTAGTAATGCACTGAAACTTGTACAAGACAATTAGAAATAACCCTGGACGCAGTTTACTTCAATATTATGACATGATGCGTACATTCTCGCAAGTGACTAATAATATTCGACACCTGTTGGTTTAATAACTTTACATTTAAAACATGGAAGCAAGCACACTTCCTTTAGCTCAATTAGGGCGTCGAAGAGTTCGCTTCACTGTCCACTGCGACGGCCAAAAATAGAATGAGAACTCGTTGCGACGGTCTGGATCGGAATGAGAGTTCGTAGTGCCGGTATGGATCAGTGTGAGAGTGAGCGCATGCACTGCCCTTGATTAGGTGGAGCACATTCCACCAATTACCGGAAGTACAGGTTCAATTCAGATACAGAATTCTTGGAATATCGTATGATTTAATTAACATTAAATACACTCGTAAATTGTCAAAAATTAGGCTTAATTATCTTCCAATGTTGTAAGTGAGATATGAATTCATTTCTACTATATGACCTAGTTTTACTTTGACACGTGAATTCGTAATTACTGCAGATAGCGCTGTTAACTGCTTTCGAGAATAATGTTCCACTACCCTTTCATATGTCAGGTGAGAGTCAACTGTTAGGGTGCATGTTTTTATTATTTCCTTTTGTGCCGGACTTCTCTGCCTCTTCTGAAACGATAAAATGTACAAATTGCTTTACGTCGCACCGACACAGATAGGCCTTATGGCAACGATGGGACACGTAATGGCTAGGAGTAGAAAGGAACTGGCCGTGGCTTTATTTAAGGTACAGTCCCAAGCATTTGCCTGGTGTGAAAATGGGAAACCACGGAAAACCATCTTCAGGGTTGCCGACAGTGGGGTTCGAACCCTCTATATCCCGAATGCTGGATACTGGCCGCACTTAAGCGACTGCAGCTATCGAGCTCGGTGCGACAAAATTTTGCCACAGCATTGAAACAAATAAGATCTCGCTTGTCATGGTCACGGCACACGTGTCACGCTGACAAAGGCAGAGACGATGTGGTGTACACTCGAATAAATCAATACATTGTCTTCTAATAAGTAGCATACTGTCACAGTATGCAGCCTACGGAATAGAACCTAGTAAGCTGAAAGCTTATTACGAGTGCAGCACGGCCGTGAAAATTAAGTATTCATTGACTTGGCCCACAACCGGCGGCTTGCACGCACTCTACGGTATAATGACAGTAGTGCCAGAGATGTATCGTACATCCTTTCCAACAGATCAAATATGACCTAGGCCACCATAGGTCAATTAAATAGAGCAACTGACGCGAAATTGGGAGGTTGTGGGTTCGAATGCCACTGGTGTCCGGTTGGCCAATTGTGTGCTGTACCGAACATCTCCTCAATATGTACTCTATGTTGTGAACACGGCATAATATGTTAAATTTTTATTTCTCAATAGGTAAGAAGTTGAAGAGTGGTATCAACATTTTCAGTTCGTTGAAATTGTATCACAATTTTAATGAGATTTCACGTGAATGACTCCGTAATAATAATAATAATAATAATAATAATAATAATAATAATAATAATAATAATAATAATAATAATAATAATAATAATAATAATAATAATAATTGTACCGGGCGGTACACCTCTACACCGTTTATTTAAAAGTTGCGCCAGTTGAAACTCCTCTTCTGGAGGAAGGTTGAACTTTATCTACTCTATTAATTCTCTACTTTCTCAGAAGATGTCACCACGTGGAAAATTTTGAGTTTTTGAACTGTGTCACTTTTGATGTGTTTTTGTTTCGCTTGAAGTAAGAAGTGTGAACTTTCTCTTCTAGAGGACACTACTGAAGATCAACAATAGTGCACCCTAGTGCGGAGTCAAAGAACTATTTTGTTGGAGAAATTTTTATTTCAAAAGTTTGTTTCTTGTTAAATTTCTTTCTGTTATGGTTTAAGTTGGCTGTTTACCCCTCTTTTTCCCCTTGTTTTAGATTTATCCAATCCCGAATTTCTTTTAGTAATTTCTGACCAATCTGGTGTATTTTCCCCCAACTTGTATCTGTTGCGGGGTCCTATCCAATAAAAACATTGTGGGCGGGTGTTTTCTTTCCCCTAACGCCTAGAAACTTCCGCGAGAGTATTTAAACTGCTGATTTTTGGGTCTCTGGGCCACTTCTGTTCCATCTTTCAGTGTGTTAAGTACCTAGCAGGAGGCGGGAGGCGCCTCTTTCTTCGGCAGCGGTCAACAATAAGGTAATGGCCGATTAAATAAATTCTTTCTTTTCTTGCTCAGCAGTTTAACTCTCGGGGCGGGTGCGAAGCGTTCCACCATGTAACCTTTTCCTAAAATGTAACTAGTCTTTTCTTCTATTCTCTTGAAAAGCTACATACTGGGATAGAGAGTGCTAACCCTCTCGAGCTCCCACTCATAATGTTTTGAGGTGAACTTATTGTTTCTCAACCTATTCTTCCGTAATGTAATGTAAATTGCTATTAAGTCACCTCTGTAGTATGGGATTAGCCCTTGTAATAACGGCCTAGTGCCAAGGTAGGTTTTAAAATCAAAGTGTATTAGGAGTGCAAGTTCGCCTCCTCTCAAATTGTTTTAGAGGTCATTTAATTAACCTGCTTTTCATTTAATAGACCTCAGTAGATTGGGTATTTTACCCCTGGGTTTGTGTCCGTTGTGGACAACTTGAAGGTGGAGTTTGGTGTGGCCTGGGAGAGGCTTAAATTAAAGAGCGGGTGGCTCTTTTGGAAACGGAGTGTTGTGTGCCTCGAGGAGGCTTAACTGTGTAATTTGGAGCAAGTGCTCCAGGGTTTGGTTGGGGTCTTCTGCCCCTTTGTTAAAATTTGTATATCGGAAAGTTGGGCTAGTTGCCCAAGAATTGTGAACTCTGGGCTCGAAGCCCAAACTCTGTAACCCCTGTAATTGTACATTTCAAATTGTGTTTTGGCTACTAAGTACCTGTTCTTTGTTATTACTTAATATTGAAAAGAAAATATAACCTCGTTAAATTTTACATTAACTTTGATTCCGTAGTTTGAAAACCCATTCACGCCCGTACCTTCTTACACCTCTACCTACCGCTAAAATACGGTAACAAGTGGTAGCAGAGCGTGGTTGAATGGGTCTCAATTTAGCCCCTTTTGACGGCTAAACATTGTTTGTTCCGAACTCTAACTATTTTCCCAGTTGCTGGAATTTTTTGAGTTTTTCAAAATTGTTCTGTCACCATGCCCGGCCCTCGCGATGTTCTCCTTCTTAACTATTTGCGCAAGGAGGAGTTGATCTATGAATTAACTATCAGAAATGTGCAATCTGGAGGCACGGTTGCAATAGACACTAACAAGCTTAGAGAGTCTCTTGATTTGCCCATTTCCATCCCCAATTTGGGAGAGAAAGAAATTGACGACTCTCTTTCCACGATCACGGAGAATATTACTGGGCTAGCTTCTGTAGTTAGTTTTTTTGATGAAAATGATCCGTCTCCTAAGCAAATTAAGCGTGTGCAAGGCAGGCTATATCATTTTTCGAATAGGGTTAACGATCTGTTGTCTCTAAAACTGAATGACGTTCAGAGGAAGGAAGCTAGTACGCTCCTGGAAAATATTTCTGAATTATCTAGTAAGGTCACTCAATTGTTAACTGGGGAAGTTCCTCCCAAATCTGATCAACCCACCATAGTGAATGCAGGTAGTGAGGAAGCGCCTCCCAAGGGAGAAGTTAATAGGATAACCGTTGCTGCTCAAACTATCCCTGCCCCATTGGACAACGAATCTGAACGTCGTGCATCATTG
Organism: Anabrus simplex; assembly: GCF_040414725.1. Classification (NCBI taxonomy): domain Eukaryota; kingdom Metazoa; phylum Arthropoda; class Insecta; order Orthoptera; family Tettigoniidae; genus Anabrus; species Anabrus simplex. Next base: position 791,450,702 of record NC_090266.1, on the reverse strand, counting down.
AGTAACATCCGTTCTGAATTGACTTCCTTGCCATTGAAACCTTTACCTACTATGTCACCCGGATTTAGTAGCTTGCCTCATCCATTGGCAATGTTGCTCAGAGGTATATCCAAGTTTTCTGTTAATACCACCAGTGACGTAATTTCATTTTTAAGATTTCTAGTGGAATTTCAGGATCATGCCCTTGTTTTTTCTCTGTCTCCATGTCAAATCTTGCAAATTATCTATCCGTATGCTATTGGTATTCTCTCCGACAAAATAGTAAGAGCCATAGCTGAACAGTCATCCATCGAAGATTTTCATGCACATCTACTTGCTAATTTTATTCCTGCCCGCGCAAGGTCATCTCTGATTCAGAAATACTATTATCGAGTACAGAGGTTGGATGAAAACTTGGCTGATTTCATACAAGACATTAAGTTTTATACCAGGGTGTTTGCTCTTCACTTCCCTGAGGACCAAATTGTACAAGCTATTGTGGAAGGCATTTCACCATCTTATAGGTCATACTTGTGTTTTGCGGCGTGCCCGCAAACTTTTTCTGAACTTGAAGCGTTGGCCGTCTCAGCGGAAGGAGTTAGATACGCCGATTCTTTGCGTGTAGCGAAAGAACCCCCGCCTTCCTTTAGTAACACTCGGCCTCCACCTCGCCGACCAGTCACACCCCGTAAATGTTATGCTTGCGGGTCGCCTGACCATCTTCGCAATAAATGTCCATTTGTCAAAAGTAGTAGGGCAAATAATGGAGCTGGTTCAGCACAAGGCTGTTTTAAATGTGGGGCCTTCTCACATATCGCCAAAAATTGCCCAAACTCAAATAGCACCCCCTCCTGCCCAACTTCTGGTGCAAATTCCACCCATGTCAATAATAAAAAGTGACTAGTGGCTTCGGCTGAGTCGACTAATCCATCTTCCCGAGACTCAGCCCCTAGTAAACAGATTGTAAATGCAGAGAACGATCAGCCTTCAAGTTCATCTTTTGAATGCCCTAAAGAATGTCTTAGGATTGCGGCGGATACCCCCGCACCTGTTCCTTTTCTTAAGATTGAGTTAAATAACGAGCCTATAACAGCTCTCTTAGATTCAGGTAGTGTTTGTTCGATTATTGCGGCTGAATGGTATTCTAAATTGAAATCGGTTTGTAAACTTCCTGACTATGTCTCTTCTCCTGTTCAATACGTTTCGGCTAATTCATCTCCATTAGAAATTCTAGGTTCCTTACTGGTCAAAATTCGTGTTTTTAAGTTTACATGGAAAGTTAAATTGTTTGTGGCCAAGCAATTGTCTTGCCCCATTATATTGGGAGCTGACTTTATCTCTCACACTGGTCTTGTGCTCGATCTGCAGTCTAGGTCGTGCACATTCAAATTTGCTTCTAGTTGTAAAATCCCACTATTAAAGTGTAATTCTGTGTCATGTTCTTCTATGTCGCCTATCCAGGATGAGATGTTGTTAGACCTTAGACATCTACCTGAGAAGCAGGCTGATAGTATTCGCAAACTGTGTCAGTCGTTTCCCGAGGTGTTCTCTGATACTCTTGGTGTTACTGACCTTATTGAATACAAAATTGAGGTTACGGATTCGATTCCTGTCCGTTTTCCACCGTATAGGCTATCTCCACCTAAAATGAAGGCTCTGAAGGAAATCATCGATCAAATGTTGAAGGACGGTATTATTAGGCCCTCTAAGTCAGCGTATTCTTCGCCTATTTTTCTAGTACCGAAACCCCAAGGAGGCTTCAGGCCTGTCATTGATTACAGGGCTCTCAATCGGAAGGTGGTGTTACAATCTGTGCCCCTTCCCGACCTTCATTCTTGTTTTTCATGGTTTCGTAAGGCCAAGTTCTTCACCATCTTGGACTTAAATCAGGCCTATAATCAAATTCCCCTTGCCGAAGAGTCTAAACACCTTACAGCGTTCGCCACGGACTGGAATTTATATGAATACAACCGCGTGCCTTTCGGGCTCCCCACGGGAGCAGCTGTGCTCACTAGGCTGCTAGATAGGGTCTTCTCCGACATCAAATTCGAGTACTCATATCACTACTTAGATGATGTCGTAGTATTTTCAGAGACTTTTGAAGAACATCTAGATCATCTGCGAGAAGTTCTTGATCGCCTTCGTAAGGCTGGGTTAACTGTTAAGTTGTCCAAGGTTGCCTTTGCTAAGCCCTCTATGTCATTCCTAGGGCATATTGTGTCACCCGATGGTGTAGCAGTCGATCATTCTAGAACACAGGCCATCCGTGATTTTAAACCTCCCAAGGACATTAAAGGTATCGCCAGGTTCATTGGTATGGTGAATTTCTTCAGAAAGTTCATTCCTAACTTTGCTAATAGAGCGGCGCCCTTAAACCTTCTTCGTAGGAAAGGCATCAAATTCGAGTGGGGACCTTCTCAACAAGCCGCTTTTGAAGATCTGAAATTAGCTCTCTGTAATGCCCCTGTCCTTGCTATGCCTGATTTCTCGAAGAAATTCATTGTCCAAACCGACGCATCGTCGTCAGCAGTAGCGGCAGTCCTTCTTCAAGAGACTGAACTAGGGAGGCGACCCATCGCCTATGCGTCTAGGACATTGTCGGCTCAAGAAGCCAAGTATTCCATCTATGAGCTCGAAGGTTTGGCAGTCTTATTTGCCTTAGAAAAGTTCCGTCTCTATCTGGAACATGTCAAATTCGACCTGGAGACAGATAATCAAGCCTTAAGCTGGGTCTTAGATAGGCCGCGTCGTACTGGTCGTATAGCCCGCTGGGCTATTCGTATTTCCGCCTTCCAGTTTGATGTTAGACATATCAGAGGTACCGAAAATGTTGTTGCTGATGGACTCAGCCGTATGTTTCATAACGACGTCGAGACCCACGAACCGGTCGACAGTTCATCACCTTCCGAGTCCATGCTATCTGAGGTTAATGCCATCCTAACAGATGCTCCCATGCTTTTTAGGGATATCGAGAAATACCAACGTGAAGATCCGACGCTGGCTCCGATAATGGAAACCCTTTCTTCTGGGGAACATGTTGTCCCTTATGTTCTGAGGAATGGTGTTTTATGTTGCCCTTCGAGGCATGATAAGATGATGAAAGTTGTTGTTCCAGCAGTTCTTGTACCAATGATCTTCAAGTATTATCATGAGACCCCATTAGGAGGGCATCTGGGTATCTTTAAAACTCGTGAAAAGATTCGTGAAATGTTCATATGGAAAGGTATGGACGGTGAAATTCGGGAACTTGTAAAAGCTTGTAAATCTTGTTTGATCAGTAAACCCACCATGTCCACTAAAGTAGGCCTTTTGTCTTCTCATCAAGCGTCGCGCCCCATGGAACGCCTGTATATTGATTATGTAGGACCCTTCCCCCAGTCGAAGGGAAATGCCAACAAATTCATCTTTGTATGTGTAGATGGTTTTACCAGATTTTCTTGGTTATTTCCGACTAAGCTGGCTACCGCTCAGTCCACCATTACCTGTCTAAATTCTATTTTTGCTTCTTTTGGTCCGTGCCAATATATTGTATCTGATAATGCTAAGGCGTTCACATCAAATCTTTTTCGTAAATTCTGTTTTGACTTGTCCATCTCTCATGTAACCACTTCTGCTTATTACCCTCAACCATCTCTGGCTGAACGGGTTAACCGTAATCTCAGGTCCGCACTTATTGCCTATCATCATGAAGATCATTCTAGGTGGGACACGTCCCTGCATTGGTTAGCTTTTGCTTTGAATTCGGCGGTTCATGAATCACACAAGTTTACTCCAGCTTCCTTGATGTTTAAGTTTGTTCCCAACACGCCGCTCTCTAACCTCTGGTCTCTGAGTGACATTCTGCCCGAGACAATAGATCCGGATAATATTAAAGATCTTTGGAAGAAGGCTAAAGCCAATCTTAAGGTATCTCATGAAAAGGTTAGGGAAAGGTATGATCGTGGACGGAGACCCACCCCTTTAAAGGTAGGTGACCAAGTAATGGTCAAAAATTTTGTTCCCGCGGGCAAGCTTGCCCCCAGATTTCAGGGGCCTTGTATCATTCTCGATTTTCTTACGCCGGTTACCTTATTGTTAAGTAATCCAGCCACCGAGAGGATATTTAGAGTTCACCTGTCCCAGGTGAAGCCGGTGTAATTTCTGTGTGAACTTGCTTTATATTATTTTGAAAGGATATGAAGGTAATATTTTTTTTTGAGTTTCATTTTTAAGGCATTCTGCACTACCTATAATATTTTGTTTCAGATGTAAGCATTTTTGTAAAACCTGTCCCGACCCGTTAAACTGCCATTCTGTCCTTTCCACGGCCATTACCACGCTCCCGTCTCCTGCTCCACTACACTCAGTGGCTGGCTTAGATGAAATGCCATGGATATCTGCACGCCGCTGGCCCCTCAATCTCTTTACATGCCTGTGCCCTTAAAAGAAACATGATGGTCCAACACAATTCTGCCGCCTAGCTTTAATGTTTCAGTGCCCCCGCAGCCGCGCGGCGCCGTGCAGTAACTGGGGAGGGGGATGGGCCCCCTCCTCTCCAGCGAGGACGACATGTGCACGGCGAGCCGGAGCTCTCCTCCCGGCCAAGGCTGATGTGCGGCGCACGACCTGCTACTTGCCCGCAGCCTGTATATTTTCACCGCGGGCGCGGCGTGCTTCAACACCTCTGCTCCCCTCATAGTGCGGGCGAGCGGTATCTCAGGGTACTTAAGGGGTCCGAGCGGCCTCCTTTTGGACGCAAGCTGCAACGGCCGGTCCGGCCATCCAACTTCATCAACATCAACTACATGGACAGTTACTATAAGAGATAACTACACTTGGGAATTCAACAGCAATATTTGGTGGACATTGCAAATTTTTCCTTCACTTTTAAGTATTAAAAGCTTATCTTCAGAAATTCAACTTCTATAAACATAAAGACTTTACTTCACCTGCAACAACAAAATTTTGGAACCGACTTAAGAAATTTCTCAAATACTTCTGCAAGTTATCTTAATCTCAACATCAAAACTTGGAACTTATTTTCAAACAAAAGTTTATGTTCTTCTGTGTTACCCCTTGGAGGAACTTTTGGGGGGGGGAGGTCTGTACCGGGCGGTACACCTCTACACCGTTTATTTAAAAGTTGCGCCAGTTGAAACTCCTCTTCTGGAGGAAGGTTGAACTTTATCTACTCTATTAATTCTCTACTTTCTCAGAAGATGTCACCACGTGGAAAATTTTGAGTTTTTGAACTGTGTCACTTTTGATGTGTTTTTGTTTCGCTTGAAGTAAGAAGTGTGAACTTTCTCTTCTAGAGGACACTACTGAAGATCAACAATAGTGCACCCTAGTGCGGAGTCAAAGAACTATTTTGTTGGAGAAATTTTTATTTCAAAAGTTTGTTTCTTGTTAAATTTCTTTCTGTTATGGTTTAAGTTGGCTGTTTACCCCTCTTTTTCCCCTTGTTTTAGATTTATCCAATCCCGAATTTCTTTTAGTAATTTCTGACCAATCTGGTGTATTTTCCCCCAACTTGTATCTGTTGCGGGGTCCTATCCAATAAAAACATTGTGGGCGGGTGTTTTCTTTCCCCTAACGCCTAGAAACTTCCGCGAGAGTATTTAAACTGCTGATTTTTGGATCTCTGGGCCACTTCTGTTCCATCTTTCAGTGTGTTAAGTACCTAGCAGGAGGCGGGAGGCGCCTCTTTCTTCGGCAGCGGTCAACAATAAGGTAATGGCCGATTAAATAAATTCTTTCTTTTCTTGCTCAGCAGTTTAACTCTCGGGGCGGGTGCGAAGCGTTCCACCATGTAACCTTTTCCTAAAATGTAACTAGTCTTTTCTTCTATTCTCTTGAAAAGCTACATACTGGGATAGAGAGTGCTAACCCTCTCGAGCTCCCACTCATAATGTTTTGAGGTGAACTTATTGTTTCTCAACCTATTCTTCCGTAATGTAATGTAAATTGCTATTAAGTCACCTCTGTAGTATGGGATTAGCCCTTGTAATAACGGCCTAGTGCCAAGGTAGGTTTTAAAATCAAAGTGTATTAGGAGTGCAAGTTCGCCTCCTCTCAAATTGTTTTAGAGGTCATTTAATTAACCTGCTTTTCATTTAATAGACCTCAGTAGATTGGGTATTTTACCCCTGGGTTTGTGTCCGTTGTGGATAACTTGAAGGTGGAGTTTGGTGTGGCCTGGGAGAGGCTTAAATTAAAGAGCGGGTGGCTCTTTTGGAAACGGAGTGTTGTGTGCCTCGAGGAGGCTTAACTGTGTAATTTGGAGCAAGTGCTCCAGGGTTTGGTTGGGGTCTTCTGCCCCTTTGTTAAAATTTGTATATCGGAAAGTTGGGCTAGTTGCCCAAGAATTGTGAACTCTGGGCTCGAAGCCCAAACTCTGTAACCCCTGTAATTGTACATTTCAAATTGTGTTTTGGCTACTAAGTACCTGTTCTTTGTTATTACTTAATATTGAAAAGAAAATATAACCTCGTTAAATTTTACATTAACTTTGATTCCGTAGTTTGAAAACCCATTCACGCCCGCACCTTCTTACACCTCTACCTACCGCTAAAATACGGTAACAATAATAATAATAATAATTTACCTTTTCCCACACTTATGGGGTCGTGGGTGAGAACTGTGTCGCAAACGTGAACTTGGTTAAATTTTAGGGCCGGGTGCCCTTCCTGACGCCAACCCCATGTGGACGGAATATAATCCTCTTTGCATGTTTCTGTGGTGGTTGGTAGTGTAGTATGTTGTCTGAATATAAATAGGAAAGTGTTTGTACAAACACAAGCAATGTAAGTCCCCGAGCCAAAAGAATTAATCAGACGCGATAAAAATTACCGACCCGAATTAGAACCTAACCTGGGACCCTATGAAATGAAGGCCTGCCGCTGATCATTCAGCCATGGAGTCGGACAATACTACTACTACTACTACTACTACTAATAATAATAATAATAATAATAATAATAATAATAATAATAATAATAATACTTAGTTAAGAACCCCTTGAACCAATGGCATTGAGTTATTTGTTTACTATCAAATACGGGAGTGGAGTCATTTTTTCCTCATTTTCATCTCCACTACGTTACGGTCGTCAGAAATGAAATATTTAGAACATTTTATCCTAAACAAACGTAGAAAATAGTAACAAATTCCCAAAATCTGTTAGTGGATTAGCCTTTATCTCATAAGGTTCGTAAATGTGTAACTGTCTAACGGTGATAAAAGAAAAAACACTGTAAGTCACTTATACATCGCACTCTTTCACAATTCTAACTCTAATAATAAATAGCTTATTTACTGTCCACAATTCTCTAGTATTATTGGGAGACAAACACTCATAATCTTCTGAATTCGAATATAAAAGTGCTGGGGTCAATCAAGTTTCAGAGACTGATTTCTCGATGTTTATAAAAACACATTCTACATTGTATTCAGGAGCAATTTATGTTTAATGGGGGAACTACGGTCGGAACTGCTATGAGAGGGATTGATGTTCACCGCAAACTTGAATGAGGGTTTTCTAGTAGTGCCATTAAAATTCACGATCACTCTTGCGGTATAACTATATTTCTGTGATACCCTTTGGTAACATGAAACTCTATAAACTTCCCGGGCAGTATAATTGGGTCGGGAATTTAGTAATGAACAAGGTTAATTTCGTGCTCTCAAACAATTTTCCCTTTGCATGGACCCTTTTGTGGGAGCCCATTTTCTTGCGTCATGTTCAGCTCCAGTCCCTCACACTATTCTATCCTGTTGGGTATAATTATATGCGATTTGCATTTTTCACCAGCATGGACACTAGCCAATTAACACGCGTCTCAATGTGAGTGTTAAGAACTTAATCGGACAGATTTCCGTTTAAAGTCAATAAGAGGCACTTCTTAAGATACTTGCTACCAAATCTGAACGTGGGAATTGAAGGATCATTAGCCACAATGTTTTCCTCTCTTTAGCTAAAGATGATTAATATACTTCTACGAAATTAGTCATAACTCATCGACATCTGTCTTTCTTAGGGTTTAATTCATTGTCTACCGATCTGCAAACTTTACAATAATAATTATGAATGCTGATTACAACTTCACGCGCGCAATGTTTTCTGACAAAAGAAACTATTCTGTTATCCTTACGAGTGAATGCGAAATAAGATTCGGTATATTTACTGGTGAATGGGACTCACCTCGACGTCTCTGAATACCTAAAAGTGGTTAATGGGACTTAAAACCGGTCACATTATATAGTAAGAATAACGATACCCATGATACATTTTTTACACACTTTCAACTTAATGCTCGGGCAGTACCTGAATTAAGGCCACTGTCACTTCCTTCCCTGTCCTAGCGCTTCCTTATATCATCGTCGTCATGAGATCTATCTGTACCGGCGTGACGCAAACTATTTTTTTAAATAATCATGCACTTTGTTAACCCGGTTACCCATTCATATACAGAATTGTAAATATGCAGACTGACACTATAATTTTAAACTCACAGATATTACTGAAGGAAGCAGTGTGATAGATTCTTCACTATTACGGCTTATCCGTAACGTTTGCAGTGACGACCGAATACAACCATGCATTTCTGCAATTTCACCGATATAAACTGTAGGTGCTGCATCTCAAGTTAATCCCTTTTAATTAACGATAATTTAATTATAAATATAATACTTAATTGTAATTGAATTCTCTTTCGGTAGAATGACTGAAATATGATAGCATTATATTGAAATGAAACGGAGAAATATCTGCTATTTCTTACGACAATTTGGAGTATTAAACCCAGATATTGATACTAATAATAATAATAATAATAATAATAATAATAATAATAATAATAATAATAATAATAATAATAATAAAATCCATTAGTAGGCATATTTTACTTCAGAAACTTTTACCTGAAATGATTGGAAATCTATGATACGGAATGAGATGACCGTCCCTCTGAACTTAATTATTTGAATTTCACTGTATACTGTATAAATATATGGCATTTAAAACTTTTCCTCACTGCTCATCAGTGACATTGTGAAAGTTAAAAACTACAGTGTATTGCTTTCCTATAGTAGTCGTTATTGCTTATCCATCTCTCTTTGTGCAGACGAATCTTCTCGTTCGACCGAGTTAATTGAGAGTGTGGGTAGGGTCGCGCAGCTGTGCGGTCGCATTCGGAAGTCAGTTGATTCGAACCCAACAGTCGGCAGCCCTTAAGATGGTCTCCTTACTTTGCCATTTTCACACCAATAAATGCTTGGGCTGTGCCTTAATTAAGGCCACGGCTGCTCCCTTCTCACTGCTATCCGTTTCCTATACCATCGTCGCCGTAAGACCTATCTGTCGGTGCGACGTAAAGCAATGTTTTAAAAAAAATCTTGTAGTCCAAAGTTGATTTATCCACCTCATTATATGATGAAGTTATATAAAAGGCCTTTTCAGCCTCAGTCGCATGAAAACCGTCAATAAATTCAATTCAGTTTTCTTTCTCTGTGAGTGTGTGTGCACGTGTGGGTGTGTGATGCTTGTATTAAATGTTATGCCCTTTGGTGGTAGTTTTGTACGAGCTGATAATTTTATCGTTTGTGTGATGATTTGTAAAATTTCGGAATTACTTTCACTAATTTTCATGACATTACTCCTAAAAGACGAAAATTATTACTTTTATTATTATTGTTAATGTTGTTGTTGTTGTTGTTAGGCCTTTTAAATTTTATTATTACTTAACTCCAATCGACGTATCTGTGAATCCACTCGCCTACAAAGAAAGACTCAAGTCAGTTCTAAGGGATAAATTCTCTCATACCTTCATACAGACTTTACGACCGTGAACGTGAACTGGAACGGAATATTTGTGTCTGACTACAGATTATAATGTTTCATATTACTTATGTAAGCAGTGGAAGCATGCATAGCTCCTACGAAAACACTGAATACTAAATTCAATATACGTTGTTTGGTTTACAAATTCATGTATTTGTCTAAAGTTAACAGGAAATATATTAACATTTTCATTGTAGAAATTTAGGGATTTATCTCCCTTGGCGTTATTAATTTAAATATACATCAATGGTATAAGTGTGTCTTACAGTATGGAACACTCTTAATGCACGAATTTGTGCAAGAAGCTTTTAATGTACGGAGAATATGCATTGAATTACACAAGGAAAATTGGAATAAATTCTCAGTAGAGGGAGAAGGGAAGCCTCCTTTCGACTTATCACGTCTGGTGCTACATAACAGAAACGTGAGAACTGCTTATGAAGATATTCACTATAACGCACCCAATTTCATATAATGCAAACGCTGTTCTCTTTTTTGTAACACAATTTTTCATATAAGTAAACTCATTTTCATTAAGACCTTTATTCACATTTTCTTCTCATTGATAGCTTGTTTCATCTTCTGGACACGGATATTGCCATGTGTCTCCTCGATAATGAATAAGAGTCATGCATGAAGAAATGGACGATGTATATAGATGCAAAATAAATTAATGGATATGTTTTTAAAACATGATTTCAAATGCTTTTCTTCAGCGATTAAGCTTAGAAATGACCAAATTGCAGTCTGAGTTAAATACAGGCCTATTTAAATGTTTTAACTTTATATCTTCGCCTAGTGTATACGCGTATTACTTTTGCCTTTGGTTTTAAAAATGTAATAATAATAATAATAATAATAATAATAATAATAATAATAATAATAATAATAATAATAATAATGATCATCATCATAATAATAATCAAAGTCAAGCTAAGAAAGCGTATGATTCCATGAATAATACGGTAAACAGTTAAAACAAAAGCAATTCTTCTACTGAATATTTTGTCATCATAATTCATCTAAACAAAATAACAAAATATGCACTTGATTGCCTCAGCGTTTTTATCTTGTGTATTTCAATTTTAATTGATAAGTCTCCAGTATACCAGTCACGCTTAAGACGTAAACATTCATGTGACAGTCAAAAATTTAAGTTCAATACGTTTCTACATCATGTTTGTGCAGCGGGAAGCCTCCGTGACTCAGGCTGCAGCGCGCCGGCCTCTCACCGCTGGATACCCTGGTTCATGTCCCGGTCACTCCATGTGAGATTTGTGCTGGACAAAGCGGAGAAAGGAAAGAATTTTCTCCGGGTATTCCGGTTTTCTCTGTCATCTCTCATCCCAGCAACACTCCCCAATATCATTTCATTTCATTAATCATTGCCCCAGGGGAGTGCGACAGGCTTCGGCAGCCGGCACATTTCCTATCCTCGCTGCTAGATGGGGCTTCATGCATTCTATTCCTGACCCGGTCGAATGACTGGAAACAGGCTGTGGATGTTCATGTTTGTGCAGCCGTATTCACAGCATGAAATTGCTTGATTCATTCACAAGAGATGAAGTTATTAATTATGTTATTAACTCCTTCCTTATCTAATGTTATTATTGCCACTTAATTTTTGGTTGGATAACATTCAAAACATGCACTGACATTCGTTGATGCCATGCTTCACCAGGCGTAACTAGTTGTATAGTGATGCTTCACTCCTTAGATCGACTTAAAACGTCATGAGTTCTTCCAGGATACTATAGAGTTCATCGGAGTCTTGCAATTTGACCTCTCATATTACAGACACTCTGCACCTCTCATTTCATCTCTACACTAGGGTTATAAGAACTATGAATAATATTCACCAGGACACCATTGTTGTACTGTAAGTGAAAATTTCTTAACTATTCCATAGACAGTGCGCAACATTTACGGATACACCACTTCAGTAGGCCAACAGAGTTATTGAAAACCTAACGTCGCTGCCTATTTGCAGTCCAATTGCATCAGATTCATAATTTAACGTTAGCGACATTCAGATCTTTTTATAGTAGTGATATTACTGATGAAAGCGCTTTTCACTAAAATTGCCAAAATCGTTATTGTAGCATTTGAACCGGTACGTGGAATAATATCTGCGATAAAAACCATTTTGACTGACGATATTCTTACACACACAACCACGGTTGATATCGAACTGGTACATTTCTGAGCTTTCCCGCACCTTCATCCCGATGTAGTTCACTTGATAACTCGTGCCAGTTTGAAAATTACAATACTGTAACGAGTGAGTCATACAAGATTTAAGGTGATTACGCCATGGTCTTTACACATCAGTTCATGTCACATGTAAGTTGAAAAACTGCAGTCACATACACTCTCAGTGGTTCAAATAAAGAGAATCTTTGGCTCTTACTATAGTGCATATTTATAATATAGTGTTCTATATGTGAGTTTGAAGTCAAGTCAGACTGCATTTAGCAAGCAAGGTCAATAATCCACCCCGCGCCAAGCCAAAGATCACTACAGAGTAAACGGACTTCATGTATATTTCCATATCTCTCAAAAGCTCTAGTGTGTCTCAAACCTCAAACAGTTTGTAAACTTCATACAGATGAAGTTTATATCATCCACAGTTTACGTCAGTTTGAGCTGAAGAGTTATGTACCTACAACTCTAAAAAGTGGGATTGTCCAATCCTGTAGAGTTGTCTTCTCTAGTTCACAGAGGTATAAATGTTGCATAGCTGACGTCTCAACTACGTTATACAACGCACAGACGTAGACGAAGTTCCTTACTGCGTCAATTATATCTTGTCCTTACGTGAAGTGTTTAGAACGCATGCATATAATTAGGAGACTAAAAAGTAGCATGGCGATCATTCATCGTAAATAATACGCAATGGTACATACATCTCTCCGAATAAAGTTGGCGTCAGGAAGGGCATTGTATTTTGCATACAATTGAAACTTTCTCAACTGTGCCTTACACAAGGCACCATGTTTAATCACTTACATTCAAATCATCAGTAACTCATTTTTCTTATGCATTCGACCTGTAATATGTGCAATGTATCCCACTTCATTGCCCCAGTTGATTCCACTCTTTTAAATATTAAATTTTTGTTTGGAAATAGGAACAAATATTTTGAATTAGTTCCCTGTCATAGGGAGACTTGCGACTCATGCAAGAGGAGACTGAAGTTTTGAATACGAAATAGACCTTTGGTGCGAATTCTTAGTTTTTATACGATTGGAGCAGTATCCATCATCATAGTTTCTATTATACGTACTATCTGCGCACTTTTTAGCGATAAATCTTTGTTATTTTAAGCTAATAAATGTGTCACAAACACATTATATAACATTATATAACATTTCTCGATGCGAATCTTATTCCTAGAGTGAATTCTATAGTTTGGCTTTGCTGTGTAAATAACAACAGTAGTAGTACGTAAAGTGTACGCCAGACGTCGCACAGCGATGCATAAGCGATTCATAGCTTGTGTTTCAAAGATTGCCAGTACGAATCTCGAAGATTGCCGAGGTCGACCGCTTCAGGTCTAGGGTGTAAATCTATCGCTAAAACGTGCGCAGACAGTATATTTCGTACCACTCACGAGGAACCTTCCACTGTCGTTACTACCGGATAATAATGTGCGAATACGAGTATTTCATAGAAATAACGAATCGTATGCACTAACTCTGAGTGACAAAATATAATCAAAGTGACAGTTGAAAATGGTATTTTTGATATATTAATAAGCAAACTCAGCTACAGCGGTAATTCACTTCATTCATACGCATCCTGCAATTATCATTGCGAATTAGAAAGATTAAAAATTCCAAAGGAAGAAACAGAAAATACACAGCGTGTTTTACGGAATGTTCTTAGGAGAAGAAACCCAAAGACACGAATGCCTGTTAAACGGATGACGTTCATTTCCGTGTAACATGAAATTGAGTGCACTATCGAAACAAAACAATTATTCATTTCTGATTCAAATTCTAAGCATTAACGTTTCTAGTATAGCACGTTGTTAGACAATGAACAAACCGCGGAACGTTCTCAATCTTAGTAAAGTTTCAGTTAATGTTTACGCGATGAAGTCGGGAAATCTGCGTCGATAATGCATTGGAATCTTTCAACTATCTTTTAGATCCATTACACAAAAGCAGTTAAACATCAAACTAAGTGATGTACTGTAGGCATTGTTAATAAAATACTTTGTGATTATCTTTCAAATACCATTCAGCTTCCAATACTTTTGGTTGGTCACCATATGTTATACTATTTCCTTATTCTTTCATCTTGTTGTAGGGCACCCGGTAGCACACTAATTGTACTACTGTAACAGAAGTCAAGAATATACAGTTACTCACAAAAGTATTCGTACACATGAGATATTAACCATCGTTCAGTGACAATAACAGTATTATGACCGTCAGATGTTTTAATATTGTTAAAATATGAATGCGAGCTTTACAGTCAATAGCCCATGTTGGGTACGTAGTGTAAAGAAAACACTTTTGTCCTAAAAAACGTGAAGTAATGTAACTGAAACAACAATGTCACGTCGCAAATGTATTCGTACGCACCACAAAACTATTCGTACATAGCTCTGAAACATCGGTTTGGTTTTGTCCTGAATGGAAACGAAGCCGAGGTTGCACTCAAGATAGCAGGTGCAATACAGACACAGACTGCAACAGTCTACTGCTCCTACAAAGAGTACAATGGCGCGTAAAAGTAAAAACACATTCGTTCAATTACGTCAGCTGATAGTTGATCATTTCAAGAAAGATAAAACATACCGACAGATTAAAGAAATCACGGGAAAATCTGTTTCGACAATGCAGTCAATCATCAAGAAATTCAAGAAAGGAAACGGGCTTCAAGATGAACTAAAATCAGGACGTCCTAGACTACTGACTGCAAGAGATTTATTGTAAATAAAATAAAATAAAATAAAATACAAATATGAGTGCTCCCATGACTCCTTCCGGCTGTGAAAGCAATATTGATGTAAAAGTAAGTACATAAACTGTAAGGCGAGTGTTAAGGAGGAACAATTATAATGGGAGAGTAGCTAGAAAGAACCGTATATGAGTCAAATAAATAGCATATGGCGATTGGCGTTTCCTGTGGAACATGTAATGAGAACAGAGGACATTTGGAAGGACGTTATACTTACTGATGAAACTAAATTCAACATTTTTGGATCAATTGGTAGGCAAATATCATGGACGAACTAAATATCAAAAAAGCTTAGTTTTGCTGATAGGTACGGGGGTGGATCAGTACTCGTATAGGGTTGTATGTCTTCCAGTGGTGTTGGTGTTGAAGGCTCGATGGGCCAATACAAGTATGTAGACATACTGAAGACCGAGCTAGATAGCTGCAGTCGCTTAAGTGCGGCCAGTATCCAGTATTCGGGAGATAGCAGGTTCGAACCCCACTGTCGGCAGCCCTGATGATAGTTTTCCGTAGTTTCCCATTTTCACACCAGGCAAATGCTGGGGCTGTACGTTAATTAAGGCCACGGCCGCTTCCTTCCCAATCCTAGGCCTGTCCTATCCCATCGTCGCCGTTAGACTTATCTGTGTCGGTGCGAAGTAAAGCAAATTGTAAAAAAGACATACTTAAGAATACTATAAAAGAGAGTGCTATAAAATGGTCATAGAGAATAGTTTCAAATTCTACCAAAACATTGACTAGAAGCACAAGTCACTACTTGCACGTACTTGGTTGTTATATAATTACCCCAAAGTACTGGAAACACCTCCTCAATCGCCGGATATCAATCGTACAGGAAATTTGTGCTCTCACCTTGGAAGACAACTTCGAAATAATGGCATTCGATATGCTCCAGATATTAAAGAAAAACTTAAAGAAGAATGGCAGGCTATTTCACCATCAATACAGTAACAAGCAAGTTGGTAAAATCAATGCCTAAACGGCTACAAAGTGTAATACAATAGAAAGGTTTTCTTACAACTCATAATTTGTAGAACATCCGTGCTGTATGCATACTTTTGTGCTGAGTACGAATACTTTTGTGATGCATACGAATACTTTGGTTATGTTTACGAATACGTTTCTGGCACTGTATTGTTATGATTTTGTGATATTCCTTAGCATTGTCCTATGTAAAGGTCAGATATAATTTAAGTCCTTATGTGCAATTTGTATTCTTTTTCATGTTCATAAATAATATCGCAATTTAATCATAAAATCTCTGTTATTTATAAAAATTCTAGTGTACGAATACTTCTGTAACTGTATTTATTGGTTGGAAACAACTTAATTTCTTCTGCGGTTTGTTCCGTCACATCGACTCAGGACTTCTGGCGACGATGAGTTATGACAGGGCTGGAACCAGGAAGGAAGAGATCGTGGCTTCAATCAAAATGCATCCCCAGCATTTCCCTAATGTGAAAATGGGAAACTACGGAAAGTAATCTCTAGAGCTGCCACCTGTAGGGTTCCAACCCATTTCCCACCTAATTCGATCTGAATTGCTGTGAACCGCTTAGCCTACTAGCTCAGTGATCAACCTCAGACTAACATTTGTTCAAACGCCCACGTTAAATGATAATTGTGACCTCGGGGGCGGTGTCGGTTGTTCTGTCCCCAATATAACGGATTAGACCCCTTAAGAGGTCTGTCTTATTTAGGGTGCTTAAATGCGCCATCTCTGTATCATTGGCTTCCGGCATGTTAAGGAACTCCTGTGACACGAGATTCCGACAACAGTCGTTCCTAACATCTATAGCAATCGAAGAGAAATTTCGACTACATTTATTATTATGATTATTATTATTATGGATCTAACTTATTCACGAGGGCTACATACACCTGCTATGGAAATAAATTATTCAATGTATTGAATGGCATATCTTCGTTGTTCATCTAAAATCTCGTAAAATCTAAATTTGTAACAGAAGGACAAAAGTATTGACAGAACGCAACTTTTCCATAGGAATTACAAATATATTAATTAACGCAGAATACTCTGTTGTGATGCAAATAGTTAAGAATTGAATAAATGATATAACATACATATACGAGGTAGCGGTAATAATTTATTATCAGATCATATGGAGATACGTTGTCTTGCTACTAGCGTCATGCCCAATTAATGAATTTACGGGGTTTTGTATTAACGCATTAACATATCGACACCCTTTATGTCCAGTTTACGGGGTGTTTGTGTTAACGCGCGGAAATATCTATACCTTGTTGTAAGTCCAATTTGTGCGGTTTTGTAGCTTTTCTTGTTTTGGCCATTAGTACTAAAATGGATATTTATGTCATCATGAGATTCCATAGACATCTGAGGATCGATCATTTTCATTCACTACACTCAAAACCTCCATTTAGATGGTCGCTGAAGTTACGAGGTTTTGGAGTAACAGCGAAGATATACGAAGCGCAAGTGCATTGTGCTCTATTTACAGGGAAATAAAGAGACTTGGGTAATAGCTTTCCTACAATCTCTTCCTCTGCCTTATCAACGTGATACTCCCATATTGTGTACGACACATTACGTGGACAAAACGACCATAAAAGTAATGGATTTGGTTTCTAAACTGATATAGCAGGGAAAGTGTCATAAATGTATTTTGTTTATTATTAGGTAGACTGAATTCATACGAAAACACAATTTTATCACATTTCCTACCTTAGAATTAAATTGTTAATTCTAATGCGTTCACTGAGATAACTTTCAAATTTTCAGGACATTCGACTTAAATATACTTATTCAACATGGTGGTTAACGGTTTGCTTTAGGAAACCATAGCTGAATTCACCTTAGAGAAACATTCCTAATTTTTGAAGAAGTTCGATGCGCGCACAAAGGCGGGTTCTGATCCGGTTGGGTGTTAATCACGTCAAACGCTTTATACTGAAGCTCGTTGAGGTTTTAGTGACAAATAACCATTTAAAAGGGCTGAGAATCTGACCGCCCATACGGCGTCTACGTTTGATGAAGGGTGAATAATCTACCACTGAGTATTCATACACCATTTCAATACAGTGTATCCTCTTTAGGCATGAAGGCGTTCTCATACCCACGCATGCAGATGGTTACTGAGATGCCAAATATATATATTTCTATTTGTTTTACGTCTCACCAACACAGATAGGTCTTATGGCGACGATGGGATAAAAAAGGCCTAGGAATGGGAAGGTAGTGGCCGCGGCCTTAATTAAGGTACAGCCCCAGCATTTGCCTGGGGTGAAAATGGGAAACCCCGGAAAAACTGCTTTGGGGTTGCCGACAGTGGGGTTCGAACCATGGCAAACATTAACATATGATAAGTTGTTCCACGTTTTCTACACTCTTTGAGGTAATTCTGAAAAGTATGTAGTAGATCTGACCGAACGTTCCATGCCCCTTCCCATCATATTTCTTGCCATAGTGCTGGCCAGGGCAATTATCGATTATCGTACAATATATGATGATCAACTTGCTGGTACATAATACAGCATGATACTGTAGCAAAATTGACAACGAAATAGGTTCAATAACATTGTGGATATACGTTGTATCCTTTAATGTTCCCTCAACAAATAGGAAAGGCCTGTGAAAATTCTAAGCTCTATCAAACCACAGTATGATTCTAGGGGTTCGGCCCGTTCCTCATGGCTGAACTTACTTTCGACATTTTCATCATAGCCATGCCGAGTGGCAGCCGATGGACCGCTGACCTTCTGAACCCAAATTAGCGTTTTCGATACCGGTTTTGTCCGATGGTACGTGGAAGTGCTAAAATTCATGAGTCTAGTCTCAATATATTTACTAGCAAGTTGGCTGCGCGGATTGAGTTACGTAACTGTAACCTTGCATTCATGAGATGAGGAATTCGAGTCCTATTGTCGATAGCCATGAAGCTAGTGTTGCGTGGCTTCTCATTTTCACACCAGGGAAATGTTGGGACTGTACAATAACTCCAGTCATTGTAAAGAATAATAATTTACGTAATGACGAACACCAGGGCATTTGCTTTCTTAAATTATTCCAAAGAACTTGGAAATTTATAGGACAGTCCCCTTGGTAAATTATTCCAATCCCAGTTTCATATTTCTATAAATTAATATTTGAGCCTGTCCCCTTGAATTACAACGTTATTTTCCTGTTATGATCTTTCCCAAATTTGATACTGTACCTTCACTGAAACTTACTCGTCTACTATTGTCACTCCAGGAAGATAGGGGGTTAGAACCTCACTGTCGGCAACCTTGAAGATGGTTTTACCGTGGTTTCCTATTTTACGCCAGGAAAATGTTGGGGATGTACCTTAATAAAGGCCGCGTCCGTTTCCTTCCCACACCTAGCCCTTTCCTATCGCATCGTCGCCATAAGACCTATCTAGGTCGGTGCGACGTAAACCAAATTGCAAACAAAGAAAAGTCACTCTACGCCGTCTCTCCATTGACAGCTCGGTACATACCACGTAGTCGAGCGAGTCTTCCCAGCCCAAAGTTTGCAACATTTCTCTTATTGCTATTTTCTTTACGTCGCACCGATACAGACGGGTCTTATGGCGACGATGGGACAGGAAAGGCCTAGGAATGGGATGGAAGCGGCCGTGGCCTTAATTAAGGTACAGCCCCAGCATTTTCCTGGTGTGAAAATGGGAAACCACGGAAAACTATCTTCAGGGCTGCCGATAGTGGGATTCGAACCCACTATCTCCCGGATGCGAGCTCACAGCTGCACGCCCCTAACCGCACGTCCAACTCTCCCGGTGCAACATTTTCTTAACGCTACTCATTTGTCGGAAATCACCCAAAACAAATCGTGTTGCTTTATTTTGGATCGTTTACAGTACTTGTATCAAGTATTACTGGTGTGGGTTCCATAAATTGGAACTATACTATAACTGGGTTCTTACCAGGATCTTATACACCCTCTCCTTTACATTCTTAATACAACTCTTAAGTACTCTCATAACCTTATGAAGAGATTGGTTAATCATTATTTGCATAGGCCTATGACGAGATATGTAACACTTATTTATATGCAGCCTTGTTTATGTGCATTCCCCAGTTAAGATATTTCCTATGTTAAAACCTGAGTACTTACAGTGATCCCTGCGGAGTATTTTCACCTCCATCAACACAGTAATTATAACTGAAACGACGCTTCCTCCTATTGAAACTTACAACCTGACTTTTCATCCCGTTTACAATCAAATAATTGTCTGCTGTCCATCTCCCAATATTGTCAAGGTCTTTTTGTAGTAGCTCATAATTCTGTAACTTATTTCCTAGTTTATAAAGTAATAACGCCTTCTGCAGGAAGCCTTGTCTGTGTTTCCAGTTCTTTACGCATGACACGTACATACATAAGAAAACATAACGATCCAATAATACAGCCCTGTGGGACCCGTGTTTTAATTACTGCAGGGTGAGATAATGCTTCGCTATCCTGATTCTCTGAGATCTATTCTCTAGAAATGTAGCCACCCATCGAACCATTCTTTCGACTAGTCCAACAGCCCTCGTTTTCGTCAGCTGTCTCCCATGATCTTCCCTATCAAAAGCCTTGGATAGGCGAAAAACAATCCAATCCTTTTCATCCCTTGATTATTAAGGATCTACCATATCTTGCTGAAATCCCACAAATTTAACCTCACTGGAATAATATTTCCGAAACTCGAACTGCCTTCTATCAAGCCGGTTAGTAATTTCACAAACTCGTTTAACACAATAAGAAACCATGATTTTACCAGCGTTAACATGCAGCGTATGTCGAGCTGATTGGCCTGTAATTATCCTCTTAATATTGATCACCCTTTCCCTTGTACACTGGAACTATTATAGCAACTCTCTATTTATTTGGTATAGTTCCTTCATGTAAACAGTAATCGATTACATATTTCAGAGATGGAACTATATCACAACCTATTTCCTTTAATATATCCCCGAAATTTTATCAGTCCCAGTTCCCTTTCTGGCGTTCAACGTTAGTTTCTTTTGTAAATATCTTGATTATTATAGGTAAACTTCAGTACTTCGCCAGTATTAGTAACCTCCACTACCTGAACATTATCCTTATATCGAACAGGCCTTACATATTGCTAACTACTTTCGCCTTCCGTAAGTCCTCAGATATATACTCCCCTTGTCTTTCCAGGAAGCTGTTTCTGCCTTAAAGTAGCTATACTGTATATGCTCTTCCATTTTTCACTAAATTCAATGACTGCCAATTACATTTGCGGTCATGTTATTCTTAGCTGACATGTTTTGCTAAATTCACTTCACAGTGGACTGCGCAAGACTTCCTTTATAAAAAAATTTAGCTTACTGTATTTACCTTAGCATCCTACATTTTGGTCCGTGTTTTACGTCCGTTCTTTCTTAACTTCAATCAACATACGAGATTTTACGTTTAAAGTAAACAGGCTTTTACATAAAGTACTTGAACTGCATTATCCGAAATGGGATGAACACATCGCATATTACTCAGGTAAAGTTGTTGCTTATTATAATATCCTACCTTTACGCAGAGGTTCTGAGTAGTGCTACGTTCATCCGGGTAAACCACGCTCTAGCCATTGCCCTTGATTTATCCTTCATATACACTGACTGACAAAATAGGTTAAGCACCTAGTAAGAATGGTACGATATGAACTAAATTTCTCACACATGCATACCAACGAAGGGTTTGTAAATGATTAGTGTTGTAATGATCTGGGGCAGCTACAACGGCCAACAGAGTGCATTAATATTGTCACTATGTGACCGTGTTATTAGGTATTCATGGGAGTGCACAGCGTTGGATAATTAGCGAGCACTGTGAAGGCTCACGGAGAATGCCGAATGCCCTTCTGTGACAACGCTACCAACACTTGAAGGATTTTGAAAGGGGCCTCATTGTGGTCTGAATGTGCTGGCTATCGAATCGTTCAATATCCAGCCATATGAAACATTCGGACGTGATAGTGGCCCGATGCTGTGTTGAATGGGAATGTGAGGGAAACCACACGAGTCGTCAAGGTTCCGGCCAACAGAGTCTGATCGTTTTATTGTCCTCCAGCGTATGATAACACCTTCATATCTGCGCTTGCTATCCGGTACATGTAATGAATTTATGGCAACACGCTGTGACATCCTGGACCATTGGTCGGGGACTAGTAGCAGACGGACTACGCAATCGCCATCCTTTATTTGGATACCGTTAATATAACAACGCATACCTATTGCGATTTGAGTGATGCTATAGACGGGAAGCATGGAGAACTGACAACTGTCATCGCACCATTTATAGTGATGAATCTCGGTTCTGCACCACACCGGACGACCATCGCGAGCGGGTATGGTGTCGTCAAGAGAGAGGGCACATTCTGCCAATGTTTTGAACAGGCACACTGGTGTTACTCCTCCTCGCGTCATGGTACAGGGAGCCATTGGATATAACTTCAGGCCACCTCTAGTAGTGATTCAGGGAACTCGGACGGCACAACGGTACATCAAGAACATCATACGTCCTCTTGTGTTACCACACATGACAGTATCCTAGTGCCATCTTTCAACAGGAGAACGCTCGTCCACACATGCCAGGTATTGTTATGAACTGCCTGTACGATGTTGACGTACTTCATTCGCCACCAATGTCCTCCGATCTGTTCCGGATAGAACGTATGTTGAACCGGCTCGTACGTCAACTCCCTCCCAGTGCCAATATCCAGGATATCGAGAGTCATCTACAACAGTTGTGCGACACCTTGACTCAGTAGAAGACACAACACCTGTATGATACCCTCCATAACTGAAACCACTGCATTCATCCAGGCCCGAGGGGATGTAACATCCTACTGACAAGGGACGAGCAATGCGCTCGTATTCGAAATCCATAGCAAATTTTACGTGATTTTTTAGACACCGAAATAAAATTACATATCCTCTCAACACGTGAGTTTTCATTTCATTTTCAACCCTCCGTTTAGGGGTTTAACTATTTTGTAAGTCGGTGTACATTAAGAATTATGAAATGTATATATTTTGACTTTTTGTCGTTATTGAAGCCTAATTGCGTACATAATAAATCTCGTGAACGATCACCGATGTTAAATGACCATAACCATGACTTCGTTTTGGTTTAATGCTGGGTGAAGTGAGACAAATTGGAGGGAAATTCAACGTTTCGCCAAAATTTTGCCCCACTTCCTCAGAACTAGATCAGGACTGTTTCTTTTTGTCTCATTTCACACAGCACAAAATCCAAAAGACGATCCTGGTAGTGGTTCCGGTGTGTGATACTATAAAAAGGAAACGCTGAATGGAAAAGTTATCTCAAAATTGAAAACCCTTAAGGTCACTGTATGTAAGTGCAATTTGTGAAGCAAGTCTATTTCAGTTTAAACAGCCCCACTTGGAAGGAAGTATTGTCATCCTGTCATTAACAGTAACTGAAAGACTGGCAAGGAGATCAATGTCGAAGTTTTGCTCAGATTTTGTTTTGCAAGGATCGTGCACAGGCTAAAACTGCACTCGGTAAACGCTCCCAGGTCTATTTGCAATCCTAATAATTATATCTCGGCTACCTCAGGACGTGACGTGGTATGTCCACTTAAATTGTAAAAATCAGATTGCATTATGCTGGTCTTCGCTCTTGGCCTCCAGCTCCTACACCTTGGTATCTTGGTGCGTATCAAGGATATGAACTATTTAGTATTGTTACAAGATAATGTATAACGATAAATCTGACTTATATCGTTTTCCTGATAGTCTTCGTCAACGTGTTTGAAGGGATTCGGGAAATGCTGCACGTATAAGAGCCAGTGTTCTGCACAGCAAGTGCAGGAGGCATAATAACAATAATGCCTTGGGTAGCATCACCTCGGGTCATCTCACCTCTCTTCTCAAAATTCAGGGACAACATCAGAGCTCATCGGTATTCTAACCCATTATGGAGCCGTATTGTCAGGACTTGGGAGAAGAATTTGCCTACACTAACCCTTGTCTCACTACTGTGAAGGCATCTTCAATATTCTTCTTAGCAATGTAAATATTGCTAAATTAAACCGGTCTACTTTTAGTCATAACATGAACCTTGATGAGTTGGTTTTGGACGTACTGGCATAATATGCAATCCGAAAAAATTACCGTGAACCAAAAGTGAGAAGTGGAAATAAATTAACAAGGAATCATTTGAGGCTAGTGTATGGAATGGCAGGTGTGATACAAGAATGTTAAATGTAGGTGCTGAGGTTAGGGTTGATATTGATGACTGAGGTGTGAACCCTATGTTCTTGAACAGATATTAGTTAATTTGTCTGTTGGTGTGCAGTGGGAGTTGCGGACTGAATGGATGTGTGTAGTTCACACTTTAGTTACTGTTCACTAGATATATGAACCGAAATTAAATTTCGACGAAAGACTATAATAACAAGAACCGGAGGTCTCATGTCGATTTTCCTCTCACGGGTCTATATGCTTACATACATATCCGCACAGTACAATATTGATTTTATATGCAAGGCATTTCATACTAAATCTAACCCATCTCCCGTAAAGTATTTACTGATTTCAGACTCTCCTTTGTGGGACTGAAAGCTGCGATGAGCGGTATACATTATTGTAAAGTGCTTAGTAATGTACTGTCAAGCCTTGACAAGCGGTAATAGTGAGATTCTTTATGACATAGACAGCTGAGCGCTCATCGGACGTACCGACAAGTTGTTCATTCTGCAGTGCACTTGAATCACAAACTGCAAAACGGGCTTTCAGTCTTCCTAGTCGGCAGTCGAGCATTTATTATTTACATCACTTTCAGTCGAGAAATACTGTCACGTTATATTTTTGAACGAATTTGAAAGGTGTCTCTACTCAGGCTGTCGTATATCACGCATTAACGGTTGAATAATGATTCATATTAGTTGTTGTGTTTCTGACATACGTGCGCCAATTCGGGCTAAAATTACCTAATTAAAATCCTGTATCTAGGAAAAGACATCCTTCTAAAATCATTCTTCCATGCTCGCTATATTCGTGATTATTTCGGCACTTATCAAAAGTTCTGTTACCAAGTGCCTTTAGGGGCGTGCATCTGTGAGCTTACATTCGGGAGACAGTGGATTCATAATCAGCTGACGGCAGCCCTGAATATGTTTTTCCTTGATTTCTAATTTCACATCAGGCTGTACCTTTAGGGCCATGGTCGCTCTCTTCCCAGTCCCAGCTCTTTTCTATCCCATCGTCAACATAAGACCTATCTCTTTGTGTGTGACGTAAATCAAATTATTTAAAACAATTCTGGTCAATGTCACAACGGGAAATATCCATCAAATATTCTGCGAGATTTCTTAGTGCCTTCAGTTTGATACGATTTTGCTATTGACTCAGTATGAGGGCTGGAATATGCATCAAAACAATTTTTGTTTAATACGACGAAATACAACAAAAGTTCCAATGTAGTTATCATAATCTAATTGTTCTTAATATCAAGTACTCGATTGAATAAGGTTGTTTTTCCACGATATATCACTACTGAATTTCAAAAAACTTGCTCTCATATTCAATATTGAAGTTAAAACTAATATATACTTTCATAAATCGTATGAGGAAGTGCGGAGTGAAATGGACAGTAAAATGCTCTGGCTATTTTACGAGCTGACTTACTTTCCAACTGGCGAAATGCCTCTGTTTCCAGCCGGAGAAATTATGGTTTCTTCAGTACTCTTCCAGGAGACACTGCTGTATGAGATCCATTCAGGTTAGTCTCGAAAGATAAAATATCCGTCTGAAAGATAACGATGACGACGACGATGATGATGATGATGATGATGATGATGACGATGATGATGATGGTGGTGGTGGTAATAATGACGTGTGGCGTCCGTGAGGATGGAGCCCTACCTATGATGAATTCTAATGCTGGAGACGGCATACACATTCAGCCCCCGAGCCATTGGAGTTAATTGTTTAAGGTTAAAATCCCCGACCCGTGCAGGAATTGAACATGTGAGCACTTGAACATTGATGATGACAATGATAGAGAAGATCATGATGATGATGGCCACGACGACGACGACGAAGACGATGATGATGATGAATTTTATTGTGCCTTACTGCCATCCTGCTTTTTTCATCCGGCTGTCCATTGGTAGATTCATGTTCATCAGTGGATTTAATATAAATTCAATAACTATACTACAGAAAATAAAGCAGGACAGGAAACTAACCTACTAACTTGTGAATGATAAATCAACATGTTACTATAGGACAAAATTTTATTGCAAAAAAACATAGAAATTCCCCTTTTAAATATTGATAAACATGATATCGAAAGAAACACTACTAAAATTTATCAAGTAATGGGTCTATTCCACATACAGTACTAATATAGTTCAATTTATGTTTCTTGGAGACATGAGATACCTTATTCCCTTTTAACTTAACACCAATGATAGAATCGGTCTAAACCGCTGAAACGTATTCGTTCCTGAAACTTTCATATAACATGGGCATAGGTTAGCAAGATTCGCACTACAAAATTCCCTTATGATAAGGGACACAAATACATGGCACTTGTCCAGGACCGTAAATTTCTCCCAAAATATTCAATGACTCTACTATTGGCACGGTTTCCAATATGCAACGGAATGAGTTCAGAAACTCGCATCCCTTCTATAAGCACACGGGCATATTTCTCCGGGACAAAAATACCACTGAGACAAGAATAATACGAATGAAGTCAACCACACGCCAATAAATTTACACATTTAAAACACTGCACATGTAAACACACCTGAATGGAAATGCATTTGTCTTGACGGATTGGTACACCTGGTTCACCTAATTACTCTCCGAGAAAGGTCATAGATCTCAACGAATCAGCAGATCAGCAAGGCCGTCGGGTGGCGGCCATCATTCAGATCATGGCCCTTTAACAGTCTGTAAATACAACACACATTCCAGACCTCAAAAAATAACGGTGAGGCTGACACACAAGTGGGGTTCGTATTTCAACGCAGACCTGGCTCCCCCTTTCACTCGTAAAACAAGAACAATCATCTCGGGTAGGCCTCTTTTCACTGGGGCAAGTTTCACAATCATGGCAGTCATAGACCCTCAAATAACTCTACCGAACTCGATAGCTGCAGTCGCTTAAGTGCGGCCAGTATCCAGTAATCGGGAGATAGTGTGTTCGAGCCCCACTGTCGACAGCCCTGAAGATGGTTTTCCGTGGTTTCCCATTTTGACACCAGGCAAATGCTGGGGCTGTACGTTAATTAAGGCCATGGCCGCTTCCTTCCAATTCCTAGGCCTTTCCTCTCCCATCGTCGCCATAAGACATATCTGTGTCGGTGCGACGTAAAGCAAATACCAAAAAAAAAAAATCAAATAACTCTTACGATATCATCACGGAAATCTGGTATAATTATCCCCGGACTTGCAATTCACATCAGATAGACCACTAAGTACACTCTAACATCGAACTAACTGTAATATTTTCATCATTTCTTTATTTCACATTCACTTGACCCGTGTTCAAACCTCCCACACAGCTGTGAACTCACCTGCCGTAATTTGCTTGAAAACCCTCACTAATAAACGATGGCTACACCTCGTCCTCACCCTCATGTGGATCTCTGAAATCTCATGCTTATCAATAATTTACCATGCACATCCTATTCTTTAAGTTGGCTATTCCTCTTAAGGATCTTCTCCTAGTTCAATTCCTATAAGGCCCTTTCGTCCTTACTCTCTGGATGATCTTAGCACTCAAAATACCATTACTCCACCAAGTCAAGCATATCATTAAATACTACGCAGTGAATCACACCTATCTAACATATATTCCTCAAATAACCAGATACAACCCAAGCAAATCTAGGTATACACTGAAATTATACATGGAACGGTAGCAAAAACCTATCTAATCTAACACATGCTTTGCCCTAAGCAAATTAATGATTTATTTACATAAAAATTTAACAAACCCTGGTAACCTATCCCATGCTTAAATCGGTTTAGAACTTAACTTGTTCAGGTGGGTTCGCTCGACCCCATCTCCAAAAGATTTAACGACGCATGGCAGGCATGGTTTGAAGCCCTCTCGGACGTCCTCCACTGCAATCCATGGCGATGTCGTCTCCTCGACCGGAATGAATTGGACGGGTCTCGTTCTCCTCCGTTGAGGCTGGAATCACTCTATACCCCTCGTTCACATGTTCACCACGTCCTCTAGGAGTTACCGGCACAAATCTTTCTCCTGGATTTGGCGCGGTTACTCACTGTAATCGGCCTAGAAGTAATTGCTGTTTCCTGGGCGTTTCTAATACTTCCACTTATTGTACTAACATGTATTACGCTGAAAAGATATTCCATGATACTTTGATCGAGCTGGTGTATGTTTTAGCTCTCTAATTGTTCATAGTTTTTAATGTCGTTTCCTCATTAATTCACACGCCCTGATCTCATAGCATTTATGCATTTGAAATTGTTTCTTCGGCTTGAGGTTTTTTCCGTATTCCCGCAGCTTTTCCGAATGTCTAAATCGTATTAACTATCGTTCTAGCGCACTGTATTATACTTTCATTGTCTCTTGATCCGGGCACTATGATACATACACAACCTCTCCTTCCTCCAAACTACTTCAGAATAGCGTTTCTTCCCTTCTTCAGCTCCCTTATATAATATTCCTAGGGCGACTCTTAGCTAGGGGAATCCCTTCTAGAGCGGGGCCGATGACCTTCGATGTTAGGCCCCTTAAAACAACAAGCATCAAGCAAGCAACCCTGCTAGAGCCAAGGCAACTGTTTGAGCTGAAGAGGCTTGGGTTCCCACGGCCTCTTATATAATGACAAAATTTGAATATTGGACATAAACTGAGATATGATCGACTAGAGATATTACATAAATTCAATCAATATTCTCTGTCGTTCCAGTTTTCTGTCATGTGACTCCTAGGCATGTGTTGTGTTTGTTTGGGTCATCAGTCCATAGACTGGTTTGATGCAGCTCTCCATGCCACCCAATCCGGTGCTAACCATTTCATTTCTACGTAACTACTGCACCCTACATCTGCTCTAATCTGCTTGTCATATTCATACCTTGGTCTACTCCTACCGTTCTTACCACCTACACTTCATTCAAAAACCAACTGAACAAGTCCTGGGTGCCTTAATATGTGTCGTATAATTCTATCTGTTCTTCTCGTCAAATTTAGACAAATCGATCTCCTCTCGCAAATTCGATTCAGTATGTCCTCAATAGGCATAATTACCTATTAACCTCGTAAGCATTCCACCAATGTTTCTTCCCGCCTTTTTAATCCTGGCAGTTGGTATTCTTGAGTCTAGAATAGCAGTGCTGGAAATTAAATCTTGAGACATTCCTGTGTATTCCCTGCGATGGGCTATGTGTCCCAGACATGTTCGCGTCCCTGCGTTGGTTTGAATATATGCATGAGGTATTCAATAAATGACAATACCATGCACGTGTGGTATGGTTCATTACTTCCCTCCTATGTCTTTAGGTTTTAACGCACGTGTGATATATTTTAAGACACGCAGTGTCCAATGTTGTTTACTTTCAAGTCCCTGGTTAAATTTATTTCAATATAGGACGAAGTCACAGAGTAAGTTTGCAACTAGTTGACTTAATATCGTAAATTCATAGATTATTTTGCTAAACAGCTGGTGGGCACAAAGAACTCTTAGCGAGCAACTTCTCGCGGTCGACAAAGCGAGTGGCCTCGGGGGTACAGACTATTCCAGATATGATGGTACTACACATAGACTGCTACTGCAGATTCAGTAGTAGAGATAAGGATTAGCGACACGCTTACCTCAGAGATGGTGATGGAAATGGCGGACTTGTTCTCCTGAAGTAACGTCACAACGCTTAAACACTTTATGAAAAACTACGTTGAAGCTCTGGTGGATAAATCTTATCAGTCTCATGTGGAGTGTTCAGCTTTAGTCCTTCAAATGTGTGGGGGATTGATTGGTACACTTTATCATTAGATTTCCTCACAAGAAAAATCGCATGTTGTGAGATTGGGGCTTCGAGGGGCTGCAGTCCTTTAATTACCAGCCTGTCTTCAAACACGTCACTTATTTCAGTTACAGAATGTGTGAGTTTTGAGGTGATGCCGAATTTGCTGTTGTTGATACCAAACATCTGATCAGTTTGCTCTGAGGAAAACACATATTTTCAGCGATGCAATTTTTAATTCACAGTCACCGTGAAAAATGTTTGGTCCATTGATATCCTAGAAAATTACCTGGCCTCCCGGAGCTCCAACTGCGATTGTTATGCATGTTAACTTGCCCGCTTAAATGGAAAAAGGATTCATCAGTAAAACACAAAAGTTGTGGGTGCACTATGACATAATCTACAGATTGTTAAAATCACTCGCAAAACCGCACTCGGGAAATGGGATATTGAGGTTTCTCCGGTTGATTTTGGTTTGCTTTATGTGTTTTATGTGCAAAAGATTGGTAGCCTTTCGTATATAACCTAAAGAGATATTCGCTCATTGCGCAAGTCTGACAAAAGATTCCTGGAAAACGAGCCAGGCTAAGTCTGATATCTTGTGTTAATAATTTAAGTCTACGTGTCTTTATCGAATAATGAACCCGTGGATACGAAATCCATTATCAGTCTTCTGATTGCGTTATTTACAGGTAATATTTGAATAAATCCCCTTTGAGTCGAACAATTGGAAGAAAGCTTAGTATACACCTTGCATAAACATAGGCAATCCTTCTTTGTTAGCCGTCTAAATATTCCGAAGCAGGTAGCACACGGAACCTGAGGCAGGAAGGAGACATGAAACATTTGTTTGTCATTAAAACTCAGTACACTTAGCGGCAGATGAACTTACAGCTCAGCTTGTACGATTCCAAAAAGATTTAGCAGATATTTCAAATTCAGGTGGTCAAATGGACTGTATCGCTACTGATCTATCCAAGGTCTTTGATAGGTAGATCATGAGAGATAACTTCCCTTCTACGACCATTTAACATTAAGTGACATAAATGTAAGTAATTCATTGGGACAGATTTTTCGTGATAAGAGTGTTCTATAGTTTCTTCCTGTGCCGTTAATTCTAACCCACTATTTTCGTAATAAAACTTGTACTGGCAGAAGGAGTATTCACGCGTTAAAATAACAATATTGACATGTAAAAACTCGCTAATTCTCAAAATTGAATTATTATTCTGGCGCGACAGATGATCGAAAATTCGACACCAAACAGATATTCGAAATTTATTATTTCTGTTACGGGGTAACCCGTGGAGCAGAAAGACGTTAGAGAAGGTGCCGGGGTGAATGGGTCCATCTACACTATCAAAGTTGTGTTAAAACATTAAAAAGTTATATTTTTTTCTAAAAACAAACTTAACAATCTTTTTCACTGAGTGAACATGACAATATATCAGGTACAAAACAATCTTGAAACAAGCTTAGGAAAATCCAAGATTCAGAACTTTAACAATTTCGGGCTTCAGGCCCCTATTTTACTATGTCAGAGATACCGTATTCAGTGTACAGTACTTCAATTAAAATAAGAAATCCTTTAGTTAAGGGCAGAAACCCCCTAATTCAAGAGCACTAGTTCTCTCAATTACCAATGTCAAGCCTTCCAGAGGCACCCTTCACAATTACACACTTTGAAAAGAGCAAACAGGCTCTCCATTTCCTACAGCCCGCTCAAGGCAATATTACCTCAAAAGTTACACTCCCAGAATTACAAATAACAAGGTTTAATACAGGGGTTTCTAGTACCCAACCTATTGGACCTTCATGGAAAGAGAAAATGTTAGATAACCTGCCCAAACACATAATGAATGGAGGCGTACCCTTGCACTCCTAGATAATAAAGAATAAAATCCTAACGGGGCCCTTGGACCAAAGACACAGGGACTAATCCCAAGCTACTGAGGTGACACGAATAAAGATTGAATAAACGCATTACGGAAAGGGAGAAAACAGTTACAAAACGTAGTAACCTCAAACCAAGATGAAGGGGAGATCGAGAGGGTGGCTCACACTCTATCGCCGATTTACAGTTAAAGCTTTACGAAGTTTTTACATTAGCCGAAAGAAAATTACATTTTAGAAAAGTAGGTTACATAGTTAAAGATTTGGATCTTTCCCCTCGGGTTAAGCTGCGGAGGTAGCTACAACAAGAAGATTTAATTTATGTGGCCATTACCTTATAGATATTCTGCTGCCGACGAAATAGGCCGCCTGCCTCCTGCTTAAACACACACACACTTCTCAAAACGGTGATCAATTGGCAAGGAAACGTGAACAGCCGCAGTTTATAAACCCTCAGGCAAGGTTCGAGATCATTCAAGACTAAACCAGCCACACCCTCTCAATTTAATTGGTTAATCTCATAGTTACACTCAGAATCGCTCAAGAAACCTGTGATAGGTTGAAAATTAATTACAGAAACTTTTAATTGGCCAGATTCGAAACTGGCAAAAAGAAAAGGGAAGTATTGCCAACCCAGAAATAAATGAAAATAGATCAGTTATGGAAAACCTAGGAATATGAAACTTTTTTAAATGATAAATTCTTTCACCTTTCACCAGGGTGTATGATCATAGTTTTTAGTAGTGTCATCTGTAGAAAAATGTCCAAACTTCTTGATGTAGAGCAAGCAAAACAAGCAGAAATTCAGTCAGTTTAGGAAACTTCACAACAAAACAATTACATAATATTTCAGTGGTGACATCTTCAGATTAAATTTCCAAGTTGGTCTAGTTTCAGTTTCACTGTTTGACCAATAGAGGAATTCAATTAGGCGCTGATTTGAATGCGCGGCGTTGAGGTGTACCTCCCGGTACGACACCCCCCCCCCACAAAATGTAGTTCCTTTTCTAATTGAGAAAACATTTCCTTTCTTTTTGAATTTGATTAGTAGAAACAAATTATTAGATGCAGATTTAGATTGTCCTTTTTGTTGTAGCAGTTAAATACATGTTGTTGGATTTGACGGCAAGACCTGACACTGCTTCCGATGCCTAACTGAGGTCGCACGGACCCCTCAAGTACTCTCAGGTACACCTCTCCCGCTACTATGTAAGGGGTAGTCTTGGTGATGGTCGCCGCAGAATAGAAGTATATGTACAGTCCCCGGATGAATTGGTGGTAGGGTCAACGCACTTCAGCCTTTGCCGGGAGATGGACTCCGGCGCGCCGTTCACAATGAGTCTTCATGGGAGTGGAATGGGCCCTTACCCACTTCTGTTTTTCTCACCAGGTGTTGAAGTACGGCGGCGAACGTCTGAGGGGGCACTGAAACAGTAAGATTTAGGCGACAGAGAAGTATTGTTGGAGACTTGAGAGTACGATCTTTATTGGTGATGCAGAGGGGAGGGCGGCGTGGAAAGTGCTTGTGTGCCAATAGTGCGGAGATGCAGGAGGCGGGGACTTGGTAATGGCCAGCAAGGAATAGATAGCAGGAAAACCAGAGGGGAGGATCGTACATACAGATCATATATATATATATATATAACTAAATAAAACAATTTGGGGCAGAAGGCCTCCAATAAAAAATCATAACCTTCAAACTCCTGCTAAATTTAGCGGCTAACGAAAATAGCAAATTAATTATACAGGTTTCACCTCAGAGTGGTGGACACTAAAGGTCCTCTCTGCGGCTGGATTGTTTACCAATAGTGTAACTGGAGTCAAAAAATCTAATATAATACACGGCCCATGGAATCTGGGGGAAAGCTTGCCCGGGGAACACTATTCCTAACCATGACTTGATCTCCGACTTTTAAATTGGTGGGTCTCCCTCGACGATCATATCTTTCCCTAACCTTTTCATGAGACACATTGAGATTGGCCTTTTCTCTGGCCTTTTCTCTATTATTGAAACCCTTTCTTCTGGGGAATATGTCGTCCCTTATGTATTGAGGAATGGGATTTTGTGTTGCCCGTCGAGGCATGATCAAAAGATGAAAGTAGTGGTTCCAGCCGTGCTTGTAGCTATGATCTTCAAGTACTATCCTGAGACCCCATTGGGGGGGGGGGGGGTGGCTGGTGACCAAAGGTTAGAGAGCTGCGTGTTAGGAACAAATTTAAACATCATACCAACTGGTGTGAACTTGTGGCACTCATGAACTGTCGAATTTAAAGCAAAGGCCAACCAATGCAGGGACGTATCCCACCTGGAATGATCTTTATGATGAAACGCAATTAGAGCAGATCTAAGATTACGATTGACCCGCTCAGCCAGAGATGGTTGAGGATAAAACGCCGATGTAGTTACATGAGATATAGACAGATCAAAACAGAATTTACGGAAGAGGTTGGATGTAAAGGCTTTAGCATTATCAGAAACTATATATTGACAGGGACCAAAAGAAGCTAATATGGTATTTAAACAAGAAATGGTGGACTGAGCGGTTGCCAGCTTAGTCGGAAATAACCAAGAAAATCTCGTGAAAACATCTACACACACTAGAATTAATTTGTTGGCGTTCGCCTTTGATTGGGGGAAGGGTCCGGCGTAGTCTATATATAGGCGCTCCATTGGGCGCGACGGTTGGTGAGATGATAATAGACCTAGCTTTGTGGACAAGGTGGGTTTATTAAGCTAGGAGGATTTGCAAGCTTTCATCAATTCTCGAATTTCACCTTCCATACCTTTCCAAATGAACATCTCTTGGATCTTTTCCCAAGTTTTGAAGATGCTTAAATGCCACCCCCCCCCCAATGGGGTCTCAGGATAGTACTTGAAGATCATAGCTACAAGCACGACTGGAACCACTACTTTCATCTTTTGATCATGCCTCGACGGGCAACACAAAATCCCATTCCTCAATACATAAGGGACGACATATTCCCCAGAAGAAAGGGTTTCAATAATAGGGGCCAGCACAGGATCTTCACGTTGATATTTTCGATATCCCTAAATAACATAGGGGCATTTGTTAGAATGGCATTAATACCCCAAAGTATGGGCGTGGGAAGAGAAGGACTATCTTCCTGTTCAGTGGTCTGCACAACATGAGAAAACATGCGGCTTATTCCATCCGCAACAACATTTTCAGATCTTCTGATATGCCTTACATCAAACTGGAAGGCGGAAATCCTGATGGCGCAACGGGCTATATGACCAGTACGACACGGCCTAGCTAATACCCAAATTAAAGCTTGATTATCAGTTTCTAGGTCGAAGTTGACATGTTCCAGATTGAGTCGGAACTTCTCTATGCAAATAAAACATCCAAACCCTCAAGTTCATAGATGGAATATTTGGCCTATTGAGCCGATAATGTCCTAGTCGCATAGGCGATGGGTCGCCTTCCGAGTTC
This sequence comes from Anabrus simplex, assembly GCF_040414725.1. Lineage (NCBI taxonomy): Eukaryota > Metazoa > Arthropoda > Insecta > Orthoptera > Tettigoniidae > Anabrus > Anabrus simplex. The sequence goes on along the minus strand of NC_090266.1, from coordinate 791,415,605 downwards.
GGTTTCCTGAAGAAGCACAGCAGCCACCGCCGATGACGAGGCGTCGGTTTGAACGATGAATTTCTTCGAAAAAATCAGGCAAAGCAAAGACAAGGGCGTTGCAAAGAGCTAGTTTCAGATCTTCAAAAGCGGCTTGTTGAGACGGCTCCCATTCAAATTTGACGCCTTTCCTACGGAGTAAGTTCAAGGGTGCCGCTCTGTTAGCGAAGTTAGGAATAAATTTCTTGAAGAAATTCACCATACCGATGAACCTGGCAATACCTTTGATATGCTTAATGGGTTTGAAATCACGGATGGCCTGTGTTCTGGAATGATCGATAGAGACACTATCGGGCGACACAATATGCCCTAGGAATGATATAGTAGGTTTAGCGAAAGCTACTTCGGATAACTTGACAGTCAACCCGGCCTTACGAATGCGATTGAGTACTTCCTTTAGATGATCTAGCTGTTCTTCAAAGGTCTCAGAAAATACGACGACATCATCAAGATAGTGATACAAGTATTCAAACTTGATGTCGGAAAAGACCCTATCTAGCAGTCTAGTGACAACAGCTGCCCCCGTGGGGAGCCGTAAAGGAACGCGGTTGTACTCATATAAGTTCCAATCCGTGGCAACAGCTGTTAAATATTTCGATTATTCAGCTAGAGGGATCTGGTTGTTCGCCAAATTGAGATCAAAGATGGTAAAGAACTTAGCTTTCCGAAACCATGAAAACCAAGAGTGAAGGTCGGGAAGAGTCATAGATTGTAACACCACCTTCCGATATAAAGCCCTATAGTCAATCACAGGCCTGAAGCCACCTTGCGGTTTCGGCACCAGAAAAATAGGCGATGAATACGCCGTCTTAGAGGGTCGAATAATGCCGTCCTTTAACATCTGGTCGATGATCTCTTTAAGAGCCTTCATTTTAGGTGGAGAAAGCCTATAAGGTTGAAATCTAACTGGAATTGAATCCGTAACCTCAATTTAAAAATTTAAAATATTAAAAGAAAAAATTCCATCGACCGAGAAAATGCTTAGACTTCGGTGCGTATTCTATGTTTAGCCGTCAAAAAAGGGCTTAATTGATACCCATTCAACCACGCACTGCTTCCGCTTGTTACGGGGTTACCCGTGGAGCAGAAAGAGGTTGAAGGAGGTGCTGGGTGAATGGTTCTAACCACAGTATCAAAGTTGAGTTAAAATTTTAAAAGGTTATATTTCTTTTCCAAAAACAAACTTAACAATCTTTTTCACTGAGTGAACATGACAATATATCAGGTACAAAGCAATCTTGAAACAAGTCTAGGAAAATCCAAGATTCAGAACTTTAACAATTTTGGGCTTCAAGCAGCTATTCTACTATGTCAGAGATACCGTATTCAGTGTCCGGCTCAATAGCTAAAAGGTTAGCGTGATGGCCTTTGGTCACAGGGGTCCCGGGTTCGATTCCCGGCAGAGTCAGGAATTCTAACCATCATTGGTTAATTTCGCTGGCACGGGGGCCGGGTGTATGTGCCGTCTTCATCATCATTTCATCCTCATCATGACGCCCAGGTCGCCTACGGTCGTCAAACCAAAAGACCTGCATCTGGCGAGCCGAACTTGTCCTCGGACACTCCCTTCACCAAAAGCCATACACCATTTCATTTTTTTCACCGTATTCAGTGTACCGAACTTCAATTGAAATAAGAAACCCTTTAGTTAAGGGCAGAAATCCCCTAATTCAGGAGCACTTGTTCTCTCAGTTACCAATGTCAAGCCTTCCAGAAGCACCCTTCACAATTACAAACTTCGAAAAGAGCAAACAGGCTCTCCATTCCTTACAGCCCGCTCAAGGCAATATTACCTCAAAATTTACACTCCCAGAATTACAAATAACAAGGTTTAATACAGGGGTATCTAGTACCCAAACTACTGGACCTTCATGGAAAGAGGAAAGTTAGATAACTGACCCAAACACAAAATGAATGGAGGCGTGCACTTGCACTCCTAGATAATAAAGAATAAAATCCTAACGGGGCTCTTGGCCCAAAGATACGGGGTCTAATCCCAAGCTACTGAGGTGACACGAATAGAGATTGAATAAATGCAATACGCAAAGGGAGAAAACAGTTACAAAACATAGTCACCTCAAACCAAGAGGAAGGGGAGATCGAGAGGGTGGCTCACTCTCTATCGCCGATTTACAGTTAAAGCTTTACGAAGTTTTTACATTAGCCGAAAGAAAATTACATTTTAGAAAAGTAGGTTACATAGTTAAAGATTCGAATCTTTCCCCTCAGGTTAAGCTGCGGAGGTAGCTACAACAAGAAGATTTAATTTATGTGGCCATTACCTTATCGATATTCTGCTGCCGACGAAATAGTACGCCTGCCTCCTGCTTAAACACACACACACTTATCAAGACGGTGATCAATTGGCAAGGAAACGTGAACAGCCGCAGTTTATAAACCCTCAGGCAAGGTTCGAGATCATTCAAGACTAAACCAGCCACACCCTCTCAATTTAATTGGTTAATCTCATAGTTACACTCAGAATCGCACAAGAAGCCTGTGATAGGTTGAAAATTAATTGCAGAAATTTTTCATTGGCCAGATTAAAAACTGGCGGAAAGAAAAGGGAAGTTTTGCCAACCCAGAAATAAATGAACATAGATCAGTTATGGAAAACCTAGGAATATGACATTTCTTTAAATTATAAGTTCTTTCACCTTGCACCAGGGTGCATGAACATAGTTTTTAGTGGTGTCATCTGTAGAAAAATGTCCAAACTTCTTGATGTAGAGCAAGCAAAACGAGGAGTAATTCGCCAGCTTAGGAAACTTCACAACAAAACAATTACTTAATATTTCAGTGGTGACATCTTCAGATTAAAAATGGGTGTAATTTCAGTTTCACTGTTTGACCAATAGATGAGTTCATTTAGGCGCTAATTTGAATGCCCCGCGTTGAGGTGTACCTCCCGGTACAATTTCATCTCAAGGTTTATCTTCGTTAGCAACGTCAGTAAGACTTTATTTTACTTCTTGCGAATGAACTTGAAATTCGCCAAATAAACTTAGTAGTTTATTAGTTCTGTTTGCTTTTTAGGAAAATTGGTAACTTATGCATTGTTACGAGATCCCGATCTCAACATTTTTTCTTACCTTAAGCATACTTCTCCGCTCCGTGCTGCTACACATTATACTGCTCTGCCTGCTTGCTAGTCTGCCTCACTACTGCTTGCGCTGTCGCTTCTCCCCACGCCACCACCTGACGTCATCTCTCTCCAGCATTTTCTAGACTTGCCTTCCCTGGCGTATATATACTCGCCGCTTTCCTTCGACCAGCGATCAGGTGTGCTTCGTGTTTTGTAATAGGCAGTGGGAGCTCCTGCATTCCGCTCGGCTGGACCGTGTGCTGTTAACCTTCTTCTTCTTCCTCTTCAGACCGGGTGAGCAGACTAGTATTTTACATTATGTTTTCAATACTTGCCTTTTCCTTGCCTTGAGGCTTTACTACCATTTGATTCTGAACTCTAGTCCCTTCATGACTCTACGTCAAATACAATTATGGTGCAAAAATTTTCGTTCTGAGATTTCTTCTCCGAGTGTGTAAGAATGGAGTGGTGGACTGCTAACCTTATCAGTGACTTTTAACTTTGCGTGTGGTGTAATCAACGTTATTATTTCCAACTGGGACTATCCAGCCTGATCCCTACTTATATTTTCATCCTCCTTGTTTCGCTTCCTAACATATTTTTTTCTCTTTCTCGTGTTATCCCTTGTCCTTTCCCCCTTCCTTTCTTTCTATCCTTTATGAAGATTTTTAAAACTAATCACTATGAATTTGTGGTCTGCGAATCGAATAGTGTATTTTCTCTGGTCTTTGAAATGTTCTGTCATCTTTCTGATTTGAAGCAAGCCTGGTTGACCTTGAGGGATTAGACATTGTTTTTACTTGCACTTATATTAATTTCCGGAATCTTCCATTCTATTTGTGAAAGATTGAGTATGCCTTTTCAAAGTTTTGGTACTTTAGTGTGAATGACTCCAATTTATGTAAAAACCTGTCCAAATCTATTCCTTGGAAATTTAACTGGATAACCATTATTATAACTATTTTCAGTACCTGTGTAAGCCAAAGATATCTATTTTTACTCGTTGTTGTATAATGCTTCTTTTATCCATTCTGTTGTCGTTACAATATATCAATATATCTGTTACTGAAAGCTGTTATTTTGGGAGTTCTCATTTTTTCATTCCCTCTCATTATACTACGTATACCTACTACGGAAATCCTCTGGGAAAATAGGGCCCAAATATTATTTGTACGCTACTCAGTCGAGGTCTTGCTATCTTACCTTTATTGCTCATGATTGTTCGGTCTCGATAATTCGACGCCACAAATATCTTTTACCACGCTTCCCTACGCTCTGCTTGTTGTGTGGCATTATTTACACGCTTTAGTGTATGTCATCCTTTCCCTTTTTTTCGTAGGAGTAGCTATTTGATTCCGATTAATAAACTCAAGGTCCGCCACAGCATTCAACCACAGGTTACAGTTTTCGAGTGAGTGCAGTCCATTGTCGAGAAGATGGAGAATATCCAGTACATCCGTCGAGGGAAACTCTACAGGTACGTGACGCTATGGGATGACTGCAGGACGTGTTTCCTTGGTTCTAATACAAGTTATATGGTTAGGACGGCTGTAGACGGGCTTCTATGGGGATAAAATCACCAACGGAACTCGGGGAATTCAATATCCGAGAACGCAACAAATTTTTATAAGGTGTTATGATCTGAACTTTGCAAATAAAGCCAGAAATTTTAAATTAAATGTCAATTTCTGAACTAGATCCTCTCCATGTACCCATTCCATTACTGTACCGCATACGCCCTGCATTAAAAACTCATGTTCATCTAGATAGTGCCCTATGTGCGGGCATTTCCTGGTACAATATATAAACGATATGAGTAAAGAACTGGAATCACAGAATGGGCTATTTGAGAAATGATGTTTTACAGTATAGAGTAGTAATTGAGTTGCAGGATTATGAGCGACTGCAGTGGGACCAAGGCAATGTTTTGAGATATACAATAGGCAATTGTATTTTGGTAAATGGGATGAAAAGTTAAGTAGTAAGTTTCACCATGATGAAATGTACTTTCAATTTTAATCACTGTCTTGATATGGCTGTTAGTGACTCATGTGAAACACTGTAAGTAAATAGGTGTTAATATAAGGAATTATCTTCAATAGGGTAATCATATTAACGAGGTTGTTAAGAAATATTACAGACCTCTTCACATGGTTATGGAGAGTATTTAGGGGTTGTAGTAGGATGTAAATGAGAAGGCATATAAGACTCTGTTAAAACCTCAGTTAGAGTATGGTTCCCGTGTATGGGACCCACACCAGGACTAATTGATACGAGAACTGGAAAAGTTTCAACGAAAAGCAGTACGATTTGTCCTGGGCGATTTTCGACAAAAGAGTAGTGTTACGAAAATGTTGAAAATTTTGGGCTGAGAAGACTTGGGAGTAAGGAGGCGGGATGCTCGTCTATGTGATATGTTTCGAGCTGTCAGCGGAAAGATGGCATAGAATGATATTAGTAGACGAATAAGCTTGAGCGGAGCTAATAAAAGAGGGTTTTGGTATTTGCTTTACGTCGCACCGACACAGATATGTCTTATGACAAAGATATGACAGGAAAGGCCTAGGAGTGGGAAGGAAGTGGCCGTGACCTTAATTAAGGTACACCCCAACACTTGCCTGGTTTGAAAATGGGAAACCACGGAAAAACATCTTCAGGCCTGCCGACAGTGGGGTTCGAACCCCCTATCTCCCGGATGCAAGCTCAGAGCTGCGCGACCCCAACCGTACGGCCAACTCGTCCTGTTTTTGAAAGACGGAATGATCATAATATGAAGATCAAGGTGGCTTTCAAGGCGACAAATTGGGGCAAATATTCATTTATAGGACGAGGAGTAAGGAATTGGTATACATTTTCAAGGAAAATATTCGATAAATTTCCAAGTTCTTTGAAAATGTTCAAAAAAAGCTAGGTAAGCATTTGATCGGATAACTGCCACCTGAATGATGGCCATAAATGTAGATTATTGATGACTGATTGATTTCGTGATAGCTGTGTTGACCTGGAGCGCTAGCTTACTGGAAGTTTCTACGGCCGATAGCGTTTTAATTTGAAAGACCTTTCTGTATTAGTAGTGCCTACTAGTAGACATTATATCAAACTACGTCAGAAATTGCGCCCTAAAATTGGGTTCTTTAACGTCCCAGTGAATTTTCAGATACAATTATCACGTATTCAAGCACGCTTAAATCCCTACTGACTTTACTGGGACTCGATCTTTTGAACTTGTTCATAGATAACGAATGCCTAACTAACTACCCTATGCAACTGGTAATCACTTCCGAAGAATGCAAGGCTTGAACTTCATTTCACGTCCCGTGGTATATTTATCAAGCGTAACAAAGAAACTCATTGACAGAGGTAATAAAATTCCTCTACCAGCCCCACTTCTAATTATAAATTTAGAGCAGGCCCATGAATTGAACCTGGACCTCAAAGGACGTTACGCTAATTTGGTGAATTTTGTATATATTTCTAGGCATGGCTCAGATTCAGAGTTCGAAAAAATTCAGTCATTAGAATGAAGCATGAAATTTACTTCATAAGTACATAAGTATTGAAACGATAATTCAGTTTTAGTATTTGGTCAAGTCGTTACGCATGCCAGAAACCCATGAGGCTGTAGGAAGTAAAGTATTCCATCATTCGTAACCTCGGCGTTAAGTGGGATAAACTTGTTAGCTCTTTGCTCTCAGGAATTAACCTAATACTTATATTTGGTGTGGACTGAGTGAACTTCAATGTCATATGGTTCCGACTTCGTGACAGATAATCGAACCGAAGTCTTTGTGTATCACCATCGCCTCGGATAGGTATCTTATATTTCTTGATACCTATGTTGTGTAACGTTGTGTGCAACATAGATTAGATATCTTGAGAACTTTTTCCAAAACTAGTCTTTTCATCGCAGTTGATAGAAGGAACTGCCAAAAGATGTCTGTGCATAGGCAACACTGCACCGAGGAGTCGATCACATCCAAACAAGAAAGGAGCAGAGTGAGCGGAAGCAGTGCTGGGGGAGGGATAGTAGGAGAGGTTTACCGTGGTTGGTACCAAAAATCAAAAAAAGAACACCACGTTACAAAAGAATTTTAGATGACCAAGTGTATTGGAAAACAGCAGCTTTAACGAGAATACAGTACACACTAAGATTTTTGGTGAAAATAGATCCTCAAATATACCCTGGACATTGTAAGAAAGTATCAAAGGGATAATTAAGCTAAACCTACAGAACAAAATTTGACCAATATATATATGCAAGAGATTAAAAAGGAACTGCCATGCAAGCTCCGTGCTTTAACAGTTTTTCCAAAGTTATACAGATAACCATCTCAGATGATATATTTCTTATGTAGAGTTTTAAAACCTTAAAAAAAAACAACCTTTTTTTTTTATAAAATTGGTGAAAAAAAGTTTATCACTATATACACCTTGTTAACCAAGAAGATATAGTCCGAGAAAAAATCCCAGGCATTGATTACAAAAACAAAATAGCTCAGGTCCCCGTTTTAGAGGAAACGTTTTCGAAAGCGGACTAACCCACAGATAAGTTTGGACAAAATTTTACAAAAATCGTTGCAATAGAAACACTGTGTCAGCGTGAATCTCGACGATATAATGGAACTAGATCACAAAACCAGTTTTCTCAATTATTAGTATTATTATTTTGAAAGGAGAGGTGTCACACACACAATCACCTCAAAAGATAATTATTAATATTATTATCTGATCAAATTTGGAGGGAACAAGTACACTTTTACCATGAAGATCAAGAAATATTTGGCCACAAAAAAAAAAAAAACAAATACGCCTCCAGGGCGCCTTAATACAAAAAGCATACACACCTAATAAAAGAGAAAAGGGTAGGGTTAAAAAAAGGAGGATCAGTACAATAAGGATAAGTGAGGATGAAAAGAAAGGAAACTCCGACTGCGTAATGCTGGAGAATGTTTGATCTGCCAATAGATTTTTTTTTTTATATCGTCTAAGGTCGTGAAAGTTTTCTGTTTTGACGATGTTTAGGCTCAGTCCACATCACCAAGTGTTCAGCACTAAAAATCAATTAATCTTAATCAGTTTTGAAGGTGGCAAGGAGTAGACTCGAAACCAAGGCCTTGAAACGTTTTTATAGCATGCCATCACTCAACATGCCGAAACAGGCCGAGTATTAAAGTTTCCAAAACAAGTTTAGTAAATGATATGTTTAGCTCACCAAAGTCCTTTCAGAATAACTCCATCAGCTGGTAGGGAAGAAAATGGCGCAGCACACGGCAAGCCGTGCGAGGTCCGTAGTCCCTCCACACACACACACACACTATTTTCAGTAGATGATGCCAGTCTGCCGAAGACGGGCCAAGCAGTCCAATATATACACGCCCGGAAGCGAAGACTAGTTCATTCGAGAAAGATCAAGTGACGTGGCAGATGACGTAGTAGGTGCGAGGCAGACAGAAAGACAGCAGTCAGTGTGTCGAGAAAGTCGGAGGGTAACGACAGGTGAGCAAAGTAAGGTAATTCCGATGATAGGAAGAAGTATTGATAACCAGAGCAGACAATAATAATAGCATTATAGTCTTGTAGAAACATAAAATTGTAGAGTATGTGGAGATGTACATGCGACGAAGTTTGCAGAAACTCGTAGAACGTCGATGGAGAGGTTATGGCAGTAGCACGTTACAGTTGATTTACACTAACATAATTGTTGCAAGGTTCTGGCACATTTTCTGAATATTTTCATCACTACTCTATATGTTTACGATGTTCTGTGAGGTGAATCCTTCACTCATGACCTCATGATTCTCCATAGATTTTCCAGATACAGTAGTCTAGATCATAAAATGTATGGAGCACTGGAGTTATGGTCATAGTATTGGCTAGGCAATGTTCACAGGTAGCAATCCATTACACAGTAGTTAATAATTCCCACTTGATTCCACTGGTATATGGGGAGGAAGTTTATATCAAGTGCGATAATCTTGATATACACTGACTGACAGAGCAAATGCAACACCAAGAAGGAGTGGTCGGAACTTTATGCCAATTGCAGGATAGACTGACGTCACTGAGGTATGCTCATGATGTGAAATGCGCCGCTGTGCTGCGCACGTAGCGAACGATAAATGGGACACGGCGTTGGCAAATGGCCCACTTCGTACCGTGATTTCTCAGCCGACAGTCATTGTAGAACGTGTTGTCGTGTGCCACAGGACACGTGTATAGCTAAGAATGCCAGGCCGCCGTCAACGGAGGCATTTCCAGCAGACAGACGACTTTACGAGTGGTATGGTGTTCGGGCTGAGAAGGGCAGGTTGGTCGCTTCGTCAAATCGCAGCCGATACCCATAGGGATGTGTCCACGGTGCAGCTCCTGTGGCGAAGATGGTTGGCGCAGGGACATGTGGCACGTGCGAGGGGTCCAGGCGCAGCCCGAGTGACGTCAGCACGCGAGGATCGGCGCATCCGCCGCCAAGCGGTGGCAGCCCCGCACGCCACGTCAACCGCCATTCTTCAGCATGTGCAAGACACCCTGGCTGTTCCAATATCGACCAGAACAATTTCCCGTCGATTGGTTGAAGGAGGCCTGCACTCCCGGCGTCCGCTCAGAAGACTACCATTGACTCCACAGCATAGACGTGCACGCCTGGCATGGTGCCGGGCTAGAGCGACTTGGATGAGGGAATGGCGGAACGTCGTGTTCTCCGATGAGTCACGCTTCTGTTCTGTCAGTGATAGTCACCGCAGACGAGTGTGCCGTCGGCGTGGAGAAAGGTCAAATCCGGCAGTAACTGTGGAGCGCCCTACCTCTAGACAACGCGGCATCATGGTTTGGGGCGCTATTGCGTATGATTCCACGTCACCTCTAGTGCGTATTCAAGCACGTTAAATGCCCACCGCTACGTGCAGCATGTGCTGCGGCCTGTGGCACTCCCGTACCTTCAGGGGCTGCCCAATGCTCTGTTTCAGCAGGATAATGCCCGCCCACACACTGCTCGCATCTCCCAACAGGCTCTACGAGGTGTACAGTAGCTTCCGTGGCCAGCGTACTCTCCGGATCTTTCACCAATCGAACACGTGTGGGATCTCATTGGACGCCGTTTGCAAACTCTGCCCCAGCCTCGTACGGACGACCAACTGTGGCAAATGGTTGACAGAGAATGCAGAACCATCCCTCAGGACACCATCCGCACTCTTATTGACTCTGTACCTCGACGTGTTTCTGCGTGCATCGCCGCTCGCGCTGGTCCTACATCCTACTGAGTCGATGCCGTGCGCATTGTGTAACCTGCATATCGGTTTCAAATAAACATCAATTATTCGTCCGTGCCGTCTCTGTTTTTTCCCCAACTTTCATCCCTTTCGAACCACTCCTTCTTGGTGTTGCATTTGCTCTGTCAGTCAGTGTATTTGGAGTGATAGTTCGTGCATTATACATTATTTTCAATTTCGTGGTTTCATTTCATTGTATTAGATAGATTAAGAAAGCTTGTATTTCAGCTAATTATAAATATCGTTAGACTCCCAAGAGTTAGGGTATATCATCCTTTAAGTTTGTAATAACACTACAGTACCTTCAACGCTACAAAAGTCGAAGTGTCAATAAACGGATAATGTGCTTTAATTAAACTTTTAAATTTGAATTTGAAATAGCACTGTTAAGGAGTTTTCCGAAGCATCCCGAACAGAATTGGTTGTCTATTCAGGACGGTATATTAATTGCACTCTGCGTCTTACTGTCGAGTGAAATCGACAATAGCGATGCGGTTGGCTAGGATTTTCTAGGTGGCTTATGTGAGCTTTGACATTCTGTGAACCACTCGGATCCCCATTTAAAGCAGCTCTCGAGCCAACATGGGCAAGTAAACAAAGGAATATTATAATTCTAGTCCGGTGAAGTCTGAGCCACTGTTGGTAGATGCTTTATCCCCTCTCTCGTTTCTAAATATTCATAAACTCATCAGAAATGCTGTTTCCACGTTTTTATAAGGAAATAAACGTCCTAATACGTCAGAGTCTTCTTCTCAAACAAACTATAATGCTAGTATAAAACCACGGTCTGTTTACCCTGTCCTCTAGGAAGAATTAACATCAGAAAAACCACAACGCATCAGGTAAAGCATTCAGCCTTAATCCCCTTAGGTAAGACTAAAAATTAGATAGAGTGGCTGCATCGACTCATGAAATATTCTGTTGAACTGAAGAGTAGTTTAAGCCCAGGTGAACAGTAAGGAATTAGATTCTGATTTTGAGTGTGCATACTGCAGGCTACTCAGCTAATGGAACATTTTCGAGTTTTGTAATGAACAGATCCGTGAGTGAAATCGAATTCCTGTTAATACCAGGGTAATGCAGAACACAAATGGATTTCGAGCAGATGTGGGAGTTATTGTGTGACTAGAACTGAGTAAACTTACGAATTGTTTTATGAACGTTAATGCATTTAATTTATGGAAATACACTGTCTGACTCACGTTAAATTCATAAATGGAGACTCGTATTTTATATATCGTATTATAACTTACGTAACATATATGTATCGTAATAAAATATTTACATATCACATAAATATTAATTATTTCTTAATTATTGTGCCTCCTGGTATGGACTACTCTATTCACGTCGTAGTTCATGAATCATGGGCAACGAATGAGTATCCTACAGTCGGGATAACAATTGCTATGGAATAGGGGTGGGCATTTCGGGCACAGTGTTACAAATAAACCACTCCGTCTTTTATTGAATTAAAGCACAAAGTTATACTCGATAATGAATGAAAACACTTCACACTAATTACTGACTATTTAAATAAGTCTCTTGTCCTGGCATTGGGTGTTACCTGGAACGAGCCATACACCCGTAATCTTAATTGACAGGTTTCACCTTTCATGTCGCTTCGCACGTGCCAGTCACTTCAGACACCAACTTAATGCAGCCAGGTTCGAACGTACGCCCCTTGGTTGCCGCGATGCACGACTGTCGTATACTTGACTTCATTCCAGACAAGATCAATAAATCGCCCAATCAACTCAGGTGACTGCTTCACTCACCGAACTATTCAACACATCACTCGAAAAGACAACCATACAATACAGTCAGTACCAACCATCACTGCCTTTTCGCGGTTAGCCTACTTTTTTAGACCTGGTGATGAAGTTCTAGTATTTTTGGAGTGCTCATGAAACGATAACGTTCCAGTTTCACCGTCCAGAATATCCATGGAGACTCTAGACGAAAAGCACAACAGAAGGAGAGAACGTCTCAGGCGTGCTCACTGATTCCTTATAGGAAGTACAGTACGGGAGCTTCCCGAGGGCTGACAGTCACATGAGCACGTAACCGTATTCTGAGTTGTGGCTTTCCTTGTATTCAGGAGAACAACCTGGCGAACGAAATAGAGAATGTAAAACTGCGTGAGTCTGCGAAGAGGATTCCTCCGGATACATGTATATAGATAGATTATTTATTTTTAAGTGGAAAAGTCGGGACACTTGTACGTATCTTACACTTCACCATTGAATACGCAAGTGACATGGAAAACTGAAACAAACTGACTGTAGACCTACTACTGTTCTACCAGGTGTATGCGTAAGTTTTTGCCGGCTTTCGTGGTAAAGAAAAACACGTAATTTGCAAGGAAAATTTAGTTTTTGTTTATTCAAAATATTGGCCATCGGCTTCTACACACGTTGCCCATCTTTCGCGTAAGTTCTTAATACCATGGCAGAAAAACTGCTTGTGTTTTTCGGCAAAACATTCGTCGAAGCCATTTTCCACCTTCTTCGAAACTGCTGAAGTGCTGCTCTGCGAGCGCGTGCCCCATTGATGCGAAGAGGTGATAGCCAGATGGCGTCAGGGCGGGAACGTACGGCGGATGCGGAAGAATGTCCCTTCCAACCGATTTCAAAGTGTCTTCCACTGGTTTTGCTGTGTGAGACGGTGTATTGTCGTGTAACAAAATAACTTTGTCATGCCTTCTGGGCCACTCCGGTCGTCTTTCGATCAATGCGTGATTTAAAGTAGTCATTTGTTGATGATAGCGTTGTGCATTAACGGTTTCGGCAGGCTTTGCCTGCAATTGCTCGCCTTCGCACTTTTGTGGTCTACCAGAGCGCGCACTGTCTTTCACTTTGAAATCATCGCGTTTGTATCTCATATGTTCTAATCGATGGAGCGTGTTCACCATAATATGTTTCTACAAGTAAATTTCCACAGCCAATTTCTTTTGATTAACTTAAATTAGAAAAGAAATGCATTACGCAAATGTTCTTTTTCAAGCACAAACTTCGACATGATCGCTGAACGATACAACAAAGACGCTAGTGTTTGGCGGACTCAACTTGTGTGTGTTTGTAGGTTAATATCAGACGAACAAATGAGAGTGTCAAGTTCATACGCTGCGTACTGTTCGCTGGCGCCATCTCTTAGTCAAACCGGAAAGGACTTACGTATACACCTGGTATCATGCTGTACATAAAATATATGCTACACAATGTACAAAAACAATGGTACTTTTGCTTCCTAAATACAATAATAATGAAATAACTACGAATTGGTTAAATATTAATGGGAATTACGACTGTAATAATAATAATAATAATAATAATAATAATAATAATAATAATAATAATAATAATCTAGATAACCGTACTGTTATTTACAATTGAATTTTGATACTTGAAATTTCTTACATTAATAAATATTTTGCGCTGGGCTGAGTGGCTCAGACGGTTGAGTCGCTGGCCTTCTGGCCCCAACTTGGCAGGTTCGATCCTGGCTCTGTCCGGGGGTATTTGAAGGTGCTCAAATACGTCAGCCTCGTGTCGGTAGATTTACTGGCACGTAAAATAACTCCTGTGGGACTAAATTCCGGCACCTCGGCGTCTCTGAACACCGTAAAAGAGTAGTTAGTGGGACGTAAAACAAATAACATTATTAGTATTATTGTTTATGTTGGAATTTTTTTTTGTTTTCTATTAGGGTTGTTTATAGTCGCTTTAACTCCAAGGTCTTATCGCGACTCTTACATATGATTACAGAATAATAATAATAATAATAATAATAATAATAATAATAATAATAATAATAATAATAATAATAATAATAATAATATCGTAATTATAAAAATATAAAGAGAACAATAAATAAGTATAATGTAATTAGATTTTGGAGTGCAAGCTAGTGTCTTTGAGGAAGTTGATGACTTGATAACTCAGTGCTGGAGAAGACAGTGTCAGTTCCATTTCCTTAGGTATGTTGTGGTATTGGTCATACAGTTGACATTCTGAGATGATATGCTTGACAGTGAGAGAGCAGTTACATTTGCTGCAGGTGGGAGGTTGTTTCTTTTCTAGTAGATAGTTGTGGGTGATCTTCGTATGTCCTATCCTTAGTCGGGAGATTAAGACTTGTTCATGTCTGTTGAGGTTTTGGAGAGGATATGTTCTCGTAGATATCATTTTAATTTTTTGGAGGTTGCTAGTGGAAGTTTTAAGACAGTTCATTTTCCATTGTTCGTGTAGTTTAATTTTGATATAAGCGATGATATCAGAATGTGGCGTGGCAATTTGACGGTCGTGTATTGGAAGACTAGTAGCTTCTTTTGCTGCTTGATCAGCTGATTTGTTGCCTGGTATTCCTCTGTGAGATGTTATCCACATAAAAATAATAATTTTTCCTGCAATCTTGATCTTGTGGTACAGCATTTGAATTTCTTTAACAAGGAGGTGTGTTGTTGATGGATTTTTTATTGAAGTTAATGCACTTTTGGAATCAGAGAATATTATGAATGAGTTATTGTAGCTTGCTTTTGAAATATTAATCATGGCCTGTTTAAGAGCATACAGTTCACTTGTAAAAACTGTGAAAAGATCTGGTAATCTGTATAGCTTACTATAGCCTTTACATTTCACTGCACAACCATTTCTCTCATTGAATTTTGATCCATCAGTATAAATTGCACTATATGATGAGTATGTATTACAAATTTCATTAAGTAACTGTTGGGATTTTGCTGTGTCAGTTTGAGCTTTAAGATTGTTGTTCAATTCCCAGTTAACTGAAGGCAAATGAGCTTTCCATGGAGGGGTATCTAATGAGTTGTGTGGAAATAAAATGGGTGGAAGGCTGAGGTTTATTTCTTTGAGAAGATTGGATATTCTGATGTTAAAAGGTTGGTGTTGAGATCCAGTTAGTTTTCCTTTATATCTCTTTGAAAGTAGGTATTTTTTCAAGTGTTGGTTACTTGTACCACATATCTTGAGTACGTATGTCAAACTCAGCTGTTTACGTCTGATTTCAAGTGGTGGTTCGTTGGCTTCAATCTCTATACTAGCTATGGGGCTGGTTCGGTGGGCTTCTAGGGCAATTCGAAGAGCTGAAGATTGGATGATATCAAGGATCTTAAGAGTAGATGGTCTGGAAGAACAATATACTATTCTGCCATAATCCAGTTTGGCTCTGATTGTGGCTCTGTATGTGTCGATTAGGACATGGTAGTCTGCTCCCCAGTTTTTTGCTGAGAGAATATTCATGATATTCGTTCTTCATTGACACTCGTCTTTAAGATTTTTAAGGTATGGGGTCCATATGAGCTTGTTATCAAATAGAAGTCCTAGAATTTTAATAGTTTTAACTAATTCAATTTTATGGTCTTCCATATATAATTCAGGGTTAGCGATGGTATGTTTATTTTTGGAGAAGAGAATACATTTGGTTTTAGTTTTAGAAAATTTGAATCCTGTGGTTTTAGTCCAGTTTTGAATATTTACAATTGATTCTTGTAATAGGAGTTGAGTCGTCGTAATGTTTTTCCCTGGGCAGAAGATTATCAAATCGTCAGCAAAAAGGCAACACTTAACTGGTGAGTGGATGTTAGAGACTATACCATTAATTGCCACAAGAAACAGTGTTACACTGATAACTGATCCTTGTGGGAATCCATTGTTGATTAATAGTTCCTTTGACAGCATTCCATTTACTCTAACTTGAATTCGCCGCATTTGGAGAAAATTGTAAATGAAATATAGGATATTTCCAGATATATTATGTGTCATTAGTACTTTGATTACATAGTTTTTCCATACCATGTCATATGTTTTATTAATATCTAAACTGACTGGTATTAGGTGTTGGTTATTCAGGAACGCTTCCTGTATTTCAGATTCCAGACTTATCAAAGTGTCTGTTGTGGAGTGTGCTTTACGGAACCCGTTTGGACATTAGTGAAGAAATGTATGTGCTCGAGATACCAGCGTAATCTTTTGTTGACAATTTTCTCCATGAGTTTACACATCGCATTAGTTAAAGCAATAGGGCGATAATTTTCTGCAATTGAGTTGTCTTTCCCTGGTTTGGGTATTGGAACTAAAATGGCATTTCGCCATTGATCAGGAAATGTCCTAGAGCTCCATATGTGGTTGAAAATGGCCAGAGGATAATTTATTGCACTAAGTGGAAGCTGTTTTAGAAATTCATAAGGGACCGTATCTGAGCCAGGACTAGATTTGCCACACTTGTCAAGTTCAGTAATTATTTCCTGTAGTTGAAAAGCATCGTTTAGATTATAGTTAGGGTCAGAGATGGCTTTCCTTAGATCAACGGATTCACTGGATTTATTTGTATGGAGAAATTCGGGATCATAATATTTGTCACTAGAGATCTCGGCAAATGTGTCAGCTAATTTATCAGCGATGTTTTGAGGTTTGTTTATGAAGGTTCCATCAACTGAGTTTTTGAGGGAAGTAATGTAGAAGTGATTATATTTGCCATTTATTCTTTGAAGTTTATTCCACATTTCCTTTTGTGGGGTCTGGGAACTTAGCGAGGAGACAAATGATAGCCATGAATTCTTTTTTCTGAGTTTAATTTCTTTTCGAGCGATTGCTCTATATTTCTGAAATTGGGCTTTATTTTCAGGTGTGGGTTTTCTTTTGTAGAGGTAGAAAGAGTGATTCTTATTCTTAATAGCCTCCTTACAAGTGTCATTCCACCAAGGTACTGTTTTCTTAAAGGAGTTTGAGATTACTTTTGGAACACTCACGTCCGCAGATTTAACAAGAACTTCTGTGAAATCTTGAACAATGGTATTTATGTGCTTAGAAGGGAAATCATTTGGAGGGGTTAAGTCTTTTAAGTGATTGTTGACTGTCTGCCTAAATTTCGTCCAATCTGCCTTACTTAAGTTCCATTTAGAGTTGTTAATAAATGAGGAGTTGACAGAAGAATTTTCATTATTGATTAGTATCGGGAAGTGGTCACTATTTCCTTGGAGTGTTGAATAAACAGATCAGTTGAAATGGGTTGCCACGTCCGGGGTGCAGATGGTTAGGTCTATACTACTACAGGTGCCGTGGGCTATGTCGGAGCAGTAGAGTTCGTTAGAATTAAATCAAATTCATCAAGTACCTTTTCTATCTCTTTTCCTCGTGCATCAGAACTATGGCTACCCCATAACGTGTTGTGGCTGTTGAAGTCCCCCACTAGGATGAATGGTTTAGGTAGTTGGTGGATAAGGTGTCTTAGATCGTCACCTTGAAACAAATAACTGTTTGGAATATAAACATTGCAGATACATAGAGAAGGTGGTGGAAGGACTGAAATTGCTACAGCTTCCAAATTAGTGTTAACAGTAATTTCTTTGGCATAGATATTGTTTCTGATATAAATAGCTACTCCTCCACTCGCATGATTCACGTTAGTTCTATTTTTGTGGTAGACAGTGTAGAGTCCCAGATTGGCAGCAAATTCGTTCTGAAAGTTTCTTTCTTGGAGACAGATAACAGATGGTTGGTGTTTGTTTATTAGGAGTTGTAGATATTCTAACTGTGATCGATAACTGTTAAGATTACATTGGAGTAATGTTGTCATAATAATAATCAAAAGCAGAACGAGGTTTATCTCCATTGTTATACTGGGAAGGAATTGTCACTGGAATAGTCTGGCGTTACATTGATATGCGTTGGGTCTTCACTTTGTCTGGCGGATTTCACTAGTTATTATTCGAGTGCTTTTGCTTTTTTATGCTTTTATCGGTATAGTAAGGATAGAGATTTTGAAGGGCTTTAGCAAGACCTTCTATGGCTTGTGTGTAGTTTGAATCAATTTCTGATATGTCCTTGACACCAACAGTATTATCAAAGAAGGACTGGAGCTGTAGGTAGCTGAGGGGGAATATTGATGGCTCGGCTTCCAGAACTTGTTTTATTGGCGGGAGCATATCACTTATTGATTTTTGCGTGTCTGTCTTGGGTTTCTTGGAAGTGTGATTTGTCTTACGGTTTTCGATTTGTTCAAGAGAGGCCAGTATGGATTTGTTGCTATCAGGAGGATTTGGATTAGTTGTTTCACTGCTACCTAGTGAAATTGGCCTTTTACATCCAGCAAAATTCACTGGTGTAGGGGTGGCGTGTGTTTCCATAAGTGCTGCAATTTCTCTCTCAATTTGAATTCTGGAGGAGGAAGGACCATTAAAGACTTGGCTAAGTGCTAAATCAGGGTTGGTCATTGAAGTGGCTTCTTGAGTAGGCCTATCTTTTGGGAGTGAGCTAGAAGAGCTAGAAGTACCGATGGCTGTTTTGGGGTTTTCGACCTGTGACTTTTGTGAAATCTCTTGGAGCTGAGGAAAATTATTCGAAGAGGATTCATCTTTTGGAAGTGATACGTTGTTAGGACAATCTTTGGCCAGATGTCCTTCGGTGTGGCAAAGAAAGCAAGTGGGTGAGTCGGATGATAGGTAAATCCAGTAGTTTGTACCATCGTATTCGAGATGAAGGGATTCGGGGAGTTTATCAAAGTCTTCATTTTGAATGTACATTTGTCTTCGAAAGCTTAAAATGTGGGAGAATCCTGGAATTGACAAACCTGCCCTGATTGGGGTAATCCTAGACATGATTTTCACACCGAGTTTTAACAATTTCTCTTCAATAACATAGTTTGGCATCACAGGACAGACGTTGGGTAATATAATACGCTTGTTTTTTTTGTTAGAAGGGGTCGTATTTCCAGTGATACATTGTTTATTAAGATCTTAGGGTATGTCGATATCAGATCTTCGACATTTTTCTTACTAGAGAGAAAGATGCATATCCTTCCGTTCGATATACGTGAAACAAACCGAATGTTGCTAGGGTTGTAAGTTTACCTATAGCTAGCACATAATCCTTGATACTGATCCCGTCTTGAGATTCGATTACAATAGCTTGTTCTTTGGAGGGGTACAACGGTATTGCAGCAGGATAGCTTAACCTTGAATTACGTTCGTTACTAGGCCTACTTGTGACTGTTGTCATTTGGTTACCTGATGCACTGTCGGGATGTGGAGGGTTATTTACGGTGTTATTATTATTTGTTGGCTTACTTGTTGTCTGTTGAGGAAAATATCATTGATTTTTTTCATTCATTGAATTCGATAGATGCCGACCTCTATCAACAGAGGTGGCCATTTTCAGTGGGTCAACAAAGGGTTTTAGGTTATCTGTATAGTTCTTCACTTCTCACAAAGACCACGGAAATAATGTCAGGTATCTTACTTACAAGAATGTAGTAGTTGATCTAAATATTTACTTCTGATCACTCTTACACTAATGTAACGATTACGAACCTCTATTATATAGCAAAACTTGAGCAAGGTAATTACTCGTGAACACCATCTGTCACTGTACAAGAAAATTTGGAATAATTTGTTCGCACTTCTTCAGTAACTCTATGCAAGCCATGTGCTAGGCACGTGACATGAAGCATTTTAGAGTAAAATGACTTCAATGAATTACCTGCTCGTACCATACATGGTGCTGCGTAACTCAAAAATAAAATCACGTTTTCAGGTTTTGTGCCAACAGCCCACATAAAACCCTTAGTGCTGTCAAACAATTTGGCATCGTCAAGTAATTGGTTTCTTCTAACATTTTGGCAGTCAATAAAGCTATTTCATCTGGTCTATCCAATTCCAATATTCCAATCATAACTTTGGCTAAATAGCGCCATGCAGTATCAGTTGTCTTATCGGTAGAAACCTACAGCCCCTCTCCACGAGTATCGCACCTTATTTTATTTAATGTTTCTTCGTAATGTTTCTTACACAAAGTCGAGTCGTCTAATATTTCTTGGTTTGTGTCCTTTAAAAAAATGCACGTAATTTTGTATTAGAGAGTTTAAATATTGGAATATTTGCTGTCACTAACATATCTCACAGCTCCTTACAAAACTGTGGGGGCTTTGTGTACGTTGAAGCAAAAGTAGGTGGCAAGCATTGAACTGCAGGTTTCCCTGATGAACGCTCAAGAGCACGCACACGCTTTTCGTGACCAATATGCTACGTAAAAGTAAACCGCCGTTCAGGCGATACCTTGGATTCGCACAGCTTACTATATTGTATGAGTCCATTAGTAGAAAACACACTATCACTAAACACGGCTACTGTTTGTTTAAAATGAACTGAAACGTGTGGTATAATTTTCGGCATTTTCAAGTTGGTACTTGAATGCTTCCAAGTATTGCGCGCAATGAAATATATGAAACTGGCCCAATAATGTCCACACCTTCCTCTTCCACCCTAACCTTTACAGCTGTAGGTGTGAGAGAAGTCTCGGCAACTCCAGGTAACATTCGAGACATTCCATTCTCCAAATAACATGTTTCCTGGAAAAGCGAATGTATAAAATGTGCATCATTAAAGAAGAAGGGTGACAGCTATCATCCACTCATGGGTGCAAAACCTTTGCATCAATCGCCTTATGGCCGCACCAGAGATGTTCCTGACCTGTACTTGTGCAGCCATCTGCGCCGTACACCATTGGCACCTACAGCTACTGTGTTAGCAAAATATTTTATTCAGGATCCGAATAACAACTAGTTAAGACTTTCAGGCGTATTTTAATAAAATAATATGGTAAAAGGATAACAGTGACAAAATTACTAAAGAGGCAAAATTTTACAAAATATGAAAGAACAATTCTCCAAAATCATAGAAAATGCTATTAAAATTGATAAAACAAACACTGCATACAAATGCAAATAATGAAAAATTAAAAGTATATTGTTGTAATCGAAGTGACATGAACAAAGTTTGCATATATTGGAGCATTGTACCTGACCATGCAAGAAAAAGATGATATGGATGTGTGTTAGGACAAACACCAACATCCAGACCCGAGTTAGAAGAATAAAATAGATAGGATTAAACTTCTGGCAATTACTGGCCCAGCCGGGAATTGAACCCACGGCATTCTGAACTGATGATCGGTACTCCGACCATTCAGCCAAAGTTGTTGACGTTTGTGTAATTGTATTTTTTATCTGCCGTCTTCGTTATCATATAGTTAATATTAGTAATATTTTGTTTTTTGTGTTTATAAGGGTAATATGATGAAGCTTTATATTAACCTCAGGGGCTGCCTGGCCGAGGTGGTAAAGGCGTGCTCGGTTCGCCCGGAAGGACGTGGGTTCGAATCCCCGTCAGGAAGTCGTAAAATTCAAGAAACGAAATTTCCACTTCCGGAGGAGCATATGGCTCAGAGGTTCACTTAGCCTACACTAAAAATAAGTACCAGCTTAATTCCTGGGGGCAAAGACGGCCGGGCGTAGTGCTAAACACTCTACCCCATCACGTGCCGAGATTAACAATGGTGGAAGCTTTTACCTTCCACTCCTCCAAGGGCCTTCATGGCCTGTACGGAGGTGACTTTTCTTTGCTTTTATATTAATCTCTGTTAAGCACGGTTAGGCTTAATTCTGGCGGAATAAATAAACCACAAATCATTCAAAGGCAATTAATTTATGTCTTAATTAATCCGTGACATAGACGTTTTCATATTTAACACGTAAGTATCCACATGTTTTCACAACGTTCGATTTTCGGTTGATATCCGTTAGATCATTTCATGATGTTGAATGTTTTATCTCAAAATAATTATACGAGGACTCTCGCAGTGTCCCTTAAATCGTCTTTGCTTGCATATAGTTTATCCGTCGACGTTGCAGTATTTTACATCTGTCTAGAGTAGTATGTTACAGAAAATATCATCTTAATTTTTTTTAGAACAAACTTCTTGAATTGATGTCGAGCGTAGTCTCCTTTAATACAGCTGGAGGCTATAGTGTCATAACTCAAAGCTGTTAAAATGAATGCGTCTTTCTCGCTGCTACTTACACAAGATGGTTGATACTGCCTAGAACTTGGTAGTAGACTTAATCCCAAGGTTTTGAAAACATATTTATGTAAAAGTGGTCTGAGAGAAAGTGTTCATAGTGTATATTCTCTGAACATACTGTACAGCGCAGTGTAGATGGATTGTGAAATTTACTGTACTTGTAAATTCAAAGACCTCTTCCATGACGTGCGTCAACTTATAATCAAACCAAATTCTGTGGCACGTGTAATGTAGCTGATTAACAGCCTCTGCTTACCAGGAAGGCCTGCAGATATTACATTGTCACGTGGTCAGCGAGTTGGCATCCTTTGCCAAATGTCTTGTCTTTCTTGACCAGGCCGCTGACTCTCACATCACATAGCTCTTCGTTTAGCCTTCGGTTAGCCAACCCTCGGTCCAGAACCGCAATCCTTGAATTAACCTGGTATCGAACCTATGGCTTCTGAGTATGAAGCAGAGACTCACCATTGTAATTTATAGGACATGAGTTTTATATACAGTATTGAGTAGCTTTTCTGTCCATGTTTTAATTACACGACTCCGTTTGCAGTCCATTTTTTTTGCTATTTTGTTTTACCTCGCACCGACACAGATATGTCTTATGGGGACGATGGGACAGGAAAGGGCCTAGGAATGGGAAGGAAGCGTCCGTGACCTTAGTTAAGGTACAGCCCCAGCATTTGCCTTGTGTGGAAATGGTAAACCACGGAAAACCATCTTCAGGGCTGCCGACAGTGGGGTTTGAACCTACTGTCTCCCGGATACTGTGCAGTCCATCAGTAAGAAGATTGGCAGGTAAACTTAACAAAATGCACGGTTGATAAAGTTATTTCTAATTTTAATACACTGACTGACAGAGCAAATGCAACACCAAGAAGGAGTGGTCAGAACTTTATGCCAATTGCAGGGTAGACTGACGTCACTGAGGTATGCTCATGATGTGAAATGCGCCGCTGTGCTGCGCACGTAGCGAACGATAAATGGGACACGGCGTTGGCGAATGGCCCACTTCGTACCGTGATTTCTCAGCCGACAGTCATTGTAGAACGTGTTGTCGTGTGCCACAGGACACGTGTATAGCTAAGAATGCCAGGCCGCCGTCAACGGAGGCATTTCCAGCAGACAGACGACTTTACGAGGGGTATGGTGATCGGGCTGAGAAGGGCAGGTTGGTCGCTTCGTCAAATCGCAGCCGATACCCATAGGGATGTGTCCACGGTGCAGCGCCTGTGGCGAAGATGGTTGGCGCAGGGACATGTGGCACGTGCGAGGGGTCCAGGCGCAGCCCGAGTGACGTCAGCACGCGAGGATCGGCGCATCCGCCGCCAAGCGGTGGCAGCCCCGCACGCCACGTCAACCGCCATTCTTCAGCATGTGCAAGACACCCTGGCTGTTCCAATATCGACCAGAACAATTTCCCGTCGATTGGTTGAAGGAGGCCTGCACTCCCGGCGTCCGCTCAGAAGACTACCATTGACTCCACAGCATAGACGTGCACGCCTGGCATGGTGCCGGGCTAGAGCGACTTGGATGAGGGAATGGCGGAACGTCGTGTTCTCCGATGAGTCACGCTTCTGTTCTGTGAGTGATAGTCACCGCAGACGAGTGTGGCGTCGGCGTGGAGAAAGGTCAAATCCGGCAGTAAATGTGGAGCGCCCTACCTCTAGACAACGCGGCATCATGGTTTGGGGCGCTATTGCGTATGATTCCACGTCACCTCTAGTGCGTATTCAAGGCACGTTAAATGCCCACCGCTACGTGCAGCATGTGCTGCGGCCGGTGGCACTCCCGTACCTTCAGGGGCTGCCCAATGCTCTGTTTCAGCAGGATAATGCCCGCTCACACACTGCTTGCATCTCCCAACAGGCTCTACGAGGTGTACAGATGCTTCCGTGGCCAGCGTACTCTCCGGATCTCTCACCAATCGAACACGTGCGGGATCTCATTGGACGCCGTTTGCAAACTCTGCCCCAGCCTCGTACGGACGATCAACTGTGGCAAATGGTTGACAGAGAATGGAGAACCATCCCTCAGGACACCATCCGCACTCTTATTGACTCTGTACCTCGACGTGTTTCTGCGTGCATCGCCGCTCGCGGTGGTCCTACATCCTACTGAGTCGATGCCGTGCGCATTGTGTAACCTGCATATTGGTTTCAAATAAACATCAATTATTCGTCCGTGCCGTCTCTGTTTTTTCCCCAACTTTCATCCCTTTCGAACCACTCCTTCTTGGTGTTGCATTTGCTCTGTCAGTCAGTGTATTTTGGCAGGCATGCAGAATTACTTGTCTTCGTATAAATTTTGTTTAAATATTCCAACGTCGTACAATACTTTTTTGTGACGCTAATGTAGGAATGAGTTACAATTCCACATTTAGTGGACGTAGTTTTGATTAAGGTACGATCATTTGCATTATGAAATGGGAATCTATGGAAAATCATCTCAAAGGCTAACGTCGGCAAAGTATGGACCCACCAACTCCCAAATCCAAACTTCAAGCTACATGATCACTACTGTGTAGCCAGCTTGCTTAGTTGATGCAGAATCCTTCACGAAGGAGGTTGTACCCCCAAGGGTATAAAGGAGATTGAGATCCACGATCTTGAATTAACAGTTCGTCAAGAAGTCAGCGAAAGATTTTTTAGAAAAAGGCCCTAATTGTGGTCATAAGTAACATAATAATTCGATATACTTATCACTATCAAGCAGACACATCAGCACGAATATACTTATTGCAATAAGTAATCCTGTTTAGATTATCACTTTTCTACTTTCGTAAATATTTTGTATGAGAATATCTGAGGTGAGCGTTCTTCGTTTAAAAAATGAGCTAAACTGTCGCTCTTGTCATATTGTTTACAACGAGCTCGATAGCTGCAGTCGCCTAAGTGCGGCCAGTATCCAGTATTCGGGAGATAGTACGTTCGAACCCCACTGTCGGCAGCCCTGAAAAT
Source organism: Anabrus simplex (assembly GCF_040414725.1). Lineage (NCBI taxonomy): Eukaryota > Metazoa > Arthropoda > Insecta > Orthoptera > Tettigoniidae > Anabrus > Anabrus simplex. The sequence goes on along the minus strand of NC_090266.1, from coordinate 791,390,383 downwards.
GGTTTTCCGTCGTTTCCCATTTTCACACCAGGCAAATTCTGGGCTGTACCTTAATTAAGGCCACGACCGCTTCCTTCCCACTCCTAGCCCTTTCCTGTCCCATCGTCCCCATAAGACCTATCTGTGTCGGTGCGATGTAAAGCAAGTAGCAAAATATATATATATATTGTTTACAAGTCCTGAACGACGAAGCAGAAGAGGGGTGCGGACTACCATTAAAACACATAACTTTCACTTTCCAGCAATAAATCCACGTGGAACCGATCGTGGTTCCCTGACGTGAGCTGAAGGTAAATCTCCCAAGGCGCACACTAATGCAATAAGACGCTGTTCCTTCGTTAATATTCGTATTGAAAGAAACTAGCAATTAATATGAGAATATTTCCTACTCTTAGCTAAGGCTTTTCTGGCTCTATATTGGCTCTATCACCTACCCCATGCATCCTAACTCTCACTCTTGTACTTGTAGCAATTCTCATTCTCATAAGCATGAGTACTCGCCCCGCAAAACTCATCTCCCTTTTTTCTAATACTTGTCATCATAAACATTACTCCCCGTCTTGTAATACTTGATTGAGGTGGCCCATTACTTTTAAGTTATAGGACACGTCATACTACAACTTCGCTTTATATTTCTAATCATTAGAACGGACTATTTATATTGCCTGTATCGACTTACTCGTAAGACCTTCTGACCTCACAAGACTCTGTTTTTACTTCATTGTTTTTCGCCTCAACACATGGCTGCTTAGTTAGCACAGGCCCATGGATTGGGATTCCAAAGTAACCACTCTGTACTATGTAATACTTATATTACGTCATACTACTTAATAAAGATTCGTGTCCCTGGACATGACACCTTAAGGAATACTTTCAATCATAAAACGCTGTGAAGTACTGCCTAAAATTTGGCAACGCAGAGTGGCAGTACAGTGACAGATTTCACAATCGTTTTTGTGCAAATGTCACAAGTATACGATTTTAAAAATTCAAGGAACATTTTATGACATTTAGGCTATACTTATTTCGAGTATGTCATCCGTTTTTCTCTATTACCCTTAGTTCTTTCAGAAATGTTGCCTAAGCGTGAACGTAAAAAGAAATATTTTTTTTAAATCCTACACCCAAAGTCTCTATACTTATTTAAAATATCATTGATAAGTGTATCACTATTTTGTACTTATTTTTTATCCTAGAAATACATTCATCACTTCTTTAAATGATAACCACGCGGCAAGTTCCGTAGCATTCAGCTTAGCATCAATTTTTGGAATTTAATGTAATTTTTATCTGTAGTCCAATGAAAATTTCTTCTTTCATCATGGCTTCACTTCAACTGGGAAACACTTCTTTCAGATATTCAGAAACTTCCCGTGTTTTGACAATTCCCTTCACAACGTTTTTTATCAGTCCCACTTTTATATGTAAAGGAGAAACATGTTTAAAGGTTTCACCAATGGCTTGTGATGTATATTCTGCTTCCCTGGTTCAAATTCTTCTCTCTTGGGCCACTCGTAATCTTTTTCAGTACCTCTACTGTCCCAAAGGCGCAGGAAAGAATATACTTTTGTTAATCCACTCTGTAATTTTAGGATAAATCCAATAATCTCTAAATACCTTGAATCCTTAAGAAACAAAAACGCCAGTTATGTTCTTTGTATTAGGTTGCTTATAGAATTAGCTACATCCTTTGATACCAACTACATGAGTCACAGGAATGGCAGTTCATTGCCATTGTGAAGTAAGAAAGCCTTGAAATTAATTTTCTAAGGATCTATAAATAAACACCATTCTCAATTACTGTACACAATGTTCGGTTCTGATATCAAACCATTCACATCCCACCAAGCGGAGAGCGAGCCATCCTTCATAAAATATGGTAATAGGTCTGGTTTCCCATTTCCAAAACAGATAAATTTCGTGCCCCTTCCCCGTAAATTTCACTCATGAAGTCTTGATGTGTCTCAGGATCTTACCTTGACAGGTGTACAAGATGTATGCATAAGCCTTTCCCGGTTGCACTAATAGATGATGCAAGCGAAGAGTACGCAGCGTATGAATTCGACGCATACGTCAGTTTGTTCGTCTGCCATTGACCTATCAACACCATACAAGTTGAGTCCGCCATACACTAGCGTCTGTGCTGCATCATTCAGTGATCATGTCGATGTTGTGCCTGAAAAAGAACTCGGTAAATGGCTCCCACACAATTGGAATGAATGGCAAATAGAAAATCGCTAAGTCACTTGTGAAATGGTGCTTCAACCCACGGAAGAAAATCATTTCTGTATCGAATTGTGACGGGTGACAAAAATTGCATTTATCTTGAAAACCCGAAGTGGAGAAAATCGTGCCTGTTACATCCTGGCAAAGCCGGTCTTCAAACACCAAGGCCAAATCGCTTCGGCAAGAAGACCATGCTGTGTGTCTGGTGGAACCAGAGCGGTATTGTGTATTATGAATTCTTGAAGCACAGAGAAACCGTTAATGCACAACGCCATCGCCAACAAATGATTAGTTTAAATCACGCATTGATCGAAAGACGACCGGAATCGGCCAGAAGACAGGACAATGCGCCGTCTCACACAGCAAAATCAGTGAAGGACTCCTTGAAATTGCTTGGATGAGACATCCTGCTACACCCGCCATAAAAACCCGACCTGGCGCCGTTTCACTATCATCTCTTAGCATCAAGGGGGAAATTCTGAGAAAGTTGGAAAATAGCACGACGAATGGTTTGCCGTCAAAGACAAGCAGTTTTTTCTAGCTTGTTATTCATAACTAGGGCTCGGATTTTTTTAAATGCATATGCGCAAATGCAAATTCATATTTTGAACGTTAGTGCATATAGATATATTTTTCTCTAATCTGTGATCGATTATCTAAGATTATGAACGAAATGAAAATCTAATGATCTTTATATATGTTGTACAACCCTTGGCAACACGAGAAGCCTTCCCTGATAAAGGAAATCGCTTCCACTGTCGCAGGCGGATAATGGCCCTTTTCACAACAGCTATTCCCTTCTTTCTGACATTCAGTCCACAACCAACTACAGAAGTGAAATCAGGCAGTCTTTGCCAGAAGAATGTTCTTAGCAGTCATTGCCAGTGTGCAAGTATTTCCCAGTTAAGTCTGTCTACGTAGAATGATCATTTTCAGTGTACAAATTAATTTTGTACGACAACAGAAAGTCATAGACCACTGAAAACATTGAAAAACTGTAATAACCTATTGTTATGTATCATTTTGCAAGGAACTAAACACCTTTATCAATTTAACACTGAGTTAAATTTAAATAATTTGTTTTGTAAGTGTATTTTGTTTCATTTTAGTGCATATTTTCGAGCACATTTTAGTGCATATGCGCATGCATATTTTTAGAGGTTTTAGTGCATATGAATCCGGGCCATATTTATAAATTACTTAAAATATGGGCGAAGTGTATAGAAGCCGATGTCCAATATTTTGAATAAGCAAAAGAATGAATTTCCTTTGAAAATTACGCGTTTTCTTTACCACATAAACTGGCAAAAAGTTATGCATGCATAAGTCACGCAGTAAATCATGTAGTTCATTTTGTGCAGGGAAATGTGTTTCTTCTTTCTTCCTTCCTCAGGACTGTAAGATGAATCGCTTGATTTAGATGTCATTGCATGATTGCCTGAATCGTTATCCTCTGATTCTGAACATTTCTGCCAATTTAAAAGACCTAACGGTCTTAGTAATTCATTGAAATGAGGTACTAGACTGATGGCTGATCGGAAATTTTGGTATGAGATTCTCCGTTTATTTTTTGACGAAAAGTCTGTTATTTTAGTTATACAGAATAAATACCATCGATATGATTTACTTTTTCACGCCATATCATGGGAACTGCAAAAGGCATCTGTTGTTTCTCCCGTTTTAGCCACAGAGTCAGTAGTACATGGCACCTGTTGCAAATTACATGTGCTGTTATCTTGATCACCGAGCGGACAGTCGAAATGCAGGCGATATGCAGTTTTCAGCAGTTTTTTAATAGTTTTCCTTTGATTTACAGTTGTGAATTCTCCACATAATAAGAAAAAATCTGGGGAATTAATACACCTACATTTGTGCTTCTCTACTGTTTAAGCATAAAAACATAGTGCGAATTTTGGGGATGCATTTATATTAGAGAGTAGGTGCTCACTAAGGGAGGATTTTTGGATATACCGTCGCTAAGGGGGTGAAAAGGTGAGTGAATTGTTTAAATGAGTACCTATATCTATGTCTCAAAAACATAGAAGTTTACGGACGTAAAATTGGTATTTGGAATCTTCTTTAAAAATAGAGAAACACGTATTATTTTGTTTTCGGAAAATACCATTAAGGGGTGTGTAAAAAGGAGAAAAATGGTTTTAATACCTTTTATGAGGATACCTATATCTCACAACCTGAAGATGTTACACACATAAAAATTGGTATTTGAAATCGCCTTTAAAAATAAAAAAACACGTACTTTTTAGTTTTGGGAAAATCCAATTAATGAAGGCTGAAAGGACGTGATAAAAGGGGGTTAATTTAAAAAAAAGACTATATCTACAATACATCTCAGAGCCGTAACATGTTATAGACGTGAAGATTGGTATTTGTAATCTCCTGTAAAACTAAAGGATCACAGATAATTGGTTTTTGGAAAATCTACTTAAGGCGAACTGAACAGCGGTGAATTCTTAAAATGAACATATCTACTGTATATTTCAAAAACTTAACATACTACAGATGTGAAATTGTATTTTAATATCATTCAAAAATAAACAAACATGATTTTTTGTAAAAACCACCTGAGGATGCTAAAAAGACTGAAAAGGGGGTTGGCGTGAATTTTTAAAATGAGCATATCTACAGTATATACTAAAACTTAACATGTTACACACGTGAAAATTGGTATTTTTAACCTTTTAAAAATAAAGGAACATATAATTTTTGTTTTCGGAAAATCCACCTACGGGGCGTAAAAATGACTGAAAAGCGGGTTGAATTACTTTTATTAGGATACTGATATCTCAACAACTGAATATGTTAAAGACGTGAGAATAGGTATTTGGAGACTCCTTTAAAAATAAAGAAATACGTATTGAGGGGGGGCGGGGAGAATTGAAATATTAGTAGAATTCCTTGCTTGAGGATACTTATATCAGAAAACTAAAGATGCTGTAGACTTGGAAATTGATATTTGGAATATATTTTAAAAAATAAAGAGACGCATATGCTTTTGTTTTTCGAAAATACACTTCTGGGGGCTGAAAGAATTGAAACATCAGTTGAATTGTGTGTATGAGGATACTTATATCTTAAAAAAAACTGAAGATGTTACAGACGTAAAAACTGGTATCCGTAATCTCCTTTAAAAATTAGGAAACACACATTTTTGGGAAAAAACAACACCTAATTCCCACCCCCACCCCAAAAAAGAAATAGAGGCTAAATTCGTTTCATGAGGATATATATATATAACGCTGAAGATGCTGGAGTCGTGATAATTGGTATTTCGAAGCTCCTTTATAAATAAAGAGACACGTATTTTTTGTATTCTGAAAATTTAGTTAAAGGGGTGGGTGCGAGGAATTGAGGGAAATTGAATTATTTTGATGGGGATAATTAGATCTCAAAAACTGAAGGTTATAGACGTAAAAACTGGTATTCGCCGTCTCTTTTAAATATAACGAGACATGCATATTTTTTGGATGGGGGAATGAACTTAAGGGGCATAGAGGGGCGGGGTTGTATAAAAGGATTTTAATTATGTTTATGAGGATACTTATATCACAAAACTAAAGATGTTAGAGACATGACTTTTTGTAATCTTCTTTCAAAGTAAGAGGCCCATATTCTTTTGTTTCCGGAAAGTCCATTTACGGGGTGTTTGAATGAATTGAAAAAGTTTAAATCTGTGTATGATAATTTTTTAAAATGCTGTTTGTTCGGGGCGTCGACCTAGAAAGATATTTTGCCCCTACTGGTACCATATGTTATGAACCTGCGTGTATTTGGAAATTGCGGAAGTGTAAAGTGTTTAATGTGAGGAAAGGAACTTGAAGGAGGACACAAATACCCAGTCCCCAGGCCAGGGATATTAATCATTTAAAATTTAAAAACACTGACCCGGACGGGAATTGAACACGGTGCCGCGGGGTAACAGGCGTACGCATTGCCCCCTACACCGCGGGGCCGGACTGTGTATGAGAATACTTATATCTCAAAAATTAAAGATATTACAAATGTGAAAAATAGTATTTGGAAACTTCTTGAAAAGTAATGAAATGCGTACGTTTTTGTTTTCTGAAAATCGACTTCGGGAGGGTGGTGAAAATAAGTAAAGAAGGAGATGAATTCTGTTTAAGAGGATACATATTTATCAAAAGCTGAAGATATTACAGACGTGGAGGTTGGTATCTTGAACCTCCTTTAAAAACACACACGTACTTTTTGTTTTCGGAATGTTCACTTAAGGTTGGAGGCAGGTGGAAAGAAGTGACGAAGTTGAATTCTTTTTGTGAGGATATATATATATCTCAAAAACTAAAGCTCTTACAGACGTGATAACTGGTATTTGGAGTATCCTTTAAAAGTACAGTAACATGTATTATTTTGTTTTCGAAAAATCCATTTAAAGGGCTGAAAAGAATTGAAAAGGCGGGTGAATTTTTGAAAAGAGTACCGGTGTATCTACAGTACATCTCAAAAACGTTACGTGTCACCGACATGAAACTTGGTATTTGAAAAGTCCTCAAAAATACAGGAACATATGTTTTCGGAAAAGGTACTCAACGGGGGTGAAAACAAGTGAAAAAAGTGTTGAGTTATTATTTTTTGAGGATACTTATACCTCAAAAACTGAATATGTTACAGACGTGGAAATAGGTATTTGTAATCTCCTTTAAAAATAAAGAAACCTAGTTTTTCTCGACTGGAGAGAAGAGTCTCGTGTACAGTTCTATTTCGTATAGTCATCTGAGCCCCAAAAGGCAATACCACAAACGTGGTTAATAAAGAGTTTCCGGGGTAAATGAAATATTATTTTTGCATGAGGTTTTATACTTTATAAATTTTCAAATAATATCATAGTACAGTACCGAGGAACGATTACTTTTATCAAATTACGAAATCCACGCGAGCGAGGCCGTGAGTAACTGCTAGTCGTGAATATGAAAGCTTTATTAATTATCTATCCAGAGAAAAACAGCAGTGAACAACAATTCAAAAGACTTTTCCAACTGATGCTGATACAATTGGCCTGCATTTATCTTTTTATTTTACTGTACTATTTTTCATTGTACTGTACGTTGTGCACTAGCACGAGAATAAACAACTTTTCGAAATCTACTTGGTACTTTCTGTTGTTGTTACCAATCGGTTAGTTTTATCAGGCTAACTATGTTCTTAAGTAATCACAATAAATGGCGTGCACTGTATAATTCACAATAACATTTGTTTGACGTTTCAGAGCTGAATACATTCAGAGATCAAAATAGTAAAAATGTTGACAGTGGAACCATCGTCAGTGAGAGAAATAGTGGAGACGACAACGGATTCACAGTCAGCAGCCTCTGTACCAAATCCGGAATGCCCTAGTGTCAATTGGGGTTGCCTGTGGGTTAATTTACTCAATAAACAAGGGGGCGCGTGTCATATAAAGGCAAAGTGAGCACCGTCAATAAAAATGTAGTCAAAATGTTAGCATATAATTGATTCTTCAGACAAACCGTAAAAGTTAAAGGCTGATAGTGAACCACAGCCCAAACAACTTATCGCAGAATATTTCGTTTCGTGCATAACGGGTGCGGTGGTCGCAGATGTTTGATAAAGAAGGAATTGGCAGACAAACTCGACAAAAGAAGGCCATGAGCAATTTATTCACACAGATATCAGATCTCTCAAAATACTGAACTACTGCAGCTTTAGAGATCCAGGGATGGCGGAATTCTTCCCTGAAGGGGTTCTTTAACATACATAACTAAATCTACTCTCTCGCATTTAAGAATCCTCAAATGCCAACTAAATGCGCCGGGATTGAATCCCACAACCTCGGGCACATTATGCAAGAAGGTTACGGCAGCCCCCGCAGCTACTCTAGGGATTAAGAATCTCATTTCACCTTCTCTCTCTAACCCCATTCGGCTGTTAAGTTTCATTACTGTAAGTTTAAAGTAAACATCGGATTAAAAGGGTGTGTAAAATCCGTTGAATAATCCTGCTATTTATTGTAACACTTCACTGTGCAGCAATAAAAATATTCTTAATGGCGTGTGGACTCCGGAGCGGACTGGTGCAGGTATTTCGTGTTGACGCCTTACAGGCGACCTGAGCGTCTGTGAGGATGGAGCCCTATCTGCAATGAATTTTAAGGCTGCAGACGGCACCTACACCAAGCCCCCGAGAAATCGGAATTAACCACAGAAGGTTAAAATCCCCGACTCAGCCAGGAATTGAACATGGGAACCCTTGGACCATAGTTCATCACGCTAATCACTTATTCATGAAGCCGGAAATAATAATAATAATAATAATAATAATAATAATAATAATAATAATAATAATTGTACCGGGCGGTACACCTCCACGCCGCTAATTTAAAATTTGCGCCAGTTGAAACTCCTCTGCTGGAGGAAGTCTGAACTTTATATACGCTATTAATTCGCTACCTTCTCAAAAGATGTCACCACGTGGAAAATTTTGAGTTTTTGAACTGTGTCATTTTTGATGTGTTTTTGTTTTGCTTGAAGTAAGAAGTGTGAACTTTCTCTTCTAGAGGACACTACTGAAGATCAACAATAGTGCACCCTAGTGCGAAGTCAAAGAACTATTTTGTTGGAGAAATTTTTATTTTAAATGTTTGTCTTTGCTAAATTTTTTTCAGTTATTGGTTAAGTTGGCTGTATACCCCTCTCTTTCCCCTTGTTTTGCATTTAACCAATCCCGAATTTCTGTTATTAATTTCTGACCAATCGTAGGTATCTTCCCCCAACTTGAATATGTTGCTGTATCCTACCCAATAAAAAGTTTGTGGGAGGGTGTTTTCATTCCCCTGACACCTAGAACCTTCCGCGAGAGGATATAAACTGCTGATTTTAGGGTCTCCGGGCCACTTCTGTTCCATCTTTCAGTGTATTAAGTACATAGCAGGAGGCGGGAAGCGCCTCTTTCCTCGGCAGCGGTCAACAACAAGGTAATGGCCGATTAATAACTTCTTTCTTTGCTTGCTCAGCAGTTTAACTCTCGGGGCGGGTTCTAAGCGTTCCACCATGTAACCTTTTCCTAAATGTAACTACTCTTTTCATATATTCTCTTTTAAAGCTACATACTGGGATAGAGAGTGCTAACCCTCTCGAGCTCCCACTCATATTGTTTTGAGGTGAACTTATTTTTCTCAACCTATTCTCGTTAACGTTAAACAAATTGTTCTTTCCTTAAGTCACCTCTTTAGTATGGGATTAGCCCTGGTATTATCGGCCTAGTGCCAAGTAGGTCTTAATCAAAGTGTATTAGGAGTGCAAGTTCGCCTCCTCTCAAATTGTTCCCTTAGAGGTCATTTTATTAACCTTCTTTTCATTTTATAGACCTCAGTAGATTGGGTATTTTACCCCTGTGTTTATGTCCGTTGAGAACAACTTGAAGGTGGAGTTTGGTGTGGCCTGGGAGAGGCTTAAATTTGAGAGCGAGTGGCTCTTTTGAAAATTGAGTGTTGTATGCCTCGTGGAGGCTTTTCAGTGTAATTTGGAGCTAGGGCTCCTAGGCATGAATGAGGTTTTCTGCCCCTCTGTTGAAACTTGTGTTTGCAGGTAAAACTGAGCTGATTGCCCAGGCATTGTGTTTTCAGGGCTCGAAGCCCAAATCCTGTAAATATTGTAACTACCCTTTGACTTGCTACTTTGTACCTGCCATGCTTGTTATTTCTTTGTTTTTGAAAAGAAAATATAACCTGGTTAAATTTTAATTAATTTTACTTTAGTAGCTTGAGACCCGTTCACCACCCCGCACCTTCTTTCACGCATAACTACCACAAAAACACGGTAACAAGTGGTAGCAGAGCGTGGTTGAATGGGTCTCAATTTAGCCCCTTTTGACGGCTAAACATTGTTTTGTTCCGAACTCTAACTATTTTCCCAGTTGCTGGAATCTTTTGAGTTTTTCAAAATTGTTCTGTCACCATGCCCGGCCCTCGCTATGTTCTCCATCTTAACTATTTGCGCAAGGAGGAGTTGATCTATGAATTGACTATTAGAAATGTACAATCTGTAGGCACGGTTGCAGTAGACACAAACAAGCTTAGAGAGTCCCTAGATTTGCCCATTTCCATCCCCAATTTGGGAGAGAAAGAAATTGACGACTCTCTTTCCACGATCACGGAGAATATTACTGGGCTAGCTTCTGTAGTTAGTTTTTTTGACGAAAATGATCCTTCTCCTAATCAAATTAAACGTGTGCAAGCTAGGCTGTTTCATTTTTCCAATAGAGTTAACGATCTGTTGTCTCTAAAGTTGAATGACGTTCAGAAGAAGGAAGCTAGTACGCTGCTTGAAAATATGTCTGAATTATCTAGCAAGGTCACTCAATTGTTAACAGGGGAGGTTCCTCCCAAAAGCGATCTACCCACCACAGTGAATGTAGGTAGCGAGGAAGAGCCTCATAAGGGAGAAGTTAATAGGAAAACCATCGCCGCTCAAACTATCTCTGCCCCATTGGACAACGAATCTGAACGCCGTGCATCGTTGAGTAACATCCGTTCTGAATTAACTTCCTTGCCATTGAAAACTTTACCTACTATGTCACCCGGGTTTAGCAGCTTGCCTCACCCATTGGCAATGTTGCTCAGAGGTATCTCTAAGTTTTCGGTTAATACCACCAGTGAAGTAATTTCATTTTTAAGATTTCTAGTTGAATTTCAGGATCATGCCCTTGTGTTTTCTCTTTCTCCATGTCAAATTTTGCAAATTATCTATCCTTATGCAATTGGTATTCTTTCTGACAAATTAGTAAGAGCCATAGCCGAACAGTCATCTATTGAAGATTTTCATGCACACTTGCTTGCAAATTTTATTCCCGCCCGCGCGAGGTCTTCTCTGATTCAGAAGTACTATTATCGTGTACAGCGATTGGATGAGAACTTGGCTGATTTCATACAAGACATTAAGTTTTATACTAGGGTGTTTGCTCTTCACTTCCCTGAGGATCAAATTGTACAAGCTATTGTGGAAGGTATTTCACCATCTTATAGGTCATACTTGTGTTTCGCGGCGTGCCCGCAAACTTTCTCTGAACTTGAAGCGTTGGCCGTCTCAGCGGAAGGAGTTAGGTATGCCGATTCTTTGCGTGTGGCAAAAGAACCCCCTCCTTCGTTTAGTAATACTCGGCCTCCACCTCGCCGACCAGTCACACCCCGTAAATGTTATGCTTGCGGGTCGCCTGACCACCTTCGCAATAAATGTCCATTGGTCAAAACTAGTAGGGCAAATAATGGAGCTGGTTCAGCACAAGGCTGTTTTAAATGTGGGGCTTTCTCACATATCGCCAAGAATTGCCCAAACTCGAATAGCACCCCCTCCTGCTCAACTTCTGGTGCAAATTCTACCTATGCCAATAATAAAAAGTGACTAGTGGCTTAGGCTGAGTCGACTAATCCATCTTCCCGAGACTCAGCCCCTGGTAAACAGGTTGTAAATTCAGGGAACGAGCAATTTTCAAATTTATCTTTTGAAGGTCCCAAAGAGTGTCTTAGGATTGCGGCGGATTCCCCCGCACCGGTTAATTTTCTTAAGATTGAGTTAAATAACGAGCCTATTACAGCTCTCTTAGATTCAGGCAGTGTTTGTTCGATTATTTCGGCTGAATGGTATTCTAAATTGAAATCTGTTTGTAAACTACCTGACTATGTCTCATCTCCTGTTCAATATGTTTCGGCTAATTCTTCCCCATTAGAAATTCTAGGTTCCTTATTGGTCAAAATTCGTATTTTTAAATTCACTTGGAAAGTTAAATTGTTTGTGGCCAAGCTCTTGTCTTGCCCCATTATATTGGGAGCGGACTTTATTTTTCACACTGGTCTTGTGCTCGATCTTCAGAGTAGGTCTTGCACTTTCAAATTTGCCTCTAATTGTAGCATCCCTTTACTAAAGTGTAATTCTGCATCATGTTCTTCTATTTCGCCTACCCAGGATGAGATGTTGTTAGACCTTAGACATCTACCTGAGGAGCAGGCTGATAGTATTAGTAAGCTGTGTCAGTCGTTTCCAGAGGTGTTTTCTGATACTCTTGGTGTTACTGACCTGATAGAATACAAAATTGAGGTCACGGATTCGATTCCTGTCCGTTTTCCACCGTATAGGCTATCTCCACCTAAAATGAAGGCTCTGAAAGAAATTATCGATCAGATGTTGAAGGATGGTATTATTAGGCCCTCTAAGTCAGCGTATTCCTCGCCTATTTTTCTAGTCCCGAAACCCCAAGGGGGCTTCAGGCCTGTCATTGATTACAGGGCTCTCAATCGGAAGGTGGTGTTACAATCTGTGCCCCTTCCCGACCTTCATTCTTGTTTTTCATGGTTTCGTAAGGCCAAGTTCTTTACTATCTTGGACTTGAATCAGGCCTATAATCAAATTCCCCTTGCCGAAGAGTCTAAACACCTTACAGCGTTTGCCACGGACTGGGATTTATATGAATACAACCGCGTGCCTTTCGGGCTCCCCACGGGAGCAGCTGTACTCACTAGGCTGCTAGATAGGGTCTTCTCCGACATCAAATTTGAGTACTTATATCACTACTTGGATGATGTCGTCGTATTTTCAGAGACTTTTGAAGAGCATCTAGATCATCTGCGAGAAGTTCTCGATCGCCTTCGTAAAGCTGGGTTAACTGTTAAGTTGTCCAAGGTTGCCTTTGCTAAGCCCTCTATGTCTTTCCTAGGGCATATTGTGTCACCTGATGGTGTAGCCGTCGATCATTCTAGAACACAGGCCATCCGTGATTTTAAACCTCCCAAGGACATCAAAGGCATCGCCAGGTTTATTGGTATGGTGAATTTCTTCAGGAAGTTTATTCCTAACTTCGCTAATAGAGCGGCGCCCTTAAACCTTCTTCGTAGGAAAGGCATCAAATTCGAGTGTGGACCTTCTCAACAAGCCGCTTTTGAAGACCTTAAATTAGCTCTTTGTAATGCCCCTGTACTTGCTATGCCTGATTTCTCGAAGAAATTCATCGTCCAAACCGACGCGTCGTCGTCAGCAGTAGCGGCAGTCCTTCTTCAAGAGACTGAACTAGGGAGGCGACCCATCGCCTATGCATCTAGGACCTTGTCGGCTCAAGAAGCCAAGTATTCCATATATGAGCTAGAAGGTTTGGCAGTCTTATTCGCCTTAGAGAAGTTCCGTCTCTATCTGGAACATGTTAAATTCGGCCTGGAGACAGATAATCAAGCCTTAAGCTGGGTCTTAGGTAGGCCGCGTCGTACTGGTCGTATAGCCCGTTGGGCCATCCGTATTTCTGCCTTCCAGTTTGATGTTAGACATATCAGAGGTACCGAAAATGTTGTTGCTGATGGACTCAGTCGTATGTTTTCAAACGACGTTGAGAACCATGAACCGGTCGACCGTTCATCACCTCCCGAGTCCACACTATTTGATGTTAATGCCATCTTAACTGATGCCCCCATGCTCTTTAGGGATATCGAGAAATACCAACATGAAGATCCGACGCTGGCTCCGATAATGGAAACCCTTTTATTCTGGGGAACATGTCGTCCCTTATGTTCTGAGGAATGGTGTTTTATGTTGCCCTTCGAGGCATGACAAGATGATGAAGGTTGTCGTTCCAGCTGTCCTTGTGCCTATGATCTTCAAATACTATCATGAGACCCCATTGGGGGGGCATCTGGGAATATTTAAAACTCGTGAAAAGATTCGTGAAATGTTCATCTGGAAAGGTATGGACGGTGAAATCCGTGAACTTGTAAAAGCTTGTAAATCTTGTTTGCTCAGTAAACCCACCATGTCCACCAAGGTAGGCCTTTTGTCTTCGCATCAAGCATCGCGCCCCATGGAACGCCTGTATATTGATTATGTAGGACCCTTCCCCCAGTCGAAGGGAAATGCCAACAAATTCATCTTTGTATGTGTAGATGGTTTTACCAGATTTTCCTGGTTATTTCCGACTAAGCTGGCTACCGCTCAGTCCACCATTACTTGCCTAAATTCTATTTTTGCTTCTTTTGGTCCGTGCCAATATATTGTATCTGATAATGCTAAGGCTTTTACATCTAATTTATTTCGTAAATTCTGTTTTGACTTATCCATCTCTCATGTAACTACTTCTGCTTATTACCCTCAACCATCTCTGGCTGAACGGGTTAATCGTAATCTCAGGTCCGCACTTATTGCCTATCATCATGATGATCATTCCAGGTGGGACACGTCCCTGCATTGGTTAGCTTTTGCTTTGAATTCGGCGGTTCATGAATCACATAAATTTACTCCAGCTTCTTTGATGTTCAAGTTTGTTCCCAACTCGCCGCTCTCTAACCTCTGGTCTCTGAGTGACATTCTACCCGAGACAATAGATCCGGATAATATTAAAGATCTTTGGAAGAAGGCTAAAGCCAATCTTAAGGTATCTCATGAAAAGGTTAGGGAAAGGTATGATCGTGGACGGAGACCCACCACTTTGAAGGTAGGTGACCAGGTGATGGTCAAGAACTTTGTTCCCGCGGGCAAGCTTGCCCCCAGATTTCATGGGCCTTGTATCATTCTCGATTTTCTTACGCCAGTTACGTTGTTAGTAAGCAATCCAGCCACCGAGAGGATATTTAGGGTTCACCTGTCACAGGTGAAACCGGTGTAATTTCCGTGTTAACTTGCTTCATATTATTTTGAAAGGAATATGAAGGTTATATATTTTTTTTGAGTTTCACTTTTAAGGCTTTCTGCCCCTTCTATAATATTTTGTTTTATATGTAAGCATTTGTGTGAAACCTCCCCCGATTTGTTAAACTGCCATCCTGTCCTTGCCTCGGCCATTACCACGCTCCCGTCTCCTGCTCCAATACACACTGTGGCTGAATTATATTAAATGCCATGGACATCTGCACGCCGCTGACCCCTCAACCTCTTCACCAAGCCTGTGCCCTCAAAAAGATGATGGTCCAGCACAATTCTGCCGCCTAGCTTTAATGTTTCAGTGCCCCCGCAGCCGCGCGGCGCCGTGCAGCAACTGGGGCAGAGGACGGGCCCCCTCTTCTCCAGCGAGGACGTCAGGTGCACGGCGAGCCGGAGCTCTCCTCCCGGCCAAGGCTGATGCGCGGCGCACGACCTGCTACTTGCCCGCAGCCTGTATATGTTCACCGCGGGCGCGGCGTGTTTCAACACTCTGCTCCCCTCATAGTGCGGGCGAGCGGTATCTCAGGGTACTTGAGGGGTCCGAGCGGCCTCCCTTTGGACGCAAGCTGCAACGGCCGGTCTGGCCATTCAACTTAATCAACATCAACTACATGGACAGTTACGATAAGCAATGACTACACTTGGGAATTCCACAGCAATATTTGGTGGCAATTGCAAAATTTTCTTCACCTCTAAGTATTAAAAGTTTATCTTCAGAAATTCAACTTCTACAAATATAAAGACTTTACTTCACCTGCAACAACAAAATTTTGAAACTGAATCAAACCAAATTAAGAAATCTTATAAATGCTTCTGCAATCAATCTTCATATCCACAGCATAACTTGGACCTTGTTTCAAACAGATTTCATGTGTCACCCCTGGAGGTACTTTTGGGGGGGGAGGTCTGTACCGGGCGGTACACCTCCACGCCGCTAATTTAAAATTTGCGCCAGTTGAAACTCCTCTGCTGGAGGAAGTCTGAACTTTATATACGCTATTAATTCGCTACCTTCTCAAAAGATGTCACCACGTGGAAAATTTTGAGTTTTGGAACTGTGTCATTTTTGATGTGTTTTTGTTTTGCTTGAAGTAAGAAGTGTGAACTTTCTCTTCTAGAGGACACTACTGAAGATCAACAATAGTGCACCCTAGTGCGAAGTCAAAGAACTATTTTGTTGGAGAAATTTTTATTTTAAATATTTGTCTTTGCTAAATTTTTTTCAGTTATTGGTTAAGTTGGCTGTATACCCCTCTCTTTCCCCTTGTTTTGCATTTAACCAATCCCGAATTTCTGTTATTAATTTCTGACCAATCGTAGGTATCTTCCCCCAACTTGAATATGTTGCTGTATCCTACCCAATAAAAAGTTTGTGGGAGGGTGTTTTCATTCCCCTGACACCTAGAACCTTCCGCGAGAGGATATAAACTGCTGATTTTAGGGTCTCCGGGCCACTTCTGTTCCATCTTTCAGTGTATTAAGTACATAGCAGGAGGCGGGAAGCGCCTCTTTCCTCGGCAGCGGTCAACAACAAGGTAATGGCCGATTAATAACTTCTTTCTTTGCTTGCTCAGCAGTTTAACTCTCGGGGCGGGTTCTAAGCGTTCCACCATGTAACCTTTTCCTAAATGTAACTACTCTTTTCATATATTCTCTTTTAAAGCTACATACTGGGATAGAGAGTGCTAACCCTCTCGAGCTCCCACTCATATTGTTTTGAGGTGAACTTATTTTTCTCAACCTATTCTCGTTAACGTTAAACAAATTGTTCTTTTCTTAAGTCACCTCTTTAGTATGGGATTAGCCCTGGTATTATCGGCCTAGTGCCAAGTAGGTCTTAATCAAAGTGTATTAGGAGTGCAAGTTCGCCTCCTCTCAAATTGTTCCCTTAGAGGTCATTTAATTAACCTTCTTTTCATTTTATAGACCTCAGTAGATTGGGTATTTTACCCCTGTGTTTATGTCCGTTGAGAACAACTTGAAGGTGGAGTTTGGTGTGGCCTGGGAGAGGCTTAAATTTGAGAGCGAGTGGCTCTTTTGAAAATTGAGTGTTGTATGCCTCGTGGAGGCTTTTCAGTGTAATTTGGAGCTAGGGCTCCTAGGCATGAATGGGGTTTTCTTCCCCTCTGTTGAAACTTGTGTTTGGAGGTAAAACTGAGCTGATTGCCCAGGCATTGTGTTTTCAGGGCTCGAAGCCCAAATCCTGTAAATATTGTAACTACCCTTTGACTTGCTACTTTGTACCTGCCATGCTTGTTATTTCTTTGTTTTTGAAAAGAAAATATAACCTGGTTAAATTTTAATTAATTTTACTTTAGTAGCTTGAGACCCGTTCACCACCCCGCACCTTCTTTCACGCATAACTACCACAAAAACACGGTAACAATAATAATAATAATAATAATAATAATAATAATAATAATAATAATAATAATAATAATAATAATAATAATAATAATAATAATGAAAATAAAGTCTAAATATGATGTTCGGACACAAAGTAGACAACAAACTTAGCTTTTCTTAAAAATTAAATGATGTTTTTACGTTACCTCGATTCGTCGTCCTCGCCATTGCTTGCTAGGTAAATCACAAATCTATCTTGGTTGCTATCCGTGTCAGGTTTTATGTACTTCTCTTCTACTGTGTGTCGAACACATGAAAACCAGCTCGTTCACACAGAAGTTAACACACGCTAGCACTCAACTTGGGGTAACACTAGTTTTTCTAATATAGGACTTCAGATGAGACCAGATCATTTCTATGGAGTTTAAGATATAGTGATATGTAGGGAGTCGCAACACTTCATGTCCGCATGAGGTTGCGATCTCCACTACATTGTACCTTTTACTGATAATGGCTGATACTGTATGAGTTCCTGCAACATAACTGCGTTGATGGGCATAAGTTTTAGCACGGGAATGTTATTGTACACAATGAACATAGTAATCTCCTTGATATTTCTGTTCATAGAAGGAAACTGAATCACCTGCCATGAATGTTGATTTGCGTTTTTCATCACGAATACGCATTTTCGGTTACATGGTAGGTTCTATACAAGGTGGAACCTAAACCAGTTTCCGAAATATTTAGCTGCCATGGTATTCAGTTTTGCAGTCTCCAATGATTTTAGGTGACAAATAATGGCAATTCTTCACCCAGCCCCCAATGCTCCCAGCATGCCACACCATAAAACGCTTGTCTCACTATATTGGTGACTCCAATATGCAATTACAAGTGCCATCATCACACCCTTTCTTCACAATTGTGTGAGTGTCGTACCATGTTTCATCTAGATAGACGATTTGTACGATTTTCGTTTACTAAGCGAATGGAAATTTGATTCACTCACATGATAGCATATTAACTTCTGAATTGGCTCCATGGCCTGATAAACTGTAGGAATTGGTTACTCGGGACGTACTTTCCTAAAACACTTTGCTTACGAGCGCAAGTAAACTGAAGGGACTGAAGTAGGTACACAATGAAACCAAGTGCTGGAGTAGGAAGAGAGAGTGGAGGGATGGGAGTTTTTCGTGGAATTTAACGAACAAACTTCTCTAATCTTCATTCCTTTCGAAATCTTTCTACTCCCAGTAATCTGGCTCTCAATATACCGTATCGCAGGCTGAATTTCTTCATTCCGCCACTCAATCTCGTTAGGTACTACTTCGAATTATCCAAAAATAATCGAGTTAAAATTGTTTAATATCGCAATGGATAGCAATGCTAAGGGATTGCGCCTTAAGTTCGAATTATTCACGATCTCGAATTATAAACAATCGAATTAACAAAGTTCAGGAAATGAATCTCTAATCGATGGCATTATTCGTTTAGAAAAAACAACACCTGCAGAAATCTCTAATAAAAGCAAAAATTGAAACCCACAATACCGTAAAATTAAAACGATACGGAATGAAGGAAACAAGGTAACCGCTGTAGCTAATGTAGCTTATCCTACAATCCACAAGTGAGTATTCGACAGAGAGCAAGTGAATCTGGAGTATATCCTCTATCAATTTATACCATGTACGACAACGGCTGCAAGGCAAAAAGCGTTTTACAAGTGTCCTATCGATATCGACAGTATATTGGTCACTTCTACTTCAGATTAATCAACTTCGACTATACAATGACACGGCACTTGCTCTGTTTCTGTGATACTCATCCTCAATCAAAATTTAGGACATTTAGGATCCCAGACTTGGTTCTATAATTAAAATGCAAAATAATTCGAGGTTGTATCAGTGATTACTCTTCATAGAGGTAAAGCAACGTAATTTTTACTCTTTCAGCATATTTTAATATATAAAAGTATTCCACCCAATATCCTAGAGTCTGATTCTAATTAATGCTGAAATTATTAATATATTAATGCATTTGAGCAAAACCTCAGATTTCACATAATAACTTTGTATCCTCGACAGGAAGTAGTAACCCAGCAAAAATATTTTCGAGCACTGTAAACTCACGGCCACCTCGCTCAAGTGGTTTAGTGGAAGATATATATTAATCTCTGGTTGTAAATTATCCCGATACGAGAAGCGAACAATAATGATGCCCTAGTTTTTAATTACTCAGAAAAGAAGTTGGTTCAGTTTTATGTAATACAACATTTTGGTTGAGAGTCCAGACACCTTTGTTAATTGGAGTATGCGTTTCATCTTATATGTCTTGACGTAGTCATTATCATATTTTTCAACGCCCTTTTAGCGCGTAAATATGTAAGCAAACCTACGTATTTAAAATACCGGTACCTATGATCATTTGGAGAATATTTAACGAGAAATCAGATCAGAGAGGAGGGTAAACACTGCCAACAGTTAATTAATGGATTATCTTTCCTTGAAAGTTATCACAGCACACATCTACGCCAACACGCGTGTACTACCCGGGTAGTAGGGCAACTGTCAACACGCTACCCAGGGTGCATCATTTCGATATCAAAAATATGTCACTCCGCGAGGTTAATATTACAGTACCCTGAGTTCACAATTCTTCACACGTTTAAAACTCCACGGACGTCTATAATGACACTCCGGGAAATAATATTCTGCGGAATGATTCGATGACTATTAATTAAGTGCCAGGCGATTCTAAGTCATACTTCCTAGCGTAGAAACAAAATGCCGACCGAATTACTACGCCGCGTGATCTTCATTGTCTCACAAAGGCGGGATTGCGTATGAGAGGTCATATGTGGGTCTGTCTCGGAAATTGCCGCCTCCTCGTATCACCTACTACGCTTTCAAGTTTCACCGTGACCATCTCGTTTTCGCTCCTCCTGTCTAGATTGGATGTTCTAATCACGTACTCTCTTGCGATGACCCCAAGTACAGCAAACAGATCGTGCTCAAAAATGTTTTTGCTAGGTTACTACTTCCTGTCGAGAAAACGAAGTTTTGTATGCGAAATACTGAATAATGCTACTCTTATGTTAATTACAAATCTTAATGCAAATCATGGATTATTAATGGTGCAGTATTAGTGGTAACTCACTTAGGCGAGTACTCCATCACTGCTAAATTCATTCACTCCGATAAAACTGTGCTCAAACCCCACAATAACCTCACACCTTCCGATCCAATTGTGTCTTTCAAAATGCCAAGAAAAGAATTCCCAATAAAAGTTGCCTTCACTGTGACCATTAATGAATCACAACTTCGGACGCTTCATAGGGCAGGATTGCATTTACCAGAACCTGTTTTCTTGCATGGAGAGTGATACGTGGCTTTTTCACGAGCTCGTAGATTCGGTGATATTTATGTTTGTATCAAAGACACATACAGCCAAAAAGTAAATTATCTTCTCATTATAACTGTTTTTAAAGAAGTTTTGTAAAGTAAAGAATTTGAAACCAAAATTCACATCTGACGAAGATAATATCTATTTTTAATAACTATTTTTTTAGATATTTTACCATTATACTATAATGACATTTTAAAACGAGACAGATATGTAACAATATTCTTTAAAATAAAATACTTTAATTAATAAATATTTACATTTAATTATTTCCACATATTACCATTCAGGGCGCGTGTGAGAACGGACTTTACTGCTTACTCTTAACGGCTAAGAGTAAAAATGCGGCTTGTAATTATATTCTCTGGTTTTGCTTCAAGAATCATCCACAAAGCCTATGTATCCGAATGCCATGATGTCATGGATTATTAATTAATGTACATTGTATTTACTTATTAATCCGTTTATACTGCAGGGTTAGTTTTTCCGTCGGAGTCAGCGAGGGATCCAACCTCTACCGCCCCAAGGGCAGTGTCCTGGAGCGTAAAAGACTTTTGGTCAGCGGGTTAAACTGGGGAGGAGGACCAGTACCTGCCCAGGCAGCCTCACCTGCTATGCTGAACAGGGGCCTTGTGGGAGGATGTTAATATCGGAAGGGATAGACAAGGAAGTGGGAAGGAAGTGGTCACGTCCTTAACTTGGGTACCATCGCGGCTTAAGCCTGTTGGTGAAGTGGGAGACAACAGTAAACCACTTCGAGGATGCTTGAGGAGGGAATTGAATCCTCCCCTACTCAGTTGACCTCCCGAGGCTGAGTGGATCCCGTTCCAGCTATCTTACCACTTTTCAAATTTCGTGGCGCAGCCGGGAATCGAACCCGGGCCTCTCGGTGTGGCAGCTAATCACACTAACCACAACACCACAGAGGCGGATATTAATACATTTATTTATTTATTTATTTATTTATTTATTTATTTATTTATTTATTTATTTATTTATTTATTTATTTATTTATTTATTTATTTTGGCCCAAATCTAGGTCATCAGGACTGTTTATGTGGATGTTTCATAATCGGGGCGGGACGAGGACATAATGGTAGGGGGTTTGTACCCGCTGTTAGTGCAGTAAGTACTCGAATAGATGGCCTTCTGCACAAATGCACATTTTTAGCACGCCGTTGAACTGGCAGTCAGGCTCGTTGTAGCATGGTAGGTGTTACGGATTCACAGGTTTTCGTAATAAGGTTTCGAAGACTTTCAGGATTTTCCGGCTGCTTCAAATAGCCTAATAGGAAGAAATCCAGTGGCGTCAAATCGGGTGACCTGGCAGGCCAGGTGATAGGTTCTCCTATTCCTATACATCAGCCGGGGTGTGTAACTTTCAGGTGCAGTAGTTGCTAACATCTGGTGACATGTGAGTAGGAGGTCCGTCGTGTTAATACCACATGGTTACCAGCTCCCCCAGGGGTACATCATCTAGCAACAATGGTAGTTGGTCTGAAGAAACTGTAGTTTCCGGGCCCCTGTCAAATGATCTTCAAAGAAGTTCGGTCCAATGGACGTAACTGGAGCCTTTCTAACAGGAATTGTTAGAGAAAATAACGAAGTTATATCGAACATCGCTCCTCCCTCCTAAACGTATTAAATACCTGAAAGCTTTGCGTTAAATAATTACAGTTCTACAGACATCACAATAAGCACATATAATATAATTTTTACGCACTGATGTACACTCATCACCAATTAAATTGGAGATAGCTGCCGTAGAGGGTAAATAGCACTGTGCTCGGCCTGGCTAATGTAATAGGAGGATGCGCATGTAACAGCGTGAACGTAAGACCTTGTGCGGGGTGTATGAGTAACAGTTGACTACAGGATGGGTAAGATACGAGACTTCAGCGCATTTGATCGCGATCAGATTGTCGGTGCCAGACTCCATCTCTGAAGTCATGTAGGCACAGCGCTTTTCAGTGGCCACTGTATCAAGAGTGTACTGTGAGGACGTGGATTCAAGCAAAACCATTGTAACCAGGGTCAACTATTGTGGTGTACGATGCATTGATAACAGGGATCGCCATTGGCTAGATTAGATCGTAAGAGTGAATATAAAGAGGACACAATGGAGAAGATCATTCGTCAATTAAATATCGGGCAACAACGACGTGTAAGGATTCATACACTCCATGTCCATCCCCTCAACATGCGGTACAGCAACAAGAATCACACTAGAGTACCTCTGCTCAACACCCGTCACAATACACAACGACAGACATGAAAGAGGTACACCGCCATGGACGCTCGAAGCATGGAAAGCATGGTGGAGTCGGGGTAGCAGTTGGCACATGACAATGACTGGGTAAGAAGGCGTGTGAGCCACATGAGACCGTGAGACCGTCTTGCTAGCAGGGTGCAGTTTTGGCCGGTGGTGGTTTCGTCGTATGGGTACTATTCACGTGGAAGTAAATAGGATCCATCGTACATCTGACAACGCCCTTTGCCGACGAAGGTTGGCTGATTATGTTTATATCTTTGTTCGCCTTCAGCAACCTCCAGGCGACCTGTGCCTACATTTAAATAAATGCTCCAGCCCATCGCCATCGAACTATGACTGATTGGTTCGGCGAGCGCTCCATAGATATGAAGATGCTTGCATTCCTCCGAGGATCACCATTTTAAATCCCATTGAAGATAGGTGGGGTGCTATCGAGAGGAATGTGAGTACCCAAGATCTTGCTGGGACCAATGTTTGTGGATTATGGGAGGCTGCGCCACGATAATGGATCAGCATGTCTCACCCAACGCATCCGGTGTCCTTTGGAGTCCATGCCACGCCGGATCGCATCCATCCCAAAGGTGAAATGAAGAGCACCATGCTACTGTAATTCAATTGCTCATGAGTGTACTTGACCTTGCATTAATGGCAACACAAACATCCAAAATTAGTGAATAACATCAAAAAACAATGTAATCGAATCCTCTTCGTAGTGACGTCAATCAGTTGGCATATGTCAAAGCCTTAGGAAACTTGCAACACTCAATTATAATCCAAGTATTTAGACTGATGTTCTCACGGCCCATAATAGTAGACGTGATAATCAATCGACATGACGAAATTCCAAAAGATTATCATGTCTATGATACAAATAGTATGTGCATCGGTCAACTACCAGCTTCCTGTTGTGCCCATTGAACATCATTATATAACGTTAATAATTTTCAGAGTTCCTAATTGTGACGTATTACACGCACTATTAATTCTTCCGTTATGAACTTCGAATTAATGTCCTTCATTCGTTCCCAACGCGAAGGAGTCTATAAGTCAGGCATGTTTATGCCCCTAAACATTCCAGCCTTGCAGCCGTGAAGAATAAGTGTTTTATATTACTGATGAGAACGCCTGATATATGTATGTGACGTAATCTACCAACAGAATACATTTTCATCAGATTCCGAGCGTGTCTATTGATCTGTGCTTTCCAATGAGTTGTCCCCGATTATCTACTGCTCTCAAGAAAACTCAGTTAATGTTTTGCAACACACCTCCCCATCGTTGCAGTTGTTGATAAATCTTCTGTCCGGGGGCACTACATAGCTCTATAATGTAGTGAAGGTGCAAAATATTTGGTAACAGAAGTAACTGTTCGCCGTAAACTGTTATATCAAACGTCGTGGGATATTAGCATCTAACTTAGTGTTACGGGACGTCACCACCCTGGGATGGAGGAGTGGAGCTGATAGTATCATTCGATGAGTCAAGATACGTTTTCCATCGGGGTTATGCTAGTGTTCGCATTTGCCAGAAATCCAATGTGTCCACAGGCCCCAGCTCTTAACAGGGCACCAAGCAGGTTAGGTGTTGTTTCAAGCTGAGGAGGGTTGTATATATATGGTATGGTTAGGGTCCACTGGTCCGTCAAACCATACCATTGAGTGGTGACCGAAGGAAAGCCTCCCTTGTTCAACCTTTGGATCCCTCCATTGGTTTCATGCATCCATTTAACGAGGTGAAATCCCAACAAGTATAGTGTGTCATTGCACCAAGGATGTCCAGGGCTACCTCGTGGAGAATTCTGAGAATAAAAAGAAATTCTGTGGCTACCGCATTTACTCGACATGAACTCAGCCGATTATTTTATAGAAGCATGGTAGAGAGCCCATTTGGTACTCAGGATCTCGCACTGAAAAAGAATGAAGGTACTGTGGGAATTTGTCCTGACCACGTGGCTTAATATGTTTTTATTTCTGTAAACTGTACTGCATCGAGTAACTGCACCCTTCTTGGCTAAATAGGGCACTAAATTTTCTAAAACACGTTGACCTTTTGGTATTTGGATGATCTCCTTGAGATATGACATAATCTACTACCCAACACTTTCCTTTAGAAAGGCTGAGAAACATGATAAAATTCAACACTTCCGATAGTCACTAAAACTTTAGGAATTTGAACCGCTGATTTGCAAAGGTTGCAGCAAATCGTTACGGAAATATCTTTGAAACGAAATATAAATAGGACTGTATCGTAAGAAATTTACAGCTCATTTCTTATTTATGCAGGTCGTGAGTGACTGTCTTGAATACAGTATGATAAATTTTCAAAGTTTTTAAAACTGTCTTCAATTGATTACAAAGTTATAGACATGTGAAGACACGAAAACTATGCAGGTTATCTTGCAGAATTTATGCACCCTCTAAACACATGGAGTTGATAACTCCCATTTCGCTCCTCGCCAAGTAGTGTTTTAACTCGTTACACTTCATTCTATGCCGATGCAGTTGCAGATACGAATATTTACCTCACCGTAATGAATGCATGTTAATGATCTTCCCTATTTCTGCCTAAATACCATCTAATCTCACTGTTTGTGCATCACTGAATGACTACTAATAGCTTAGTTAATGAATTTAGTACCACATGCACACTCAACGTAATTAACGGCACTTATTTTAGGTATATTTACAAGCTCCGATTACTACGATGAAGCTGATGGTAATTGCTTGGAACATATACCGTAATGACTAAAGAAAACACCTCGTATTCTACAGATGTCGAAATAACTTAGCTGTGAGTACATAGGCTATGAATATTCTAAAACAATGGGTGCTACGTTAGCACTTTCCCACGCTTTTGGCGGGAAATTTTGAATTTTTGCTCAGTCAGCATTTTATTGGTGCAGGCAAGGTCACTGACCCATAGTCAATGACGTCATGATAACGTCAAATCTTACCTACGGCGGCAGTCCTAACCTCACGTAGTTTAGGTTATGACGTCACGATGACGTCCTAACCTAACTTGCAAACACGGACGCTAACCTAACTGCATTGGGTGAGGTTAGAGACCGAGGTTTAGTTTTGGGATGGTGGACAGGTTCCTCTCCTCCCTCCCACGGGTCTACCTCCCAGCCTCTTACCGAAAATAGGGGAAGGGAGAGAGATTGCTCTCTCTCTCCCAGAGGACCACCTCCCAGCCCTCGACAAAAAATATTGCCGGCTTCTAAGTCACGCATAACCACCTTCCTTGCGGAATGTGGCGAAGAGTCGTCCTCCTCATTGTCTGTTTTTGTGTTGTCGTGCGGGTGGTTATGTGGGAGGAATGCTAGTGCGCCTGCGCAGGCGGGGACACTAGAGAGCAATCTCGCTGCGACTTCGTGAGTTACTGTAAATAAATTAGTGTCAGATCGCTTTAGAGAGGGATTAGCTAGTGCGTGTGGAGGGTACATAGCAATCTATCAGCTTGCGGAAGAAAGAAGAAGTGTTGAGGTACACTCTGAGGGCGAGTTTGCGAGTTACTGTAAAACAAATGGAAAAAACTGATGACTCACGCACTCTGTTAGCCGCGGAGGTAAGTATGATTGCGAGATGCCGTCTGCTTCCATCTCTTACAAGAGAAAGGGGGATATCGTAGTGTTTATCTAACGCCCCCTACCCAAAGCGGTCGGATTACACTATAGTCGCCTAACCACGGTCCTAAATTTGAGACCCCCCTAGTGGACCCCTTTTAGTCGTCTCTTACAAGAGGCAACGGGATATAGTTGGGGACAAAACATGACGGCCTCAGTTCCTAGAAGCGAGCTGGAAGCCAGTAGTCAATCACACCCTGCACCCTGCTGAGTTAATGAGTTCTAAGTGATCCTTGTTTGTTTTGGAGAGGCTGCCAAACCACTTTCTTCCCGACTCTCTGTAGTATTTACCCTTTCTTCTCGTAGTGTGCAGTAGCCGATTTGGCAACTCTGGCTGCAGTAGATGTAGTAAATCCCATAAGTCTCTAATAGACACCCAGCTGCCGCTGGAAAGTAGTGCTGTGAGGCGAGGTCGTCATGATTTGTCCCCAACTATACTACGGGTGTTATTCTTCTACATCAGTAGAATAATGCATGGAAAAATGTCTCACTCTGGCGTATAAAATAGGCAAATGAAAGTGATAGGAAGAGCATCTTGCCACAAAACATTATATTTTGTGGTTCGTTAAATCATCAAGTAAGCAAAAGAGAAAGTGAAATTAAAACTGTATAAAACTGTCATCAACCACGCTCCTGATACGAGAGCCCCTTGGGAAGCGACCTCTTTTAGTCACCACTTACAATAGGCAGGGGTACTTTTAACAGTTGTTGAGCTGGGTTTCGAACACTCGTCTACACAGCTGTCTGTACAATGCTGCGTAAACTGTGTCAAAATATGCATGCTTCTGTTTAAATGTTATAGTAGTGCCGTGAATCGAACACAGCTTTCTAGCAGATAGCAGATAGCAGATAATTATACGATAATTATACTATACAAGCGGATATAATATTATGTTCATGTTTAGTAACGGAAAAACACACAAATATGGCTCTCTTGCAATTGAATATCAGGATGGAAGGCAAGTTCTCTTCCTGCACACACATATAAGCTCACGTCTTGCTGATAGTTAGTGTAATGGTTGTCCATGTTATATAAATACATGGACAAGAAGAAAGAAAGAACAAAAGGAAGGAAGAAGTGCCCTAACTCTTCTAGTTTAGGGTACTAGATACAACTGATCAGGAAAATTGTTGATGTAAGTTATGTTTACTCGAATTATAAGAACGACGGACGATAAAATATTGGACGGTCCCGGAGGGTCGTTAAAGACAGCTTTTAATAACACGTTTCACGATCATGAAAAGTGCTTCATAGAAGGGAAGTCGATAAGAATCTCTTTTAAGAGTTGTACTCTTTATATTAGTGGTGGGTAGCGCCTACATGGCGGTATATGCCAGTGAAGAGAACATAAAGAAGCGAGAATTTGGCCTAGGAGGAGATGTTCTCTAAAACATCATCGAAGACATAATCAGTTTGAAAAAAACTATATCAATTTTTAGAAATACTGAAAATCTTACCTGCTACCGGTACTATATAAGAAAGCAGAACGGAGTATAGTAATAATAATAATAATAATAATAATAATAATAATAATAATAATAATAATAATAAGGATGGAGCTGGCATTCAGACTATGTCATGACACCTATAAGTCCAAGTCTCTCTCAATTCAGGCCAAGTTAAAACATTACTGCACAGTGGTTAGAACAGAGTGCCTTTATGGAGCAGAAACCTTGACGAGGATGGCTGACCCAGTCCTTGAAAAAAGAGAAAGAAGATTCTTGCGAAAAATCTTAGGCCCTAGAAAGTCGACGAGTGACCCAAACACATTCCGGTTAAGATCGAATTTGGAGCTCTACAAGACAGTAGAAAGAATCACGACTGTGATGAGAAAAAGGAGACTGACGTTTTATGGACATATCAAAAGAATGAACCCTGAGAGATTGACCAACAGGATACTTCTTCTGCAGGAAAGGTGGAAAAAACAACCGGGATGGCTTACACACGTGCACAATGACTTGGCAGAAATAGGTATCAAGGAGGAGGATATAAAAGAAAGGACATCATTTAGGAAGAAGGTTGCGGGATTGAGGGATGCGTCTGAAGAGCAACATGCGAAGCCACGGAACATCTCGGTGGAAGAACGAGCAAGAAGAAGTCAAAGACTCAAGAATCTTTGGCGAGAGTGTATAGAGAAGGGTATCAGTCTGCGTGACAGAAGGAAGATTGTGTAAACGTGGCCCACAGGTGGCCGTATCGATTAATAATAATAATAATAATAATAATAATAATAATAATAATAATAATAATAACGATAAACGTTCATACCCTACTAATCACGTGTACGGTTTTGAAGATGCCTAGACCGAGCTCGATAGCTGCAGTCGCTTAAGTGCGGCCAGTATCCAGTATTCGGGAGATAGTAGGTTCGAATCCCACTGTAGGCAGCCCTGAAAATGGTTTTCCGTGGTTTCCCATTTTCTTACTAGGCAAATGCTCGGGCTGTACCTTAATTAAGACCACGGCCGCTTCCTTCCCACTCCTAGCCCTTCCCTGTGCCATCGTCGCCATAAGACCTATCTACGTCGGTGCGACGTAAAGCAACTAGCAGAGAAGATGCCTAGCTGCTGGAACTTTGTCCCGCAGGAATTCTTTTACGTTCTAGCAGACAAGATGCTGGTTGATTTGAGCACATTCATAGTAGTAGTAGAGTGAGCCAGGCTGGAACACACCATCTCAGACTTCTGCCATCCGAGCCACTTAGCCCCGCGGGAAGGAACCAATACGACGGAAGTAATGTCAGTAAAGTATTATAATGTTCCTAGGCTTCCAGAACATGTGATAATATACTAACTACCAATCCGCTGAAATTATATTACTTCAGTGACCATTCGCATTAAAATGGTCAACTGAGCAAAATATTATTTCGAAAGGGAGGTGTTGATCAAGTAGATGATCGCGTGTTCAGCTATCGGTCAAGAGTAGGATTAGATTGCTGGATATCATGTCACCGGTCGGTGGGACGGAGAATTGGAACTACAGTGTGTTTAGAAAAGTAAATTTTAAAGTTTTTGTATGGCTTATCTGAAGGATTTCATTTTTGCTTGTAATATTTTGAGAAATGAAGAAATAAGAACTCTGGATTCTGCTGGAATATTTTTTTTTTATGTAACTGAAATATGTTTGTAATTTTTTTTAAATATGGAAACATCACGATAATATGGAACTGTAAATGAACATGGCAAGATACGAGAATTGTTTTCGAAGTGATTTTTTTTTGTATGTAAATTTTATGTAATTTATAATTTAAATTAATGTCAGCAAGGGTGTAACTTGTCCAAAGGTTGATTTGATGTTTGTAATGTGATTTAAAAATGTAAAAGGTTATTTAAATTGAGTCACCCTGTACCACACGTGTGGTTTCCAATGATGAAATTTTGGTGTTGTAATTGTAATGTTCCAGAACTTGTGCAATTGCTAACGATGTTAAAATGACCATTTATGGTCACGAGATTTCCTATTGGCAAAAAGGTCCAGGAATCTAGGGTAAGTTTGATCTTATTGGTTAATTGTAATCGGGCCATTTCCGGCCTTGTGGCCGGCTTCGTAAAATGATGCGTGAGCTCGGCGTCAATTTCCATCCGACCGCCCAAGCGAGCGTTCGCGCTCGAGGGCTACTACCCTCGGGAGCTCCATCTTTCCGCGGTAAGTGTTATTTCAGTGTTTTTGCAATGTTATTCTCAATGTTTTCT
Organism: Anabrus simplex; assembly: GCF_040414725.1. Taxonomy (NCBI): domain Eukaryota; kingdom Metazoa; phylum Arthropoda; class Insecta; order Orthoptera; family Tettigoniidae; genus Anabrus; species Anabrus simplex. The sequence continues at coordinate 791,360,157 of NC_090266.1, read as the reverse complement.
GGTTTCGTTTCATTTAGTTTAATTGCTTTTGTGTTTCATTATTTCTTTGTTTAATGTCATATTAAAAGTTTAATTTAATGTGTCCGAGTTTACACTAGGTTCCAATTGCCGTAGTTTCAGTTCTTTGGTAAAACTTTACTTCCCGCAGCCCAACGTTTATAACATTATAGGGAAGTGAAAATAATGTAAATCTTACTTGGAATTCCTTTTAGAGGAGAGATGTGTTCATTGCCATGTCTAGGAACCCACCAGCCCGCCCCGAGAAATATATTTACTTTTATAACCTAATAAAGAGCAGTAGCCGCCATCGTCCATGGCTCAAATAGTTTCTTGCATTCTCATTGGTCATGGTGAACGGAATGTGACGTCATTGCCATCAATGCTGATAAATACATTGCGTTACCAACCCCGGCTGAATAAAAGCACAAACAAAAAACCACCATGTAAAATTACAATGCGGCTTTAACCGTCCGGACCAATGGTCTTGTCCAGGTCTTATCCTAACCGTCCGCACGGCAAGAACCAGTCCAGACCAATCGTGTTTCCACATGAAACTAGAGGCGTAGGGCCGCTTCGCGGCTTCTAACCGTCCAGACCAATGGCCTTGTCCACGGCAAGAATCCTAACCGTCCAGACCAATGGCCTTGTCCACGGCAAGAATCCTAACCGTCCAGACCAATCGTCTTGTCCACGGCAAGAATCCTAACCGTCCAGACCAATCGTCTTGTCCACGGCAAGAATCCTAACCGTCCAGACCAATCGTGTTTTCACATGAAACTAGGGGCCTAAGGCCGCTTCGCGGCTTCTAAACGTCCAGACCAATGGTCTTGTCCACGGCAAGAATCCTAACCGTCCAGACCAATCGTCTTGTCCACGGCAAGAATCTTAACCGTCCAGACTAATCGTTTTGCCACCAGCTATAGAAGCACCTCACTCATTAGTTCCTCCGTACAGAGGTTGGCAGCTCTGAGCATAGCTTCACAACATCCTTCCCGAGAAGGCCGCGAGCGTGTAAACAAACGACAGTCGTTCCGCGCGCAGCTGAATGTAGCGAGTGCTGGGCTGCGAGAAGTAAAGCATTGATAATTCTTTCATCCATTAAATGCTTTCGGTTTAAACTATACCGTTAATGTAGCATCACCTTCTTTGTTAAATCAAATTTTATGTTAAGTTACTTAAGTATGTCTTGTTTCCGTGTCGTGGAACTGTATTTTGTAAAACTTTCTTGTCATTTTTAATATAGTTGAGCTAGAGGGTGTTTCTTGTAAGTCTTTTCTCCCCATAACGTCATACGTTCGCATGGACCTCATAGATAGGGCTTCCCAGCACGTTCCACTATCCTGTCTTAGTTGTCATTTTTAGGCCTGTAAGTGTTCACTGTATTTGGTTTATATGAATTCTCCGCCACTGCGTCATTTTCCTATCTCATTATCATTATTATTTCTATATTATTATTATTATTTATGTGTAACTGTAGTGTTCCGAAACTAGCGGTTACAATATACTAACTACCAATCCGCTGAAATGATATTACTTCAGTGACCATTCGCATTAAAATGGTCAACTGAGCAAAATATTATTTCGAAAGGGAGGTGTTGATCAAGTAGATGATCGCGTGTTCAGCTATCGGTCAAGAGTAGGATTAGATTGCTGGATATCAGTTTAGTAAACATTTAGTTTTCCAAGTTGCAAAAACAACCGAATGTCTCATTTTCCAGTTTTGGAACTTTTGATGTAGTAGGATACTTAACTGGCTTTTTACCATATATATTTAATTGTTTTTATAAATTACATGAGAAGAAAACAACACACGATATTAAAACAGGAAACAAATAATAACCATCACTGATAATATCCTCTTGAAAGATTATGTTCTTCATTGGGTTGTAATGCCGTTTTGCCCTTTGTTAATCACTGTTGACGTTACTTATATAGTTTAATACACTGTTTAGATAAACTATATCAGTTTGACATGAGAGAAAAAGTAAGTTAACCATAAATAAAAATAATGTAATATGTCAGAAAGCATTGCTGTAAGTATCACCCACTAATACTGGGATATTATAGCGGAATCATTTCGAGTTCTTGACGTGATTCATAGTTGTTGGTGATGCACGTTTAAATAATTAGTTTCTGGTTTGTTTCTGGAGTCAGAGGAATGCGTTCCCAGAGTACTGTTCGTTTTCCTGGGCATAATAAAGATATCTCATGACAAGCATCATTCGAGCAAATTTAAGACACTGTATATTGAATTTCATCTCTAAACCTCTTCTATATACTTCGTCAGGATTGGACGGTCCTGAGATCTGCCTTAGTACGGAACAAAGCCATTTTAAGACAACCATGACACTTCCGTAGTTAGTAATATTATGCATATGTCAGTACACGTCCACGCACGGTTTATGAAAAGGGGATTGTATGATGTTGTGACGGAACATTTCAACTTGTGCTGGAATTAGTTTTAAACAGCACTTTATGAGGTTAATTTCGAGTCATTTGTGTTGTATGGGTGTAAAACTTCTCGAGATGGTTTTCCATTTTGATTAGAGTATTTTCTGTCACCCAGGATATGTGGTGGCACGTGAGTTAAACGTCTGGGTTTCACTGCTTTGGAAAATAATGTGTTCAGACTTACTGTTACTTGATGTTTACATGGATGTAAAATAGTGATATTGCCTGATTAGCAACTTGACTTTCCTTTTAAGGCACACGACTGCAGTTCGAGAAGGTTACCAAAACACTGTTTAATGAAAGAGAGATGGTATATGAGGTGCAATTACCTAAAGCTGAGCCAGTTTCCTCTGATTTTGAATATTTTTTCTTGGGTAGTAATAATTGTTTGAAGAACGTATTTGGCCGTCTACTGCCATTCATGTCTTGACGTATTTTGCTGTTTACTTCCCATAAAACACGTATTACTAAATGCAAGTTTAATTAAACACATCAAGTTATGTACGCCTATACGCCTATTGATGGTATACAAACCGTAGTTACCTAAATATTCTGCTTCATTGCGCTTAAATACATCAGAACCGCTGAATTGTGAAATTGATATCCCTTCAAAACCCACCACATACCGTAAACTTTAACCGCACTCTCTGAGACAGTTCTTCGGCTTATTTTGTTGCTGCTCGTATCTATCACAGGTTCACTCGCCACCGGTATCTGAGTTATGTTCTCCTGGGTCCTCATAACTCCTAGCCTTGGGCACCCCCTTTACATACCACAAACCCTCACTCTCAGTTCTGTAGTTGAACCTTTTCGCTGGTTCCAGAAATGAACCGAGAGTTGAAGTCAAATTTATGGCTACTTGCCGAATACACAGAGAAAATTAAAGAAATAGGTACGCTCTCGATAATCCATTTTACTAAGACATCTATTTTTCTGGGATTCTCTAAAACCCTGCACATACAGAACGCGCCGCGCCGGCCTGGGGTTGTTTTTATTTCTTCTCTGGTAGGTGATTTGATATTATGTAGTAGGCAGGGGCGTCCCGCGTTGAGCATCACACGAGCACGTGAGTGCCCTGACAATCCCAAACAACTGAAATTTACACGATATTGTATGATGATAACAACATTTTTGTACGTTGAAGACGTACACTATTTACGAAGTGTAAATGCCGATTTACCTTCCCTTTTCATTTGAGCCACGCGCCACTCCAGCTGATCACAAGCCCGTTGTGAACTACAAGGTTGGACGTATTGCATAGCTAAAGCTTGAAAGGGCAATGCTGTGAATATGGTGAACACAAGCACAGTATCTATGTGATCACGATATTCTGGCCCGCTTCCAGTGCTTTCTCCTAAAGATGGCAGCATGTATCGTATAGTTCGTGGCAGTGGGGTAAGACACAGTGTCAGCTACCAGAGAGTGATTAATTGACCAACCGCATGGCACTGTTCTTGTCATTCACAGGTGTAGCATGATATTGCTTAATGAACCAAAGGGGCTTTTAGCAAACTACTTGCTTACAAAGTAGATGTGTACTTTCAGCCTGCGTAGTTGAAAATATTAATTACCATCCCCACAACTTTGTTTGCAGCCCTTCAGTTTGAAGCGAGTATATATTCCTTGAAGTGGAGGAGAGGGCTTGATTAACTGGAATATTACCGGTGTGAAAGTTATTTTTAAATTTCGAGTGTTAACTTCATAACATATTCATTCCTGTCTGTTTATTCTATAACTAGGAGTTACCCGCGAATTCCCTCACGTGGATTTCGTAATTTGCTAAAAGTAATAGTTCCGCTGTACTGTACTGAAACATTATCTGAAAATCCATATAAACTACAAAAACTCACCAAAAATTAATTTAATTTACCCTCGAAATCTTTGTAAACCACGTTTGTGGTATTTTCTTTAGGGGCTAAGAAGACCTTGCGATATAGAACTGTACATGTAAGAAATAGACTTATCTCAAGTCCAAAAAACGCAGCATTTTATTTATGTTTAAAAACAGATTCCAATTACTTATTTCAACGACTGTAACATCTTCAGCTTTTAAGGTATTAGTATCCCCGTAAAAAGAATTCAACCCATTTATCAGATCTTTCCCCATCCCCACCCTCACCTTAGTGGATTTTTCGAAAATAAAGAAATGTACGTTTCTTTATTTTTAAAGGAGATTCCAAATACCAATTTTCACGTCTGTGACATCTTTACTTTTTACATATAAGTATCCTCATACAAATAGTTCAACTAAATTTTCAATTTCTCAACCCCCCCCCTTAAGTAATTTTCAGAGAACAAAAGAATACGCCTTTATTAATTTTTAAAGGAGATTCAAAATACCATTTTTCACTTTTATAACATCTTTAGTTTTTGAGATATAAGTTCCCTCATAGAAAGAATTCAATCAATTTTTCAATCCATTCACTTCCCTTAGTGGGTTTTACAAAAACAAAAATCACGTGCACGTTTACTTTGAAAGAAGATACCAAATACAAATTTCCATTTCTGTAACACACTCAGCTTTGGAGATATATGTATCCTCATAAAAATACTTCAACACCTTTTTCACACCCACCCACCTTTAAGTTGATTTCCCCCCCCCCCCTCCACAAAATGCGTGTTTCTTTATTTATAAAGGACCTTCCAAATACCAATTATCATGACTGTAACATATTCAGTTTTTGAGATATATGTATCCTCAAAAAACAATTCAACTCGTTTTTCACCCCCGCCCCCAAGTTGATTTTCTCCTAAAAATGCGTGTTGCTTTATATTTAAAGGAGATTCAAAATACCAATTTTCACGTCTGCAACATCATTTGTTTTTCAGATATAAGTATCCTCATGCAAAGAGTTCAACTAAACTTTTAATTCTTTCACACACACACACACACACACACACACACACACACACACAACCCCGAACTACATTTTCCGAAAACAAAGAAATGTGTATTTCTTAATTTTTAAAAGAGACTCGAAATACGATTTTTTACCTCTGTAACATCTTCATTTTTTCAGACATCACTATCGTTATAGAAAGATTTCAATGCCCTCTTCAGTCCATTTTACTTCCTCCCCCGCGCCCACTATATTTTTCCGGAAACAAAAAATGCACGTTTCTTTATTTTTAAACGAAATTAAAATAGCAATGTTCACGTCTGTAACATGTTATGTTTATGAGATGTTCTATAGATATTCTCATTTTAGAAATTCATCAACTTTTTCAGTTCCCTTAAGTAGATTCTCCGAAAATAAATTATCTGTGTTTCTTTACGTTTACAGGATATTCCAAATGCCAATTTTCACGACTGTATCAATATACTGTAGATATAGACTTTTTTAAAATTAACCGCTTTTGTCACTCTTTTTCACACCCCATTAATTGAATTTTTCAAAAACAAAAAGTACGTGTTTCTTTATCATTGAAGGAGGTTCCAAATACCAATTTTCACGTTTGTATGATCTTCAGTTTTGAAATAAAAGTATCCTCATAAAAAGCAATTTAACTTTTCACTTATTTTAACGCCCACTGAACGCCTTGTCCGAAACAAAGAATACATGTTCCTGAATTTTCAAAGGACTTTATAAATACCGAGTTTCACGTTTGTAACATGTTGAGTTTTTGGCATATACTGTAGATAAGCCGGTATTCATTTTAAAAATTTACCCGCTTTTTCAATTCGTGTTGCCTACTCGAATGGATTTTCCGAAAGTAAACAAATGCACAAAGCAGAGCAAAGTCATCTCCGTACAGGCCATGAAGGCCCCGGGAGGGGTGGAAGGTAAAGGCTTCCACTATTCGTAACCTCGGCACATGATGGGGTGGAGTGATTTGCTCTGCGCCCGGCCGCCTTTGCCCCCAGGAATAACCCTGGTACTCATTTTGATGTAGGCTGAGTGAACCTCAGGTCCACATGCATCTCCGGAAGTGGAAATCTCATTTCTTAAATTTTACGACTTCCTGACGGGAATTCGAACCCACGTCCTTCCGGACGAACTGAGTGCGCCTTTACCGCCTCGGCCTCCTTTTTGCCACTCCTGTTCATCTCCCATTAATTGGAATTTCCAGAAACAACAAATACATGTTTCTTTATATTTTATATTATATTTTAAGGAGATTTCAAATAACAATTATTATGCCTGTAACATCTTCTGTTTTTGGGATATAAGTATCATCATGAAAGGTATTCAACCACTTTTTCACTTTGTTAACGCCCCTTAATTGGATTTTCCGAAAATAAAAATATGTGTATCTTTATTTTTATAGGAGATTCTAATCATATTTTCTGTAATAGGCCCTATGTAACATATTATATTAGCAAATGCAGCTCAGATGGTGACATGAACTGAAAGTAAAGGAAATCAAATTACTTAATAGATAAACGTACTCACGATCAATGTATCAACATCACAGATAGGGATTCTATCTAGTTCATGAAGCTTTTAATTGATTAAATATATTTCGTTATTTACTACACGTTTGAAAACGTTGTGAAGATATTTCATCGCAGCGAACCATACTGAACTCTGCCGATATGGTTCAATACCAACTTGTTGCTTTTCCCCGCTTTGACAGTTTGATATTTTGGAGGTAAAAGAGTTCAGCATGAAAAATTCAAATGAAACAATTGTGAATTTTACGTAGAAGGTAAATTTCAATTTCGAATATGATTAATTTCTCCTTAATAAAGCTTAACGGAATTCGATAAAGCGATTAAACACCTGTGAATATAGAAGGCAGTTTCCGCTGTATAGTGTACCGAACACATGTATATTCGTGATGTATTTATCATGAAGGGCAGCTAAATAAATTTTAGAAACAATATTGCAATCGAACACCGAAAGATTCTAAAGATGCGGTGGGCCTTCAGCCCATAAAGAATTGTTTTTCTTATTGTTGCTATTCATTTTACGATGTACCGATACAGACAGGTCATATGGCGGTAGAACAGGGCTAGGAATACGAAGAAAGTGGCCGGGGATGCACTTATGGTACTGCCCAATATTTGCCAGATGAGAAAATGGGAAAGCCATCTTCAGGGTCACTGGCAGTAAATGCAACCTCGCAGCTTCGTGAACCAAACCTCGCCGCCTCCTCACTCGGTTCAAAAGCAGCCCATTAATTGTATTATTTGTGGATTTAACTTCCAGTGATCTTTAAACGATGTACGCTACGTTACGAGAAACAATAAGGAGAAGTTCTGAAAATATTATGTATTATCCACCACCTAATAACAAGAATGAAACTTAGTATCATTAATAGACCATTGGAAAAATCACGTAACGAAGTCATAATTTTAGATGACTACCTCTCTATGACATAGTCAATCATAGCAAATATTAACAGCAGCTGCTAGTGAAGTAAATTACAATTTGCGATAACTTCCAACATCGTTCTCCCTGGAACGGATTGTACAGCCATTTCGTAGACTTTGACGCTAGATGTTTAATGGAGCGAACCAATCTGCCTATCAGCACATTATGGAATCATTGATTGTGTATAGAATAATGTTTTGGATTTAGAATTAGGATAAGAGCCCCAAGACAAGGTGTAACGCACAAACCAATCATGCAACTTGGATGAGAGTGCGTAATTCCCGTGAAAAACTCGTTATTCACAAAATCTCTTCTCAGTCACCTGATTCGTATTTCGTAATTCCGCTTTCGATGTTTATCGAGGAGTTTGACTTAAGGCACTCGCCTAGGAAAATGATCTCAAGGTAGAAATGAAAATTTAATTTACGGAGTCATATAAATTTCTGTCTTTTCCTCATTTCGCATTAAAATAGTATACCAAATGTTTCCTTAAATAGTGAAATTATCTTAGTGATACTGATATTTTTAACTAATTTATATTAAGATATCAATGCAACTGAATTTCCGAGACATAATCTATGACAGAATAAATGCAATTTTTATTATTATTCCTCCTGGAATTTTGCCAATTACCTGGGGTCGGATTTAGACACTTTTACGGCCGGGCGTCTTTCCTAACACTAACCATATGTGGAGGGATGTATTCGCTCTTGTGTGTTTCTGTGGTGGTTTTCACTGTAGTGAAATGTGTTGTATGTAAATGAACACCCATTTTCTGAGCTAAAAAAATTAAACAACTTTAAATCTCCGACCAGGCCAGGAATCGAATCTGGGCCACCCTGAACCGTAGACCACTACGCACACCATTCAGCCAAGGAGCCGAACAATAGCAAACACAATTCAGATGAATTAAAATAGTAGTTAATAAAATTGTGGTACAGGTAGTTCAAGCTTTTTTGGTTACCAACTACAGTCTTTGTATTTGGTATGGGGATGGACGTGGCAAATACGTTCTTAGGATAATTTCCGGAAGGAGTGACTAAAGAGAAGTATTCCTTATTTGTAACGATGTTCAAAGGCACACCTTATCAATTCATCGAGGGAGGGAAGCATATTCAACTGATTATAACATCCAGGTGAATAAGGATGTTGATGATTTTCTAATCACTATGTTTTCCTATTTTGTCCATCTGCAATGTAAGAATGCATATTTAGACGTGATTAGTGCCTATTGTCGATGTTAACTACCGCTTGTCGTAATGAATTAAGTACCAGAAGAAAAGTACTACGGTGTTGGTCTTGGTTTATGTTAATTTTATATCCCTATCCAGGCGAAATTCTGCCGCAGCACTGATTATACTGTCCGTTAGTGCGATTGTCTTGGTGGGTATAGACGAAGTCGTATTCTTCTTCCTCGCCCTTTTCCCAGTTATGCAGTTTCGACACATATTGATTAAGTCTAGTTTTACGTCAAGATATCATGTCTGTCGTCAAACCTATGTTATAATCACTATTGCGTGTTTTTATAGTGATTGCTAGTATTGTGTGCTGTATGTAAATTAATATGTGTATTGAAACGACTAGACAACAAGCCTCAGAGCTAGGAGAGATTAACGCAAAGTGGCTGAAATCCCCGCTCCACGGGAATCGAGACTGAGGCCCACTGACCATTCAACCAAAGAATCAAACTACTGTATAAAGGAGGTATGTTGTGAAAACAAAATAAATGATCTATAAATCATTATTTATTGTCCAGCAGTGATCACACAACAGCGGTCTAGTGAATGTGCAAAAAATTATACTTACCCTGACCTAGGTATTTAGGTTTATACACATTCAATACAACAGAGCTGATAACCAAACTTGTCTCTGAAGTATTTTTAATACGAATATAGAACAACAATGTCTGTATGGTTGCAGAGCAGGAGAACGATACAACAAGTAAGCAGACCAAGTTCTCGATATTCTTTCCGCACCGTTTAGTCGACTGCATTCAATTCCAGCTAAAGTGCCCTTATCCCTACAAGGAAGAGCTTTATGTGCAATGAATGCGGAGGGATGTGAAGCGAGAGAGCCTAGCAGATAGAGATCAGAAATGCAAGGCGGTCTCTGGCTTAATAGAGGCATCCAGAGCTCATACTGCAGGAAGTGTGCAGTAAATGGGTTCACAAATATCCACCACGGAGCGGCCACTCATTTTGTACACCAACAGTTATCAGTGCTTGAAAAGGCAGACTGACAACACAGTATCCCTTTCCTTTAATATCCCACGAGTGTATACAAATGAATTTCAGCGTATGAGAAATTTGTGTTGTGTTTCAGTACTTCCTAGAATCGAAGGTGATTGCTGGCCACTGTTCTTCCATACTCAAGATAGCAAATAAATGTTTCTATTGGCTGTTTTGAACATTGAAATGCTTTATAAACGAGATAAACAAAATTGATTTTTCGCAACTTATTCCTGTTTCATTCCATCATCCCCAATTTATAAACGCTGCTAATTTTGTTTCCAAACTTATTGAGTTACGTTGAAGAAATGCCATGCCTACGTTTCATCGACGCACTGGGAAATAAAAGGATAAGTTTTGAAAAGATCAAATGCTTCACGCTTCCATCAATTCATACAAATCTCCAACTTTGAGTCGTTAACTATACCTACAAACGTCCCCAATGACTATTTTGTCGCCTTTGTAGATGATTTAAGGTCAGCAAGATCGTAGTGCGAACAATACAGTATACGGTAATCTCAATTTACGAATTTGATAGGATATACATAGGTACAGAGAGCAATAATAATTGTCGCACCTCAGGTGACATAAAATATAAGGAAGTCCACTTCGGCTGTGCTGGTCTTGGTACTGTACGCGTCCCGGGCATATCTGGGCAACAATTATATAATTCGGCTTCACAAACAAATGCATAAATGGAATACCTGGATGAGAACCTTCGGAAATCACTTCCTGGGGCTCGAGGTCCCATCCTCCCTACTTTCATTGCGTCAACGGCTAAAGCTCAGAAGCATACGGGTAATGGAATGTTCGTGAAAGAAAAATAGGCACTACATATAATATAAGGAAAGTAGTATCCTCTATAATGTAATACATTTATATTATTAAATGAGGAGAATCATTGTTAAGAATATTTACTTAACAATTTATTGAACTAATAGATCCACACGATAAATACATGAGATAATCCCATATTGTGCCTTTGCTGGCGGGACCTAGTGTTTACAGTGCACTATGTCTTCTGGTATGGGCTAGATAAATTTTGTTACTTTCATTGATGTGTTTCAGCTTTATCCTTGGCTTTGACAAAACGAAAGTGACTGAGGTATGAGTGATGCTAGTAATGCCATTCCTTCTGCAGCCAGTCCCTGCTATGAATAGTGTGAAAATATTGCTCATAGGGTCGGTTGGTGCATGCATTTCAGTGGGCTTGGCAGACTGATATGTAATAGCAAATTTTGGCTCGGTGAGGAAAGCAACGGGAAACTACCTCACTCCCCATTTCTTTAGTACGCCCCTTCAGTGATGCCTAGGCCATCTATGACAGCTGATGGTGGAGCTGTTGAGGATCCAACCAGCCTTCGGGCTGAGGACTAAACATGCATACACAATGCCATATCTATATATATAAAATAAGTGTTTTGCCTGTACATTGCTCAGAATTTGAAATGAATGGTATTTCTGTATCGGACATGTCCACATTGACAACGAAATGTATGTTTTACTTTTCCGTAATTTCTGTCTGTCTGTATGTATGCATGTATGTACACGCATCACGATAAAACGGCTGAAGAGAATTTAATGAAAATCGGTATGTAATGACGGGTGATGAACCACTGCAATCTAGGCTACAAATTATTTTAATCACGCTGAGTGAAATGGTAGTTTAGGGGAAGGTCTGAAATGTAATTCTCAAATTAGTTATATTATTAGTGATCGTATCGATAAATACTACATAACTAACCTAACTTTAGTTTTGTCGTAAGTTAGTAGTAGTTATGTAAGAAGTTATTAAATTTCCGATCACTTATGTCTTATACATTGTTACCGTACCGCATATAATCGGAGATATTCATGAATTTGGATTTTTGTTACTAATTCCATATCAGCGCCGAGTCACGAGAAAATGGGTAAACAGAATTTAGTGAAAATCGGTGTGTAAAGTCTGAGAATAAGGAACTACAGTCTACGATATAAATAATTTTGTAAGACACCCTAATATCACAGAGTCGAAAGAAAACTAATGTGAAGGCCTGCAATATAGAAAGCTCATAAACTTTATCAACAATAACACTACATTGACCATTGTTTGTTGTGATGTGCTTTTTGTCTTCTGTTTCCTCTCATCCCCGATAGATAGGATTACTGCAGCGTACCGAGTTTTTTTTTAATTTGCTTGACGTGGCACCGACACAGGTAGGTCTTATGGCGACGATGGGATAGGAAATGAATAGTGGTGTGAAAGAAGCGGCCTTGGCTTTAAGGTACAGCCTGGTTTGACTGGTGTGAAAATGGGAAACCACGGAAAACCATCTTTTTTGCTTAACGTCGCACCGACACAGATATGTCTTATGGCGACGATAGGATAGGAAAGGTCTAGGAAGTGGAAGGAAGCGTCCGTGGCTTTAATTAAGGTACAGTTCCGGCATTTGCCTGGTGTGAAAATGGGAAACCACGGACAAACCATCGTCAGGGCTGCCGACAGTGGGGCTCGAACCCACCATCTCCCGAATACCATCTTCAGGGTTGCCGGCAGTGGGGTTCGAATCCACTATCGCCCGGATGCAAGCTCACAGCTGCGCGCCCCTAACCACACGGCCAACTCGCTTGGTCGTACCGACTGTAACAGCCTGCCTGTACATTGGTGGGAAGTAGCTGGGGTCTAAGATAACTTTATTCCTTAGCATGCCATTCCTCTGGTTCATACATTTTTTGATATATCTGGTACGTAACACACTGGTTCATCATAGAATTCGAGCTATACAATCCCTACTCTGAGGCACTGATTGGAATGTGTAGTGTGCATATTTAACGGAATAATGACAGAGGAGTGTTCACGGCAGTTTGCGACCTGGTTATTCCAGCTCTGGAACTTTGGACTCTTAGATCGGCACCGTAGTACTGTTCGTTGAAATTGAGAAAGTGTGCGGTTTTTCATTTGATCGAGTATTTTATATGATAACATTGCTTTCAATCGCTACATTCCTACTGACGTTTTTGTAATGACCTATGTTGAATTCAGTTAGGGAAACCACCAAGTCAGTCTTTCTGAGAATCCCGTAGCGAAGCACGGGTACATCAGCTAGTTATTACATATAAACAAAAATAAATAGTCAATTGTAAAGCAATCATTTGTATGCAGTATGCCTTAACGCCTTTTCCAGTTTATTCACTGTTGTGGTTATCGCTTGGCATACTTTAAATCACTTTATTAACGCGCACTGGTGCTATGTAAACATTTCACGTACGCAAATGTATTTATTTCTAAACAATGATTCTCGATTGTGTCTATTATCTGAATGGACTGACCAGAAGTCAGGATGGCATTCTCTCATTAAATCATATTATTAGTTAACTGTCATGGTAATGGAATTCATGCGTATTGATTAATACACGTTATTTTCACGCACGAGATTGCATCGCCACATATCGAACACATGGCCTATTTGGCCACATAAATTACATATTATACTGAACACATACGCGTATCCGGGGTTTACCTAACCCTATAATATTCGAAACAAATCAACCAACGCTAGTATCCTATCATCACCAGAAACACTTAGGAATAATGTAATACATAAATACATTACATAGGAAAATATCAAACATATAGCAAACAATACATCTTGAAGATATGGCCTAGTTAATCCATATAGTGTCAGGTTAAATCCATCATTATGACGCGGGTCAAACTCACGTTCTCCAGCTTCCGAGGTACAAAATCTGAAACTCCTATCACGAGCTAATTTGGTACATAAAGTGGGGAGCAATACGTCCTTCGTGGAATCACAAAATTATCAACGCTACTCATAATGTGTCATTAGCATGGGATTGATATTGCATTGGTGAATGAAAGAAAACTTAAAAGACAAATGTTTAAAACTCTTGGGGACAACGCATTCCCCCTCGGACCGTGCAAATCCTTACATCGTAAATCTGTCTTTCTCTAATAATGGCCAATGTCCTACCTTGCGGCTAAGAGACACATTCTATCTCTTTCTTTCTTTCTTTCTTTTTCTTTCTTCTCATCTTGGCTCATTTCCAAGTACACATTTATTTAAGGGCCGCCAATTCTTATATCTTATTATTAATCCGGCCATATACAGCCTAATTCAATAAATCGCAACAGCCATAGTTGTTCTAATTCTTAGTCATTACACCATCTCAAAACATTTCACAAGTTTCATATTCCCCATTCACACTACTGCATCTCAAATCCATTTCATACATTTATATAGAAGACTCTATTCTCACAAGTCATTTAACTAATTCAATTTCACTCGCGTATCTGCATAATTCACAAATTACATCTCGGCTTTGAACATCTTTAATGATCATATATTTTATTATATGGGATTTATAAATACCTGAATCACCTGTGAAGCGAACACATAATCTATATTCAAATTATTATGAAGATCCTTACCAGTTAGTAACATTAGGAAGAAATTATAAATTTAATTGAGGTGCCATTCTCCTCAAAATATGTGCTTCATACGTAATACGAATTTATGGGATCTCTGTACCAATTCATGCAAATAAGCCACTGAAATATTAGTGATTTTCCTTAAATCACAGAAGAAATTATAATTAAATTAATAAAATAGTTTTTCCCAGTCACACGCGTATAGTGTTCCCTACATTTAATATTATTAATTACGACATTTTAATTTACAAATGAATGTTACTACTAGCATGCAAATCTAGTGCTTTAATATATTCAAAAATGTACTTATCGAATACTGTTTTGGTTTGCTGCCATCTCGAGGGTAGATCTGGAAATTTTATAGACCTTCATGTCGACAGATCCACTCTTAAATAGTCTTTGGTTCTTCTTCCTCCTCACAATATCCATGTCCCGAATTGTGGTCTTCAGTTGTTGGAATCTTTAGACGTTCCCTGAAGAGATGAATGATGGCACTTAGGTACGATTCTCGTTGGTTCCGATTCTTGGGTTCGATGATCACTCACGAACATACAGGCAAAAGTTGGAAAATTAGTTAATAACACTGTTTATGTGTTTTCAAGAACCTACTGGTGATTAGATCAACTTATAAACTCAAATGGACTAATCCAAATAGTGGTACGTTTGTATAAGTCACTATTCATTTCCCCTTAATCACACAATCTGACTAATTGTTACAACGAGTGTCCATAGAGTATGTAAACGTTCTTCCTACCATAAACACCGTTCTTTTAATTTTACTGAGTGTCACTCACTGTTTAAATGCTTTTAAATCAGCCACTATTAATTACTGAATATAATCGTCTGTCTCACTACTTCTAAACAAACCGGGCGAGTTGGCCGTGCGCGTAGAGGCGCGCGGCTGTGAGCTTGCATCCGGGAGATAGTAGGTTCGAATCCCACTATCGGCAGCCCTGAAAATGGTTTTCCGTGGTTTCCCATTTTCACACCAGGCAAATGCTGGGGCTGTACCTTAATTAAGGCCACGGCCGCTTCCTTCCAACTCCCAAGCCTTTCCTATCCCATCGTCGCCATAAGACCTATCTGTGTCGGTGCGACGTAAAGCCCCTAGCAAAAAAAAAACTTCTAAACAACCTGATGCGTTTGCCCTTTCCCTGATGATTCCATCATAAGCCGACACTGACTGTCGTCTATATTTAAAGGTTTAAATGTTGAAATAACATTTCTATTAACCACCACTGTACTTTATCTCGTACCACACGGCTTATTTCGCGATATTTACTCCGCGCTGATATGTTTTCCTCGGCACAGCACTTCATACACTGATATCCATAGTTCATTACTGACTCGTAAGTACTGTAGCTGCACAAATTACAATGGGATGCTGCATCTAGGACCGGGTCTTATTTATAGTGTTTAGGCTGAGAGGTTGGACCACGCCCCTAATTGAGATTGGGCTCCGGTAAACGGAATCTTTGAGCGACGTGAAAGCAATCAAATTATAGCTCGTAATAATAATAATAATAATAATAATAATAATAATAATAATAATAATAATAATAATAATAATAATAATAATAATAATAATAATAATCGTATGGCCTCAGCTACCGTGTGTAGACACTTCGATTGGACATCATCTGGCTGTCTGCTCGTCAATTTCGACGTTCCGTTTTACTCTAGGTCCGTTAGATGGCAGACAGAGTAAACCGGATCTCTCTTGGGCTTCTATGGCTGAGATTTAATTAATTTTGTCGGGTAAATACCAAATGTATCACCAGAGAACTTAAACATGCCGACATCGTACGACATGGGAGTGTCGAATGGACTTTTTCCGCCCTTCAAAAATCCGACTGCCTCTGCCGGGTTTGAACCCGCTATCTTGGGATCCGGAGGCTGACACTCTACCACGGATCCACAGAGGCAGCTATTATAGCTCGTGACCCCTGTTTTATACTGATCTAATTCTAATTCCATTCGGTCAGCGGGTTGTTCACAATCTCAAAAGCGTCCTTTTACAAATTCACGCGTCATGATTCATCTCATAAGTACTCCCACTTTTTTCCTCACGTTGCCAGATCTTAGTACTCAGCTTCAGTCTGCGCACCACCATACGACATGCGTCATTACCGATCCACTATTAAAGTATTGCATTTATACGCATCAACAAATTGCCATAAATACGTTGGTTCGAATGAGACCTGACTTAAAAATTTCCATAGATTGTCTCAGACAAAGGTGTTCTTCTTCTCCTCCTTCTTAGTTACAATGGTGAATTGGCATCAATGAATGCTGTGTCCCGAATAAACACGCCATGATGACGTCAGGCAACGAATACACCAAGTTTGCCCGAGCAAACTTCAAGGCTAAATCCTACAGTCCATTCTGACGTGGCACGTTAATTACACCCGCCAACACGGCAATCTTAGCATTCGTGAGGCAGCGATTCGGTGTGGTTTTCCACCTAGGGCTGCTCAGAGATGGATACAGCAGTGGCGGGTGTCACCCCTGAACGTATATCGGGTACTGATTTAAGACTGGTTTCCGTCAGGGAAGGAGACAAATGGTTAGTTGAAACTATACAGGATAATCCGTTCTTAAATTCGGCTGAGCTCACGCACGTGACCAATTATCCTGGATATTCATAAGTGGTCCTTAAACTATTACGATAATCCGAAATCCGTTGTTAAGAAGCTGCTGCCAAGAAGTCCTTCTCCAATGAATAGATGGTCGATCGGTGCACCTTTGCAGAGATGGAGTTAAATCATTATTGGGTTCATGTGACCTTCTCTGAAGAGACGTATTTCAGTTTGGCGGAGGTTAGGTTGGTTCATGTGTGTAGATCACTGGGAACCCAATACGACAAAATATATATAGCCTAGTGTTCACACAATGGCCGCATATCCCTGTCTGTTTCAGTTGGATATCGTCTTTTGGTGCTGAGTGTTTCATCGGATAGATGACCGTCTAACATTGGATCATAGTGGAGATTCTACAGAATATTATTGTTATGAATGTGAGAAAGCGCTATCCAGATGAAGTAATGCAGTTCGAGCAAGACAACTCCCCGTTCACATGTGTGATCGTGTTCAAGACTGGTTTCATGAGCAGGACTCCATTGAATTGCTTAGCTGGTCGTTCGAGCTCCAGACCCGAAACCAATTGAATATGTGTGGAAAAAGTGAAAACACCATGTAAAGAAACTCTGGTTTCACCCTCTCTCGCATTCGCGTTATGCGTGGGGCGCTATATTGGACGAACTGGAGGAAATCGCCCCCCGACGAGGAATACTTTAAGAAGCTTGTTGAGTCAATGCCAGCTCGGCTCCTACAAGTTGTTGAAGCCATGGATGCCGGACGAGGTATTAAGTCATGTCTAAAACCGTACTTTTCAGGACTACCATAATTAAAAGCACAATTCCAGATTTCGCAGAGAATCGAAATATACATGTATTTGGTTTAACACAACACTACAAAATTTAAAGAAAGTAATGCGTAGAATATTACTAGAGCTCCTGTTTACACTTTGGCAGGCGGATACGCTTCCTGGGACCTAACTGGCACTCGCGTGGTGGGGTCTAATATTCAAAGGCTATTCCCCAATATGCACGGCACGTAGCATATCTTCACTCCTAAAACCATTCTTTCGAGTGGCCAGTGATAATAAGCTTAGTTTTCGTTGCAAGCATTCGGAGTGAAAAAGCACAGACTGCTAGTATGGTGCAGCTAAACAATTGAGTAACGGAGTCTCGAAAGAAAAACATTCCGATACAAGTTTTCGTCCCCTCTACTTACTGGTCCATATCCTAAGATCTTTTCCCTACACTAACACTGGCACTCCAAGAAATGCTTCACATCGAGCTTTACTTGCCGAACGTGTCCCCCACTTCACATATTTATTTAACAGTTTTCATCCATTTCATTGTATTCTTTTATGTTATTCTGATATTCGAACTGTTGTATTGTTCACCGACAGCCGAATTTCGACAGGACCGTGTCATTTAACAACATGCCAGGTTCATCACTTTTGTTGCAGCTGTACAACCTCACACATGGAAGATAGTCTCTATACATGACTTCAAACATTCATCAGTCAATTATTGATTATTCAACTACATATTAAAGAAATGCAACACTTGCTTTTTATCCGGCTCTGTGGTGTACGGGGTCCACTCAGCCTCGGAAGATCAACTGAATAGAGGGGTCTCTATTCCCACCTTAGCCACACTCGAAGTGGTTTTCCGTAGTTTCCCACTTCTCCTCCAGTCAAATGCTGGGTTGGCACCTAACATAAGGCAACGGTCGCTTTCTTCCCACTTCCTCCCTATCCCTTACAATCTTCCCATTCTCCACAAGGCCCCTGTTCAGCATAGCAGGTAAGGCCGTCTGAGCGAGGTACTGTTCCTCCTACCCATTGGTATCGCTGACCAAATGCCTCACGCTACAGGACACTGCCCGTGAAGCGGTAGAGACAGGATCCTTCGCTGAGTCCAGAGGAAAACCGACCCTGGAGGTTAAACTGTGGAACGATTCATACCCTCTCCCTCCTCCGTAACAAACATCCCACTTCATCAATTAATATTATTATTACTACCTGATCCGTGTGGATATTTCACACAGTATCGTGATCAGTCACTGAATGGTAATATGTGGAAATAATTATATGCACGTACTTTTAATGAAATGTACTTTAATTTGAAGTTTATTAATATATATCAGTTTCATTGTAGAAAGCATTTATAATTATGTGTACAATATGTTTAATTGTAAACATTTTTGAAAGTACAGTAGGTAATAAAAAAGAGATATTGTCCTTGTCATATATGAATCATTTTTCAAACATCTTTACGAAACTTCCTTAAAAACAAGTTTAGCATTCGCGATCATCCTTTACTGTTTGGCCGTATGTGTCTCTAGAAAAATCATTAATATCATTGATTCTACGAATTCGTGAAAAGGCCAAGTGTAACTGTCCATGCGAAGAAACAGATTCTGGTAAATACAGTACAGCCCTTTGAAACGTCTGACCTTGTGATTTATTAAAGGTGATAGCGAACGCTACTTTCATTGGTAATTGTTTTCTTATCATTTGGAAAGGCACGATTGGGTCATTAGGTGTAAGTTTAATGCGACGTATGAGCAGAGTTTTTGCGGAGTGAATGAATTTAGCAGTGATGATATACTCGTCTAAGTGAGTTACCACTAATCTTACACCATTAATTAATCCCTGACTTGCGTTAAGATATCTAACTAAAATAATAATTGCATTTTTCTTTAAAAGCAATTTACGAGGTGGTAAACCGCACGGTTTTAAGGAGTTCAAGAATGCATGAGGTACAATTGAACGTTGTTTATTTCTTCATGTTGAACAGAATCAGAACTGACGTAAACCTTTTCCACTCCAGGTAACAAATTTGAAATGACATACTCATTAATTTTCGTAAGCATAATCGGTTTTGGGGCATAACATCCCCGTTTTTTTCGAAATATATTGTTCATTGATTCTATGGCATTGAATATGGTGGTAATAATAATACATAAATACAATATGAATGTTTTAGAATTTTGATCGCTTCATTGTAGTATTTTGTTTGAACTTTTAAATCATAGTTACCCAATTTAAGTAAGCATTCAGTGAAAATGGGATCGCTATTTGTCCTTATATACTGAGTCAACGTATGAATTCTAACATGAAATCATAAGGGTGTTTGTTTAACTGTATTCTAAATGACGGCTGTTCTACAGGCATGT
This sequence comes from Anabrus simplex, assembly GCF_040414725.1. Classification (NCBI taxonomy): domain Eukaryota; kingdom Metazoa; phylum Arthropoda; class Insecta; order Orthoptera; family Tettigoniidae; genus Anabrus; species Anabrus simplex. Next base: position 791,339,981 of record NC_090266.1, on the reverse strand, counting down.
CTAACAACGGGTAACACCTGCCGAAAATCTGCACCAAACAGAAGTATTTTGCCTCCATAAGGGAGATTCATGATGTCCTTTAAAAGGCGGTTGACAAAGCTTACCGGGTCTTTCGGAACCATTGAAATCTCGTCGTAAATGGTGAGATCTGAGTCACGAAGAAGTTGGACATCATTGTTGTGAGTGTGAATCGATGATAACAAACTTTATTCATATCATTTATATGTATGTATGTATGTTTAGTAATCAGCCCGAAGGCTGGTTGGATCCTCAACAGTTCCGCCATGAGCTGTCATAGATAGCCTAGGCATCACTGAAGAGGCATACTAGGGAAATGAGGAGTGAGGTAGTTTCCCGTTGCTTTCCTCACCGAGCCAGAAGTTGCTATTACATATCAATCTGCCAAGCCCACTGAAATGCATGCACCAACCGACCCTATGAGCAACAGTTTCACACCATTCATAGCAGGGACTGGCTGCTTAAGGAATGGCATTATTAGCATCGCTCGTACCTCAGTCACTTTCATTTTGTCAAAGTCAAGGATAAGACAGAGACAGATCAATGAAAGTAACACAATTGCTCTAGCCCATACCAGAAGACTTAGTGCAGTGTACACACTAGGTACCGCCAGCAAAGGCATATCATTTATATAAGAACGCATAAAGGTACCTTAATACTGCCGTGAGGAATTTCCCGATCAGATAATGCTTCACCTAGGTACTCTACTCCTCTGAGTTATGTTTTCCAGAAATATAGCCACCCATTCAGTCACTGTTTTGTCTATTCCACACATTTCTGCCAGTAGTCTCCCATGATCTATCTTATTAAACGCCTTAGATAAGTCAATCCATTTGACGTCCTGAATGTAAGAAATCTGCTATCTGTTGCTGGAATCCTACAAGATGAGCTTCAGTGAAATAACCTTTCTTGAACCCGAACTGCCTTCTATCGAATCAGTTTTAATTTCGCAAACATGTATAATATAATCAGAAATAATGCTTTCCCAAATCTTAAATGCAACACACGTCAAACTGAATGGCGTGTAATTTTCGGCTTTATGTTTATCATCCTTTCGTTTATACTCTGGGGCTACAATAGCGACGTTCCATTCATTTGGTATTGCTCCTTCATACAAACAGTAATCAAACAAGTACTTCTGATATTGTACTAATACCAACCCATTGTCATTAGTACATCCCAAGAAATCTGACCAATTTCAGCTGATATTCTAGTTTTCAACTTTTGTATCTTATTGCAAATATCTTTATTATCGTAGGTAAATTTCAATACTTCCTTACTCTTAGTCACCTTCTCTATCTGGATCTGATCCTTGCAACCAACAGTCTTTAAATACTGCTGACTGAATACTTCTGCCTTCGATAGATACTCATATACACCCTCCTCTTGTTCATTAATGATTACTGGAATGTCCTTCTTGGAACCTATTTCTATAAATACCCTTCTGTTTCTGACAAATGAAATATTACTGAATATAGAGGGTATTTCGTAATATGTCGGACCAACGTCACCATCTGGGATAAAATACAAAAACTAACAGAAAACTCTATATGAACACGAGTCCATTTGCGCCCTGTTTTCGATGTATCGCTAATCGCTCGTACTGCTGGACTGCAGCAAGTGGTGGGAAGAAGAGGTTTACTGTAAGCCGGAGGAATGCAAAAGGGCAATATGTGGACTTCAACTGCCGCATGTACTCATCCAATCACATCATACTCCGTATCACATGAACAATTGACTAAATATAGAGAGTGATTCATTCCAGACTTAACACTTAACATGAGCAGTTGGTACGGTGAAGAGCGTCAGACGTGACAAGATATATTATTTAAATGAGGGAATGCCAGATGTACATTTGATGTATGGACTCGTCGATTGTAATGCAGCGGAAGTTGTCTGTCTATTCGCTAATCGTTTTCCAAATAGATATCTTTCAGGCAAGAAAACATTCCAGCGCTTAGACGAATGATTTCGAGATTCAGGATCATGTCAATAGTGCTTTCTTTTGCTATTTGCTTTACGTCGCACCGACACAGAGAGGTCTTGTGGCGACGATGGGATACGAAAGGCCTAGGAATTGGAAGGAAGCGGCCGTGGCCTTAATTAAGGTACAGCCCCGGCATTTGCCTGGTGTGAAAAAGGAAAACCACGGAAAACCATCTTCAGGGTTGCTGACAGTGGGGCTCGAACCCACTATCTCCCGATTACTGGATACTGGCCGCACTTAAGCGACTGCAGCTATCGAGCTCGGTGTCAATAGTGAGTGACAGACTATGACAAACAGGTTAGTATCCGAATTGTTGCTCCACAAGCGTGCGGCTTGGAGGGCACTGAAGGACAATATAAGCGTATGCAGGATAGCTGTCAAAGAATCCTAGACACCAGGTACGTTTGAGGAAGTGTGGGACTCTACAAGGTGACGACTGTGAGCTTGCATTCAGCGTAGGTGCTCATTTTGAACGTCTACTGTAATCTCTACCATTATTGCAACATGACTGCAATAACTTGCAAATGCGGTTTACAGGGACGCATGCTCAAACAGGGGTGTATCCTAGTTTCGTTGAGTCCATTCTCCTGGTGCCGTGGGTCACACACATAACGATTTGCCAAATATGTATTAGCTTGTATTTTAACTGGTCACTGTATTCCTGAAACGAAAATTTACAAAAGGTTCACGGTATCAGAGAGTTCCGAATTCCCTTCATCACACGTAAAACTGCTCAGGGTGACGATATATTCTAATATGACTATTGTTGGTGGTGTGTTTCCGATGTGTATGCAAAAGCGATAGATGTGAGTAAATTTACTGACCCGTTAAGGAGTCACATTCCATACCAAAATGCCGGCAAACTAGTAACTTTAGCGCCAAAAGTACTTGAAGAAGTTTTAAAACACAGTTGTATTATAATTTAATAGCTTTTGTTTACTTGTTTTGAGACTTTGATATAACTTTGTGAGGCAGCTTCTTGGGAGAAAAATACCTCACAAGACAACAACCCTGATGGTATCCGATGCCTGGACCGCGATTTGAACTTCAATATTAAAAAATCAAAGCTTTTTACCCTGATCGTAGAGACAATTTTAATGCGCTTGGCCATTGAAAGTGGGCAAGACTTACTTTTCAATGTGCTGTATTTGTTAATACAGTTGTTAATGTCGGAAAATATAGCTGCGGCTGTGTTACGCCACTCACACTGAACATTGTTAATTTATCAGGAAACTGAAGTTCGTTAGATCGTTAAATGCGTGAAAACATAGCCGTGGAACTGACTTCTATATCTCCTACTTCTGTGCTCATGCAGTTCACATCCAAACATCCGTCCCTGAGGGGACTGCTCGGAGTTTTATTGCTAATGCTATATAGAGAGGGAGATACGCTCACGTTCAACTAGAAATAAAATGTTTGATTGAAGGGACGATTCCTTGGACATCTGCATTTCTATCAGGGGTATGGGAGGTAATGATATGAACGTAAGAAACTCCATCTGAACGTATCAATATTATTATTTTTATTATTATTATTATTATTATTATTATTATTATTATTATTATTATTATTATTATTATTATTATTATTATTATTATTATTATATTTTGTTTGAATTCTATTGCGATTTTCAGCAAACCTCTGTGAAGGAAATGATTTCACGGACAAGATTATCTTTATATAGATTTGTCATCCAGCTGACTTTGCTCTGAAAGCTAGGTAGACTCGGGGTATGTATATCGTAAGATAGTCATAAGAGACATGAAAGTAGCCAGAATAATTGCTTGTTCAAAGACATGGAATAAATTTTAAGAGGGTATTAATAATTCAATAATTAACACTGCATTAAAAATGAGGACATGGGAAGAAGCTAATGAGGTCATGTATGGCGAATTGAGGGGAATCTGTTACATAGTTGACTAATGGATTTGACCATGATACCAGTTGCAAAATAATAATAATAAGTAGAAGAAAAGAACTAGCAGTAGTGAGGAAGGAGAATAATGAGAGCAGTGCAGACTGTTTCTCTCTCACCGTCAGATCAGTGAAAATTATGTCACTGGTTATAAAACCCAGGGTTGCCTCTTGAAGGGACGAGCTACCATTCAAGGAAATGTATTATACAACCAGAAATGTAATGGTACAGTATACAGTTCGCTCTCCCAGTTTCTAGGAGGGATTCTGTTAAATTATGTTGGTTATTATTATGGAGGCAGAAAAAATGCATCTGAGTGAAAATTATTTTCCTTTAAAAAATTGTCACATATCTTGCCAGTTATACTGTATACCAAGAGATGCACAAGACATAATTTGTAATTTAGGCATTTTCCTACATCATGTAACAATGCAGGTATGTAGAAGGAATACATTTTTCCCTTCAGTAAGGATACAATTTTCTAGAATGGTAAGTCGGTATTGGTTGAGAACCATCTGGGAATAATTTCTTTAGCCGAGTTTACCAGACATTTATTTCAATCGGTTTTACTTTACGGAAAGGTTTCCGATGTTCCTGTATGTGAGCAATGATTGTGTAATCTTGGAAGTACTGCATAGTGGGAAGTGAGCAGGTGTGGAGCGCCGGAGTGCACTCATCATATCACGAGCAATATTCTTGTTTTGCCACAAAGTTCACAGATGAAGGGATCAAGGATGTTGTTTGCTGGAATTATGGCTTTTTGTTCGAAAAGGAGGACGTAAGAATTTATGTTAATACGACTCTTGCGTCAGATTATTCACAACTTTCTTGAAATAAATTGTTATTGAACATTCAATATAGGGGAGTGTCCGACTCATTGGCTGAATTGTCAGCGTTAAGGCCTTTGGTTCAGAGGGTCTCGGGTTCGATTCCCGGCTGGGTCGGAGATTTTAATCACCTCTGATTAATTCTTCTGGCCCGGGCATTGGGTGTTTATGTTTGTCCCAACACTTTCCTCTTCATATTCACACAACACACTACACTACCAACCACCACAGAAACACGCAATAGTGATTACATCCCTCCATATAGGGTTGCGTTAGGAAGGGCATCTGGCCTAAAACAAGGCCAAATCCACATGTGCGACACAGTTCGCACCCGCGACTCCATAGGTATGGGAAACGCGAGATAGAAAGAAGAAGAAGAATTCAATAGAGGGGAGTGAAATACCTCGAGCTTTTCCGCGGGAGATGAATTCGTGTGTTTCTAAAATTTGTCCTAACATACTGCAGTTTGTACGGTTTTTGCATTGTATGAGCAAGCTTATATTAGGATATATATACATACTTTTGCTGTATGATATTGAATAATACATAATTAAGGGACATTTCATTTCTAGCAGGTACTATGATACGGAAAGAAGCACCAATCCGAAAGGAGTATGGTAAGGCAGGGCTGCAGTTTTCTCTGGTCCTTTTTAGTGCTTATATAGAACAATCGATAAAGGGTACCAAAGAAAAATTTGCAAAAGGAATCACAGCCAACTAAGAGGAAATCAAAACTCTGAGATTTTCCGGTAACAGTTATTTTATCTGAGTCTGCAGAAGATGTGAAGAAATTCCTCAATTATATGGATATAATGTTGGAGTAATTCAAGATGAAAGTAAATGAACAGAAAATAAATGTAATGGAATTCATTCGAACGAGGTCATATATGGGAAAGTTAAATCTTAAGGAAGTATTTAAATATTGTCACTTGAGCATTAGAATATCGAACGATGGCAGCATTATGGATGACATAAAATTCAGACTAACATAAATAGTGAAAGGCCTTTCTTAAGGGAAGAAATTTGCTCCCTTCAATCACTGCTATACAAATTAGAAAGATGATTTTGAAGATTTTCATCGTGAGAATGTCACTGTATGGAGTGACACATGGACGATAACTGGCGCAGGAGGAAAAGAAATTGAACATCTTTGAAGTATGGTGTTACAGAAGAATGCTGAAAATATGAACGGTGGATTGGAACACATAGGCTTCTCCTTCTCAATTGGTCCTTTAAGACCAGACGTAAAGTCAATGTAGCTTCCGGTGCTTAACATTTCTTCTGAAGACAGTTATAAAAGTGCAATGTACAACCACTTCATACAGAAGTCTTTTTCTAACTGTAATGTTCATATGTGTAAATCAGCTGTGGCTCCTTTTTGTTCGACATATGCACCTGTTAGGAATTAAATGCCACTTAGTCGTGCTTTACTCAATACCGCGCAAGAATTTTACGTAGATATAGCCTGATATGCAGTAAGCTTGTCCGTACAATGCAAAAACCGTACAAGCGGCATTAAGTGAGATCTGTTTTTAGGAACACTCTACCTTGAAATATAGTTTAGAGCCCACCAATCTAATTAGTTATTTAAAATATTACTGGGGCCGATGACCTGACTGTTAGGCCCCTTTAAACAACAATCGTCATCATAATCAAAATATTACTGTACAGTATACATGCCTTCCAGAGTAGCTGTCTCTGGAGAATAGCGCATCTGATTGGTTCAAGAGGTCATTTATGTTTCAGAGGGGCTGGAGCGGTATCATAGGGGACGTAATAGGTTACGACCAATCACAGACCACCATATCGTACAGTCTCGTCACACTTATATTGATAGATACTTTTTTTAAGTACGATGTAAAACTATGACAATTACTACTTTTAAGCTGTTCAATAGAGTCTCAAAAAATCGGGTATTAAAGTTTCAATATAAAAGCACATTTACAAAGTGAAAACTTAAGTCTCCAAGGGAATAGAAATATAATGAAAAAAATCTATATGCTTCACGTAGCTTCGTGTAAATATATAGTATAGATAGCTCGCTTTCAGTACAGTGAGGGATCAAACCCTCCTTCACACATGACTCTTTTGTTTCATCTTGCATTGGTGTGAATTGTACCTACGAAAAGGCCATAAACGCCCCTTTGAGGAGTGGAAGATAAAGCCTGCCGTTACCCATAATATCGGCACGAAATGGGATAGAGTTGTTACCTCTATGTCCGGCCGCCTTTTTCTGCTATAAATTAACTTGGTGTTCATTTCTTGTGGGGGATGAGTGAACCTGAGCGTCATGTGCCATTCCAAAAGTGGAAATCAAGTTCCGTAGATATTTAATGTCTTAAAAGGGAATCGAACCCACGTCCTTCCGGAAGAACCAAGCACTCTTTTATCGCCTCAACTGGGTAGCATATTTTCGGCTCGGGTAGGCATCCCTTATGAATATTTGACATTCCTGAAGTCTCAGATAACTTCATAATGAAGGTAAAATAAGAAAAGTAGACGAAATAAAGCTTGCCACTACGGACAAACGCACTGTGCTGGATTCCCTTAACCAAGTAGTAGGTACAAACTACTCACTCTGGGAACATTTACAACTACTACTTACTGGAGGAATGATATTTCAACACACTTGTCTGCAGCAAGGCAGTACTATCGAGTTCGAGAAAACCACGATGTATTGAGAACGAAGACTACCGACTGGGTGTATGTTTCGAAAGATCGCAAGGCGCCTGCGTGAAACGATGTCGGTTGGATGGGAACGACCTTTTCGGTTTTCTTTGTTATGAGTTTTACATCACATCGATAAAGACATGCCTTATGTTGATGGCGCTGAGGGAAAGGACTGGCACTGGGTAGGAAGCGACATTGGCCATATATAAGGCATAACCCAGGCATTTAACTGGTATGAACGAGAGGAACCAGAGTAAACCACCTTAGGGGCCGCTGAAAATCGGGTTGAAACCGACCATCTCCCGAATGCAAGCGCACGGCTACGTGACCCAAACTTCGTAGTGAACTCGCCCGGTCCACCTGTTCGGGATGCTCCAATAACGTCTAGTGTTTACGAAGAAGTTTTGTATAATGCAATTGACGACAAACCATACCAGCCATTCTGGGTATTTGCTTCATGAATTGGCTCATTGAGAGTCAAGGAATCGGATGATCATCTTCAGTCCTATCGCACTTACTGTTATAAGAGGTGGTTCCACTAGACACACCCTTTTTGGGCTACCTAACAAACTGAGTGAAACACATCGAATGCGATATGTTATCATAATTACTACTGGTCTTCATTGTTGCGGCTTACATGGGATTGAACTGAATGCATAAAAATATTCTACCAGCACCGTATTCGAACATCTAAACACAAAACACAGCCCTGGCCGCTAACCACCCCGGCCACGGTGAAGCCTGTTATGGGGGTTCTTATACCGTGATATTTAAGTGTTAGCCAAGTTTCTACTCAACATGGAGCGTGCGTGTTATGCTCGTAGCACCGCTCTGTGATCATTCATTATTACCTCCTTATTGCTGGCTTGCCAGCAAAGGACACGTGCATTTCAAGGCATGTATCTGTATAAGGATTTATTATCGAACGACAGGGGAGAAGTTTTTATGTCAGGTAATAAACTGTGAGTTACATAAATCTGATGAAATAGGGGTGACTTATTCACCCGGTGCATTAAGTGTTCCGTTCTCGAGGGACAGGTTCTTCAGGTAATCGTATTCACGAGAGAAAAAGTTCGAAGGATGTAATCTGCTTGCCTCTGAAAAGTATAGTATAGAGTTTGAACCGTGAATAAAAGAAGGTAGATAGCCTTATTTGCCGCGTCTCTGGTGTAGTGGTTAGCATGATTAGCTGTCACCCCCAGAGGCCCGGGTTTGGTTTGATTTGTAAACCGGTACAAGGGCTGGAACAGGGTTCCACTCCGCCTCGGGAAGTCAAATGAGTAGAGGAGGGTTCGATTCCCACCTGAGTCATTCTCGAAGTGGTTTTCCGTGGTTACCCACTTCTTCTCCAAGCAAATGGCGGGATGGTACCTGACTTAAGGCCACGGCCACTTCCTTCCCTCTTCCTTGTCTACCCCTTCAAATCTTTCCATCCCCCATCAAAGCCCTTATAGCAGATGAGGCCGTCTGGGCGAGGTACTAGTCCTCCTTCCCATTTGTATCCCCGACCGCAAGTCTCACGCCTCAGGACACTGCCCTTGTGGCGGTAGAAGTGGGATCCCTCGCTGAGTCCGAGGGGAAAAGCCAACCCTGGAGGGTAAGCAGATTAAGAAGGAAAGATAGTCCTACTGATAGTGACGACATTTGACCTACTAATGAGGTTATTAGCTTCTGACAGAAAGAATCGCCAACGTGACTGTGGAATACAGTGCTCTGGGGAAATCCTTCTTGCTTGTGTTCGAATGGTAGTAGCGGCCCGTTAACCGGCAGTCGTATTGCGGCTGATCCTTAGCTCCATTCATCTGGGAACAATAAAGTGACGCATATCCTGGATGTCCATGTGGATAGGATGAACTGCCGACCATTGTAGGACATGAATGCACAGAGCTTCGAGCCTCAAGTGCGTTACATCAAGATGAGTGTAATATACATAATTCCTGTTGCGTCGTTTTTCGCTTTTCACTAAGGCAGTTCGAGTTCGATTCCCCGCCAATGCTAGGGGCTTTACGTCGCACCGACACAGATAGGTCTTATGGCGACGATGGGATAGGAAAGGCCTAGGAGTTGGAAGGAAGCGGCCGTGGCCTTAATTAAGGTACAGCCCCAGCATTTGCCTGGTGTGAAAATGGGAAACCACGGAAAACCATTTTCAGGGCTGCCGATAGTGGGATTCGAACCTACTATCTCCCGGATGCAAGCTCACAGCCGCGCGCCTCTACGCGCACGGCCAACTCGCCCGGTCCCCCGCCAATGCACGTAGGATTTACGAAAATAAATATCGCTTCCAATGGGTCGGATTCCACATAAAATTTTATCTTCGGTGGCTTATGATCACAAAGCAAAGGTCACGTAAAACTATAAACATAGTCTACTTTTTAAGAGAAGAGAGAGAACACAACGGCAAATGGTTCCTACCGGCCACTGAGTTGGCGGCCAATTTCGCTTTCTTCGCTTGCTAATGCTTCAACCTTGGGAGCACTTCCAATTATCTGAATAGAAGCCGACTCGGGATGAATTACCAGTGGCTTGCAAGGTGAGCGTAAAGCAGTTACAGATGACTCACCTATTATAGATCAATAATCTTAAAAATAAGGACAATAGAAACGTGGCGATCTAATATTTCTGTTCAAACCTAACATAAATCAAGGCATTCTACAAACAAATACAAAGCTATATACTCAAGAACATGCATTCCGATGACATTCAAGTTGAATTATTCTATAAAAATACCTCGAATTAAGTGGCGTTAACGAATTAATATTTACAGTTTTACAAATGAACTGCGAAACTACTTCCTCATACTTATATTTAATTTGACTTACCTGCCTTCTATCTCGTGCGTCAGTTCAGCCCCTCGAGACCTTCCATAGGGATTTAGCTCGCCGTAGAGCTAACGATGCCGACAGTAGAAATCCGCGGTTCCGTCTGGGCGCTGCCAATCATCTCGTGATACCGTCTGCTTTAGGGTTGATGATGTGGTCTTCTGCAGCTGCGAATATGAACGAATGAATTGTCGTCCCTCGAGACTTGTTTTAAACTCTCGCGTCGTATGATGTCACAATATACAACTGGGAACCTTCGACTATCTCTACAAAAGGAAATTTAGTTCGTTTCCTAAAGCTTGTAATTACTCATAGTTAGCAAAATCATACCTGAAATCTGTCCTGCAGTCTGCACTATTTAAGTTACTTGAATACTGTAACCAACACGGAAAACTTAGTTCTTTTCCCGAATGGCTGTTTTCATCACTGTTATCATTATTTATATTTACTCCCTTTCCTTCATTACTGACTCTCTCGAACACAATCCCCGACTGTCCCATTGTTCATTTCTATCTAATTATGGCGTGGCCCGACGCGTATTCGATGACTCTTAACATTCAAAAGTGGGGTTGAGGCCTCTGTTTACTCATATTTAAAGGATCGCTCCTTCCAGTGAGCCTGTGTGTGTCCCCGGCAACATTGAGCCTTATTTGAATCATGATCTACTTTATCTTCGACGGACGTTCAAATATCCCTTATTTCTGTTATACTGCACTATTCTACACGTTATGTGTCCTAGGTACTCGATAAATATGATAATCTGGTGCTTGTCCTGAGAGAATTCCAATCCTGTGCTCCCTCATATTCTTTTATACTAGGTTGGCTCCCGTCTTCTCTCTCTCTCTAAAGCCGCGTGCTCCCGATTCACTTTCTATGCTTGGTTGCCAAAATGAGCCCTCGCTCCCTAGTACTTCGCTGTTCAAAGCCCGGCGACCGACTTTCGCACACTCTATGCGCTAAATATTGGTCCTAAGACGGCTGTATGATACGGTTCACTAGCCATTCAGTCACCCTTTTGTCTAGTTCAGTTGCACTCACTTTCGCCGTTAGTCTCCCATGATCTACCCTATCAGATGCCTTTGATATGTCAAGCGCTATACAGTCCATTTGATCTTCTGAATCTAAGATATCTTCTATTATTTACTCGAATCCTACAATTTGAGCTACGGTGGAATAAACTTCTTTAAATCAGAACTGCCTTCTATCGACCAGTTATATCCCTGTCTCGTACTTCCGTGAGATTGCACTTCATGACTTGGAGTGGAGTACGGTGGCCCCACACGAAAACCCCAACCCCATGGTACTACAGCCCTTGAAGGGCCTTGGCCTAAAAAGCGACCGCTGCTTGGCCCGAAGGCCTGCAGATTACGAGATGTCGTCTGGTCATCACGACGAATCCTCTCGGCCGTTATTCATGGCTGCCGCCCCAAAACATCAGGGAACCACCACCTTGTTGTACGTGCTGAACAGTGTGTTTGAGACTTGAAATGTGAGCAGATTGCCTCATAGCATATAGCCGATGATCGTTAGTGTGCCCATTGCATTTTCTGGCGTGTTATAAAATGGCGTGAGAGTAAATGTATAGCTCACACAAGTCAGAATTATTTAAAGTCAACTATAATTTAAAAGTTCGCAGGAGGCCAAGATCGAGAAAAGAGCGCACAATTTCAAAGGCTGTCAGTAGAGAACATAAAATTATCAAGTGGATTGTTTGAAAAGAAACAACGAAATATTAATATATTATTACACTAACTAATTTGCCGAGATTCTGGACGGACACGGAAGATTTCAGCTGCGTGAGAAGAGAGAGATATTAACTGATTTAGTGCAGAATACCAAAAAAATTACTTGTCTTAAGAAGAAGATAAGGCGCAATACAACCTATTCAGCGCAGAGGAAAGAAATGGAGACGCGAAATAAGGAGATTTTAATTAAATACGCTAATCAACTGGTCAGACAAGGACCGCGACGTCACGTGGAAGCTTATTTGAAGATAGAGATTGAAGGACGGAAAATAGCCAAGAATTATTACCAAGAAAGCAGAATTCAGAGATTCTTAAACCTTGAAGAACGTAATTATTATATAAAATTATATGCATAAATTAAGGCAAAGATAAGACTGGAAATACTTTGAGTCCAGTATTAAATATTTGGGAGTCGTCAGCTCAATAAGCAAATATAAGAGGAGTATCGAAGAGACAGTTAATCTTCAGGAAGCATTAAAATTAACTCTTACTTGTCGGGATTATTTTATGTTGACACTAGCGCAAGAGAGAAGATGATCACGAGTTGCTAAATTCGTACTGGACCGATCTGGAGATGAATATGTAATCAGCCAGCCAACCAACCTGATGAAGGAGTGGACTCCAGCTGATCCATGGTTTCCAGCCGGCCAAGGACAACAGCTGTAGTGCAGAGAAGTACAAAGTCGTCATAGCCAGAGAATGATAAGCTAAGTTTACTATATTATAGTTCGTAATTATGTTATAATGTAGTAACCTCATGAAATTTATATTAATTGTGAAGTAATTAAGATATCAAGTGACTCAGTGAGGTGCAATGATTGAATTAAGTATTGCACGTTTAAGTTGTAATAAAATCGATATATCTCGAAGAAGTGATTATACATAGATTGAGTGTATTATGATAGCTGAGGAATTTATGATTATTTGCGAGAATTAGTGTAGATTTCACAGAGCAAAATGAGATCATATGAACCTAATGGATTCCTTAAGTGGGTTTGGAAGCCGAACATGCCTATTAATCGTCATAATGTAATAATATAGAAAGGACGTGTGGATTTTGTGAATTATTCCTTGTCGATTTACGTCATGAAGAGGTATTATTGTATACTAGATGTTAAATATTATTCTGTGAGATGAATTAATGTCCAATTAAGCGAATATAGATGCAAAAAGTTTAATACGTCGTGGGAATTATGTTATATGTGAAGAGGTTATGATATGAAATGAAATAGTTATGTTGAGATATATATAATTAAATGAATTGAGAAGAATTTAATGGAGTAATGAGAAGGAATTGAAATTAAATGTTATGAAAATAGATGCAGCGGAGACGTAATGATGGATGCTGAATATAAATATCGTTTTCTGGATCAGTTATAGGAAGCAAGTACATGGAATGATTAATACTTCGTGGGAATATCGTAAGATAAGTTAAGCATGGCTAAGTCAAACGCTAATGTCAAAGCAAATGGTTCTTGCTACATTTAAAACAAGGTAATGTTGTTAGGAAATATCCATAATAAATGCCATATAGAGGTAATACACAGAGTGAAAAATGAGATATATGTGTAGCTGTGTTGAATACTATTGACGTGAGTATGATAATAAGCTATCATATTAAAATTGAGAGGAGTCACTTAACTTAACTTTTCAACGCAAATAAGGCTTCATGTAAAATCGAATATGGAATAAGAGGTTGACTTGATGATCAATTAAGAACTAGAAGAGTTAGTAGTATGATTTAGATTTTTATTTTGGAAATATATGAGATGATTTTCAAATGTTTAAATATAGTAAGACTGGGATGGTAGGTACCAAGATTATAAGTGTCAATAGGTGTGGGTAACCTTAGCATGTCATTCACGGGAGATAAAAAGAGATGAAGCAATGACAACTTAATAATTTAGGATTAATAACTTGAAGAAAAGCAATTAAAATTGATTATGTATCAATTAAAACAGTGATATGATTGATTTTTAAATTTAATTATTACTTAAATATTGTGGTGAACTAATTAAATATTTATATATCAAATGATGATTTGAAAACAAGGTGTTAGCTCATATCAGGATTGAGATTGAATCATAAATCAGCGCTGATATAAATGAAATCCTTGGATAATGCTAATTAATTTTCTTATTTATCGAACATATATTTTGATGGATTACTTTCTCTTTCCTTATGCATTAAATTAGATGAATAAACTTGTTATTTTAGATTTTTACATGTGTGAGTGATTGATTTAAAGGGCATTATTGTAAGGTAACTTAGTTTTAAGTGGATTTTTGCGATCTTTGGTGTTACGTGCGTTGGAAGAACATGCGGTAGGATGAAGACATTTATCCGGTATTGAATTATGTCTCATCGAGGTCGAATTTCTCTACTGAATTCACGTACAACCGAATTATTTGCATGAAGAATTACCCTGAGAGTTTATTGAGCGGTCGGTGTATTTTTATTTGAGTCGCACCTGGACGCGGGATAGGCGCATTAGGAACAAGGCTTATGCGACACTCATCAATGAAAAGGACTTTATGCCAATTCTGAAGAGACCAGTAAACATAATGTTGGGCCCGTCTGTACCGTCCCCATGATGTCTAGTTTCCAGAGCTGGGTCCCACCAAGGGCATCGAGAGTGAAATTGTGCCTCGTGCAACTTGTTTCTCACAGTCTGAATTGAAACGCGAAATGATCTGTGGCTGCCCGAAAATCATTATTCAGCATGTTGTCATTATGTTCCTCCGTGGGCAAGTTCCTCCGTGCTGAATTCGATGGTAACGGTCATCGAGAGTAGTCGTAGCCTTTAGACGACCTCTACCGCTTTCATGTTCGAAACGCATCGCGTCACTTTGATTGCGGCCAACACGTCGAGAAACTGCCCTTGCAGGCCATCGTTCTTGACATAATTTGATTATGCGTACATGTTCACATGTCGACATTGCACGTCGATCCTACTCAAACGCTCACTACACTGCTTAGAACACACCTTTAATGCTTCCACGCTATTGCTCAAACTTCAACTGAAATAGTGCCTTCCATCTAAGCGTGGCGTTCTGCCTGTGGGTCCTAAGGGTCGTCTTTCCGGTCAGCATAGGAGAGGCCAAAATGTCAACACATTTAAATGAAGTCTGTATTATTTCTATATTAACATCTATGAGTGACATTAATAAATACATTTCCATTTTACCAAATAAAAATAATAATAATAATAATAATAATAATAATAATAATAATAATAATAATAATAATAATAATAATAATAATACGGTGATGAATGGTTCAAATGGTTAATGCGTGGCTTTCTGAGACCATGTTGGCAGTCGCGATCCTGGATCAGTCCGTTGGGATTTGAAGTGCTCTTATACGTCTGCCCCATGCCGGTAGATTTATTGGCACATAAAGAACTCTTGCGGGATAAAATTCCAGCACCCCGACGTCTTTGAAAACCACACAAATAGCCAGTGGGATGTTAAACCTATAACATGAAATAATAATAATAATAATAATAATAATAATAATAATAATAATAATAATAATAATAATGATAATAATAGCATGACATCAGCTACTCGTCCCTTCACCCTGTCTGTGTGTCAATTTAGAAGTACCATTTTATTCTTCGAGACGACAGATTTTGTTTTCGTTTAAACACCGTATGTCACCAAAGATATTTTACATTCTAATTTCGTACGGCATGTAGTGCTAAGCTGACTTGTTTCCACCGTTTAAACGTCCGAAACATCTGCGTTGGGTTTAAACCCATGATCTTGGAATCCGCAAGCAGAAACTCTCACTGATCGGAAGAGGGAGCTATTTCATCATATGAGAACAGGTCATATTCCGTGAATTAATCCCTAAATGTTCAGTCCTTATAAGCAGTTAATTAATCAGTTAATTAACCAGTCGTTCAATTGATCTGTGTATATTATAAATTGAATACTTGAAGGAATAGCCAAATGAAATCGCTCCACACTTTATGCAGATAAACTGTCTTACACAAACAGCACACAAGCAACAAGACTTACACTTAATATATTTAAAGGGATATGCCCGTGTGGACAATCGACAATTTTACACGTATCAGATGCGTTAACCACCATAGCAATCGTTAGATTCAGACAAAATTAGAGATTGCCAAATACCATTCCTCCATTTTCTATATTTTATTTCCCTTATATTTACAATCACTTTCAGCTAAATAGGCAAGAGTATTCATCACCGGCGAAACAGAAATAATTCACGAAAGATGAATTGTACCTGTTATACTAATCGTTGAGTTTGTGACTGTTCAGGAATGCAGTATTCACCATTTATCCTTAGCATTAATTTGTAATCCGTTTTGTGCTTCAAAAAGACATCTTCATATCCAACGCAGACTTTAATAATTCAGAGGAATGGAAACAGCTTTTTGTGATCAACTTTCGACCACTCTTGTCTTTGGGCCAAAACTCTTCACAACTGCGCCTGCCATCCAAGAACGAGTAATGGACTCAGTACAACATTCCGTGTCGTCCACGAACATTGGGCGGAGACTAGCAGCTGCCGGACTAGGGAATTAACACCACTACACACACGGCTGCCTTTGGAGTGGTGTCGTGACCGGGAAGAATGGACTGCTGATGAATGGCGTCGCATTGTCCTCATTCTGCATTACCCTGCGAGTATGGCGGTGACCTGGGGAGAGCTCCCATTCTTCCAATATTTCGGAGAGGCACAGTGGTGCTACTCCTGGCGTCATTGTGTGGAGAGCCATCGGGTATGACTTCAGTTCACAGCAGATAGTTATTGATGGAACTCTGTCAGAACAACGGTACGTCACGGACTTCCTGCATCCTCGTGTGTTACCTCTCATGCGAAAGCATCGTGGTGCCATTTTTCAACATGACAATGATCATCCACACACGGCACGTGACTCTATGAACTGTCTTCGTGATGTTGAGCTACTCCCGTGGCCAGCAAGATCCCCCGATCTCTTCCCGGTAGAACATATGTGCAACCAGCTCGGGCGTTAATTCCGTCCCAATGCCAGTATCCAGGATATAAAGGACCATTTACAACAGTTGTGGGCCAGCTTGCCCCAGGAGAGGATACAACAGCTTTACGAAACACTTCCCAACCGAATCAGTGCATGCAACCAGGCCAGAGGGAGTGACACTTCATACTGATAAGCTGGGCTCTGGGTGTTTCAATTTTCTTTGTCAGGCAGTGTATTATTATTATTATTATTATTATTATTATTATTATTATTATTATTATTATTATTATTATTATTATTATTATCGCAGTGACCGAACAGTCTTTAGAAAATATAATACACAAGTTCATTGCAGAAGGGGCACTTTCAAGTGACGTAGACAAGTACCCCCTTTCGTGTCGATAAGTTATCGGATTTTGTAAAGAATATAACAGTAAGTAACTTAATGGCTATATTTAAATCGATATAAAACTAGATATTCACCGAACTGTGGAATCAAAACAACGGAAGCAACTGAATAAAATTGCAATGTACTCAAGGATAAGGTTAGTTTCTTGTTTGTTTTGATTCTATTTTTTGTTTACATTACCAGGTATATTTAATTTTATATATATATATGCACTGACTGACAGAGCAAATGCAACACCAACGAGGAGTGGTTCGAAAGGGATGAAAGTTGGGGAAAAAACAGAGTCGGCACGGAAGAATAATTGATGTTTATTTCAAACCGATATGCAGGTTACACAATGCGCACGGCATCGACTCAGTAGGATGTAGGACCACCGCGAGCGGCGATGCACGCAGAAACACGTCGAGGTACAGAGTCAATAAGAGTGCGGATGGTGTCCTGAGGGATGGTTCTCCATTCTCTGTCAACCATTTGCCACAGTTGGTCGTCCGTACGAGGCTGGGGCAGAATTTGCAAACGGCGTCCAATGAGATCCCACACGTGTTCGATTGGTGAGAGATCTGGAGAGTACGCTGGCCACGGAAGCATCTGTACACCTCGTAGAGCCTGTTGGGAGATGCGAGCAGTGTGTGGGCGGGCATTATCCTGCTGAAACAGAGCATTGGGCAGCCCCTGAAGGTACGGGAGTGCCACCGGCCGCAGCACATGCAGCACATGCTGCACGTAGCGGTGGGCATTTAACGTGCCTTGAATACGCACTAGAGGTGACGTGGAATCATACGCAATAGCGCCCCAAACCATGATGCCGCGTTGTCTAGCGGTAGGGTGCTCCACACTTACTGCTGGATTTGACCTTTCTCCACGCCGACGCCACACTCGTCTGCGGTGACTATCACTGACAGAACAGAAGCGTGACTCATCGGAGAACACGACGTTCCGCCATTCCCTCATCCAAGTCGCTCTAGCCCGGCACCATGCCAGGCGTGCACGTCTATGCTGTGGAGTCAATGGTAGTCTTCTGAGCGGACGCCGGGAGTGCAGGCCTCCTTCAACCAATCGACGGGAAATTGTTCTGGTCGATATTGGAACAGCCAGGGTGTCTTGCACATGCTGAAGAATGGCGGTTGACGTGGCGTGCGGGGCTGCCACCGCTTGGCGGCGGATGCGCCGATCCTCGCGTGCTGACGTCACTCGGGCTGCGCCTGGACCCCTCGCACGTGCTACATGTCCCTGCGCCAACCATCTTTGCCACAGGCGCTGCACCTTGGACACATCCCTATGGGTATCGGCTGCGATTTGACGAAGCGACCAACCTGCCCTTCTCAGCCCGATCACCATACCCCTCGTAAAGTCGTCTGTCTGCTGGAAATGCCTCCGTTGACGGCGGCCTGGCATTCTTAGCTATACACGTGTCCTGTGGCACACGACAACACGTTCTACAATGACTGTCGGCTGAGAAATCACGGTACGAAGTGGGCCATTCGCCAACGCCGTGTCCCATTTATCGTTCGCTACGTGCGCAGCACAGCGGCGCATTTCACATCATGAGCATACCTTAGTGACGTCAGTCTACCCTGCAATTGGCATAAAGTTCTGACCATTCCTTCTTGGTGTTGCATTTGCTCTGTCAGTCAGTGTATATATACTGAAAGAGGAACGCCCGTACTTCAGTTTATCGGAGAGCATGAGAAACGACAAGGCGTGTACGGCCCATGCTAGGAGAGTGAGAGAGAAGGGTAGTGAAAGTTTCTTTATGATTAAGTGGATCCTTCAGTTTATTCAATAGATATGTAAATAATTATGTCACCTTTTACAGCTGAATCGTGGGGTTGTCCTTGAAGGCGTGGAGGGGACGTCGTCCTGCGGCGTCTGCGTCGTCTTGCGGTCGGCGTCGGCGTTGTCTTCCGTCGTTGGTGTTTTCTCTGTATTAATGTTGATGGCGACTCGAACCTGAGGCAGGAACGGGAAAATGTGGAGCTTCCGCATCGGACGTCATGGGACTCTGGTGTGACACCTCTATGGCGAAGCACACCGAAATAGTTCCCACAGTCAATGATGTTGAACGCACTTTAGCAGCAAGGTTAAAGTCAGAGTCACAGTTCCATGAGAATAAGATGGAAGGAATTATCGTATTTGGAATAATAAACAAACGAAAGCAATCTAGGACCTTCCGAGGTGCAGTGATTAAGCACTTCACAAAGAAAATTAAATTCACCGGGTACAGTCTCTGCACTGTACACCATGAGCACAATATTCACACACTTGTTGAAATAAACGACAGTCCAAGTTCTGTTACGTCGTAATTTTCAAAAGATTATCACTGGCACTTAAGATCATACGTGATTCTGAACAGGTTATGATGCGAATTGGCATGGTCCCTCGGAAAGAAATTACGATACCATATTCCACAAGTTAATACTGTCTTTAAGAGGGAATGTTGGCACAGTTTATTACGAACACAGTTCAACGGATAGACACAGTCTTTAAATGAAATGAAGGTCGGCACAGTTTTATTACGAACACAGTTCCGAAAAATGGATAAACACAGTCTTTAAATGAAATGAAGGTCGGCACAGGTTTATTACGAACACAGTTCAATGGATAGACACAGTCTTTAAATGAAATGCAGGCTGGCACAGTTTATGTTAGAAACGTTATCGCTGTTTTCACACAGTCTTTAAATGAAATCAAGGTTGGCACAGTTTATGCTAGAAACACAGTCTTCAAATGAAATCAAGGTTGGCACAGTTTATGCTAGAAACATTCATAGTCCACAAACGAAATATAATCGCCCAGTCGTACAGACTGATAAAAACGAAATTACGTTTTTGTTCATGCACAAAGTTCAAGCCCACGGAGAAGGCTTCCAACACTAACGTTTCCGAACTCAAGTACACAGCCGGACCGAGTGACGAATTATATCGCGACGTGCTTACTTGCACACACACACTGAACTCACGGCTTACTGCCGACTCCTCTCACTCTCTCTGCCTACGGCAAACTGCAGCTGCACACTGCCCACACTGCACACTCTCTGCTTTACCCCAGGCTGTCGATTCGCTTATATTGCCGGAGGTCGGTGGGCGTGGCTACACCTGTGGGCCCCAAGAAAATTTTATATCTTGGCCATCTTTACACTGATTGATATGAAGTTTCGGCTAGCAGCGTTCAATATTCCTGCCTGCAAGGTGACGTTATTGAAATATTGATATCACATTTCGTTCATGCTGGAATGCTATGGAACACGAAAGAACCTTCTGCGTGACGTCGCTTGACCTTGGCCGGTGTTCTGGAACAGCGCGAGCTTGCTTGCAGTTCCCAAAATGCCTGTGCGCTCGGCGCAAGTTTTAAATGCTTACCGCCGGGTGTTAGCGAGTTCCTCTTAATAAATGAAAGAAACGTGAATGCTCGTAGGGCGCTCCCGTTTCAATACTAGCATCTGTACCCATCCCTCGCACGGGTATTTGAAGTGGATTACATGTTAACTTAAGGAAATTTTGCGAAGTAACATGGCTCAATTCACATGTTCAATGCGACATTTTGAAATGATATTTTCGTACCAAAGTGCGTGGCAGTAACGTGAAATATGATGAAGCTGATCAAAGTCGACAGAGAATGATGAGATGTCCGAATTTATTGTATGGTACAGTTCCCGATCCGAACTTGTCCGAAATTCTCCATGGTTCTCACGTTGCATATTGTATCCGTGACCACTGGTGTGGCGCTCTGTCGTTTATGCTACCTCCCTTAATATGTGTCTCATCGGACACAGTAAAATGGCTCTTTTAGTTTTTCCCGTTGCCACCTTCAAGTGACATGCACGATTTGTCCCACGGGACTTGGACTAAAAATCCAATTTTTCGTAATCACCCGCGTTGTTATTCATAGTACGATAAACATGTACACGGCATAAATGAACGGAAATAACATGTTCTTAAACGCTTATTGTATACGGTATTTTCTTTAGAACGTTTGAAAATATTCTTCCTATACGAGGGTGAGTCAATAAATAAGCCGCAAAACTGAATTGAGGCAAAAATTTTCAAAGTAACTTTCTGACATTTATTTCACTTTTCCACATATTCACCCTGTACATTCAGGCATGTATCCCATCTCTTTACAAGTCCTTGAAAGCCAGCAGCAAAGAAGTCCTTTGGTTGCTGTCGCAGCCAACGTGTAACCTCATAGATTACGGCATCATCTGTATCAAAACGACGGCCACCCAAAGGACTTTTTAGGGGCCCAAACAGATGAAAATCACTGAGCTGATCCACACACTGCAATGTGATTGCAGTTGACACCTCCGCAGGACGCCCCATCTCAGATGCTTTTCCTTCCATGGTTAAACTTCTGTATTCAATTGAACACACCTTTCCTTGAGAAACAGTTTTCACCATAGACGGGATGCATTTCATGATGCACTTCTTCTGTGAACAGTCCTTTGGCCCACAAAAAACGCCGTTCTTCTCGTGTACAGTCATGCAACCCATGTGCCATCGTGCACTAACAGCCTCTGACTGACTGATTGCGTGCGAGATGTCGTACTACAAGCATACATATGCTGCTATCTGCTGGCAAAACTTGCGCGTGTAATTTCAAATGGTATAAGGCACACACATGTTTGCGACTTATTTAATGACTCACCCTCGTACATACCAATTTGATTTGATTCCCATGACATCACATTCTCCTAATAACACAATCCTGAGTGAATAGAATCCAAATACGTAGTTTGGTTGGAAAAAGTACAACAGTTTTCCAATTTTAGGAATATACAAAGATATAAATAACCAGACAGACAGACTCACTGGCACCAAAGTGAAAAGTTCTACCTCATGTTACCTCGGTGTTCAGATACATTATTTGGGGGTAATTTTAAAGCCGAGAGAAATATGATGCATCCTCTGATTTTCTCCTGTTATGGGTCCCTCAAATAACTGTACGTCTGCGATGGTATCCGTCACTGGCTGCAGAGCATGAAGCCCGTAGTAAATAGTAATTGTCTCCGTCATTTGAAGTGTAAGCGAGATTATTTACATAACAAATTTATTTAAAATGAAGGGGTGTTTCACATATAGTCTACAGGTTTTACATACTCTATAATAAATGGTGTAATATAAATTTGAAGAAGACGATTTGGTCTTTCTATAAACGCCCTGTCTATTAAGTGTTTTTTAAGTGATATCAATATCGAAACTCGCTTCTGGATAATAGACTCTAAATATGAAGTTTGGTTGCGATACAATCAATAGTGTAAGAGAAAATTTAAACATCGCTTTTTGTCTTCGAGGATGTCCATCACCGGCTGCAGAGCATGAAGCCCGTAGAAAATAGTTACTTTCTCCGTCATTTGAAGAGTTAGCGAAATTATATACATAACAGGAAGTATTTAAAATGAAAGGGCGTTTCGCATATAGTCTACCGATTTTACATATAATCAATAGTGTAAGAGATGATGAGTAGACTCAAAATATGAAATTTGGTCGATTTATATTCGATAGTGTAAGAGAAAATTGAAACAAAACCTCTTCTTTCTCCCTATAAACCCCAGGTCTCTTCAGTGACTTTCAAACGATGTGCGTATCAAATCCTGCTCCTGAATTAGTACACTCTAAATATGATGTTTGGTCGACCTCTGTTCGGCCATTTATCTGTGATGGTGGAACAAACGAAACAAACAGACACGAAAGCTAAAAACTACTGATACTCTCTTGAATTGAACTGTAACGGATAAATATATCACTATTTGGCGAAATAAATGACATTACAGAAAACGTAAACCCTAAAATATTATTTATAAAGAATGTATACCTACGTTCTCCACTTTTTGATTTTGCATAAAAGTGAAATTATATTTATTTGTAACTAGCCATTGTACCCGTTCTTCACACCGAAATTTGCAGTGGATTACATGTTACCTTCAGGAATTTACGTGAAGTAACATGGCTCTATTTACACGTTTAATGTGACAAGTTAAAATGATTTTTTCGTACGAAAACGCGTGGTAGTAACATGAAGTATGATGAATCTGACAAAGTCGAGAGAGAGAATGAAGACAAGTTCCGAATTTATTGTACGGGTACAGTTCCAGGTCCGAAGATGTACGAAATTCTCCATGGTTCTTAGGTTGCATATATGATGTTTCTGACCACAGGCCTGGCGCTCCGACATTCATGCTACCACCCTTAATATCTATCCTATCTAAAAGAGCAAAATGGCTCTTAAGTTTTTCCCCTTGCTCACCTTAAAGTGACCTGCACGACCTGTCCCACGGGACTTCGACGAAAAATCCAATTTTTTAGAATCACTTTTGTTATTATCCGTCGTACGTAAATACGTACATGGCATAAATGAACGGAAGACATTCTTAAAAGT
This sequence comes from Anabrus simplex, assembly GCF_040414725.1. Lineage (NCBI taxonomy): Eukaryota > Metazoa > Arthropoda > Insecta > Orthoptera > Tettigoniidae > Anabrus > Anabrus simplex. The sequence goes on along the minus strand of NC_090266.1, from coordinate 791,316,238 downwards.
TTGTTGTATACAGTCTTTTTATAGACCTAATGTTAGCGAAAATATTGGAGAATAACCTTCCTATGCATCTGATAACACAACCCCGAGTGAGCAGAATCCAAATAACGTAGTTTGGCTGAAATAAGTCCAGCAGTTTCCCACATTTAGGAATATACAAACAGATAGATAACCAGACAGACAGAAGACAGACAGACAGACAGAGAGACAGACAGACAGAGTGACAGATATACTGACACCAACGGGAAATATTCTAGCTCATGTTACCTCGGTGTTCAGTTACATCAGGTGGGGTATTTTAAAGCCGAGAGAAACAAGATTCTACTCGGATTTTCTCCTGTTATTGGTCCCTTAATTAACTGTACGTCTGCGAGGGTATCCGTCACTGGCTGCAGAGCATGAAGCCCGTAATAAATGGTAATTGTCTCCGTCATTTGAAGTGTAAGTGAAGGGGTGTTTCAAATATAGCCTACATATTTTACGTATAATAAATAGTGTAATAGAAAATTGAAGAAGACGATTTGGTCTTTCTATAAACGCCCTGTCTATTAAGTGATTTTTAAATGATATCAATATCGAAACTCGCTTCTGGATGATAGACTCTAAATATGAAGTTTGGTTGAGATCTGTTCAGCCGTTTACTCGTGATGGTGGAACATACAAACAGACAGACAAACAGACACGAATGCTATGAACTATTGATACGATCTTGAATTGACCTGAAAGGGTTAAATATACCTAACTTCGTCGATATAAATTTCATTACAGACAACGATCCCCCTAGAATTTTATTTATAAGATTTCTGAAGGCCAGTCACTTTGTAATAACTTCTTAAGAAACATTACATATCTATGAACGTGAAGTTCAAAGGAGAACCATCACGGAGTTTGATGATCAGAACCGGGGTATGTTAAGGACATGCCCTCTCATCCATTGTGTTCAACCTTATGCTTGAAAAGTTATTAAAACGTGGGAAAACAAAATGAAAAATCTAGGGATCAGGGACTAGAAAGACTGAATCAGGTGTCTGTCCTACGAGTATGTAGATGACAACGCTATACTATCCAACAACTCCGAGGGAACTGATATTGCTGCCCAAATCCTAAACAGGACAGCAGATAACGTATGACGAGTCGAAGTACTTTGAGAACTTGCACCCCGAAAGGAACTCTTTGATGACCACCCATGGGAAGATTGGTAGATTTGCCCTTTTCCGGTATCTGGGTGAATAGGTTCACCCCAATCGTAGAGACGGCACTTACCTGATAGAAAAAAGATGTGCGAAACTCAACGCAGCCTACCAACTTCTGCGAAACCGATATAACAAGGAGTGCATTTCGAAGAATTGTAAGATCCGTCATTACAGAACAGTAGCCAGAGTCCAGTTTCTACACGCAGCACAGGCGGTCAATGAACAGGAAATTTACCATGGACGACATGGGAAACGCTGAAATGCATGGATCTAAAGTACTCCCAGACGGATCCTAGCGACTATGCGCGAACTCTGAACTCTAAACCTACAGATGGAAACGGCCAACACCGGCATGCGACGTAGGCGGCTTATATTCTACGGGCAACTTTCAAATGGACAACAGTAGGCTTACCAAGATGATCTTCTCACTGAGACAAATCTGTAATGCTGGAAGCCTTTGGCTCAAGCAAGTTCATAAAAACCTGTATTCCTCTCGAATTTCTTTACTTGATGTCTTATGCCGAGCAAGATTTTGAGATATAGTGAATTCTTGGTCTCCACCACCCAAAAGTGTTAAATGGCGGAAACCAGTCTCATAGGAGAGAAAGGTAAAAATATTTTCTTAGCTTAAGAGGTATTGGGGCGAAAGAGAACCTCCAAATAGGAACTAGACGTATGTGTTCCATATTGCGTTTAAATTAATAATGATAATCAAAATAATAATAATAATAATAATAATAATAATAATAATAATAATAACACACAATTAGAAAATGACAAATATTTACTTGTGAATGTAAGTTAAATACACTTTTCGTGTTATTGATATACAGGGTTGTTCACCTAACATGTTACACGGAAACACCTTCTAAACTATTAAATATATCAGCATTCTGTTTTCATATTCGTAAATGGTACGCAGGGTCTTGTAAAATAACGCGCTACTTAGTCTCATGGGGTGATTAAATACTGATTTATTGATACTAACTCTATATTTTTAAGTGGAAGGGCACAAATTCATACAGCTGATTTAAAAGTTCATCTGCGTACAAGTTAAAATATGTAAGTATTTTCAAAATCGGACAATTACTTTTTGAGATATAAGTAAGAACAGCATGTGCCGTTTTGCATGCCGCATTAGACGGAGTAAAGTCGGGCAAGGACATATTGAGGCGCAAGCAGTTTCGTGGGAGTGAGGTCAGCCACAGAACGGATACCAGGCATGTAAGCACCTCGTACACATGTGATGGGTTTGCAAAGTGTGTATGACAGACGAACACATGGCAGGACAGAAAGGGTTGATGTGTTCAAGAGAAATAAAATAAGTACTTTACCTTGAAAGGAACATAACGAAAGCTATAATTGTCACTGGTTTTAGTGTACAGTTCATAATACTCTATGAGTTGAGAAATAAACATAACACAAAACACCGGAAGACCTCCTTCTAGAAAATTAAATGGTCAGAGCTGATCGTTGTGAGATGGCAGCAACACTATTATTTATGTTTTATTTTACACGCATTAATCTCCGCAGAGCTCCAGTACGACTGTAGTAGCGTGCATTCGGGAGAGCGTAGGTTCGAGTGCTGCCTCATCCAATCTGAAAGTGTTTTTCATGGTGTCCCATGTTCAACACCAGGCAAATACCGGATAAGTACCTTTGTGATAGGCCACGGCCGACTTCCTTTCCAAATCCTTCCCATTCCCATCCGTGAGAAAAAATGCTAAACTAAGCGCAACCTGTTATATGTCAAAACAAAACAATACAACTTTAATCTCCCTTCCCCGTTGTATGTTCGTCAGTCATACAATAACGTTGCACACCCAGGGTATGTTACGGTACATCACATTATGTTTACTGTACAGGCCTCGTATCAGTTCTGTGGCTGGAATCAAGTCAAGGAAGCAGCTTGCGCTTCAATATGTCCTTGCCCAACTTCACGCCGTCTGATGCGGCAGCAAAACCGCGCATGCTGTTCTTGTTTATATCTCAAAAAGTAATTGTCCTATTTTGAAAATACTTACATATTTGAACTTGCACGCAGTTGATCTTTTAGGCCAGCTGTATGAATTTGTGCCGTTCTATTAAAAAATATGGAGTTAGTATGAATATCTCGGTTATTAATCATCCCATGAGACTAAGTAGCACGTTATTTTACAAGGCCGTGGGTACCATTTATGAATATGAAAACAGAATGCCGATATTTTTAATGGTTTAGAAGTTATTTCTATGTTAACATGTTAGGTGAATAACCCTGTATATGATCGGTATAATTTCAGTCATTAAGCGTGCATACTCATACAAAAATATTTCCGTCCAAAGCTCTGTTTCCACAGGAAAAGTATATAATATATTATTTTTACGCATTCATAATTATTTTGATGGGGGAATCGATTATGCAATAAGGATGCCTATTATAACAATTTCGTTATCTACAATCCACTTAAAGGTAAACGGACAGTTTGTTTTTAATTTTACGTATAATGTGAATTAAATACAAAAAAATTCGTTTGTAAGTGTCCCAAGATTACAGCGTTCTGTTTGTACTGTACGTTCAGCAAATTGACTAGGGGCAAAGTAAATCCCCAACAGTCGTTTTCTTTGACTGGCAACCTTACCACAACCCTCTCGTAGCGATCAGCGTCCTTGAAATGTGTGATGTACTTTTGTACAAGAAAATGAAAATCCACAGCCTGTTTCCAGTCATTCGACCGGGTCAGGAATGGAATGAATGAAGCCCCCATCTAGCGGCGAGGATAGGAAATTGTGCCGTCTGCCGAAGCCTGTCGCACTCCTCTGGGGCAATGATTAATGAATGACAGATGAAATGAAATGTTATTGCAGAGTGTTGCTGGAATGAATGATGACAGGGAAAATTTCGAGTACCCAGAGGAAAACCTGTCGCGCCTCCGCTTTGTCCAGCACAAAACTCACATGGAGTGACCGGGATTTGAATAACGGAATCCAGCGGTGAGAGGCCGGCGCGCTGCCGAGTGATCCACGGAGGCCCTTACTTTTGTACAAGAAACATTTCCAATATTAAAAAATTATTATTTGTATTTTTTATGAGAGACGAGATGTATGTAAGAACATTGGATGCAGTGGCTTAAGTGCGGCCATTATCCAGTAACCGGGAGATAGTGGGTTCGAGCCCCACTGTCGGCAGCCCTGAAGATGGTTTTCCGTGGTTTCCCATTTTCATACCAGGCAAATGCCGGGGCTGTGCCGTAATTAAGGCCACGGCCGATTCCTTCCAATTCCCAGGCCTTTCCTGTCCCATCGTCGCCATAAGACATATCTCTGTCGGTGCGACGTAAAACAAAATAGCAAAAACTAAACAAAAAACAAAAAAAACATTGCATAGCAGTGCAACCTTATGATAGAGGAAATGTATTTACTTCATGCTTTATAACTCTATACATTGTCTGAAGAACGTGCAGGTTTACATATCAAGTAATTTACGTCTAGTGTCATAAATGATCCTCGGAACATACATTTCTAACATTTATGCCATTTTATTCTGGCTGCTGTACCAATACTTTTGGTTATGGAAGGAAAACCGTGGGCTGAATATACCTACCAAAACGGATACAAACAGCTGCATTTTACTTTGGCTGCCCTGTAGCACACCAGACACGAACACATAAAATATAAGACGTTTTATTTCGCTTCTTATTTTGTTTCGTACCTGGTCAGAGAGATTTCAGCTTCACTCCTACATTACACGGAAGATGCTACAGGCTACTCACCAATGCAGCTCGCGAACACGGGGCCTGATCTGTTCTTTCCATCTCACCTCATTTGTTATTTCCCACCGGGAAGCAATCTCTTCTCAAAGTTTTTGTACTCTTGTTATTTTTGTTGTCAAACAAGCTCCAAGCCATGTAAACAACAGGAAATTTTAGCAGCCCTTAGTCTTCTGATAATACGAGTAATAATGGTGTGGCCTCTGGAGAGGCCTGGAGCAGGTCTTTTGAATTGACGTCGCATAGGGGACCTGCCTGTCTGTGAGGATGCAGCCCTACCTCATATGAATTCTAATGCTAAAGCTGGTACAAACATTCAGCCCGCCGGGTTAAGGGCGGCGCGCATCTGTGAGCTTGCATCTGGGAGATAGTGGGATCGAATCCCACTGTCGGCAGCCCTGAAGATTGTTTTCCGTGGTTTTCCATTTTCACACCAGGAAAATGCTGCGCTGTACCTTAATTAAGGCCACGGCCGCTTCCTTCCCACTCCTAGGCCTTTCCTATCCCATCGTCGCCTTAAGACCTATCTGTGTCGGTGCGACGTAAAGCCACTAGCAAAAAGAAAACATCCAGCCCCCGAGCCACATGAATTAATTAATGGATGTTAAAAGCACCGACCCACCCTAGACCCCTTGGACCAAAGTCCAGCACGCTGACCATTTAACTGTGGAGCCATACACCTTTCTGATGTTATCGTAGTCGTCCCTTCTTCTCCGTTGTCTCTTTCTTTGTGTTTATCTACGCACTTATTACATAATTTTTACGAACATTAGTATGTCGAAATACAAGTAACTCATTGATGCTCGGCTAAGGTACGCAGAAGAATGTCCCGGAATTCGGGAGATGAACAAAACACATCGCCAATGCATGTTCTTAAACGGTTTCTAACACTACTGTAGTTGTCTGGAAGAAAATAATTGAACATGATTTGTGTGTTCATATTGTGGAGGCCAAGAAAACGCATTAGCTTATTAGCTTCATTGTAGTGCGTGCCTTACCCTCCTTTCAATTAACTTGGTCATGATTATTATTTAACACCGAATACACTCTTGTTATCATAAGTAATGCATCGATAGTTACACATTAAAGAGCTATTTCAATACTTCATAAATTAATAATAATAATAGTCTAATAATGTCGTCCGCCTCTGTGGTGTAGTGGTTAGTGTGATTAGCTGCCACCCTCGGAGGTCCGGGTTCGATTCCCAGCTCTGCCACGAAATTTGAAAAGTGGTATGAGGGCTGGAACGGGATCCACTCCGCCGCGGGACGTCAACTGAGTAGAGGTGAGTTCGATTCCCACCTCAGCCATCCTCGAAGTGGTTTTCCGTGGTTTCCCCCTTCTCCTCCAGGCAAATGCCGGGATTGTACCTAACTTAAGGCCACGGCCACTTCCTTACCTCTTTCTTGTCTATCCCTTCCAATCTTCCCATCCCACCACAAGGCCCCTGTTCAGAATAGCAGGTGAGGCCGCCTGGGCGAGGTACTGGTCATCCTCCCCAGTTGTACCCCCGACCCAGAGTCTGAAGCTCCTGGACACTGCCCTTGAGGCGGCAGAGGTGGGATCCATCGCTGAGAGGGTAAACAGATAAAGAAGAAAAAGAATAGTCTAATAATAATAATAATAATAATAATAATAATAATAATAATAATAATAATAATAATGTTATGGGTTTAACGTTCCACTAATTACTTTTACTGTTTTCGGAATTGAATCCCGCAGGAGTTATTTAACTTGCGAGTAAATCTACCGACTCGAGGCTGACGTATTTGAAAACCTTCAAATACCACCAGACTGAGTTGGGGTCAGAAGGCCAGCGCCTCAAACACCTGAGCCACTGAGCCCGGCACTTCATAAGTTATTGGGAGCTTGTCACTATTTAACGTAACAGTTAGGCAGAACTTGAACATTTCGTAATCTTAAAGGTGTGAGATTTTAGTGGAAGATAAAGTGGTTAGATTTCCACATTGATTTATGGTTACATTAGGCTGCTCTGCTTGAAAAATAATTAACTGACTTCATTTTACATACAAACCAAATCACAATACTTGAACTTAAATAAGAATTTGTGAAATTCGTCGTCATGAAGAATTAAAATTTAAGGAAACAAGAAATAAAAATGGAAAGGACGCTACTGATATTTGCTTTAATTAATATATCGTCGTCCGGCTCCATGGCTAAATAATTAGCGTGCTGGCCTTTGGTCACAAGGTTCCTGGGTTCGATTCCCGCCAGGGTCGGGAATTTTAACCTTAATTGTTTAATTTCCCTGGCACGGGGACTGGGTATGTTTGTCGTCTTCATCATCATTTCATCCTCACTACGACGCGCAGGTCCCCTACGGGTGTCAAATCAAAAGACCTGCACTTGGCGAGCCGAACATATCCTCGAAACTCCTGGCACTAAAATCCATACACCATTTCATTTCAATACATCGTCGGAACATATCGCGTCATGTTTGAAATGTGGTATTGCTCCACAGGCTCGTGTTAACTCAAACAGCCGCTGCACGACTGTTGAAACTTCCTCTGTTTGTAGACATCAAATGACCTCTGCAGGATCCCTTGTATACCTTCCCGCTTATGTTAGTGAATCCAATAGTAGAAACAGTCCTGATGACCTAGCTTCGTATTTGTGCTCGAATAACAGCAAACAACCTAAGTTTGGATTCGTTAGTGAAACTACTAACTAGATACAGCACCTGTTACAGTCAGGCATACTGCTTTCTGCAATAACTTCACTCGCCCTGCTTTTTACATTTACTGTTGACCGTATAATCTTCTCTAAAACCTTATGTAAAATTGTACTATACTTGTAATTTCCTAACCGTAGCGACAGACCAAATTTCAAACAGCATAGATCAGGGTAAGATATTCGTAGATAAGTAGTATAAATGAGTTCTCCAAGGAATGCAAGCCCTTATATCACCTTGCACCGTCACGTGGTTCCTCCTACTACAGATCTTCCCCTCTCGAAGTACATCGGTCAGACAGCTAATTGTGTCTCCCGCTTACATTCCACTTGGTGACATTTTGTTCACAATCTTCTCCCTTCTCCTTAGCGTCCTCGCGCTAACATAGCTGTTGGCTTTGTACGGTAGTACGAGACCTTGTTATCAGACAGTGGACATTCCGATGTGGGTTCACACTACTCTTTTTAATAACTTCCTTGCGCAACTACTTAGAGTTTAAAAGTATCACGTTATTCAACAAATCTAATCGTATAAACATGTTTTACCCTTAATTATAATAAACATATTACTATACAATACATTGTTAATGAAATTAAATGGAGCGAGCGATAAAAATTTCATAGTGAAAATCGATGAGGGAACTGAATACAGAAAATATTAATTATTGATGATAAGGGATGTTTGTAACTGAGTCGGGCAATTATAATATGCTTATAAGGAATAAACTGAAAGTTACCATTTAGGAAGAAGCTCATAGGATAGCTCCTTCTAAAGCGGTCGTGGTTCAAATACGAAAGACGCGAACATATCTGTGCTTTCGGGACTCGATCTCAAATCCTCATTCTCCAGTCGGATGCATTAACTATGTTGCAAGGATGACCAAAGTAGCCTACAGCAGGTATGTTCAATTGCGCTGTCAAAAGTGTGGCATTTGATTTATAATTTAGTGTTCAGTGGTGGTAAATATGCTTAATCAATTACTCTGGTCATGGTCGATTCTTGGCTTACTAGCGTTCAGTTCAGAGGGCTCTGGTTTCGATTTCCGGTCGGACCGGAAATTTTAAGCACGTTTGGTTCATTGCTTTGCCTTGCCGGCTAGGTGTTTGCGTTCGTCTTGGTACACAACTTCAGTTACATAATATACATCACTATCACCCACCACAGTAACACGCAATAGAGCATACACCCCTCCACGTAGGGTTGGCGTCAGGATAGGCCTTCTGATCCGAACTTGGCAGGTTCGGCCCTGGTTCAGTCCGGTGGTATTTGAAGGTGCTCAGATACGGAAGCCTCTTGTCGGTAGTTTTACTGGCACGTAAAAAGAACTCTTGCGGGAGAAAAGTCCGGCACCTCGGCGTCTTCGGAAACCAAAAATGTAGTTAGTGGGACGTAAAGCAATAACATTATTTTATTTTATTACTATTATTATTATTTTTATTATTATGATGATGATGATTATTATTATTATTATTATTATTATTATTATTATTATTATTATTATTATTATTATTATTATTATTATTATTATTATTATTATTATTATTATTATTATTTCTTACAAGTAGAATTGGAGCCACATATACAGTACAAGATCTTCTCAGAAAATGATGTATTTAATTCGAAATCACAAATCGTATATAAATTATAAACATCGATTAATTCAATATCCTACTTCCTACATGCCAAATACAGACAAAAAAATTTCAAAAGCCTTTTTACAGATGTTTGAGAGGTACAGAGACAGAAATTGGTAGATTTAACATTTCGAGGCAAGATATTCTAGATCCCCTTGAACTGTAAATCAAGTAACAGAAGAATCTGTGTATAGATTTCTTACGCAGGAAGAACTCGAACCTCCGATATATCACTTTCTTTACACAGCAGTCAAGCGTTGTGCCACGTCTCCACCATGGACATTGCATGTGCCCACAGATATGCGATTTCCATTTCAGAAATAGTGAAGTGTTTTGTGGCGTGATTAACTCAGCGGATTAGCTGCTAGCTTCCCACCTGGAAGGCTGAGATTTGAGTCTGAGTCGTTCCTCGGTTGATATTCTCTCCTCAAAAATCACGTGGCGTCAGAAACGAGAGCCGGTCTTAAATCCCCTGCCAAAACCAAAATGAGCGTGTGTGGCTCTAGCGACTCCAGAAATAACTGGGATAAGCCGAAAAAATTTGTTCGGCCTGTGGCTGAATTGTCAGAGAGGTGGCATTCGGCTCAGAGAACACCAACTTTGATTCCGGGACGGGTCGGTGATTTTTAACTTTCGCTGGTTAAAGCCCCTAGCTTGGAAGCTGGGTGTTTTTATTCTTCTTGTTACACATCTTCATTTGCATACAAAATATAATACCACAAAACCACCACAGAAACAGGCAATAGTGAATACACACCCCCACATAGATTTGGCGTCGCGCATCCGGGTGTAAAACTGTGCTAAATCCATACAAAGCACCGAACCCAAGTAATTAGGAAAAGGCCAAGAAGAAGAATACACTTGTTGAATATCTGTCGGATATATTGTACTCCTGCAGGCAACTGAAGACACCCGAACTCCAAATGGCATCTTAATTTTTTTTGTAAAATTATCCGACTGTATATTTCATGCTCTATCGCTTGTACACCTGTACGTTTGTTTTCACTATCTTAAAACCAGTTAATATACAATGACTGAAGGAGAATTCAAAGGTTTGAATGATTTTAAACATATGAGGCAAGCGCACGGCCAACATCAAACACCTATCGACAATGAAGTGAGAAGAAATCCATTGACTATTACGGTTCGAAACCCTGTCATAAAGAAGACGTGAAGAAAATAGAAATTGCCATATCCTGCACCTCTAAGTTTCGCCATATATTTCGTGAATATGTCATAAATATTAAATATACATCGCGGCGAGGCGAAGTGGTAGCAGGTATGGTAATATGGGCGTGCGGCACAGCACCAGTCAGATGTAGATGGATGGAACTCGACAGTCAATTATGGAAGCTTCCTGAGGGAAAACCGTCCGCATACACGCACTGCACGCTAGTTCTTCTATAACAGTGAACTCCTAAACAAAGCAAACTTCAAGGAATACACACACCTTTTTCATGTCAAAAATTATGCGTATTCTGTAAAACTTATTGGAAATTCCTATTTTGGCACAACTGCTCACAATTCCGTGCCTTATTTCCGTTGAGTCAACAGCAAGTCTACATTATTAACACTTATTTACTTCACCTTCCTATAAACAATTTTTTATGGTTTCGCAGATGCCGAGAATTTTGTCCCGCAGGAATTTTTCTCCGTACCAGTAAATCTATCGACTCGAAGCTGGAATATTTGACCACTTTCAAATACCACCGGACTGAGTCGGGATCGAATTTAGCAACTTAATTTCAGAAGACCAGTGCTCTACTACCTGAGCTAGTCAGTTTGTCATTACTATAATAATAATAATAATAATAATAATAATAATAATAATAATAATAATAATAATAATAATAATAATAATAATAATAAAGCCCACTACAGCATGGATCAATGAAATGAAGAAGGATATGGAAAAGTTGAGCATTTTGCAAGACCAGCTGTTAGAAAGGAATACGTTTAGGAACACACTGAAGAATTTAGAAGGTGTTTAAGCCGCAGGAAGAACTAGGAAGACCGGAAGAGGCTGGACAGATGAACAACGGAAGCAGGCCAGCGAAGGCATGAAGGAGTACAGTATTGGACACAGAGAAAACTCCAAACGAAGAGAAAGAAATAAAGTTGTAGCGTGATCCTTAGTGGTCCATTCACTTATAATAATTATAATAATAATAATAATAATAATAATAATAATAATAATAATAATAATAATAATAATAATATTAAAAGTAATAATTTATATTTATTTATTAACGTGTACGACTGGGATCGGTACCACGGGACTACAGACCTCCTTTTCTTACCTCATATTGATTATAGTTTCTAAAGTATGTTCGGTTACTACGATGATAATAATAATAATAATAATAATAACAATAATAATGATAATAATAATAAGAATAATAATAATGTTATGGGCTTTCCGTCCAGACTAACTACTTTTACGGTTCTCGGAGACACCGCGGTGCCGGAATTTACTCCCGCAGGAGTTCTTTTACGTGATCGGAAATCTACCGAAACGGGGCTGTCGTAGTTGAACACCTTAAAATACCACCAGACTAAGCCAGGATCGAACTTGCCGAGCTGGGGTCTGAAGGCCAGCCCTGAACCGTCTGAGCCACTCAGCCCGGCATTTGAAGAATCATCATCATCATAATTTAGAATTATATAAAACCGATAGGTACGGGTTAAGAGTGGAAACCAAAAATGCAATGTTTTGTACTCGGTGAAATTTAGATGTTCAGTTTCTCTATAAACTAAACTAAAAGACCCATGAGAAAATAGTTTCATATAACTGGTGTAATTCAAATTATTTCTGATAATTTTCTCTACATAGGCCCTACACATTATTTCTAGCCAGAGAAAAAAGTTTACTGTGAAAATTTCAATACACGTTTTGCTTAGGCCAAGGTATTTATAATATGAAAATAGTTTTATAAAGTATTATCTGGACCAGGCGAGTTGGTCGTGCGGTTAGAGGTGCTCGGCTGTGAGCTTGCATGCGGGAGATAGTGGGTTCGAATTTCACTGTCGGCAGCCCTGAAGATGGTTTTCCGTGGTTTTCCATTTTCACACCAGGCAAATGCTGGGGCTGTACCTTAATTGAGGCCATGGCCACTTCCTTCCAACTCCTAGGCCTCTCCTATCCCATCGTCGCCATAAGACCTCCCTGTGTCGGTGCGACGTAAAGCCACTAGCAAGAAAAGCGATGTTATCACACCGCTGATATCAGTGGTCCTTCCTGAAACTAGCAGTATAACTTGTTTAGTAAAAATGTTACAGATAAGATCAGGAGCTACCTTGCACTAGGACTAATATGTTGAATTGCACAAATACGCACAAGTAATATGTAGAGGGAGTGTAGTGAACAAGTGCTCAGCTAGCTGCCTGGATCTGTACACACAATACTTTGGGAGGTCTCATGTACTTCCCCTCATAAAGTGACTGAGGCAGTTTATTTTCGAACAAGACAATGTTCGCCCTCATAGACCAAGGATTTCTCTCGATTGTCTCTGCTTCTTTTCCGATCTGGTCTCCGATTTATCAGTCATTGAACACGTATGGTCTGAGATGATATCCAGTTATTAGCCATCGTCCAGTACGAGGAATCTCAATCTGCCGTTGTAATATTTATAACATCATTATAGCATCTACGATTTCATCCACTATTTCAATTCACCAACTGTAGCACGACATCGTAATGAAGAGGTATGATATCAAACTGAACTAAACTGTGGGCGCCTTCTCTAGGATTGACTTAGTTCTTCTACCATTCTCCTGTCTATCTCAAGTGACGTTCCACAGCAACGGTGACATTTGAGTAAGATGCATTTTTCTACTTTTGATGAGTGTATTGTAATTTCAGAGTCGTTCTATCATAGTGTGTGCATGTGACTAAATTCCTCCCCCATTTACGTCATTTCCACTGAAATGAGTTCCTTCAGAAATTGTACTTTCTTTATCAACAAAACTTACTTTGTCATGTTCATCCTTATTAAACCATCTACATGTTATATGTTTTTAATCTCTGGGTAAGTTGTTATTTTATAATCGAAAAAAACTATCAAAGTATAACTTAATTTTTTACTGAATCATGTTACCTGAAAGTCCTTCCGAGTCGACAGTGAGTATGAAATGAATCTTATCTTTCAGAACAAATTTGAAAGCAAAAATCCTTCAATTAAAAGCGAAGACATTGAAACTAAATGTAATTTCCAGCCGGGTTGAGTGGTTCTGATGGTAGATCGTTGACCGTCTGAACTCAAGTAATTGGGTCCGATCCCGGCTGCGTCCGCTGGTATTTGAAGTTGCTCAAATACACCAGCCTCGTGTTGTTAGATTTACTAGCATGTAAAATAACTCCCGTGTGATAAAATTCTAGCATCTCGTCTCCAAATCCATAAACGTAGTTAGTTGGACGAGAAACCAATAACATTATTATTATTATTATTATTATTATTATTATTATTATTATTATTATTATTATTATTATTATTATTATTATTATTATTATTATGTAATTACCATTCACGGAGACAGAAAATAATTCAGTATACATTGTTCTCCGCTGTACAGTTTTCTCTAATGGGGGCCCGGTGAACTACATGCTATTCTGCTTAAACAATCACAATTAACGTCATTTCTCTAACACGTGTGGAATACATTGGAAGGAAGGGAATGACAGTCAAACTGGCTCGCATTGTTTTATAGTTCCTTCTCCACATTGTAGCGGCGACTTGTCTCCGCTTAATTTCAGTTAATGAGAAACGGCATCAAAGCGAATTTCAGCCAACATTCATGAGAAGATCCCCATATTCGACCTTCCTCTAGAAGAAAACTGATTGGCACCATATCTCAAATATTTCCTAACTGCACCCCTCATAATGCCAAGAATGTCCAGATTTTCCTCCCTGTCCTTGGGAACAGAATTATGAAGCTAGGAGGCACTGCTCACGGAGACACCTAGATGGTACACTGACAAAGGCCAGTAACATTTCTTGTTGCTAGTCTAGATGCGACAAGAAACTGCGTTTTGATGTAATCGCTCAACATCATCCGTATACATATTATATGGAGTAACGCATAGTAACTGAATAATCGTTATAAACTGCCCTTCGGTATTACTCCAAATGCTCACTCGTCTCGAAAGTAGCACACGGTAGTTTCAATAGCAGCCTCAGTGTACAGGGAAAAGTGTGATAAACATACAGATGATAACAATTACAGGCCAGTCAGCGTGACATGTGTTTGTGTGCTCGTGTGTGTGCCTGGGAAAACATTCTCTGTTATTATATTAGACACTCTTGCGAAATTACTGACTCATTTGATAAAAGGCAGTTCGGGTTTACGAAAGGGTATTCTGGTGAGGCTCTCATTGTAGGATTTGAACAAGATATAATATATATTTTAGAATCAGAGGGTCAAATGAACTGTACATATATTGACCTATCCAAAGATTTTGATAGGGTAGATCATGGGAGATTGCCAAACAAATGAGGGCTATTGGATTAGACAAAAGAGTGGTTGAATGGGTGGCTAATTTTCTAGAAAATAGAACTCAAAGAATTAGAGTATGTGAAGTATTTTCTGATCCTTTTATGATACAGAGGGTTTATCCCAACAGGACAATGTTATTGGAGCTGCCTCTGTGGATCCGTGGTAGAGTGTCGGCCTCCGGATCCCAAGTTAGCGGGTTCAAACCCGGCAGAGGTAGTCGGATTTTTGAAGGGCGGAAAAAAGTCCAATCGACACTCCATGTCGTACGATGTCGGCATGTAAAAGATCTCTGGTGATACATTTGGTATTTACCCGACAAAATTAATTAAATCTCAGCCATAGACGCCCAAGAGAGATCCGGTTTACACTAGGTCCGCTAGATGGCAGACAGAGTAAACCGGAACGTCGAAATTGACGAGCAGACAGCCAGATGGCGTCAAATCGAAATGTCTGCAAACGGTAGCTGAGGCCATACGATTTAAAAAAAATGTTATTGGACCTTTATATTTTCTTACATATACGTAAACGATATGAGTAAAGAGCTGGAATCACAAATAAGGCTATTTGCGGATGATATTATACTGCATACAGTGGTAAATGTGTTGCAGGATTTTGAGCGACTGCAGGGGGACATAGACAGTGTTGTGCGATGGAGAGCGGATAATGGTATGATAATGGAAAAAAGCATGAAAAGTTAGTTTGTTTCTACCGGAGCACTACGGGGTTCTCCCAGCCTATGGCACGGCCATCCAGGGTTCCTTCCTTCATTCCCCGCGACTATATTGAGCGGTTGAATAAAATTATGCCGCAGTGTTGTAAATAATGAATTGAAGCATATATTATATGTTTTAATACGAGAACCGGAAAGGATGCAAAGGAAAACAGTAAGATTTGTTCTGAATGATTTCCTACAAAGGAGTAGTATAACGAATTTTTTACAGATTTTGGGCTGGAAATATTAGGGAGTAAGAAGACTAAGTGGTATGTTCCGAGATGTCAGTAGTGAGATGGCGTGGAATGACATTAAGTGACGTTTAAGCTTGAGCGGAGCTTTTAAATGTAGGAAAGATCATAATATGTTGATGAATTTCTAATTCAAGACAACAAATTTAGGCAAATATTCATTTATAAGACAAGGTGTAAGGGATTGGAACAATTTATCTGAGGCAATATTTGACAAATTTCGAAGTTTTTAAAAAATGTTTAATAAAAGGCTAGGTGATCTATTGACAGGGAATCTGCCACCTGGGTAGCAGCCCTATATGCAGGTCAGTGATGACTGATTGATTGAGAGTAAAAGCAATGTCAGCACTTAGTGAACAGGCAAAAAACTTGAAGTATGGTCTGTTAACTATGGGTAAGTACCTCCTTGTCTATAACATACACAGACAACAGTTACAGCTTTTATTTGAATTAGACGTATGGTAGCAGTACCTTTATAGCCTCTTTCCTCAAAAAAGTCCAACAAACTATAAAAATATCAAATGTCATTAAAGTATGAACTTTATTTTCTCTAATTAACATAATTATTGGCGGAAATACGCACAAAACACCGTGTGTCGCGGCTAAGCGACTTGTATAGCGCTACGGCATGTAGTGGAGACTTTTCATGTGCTGTGAGGAAGGCTAGTAGGGGTACATATTTTTTTTGCCAAGGTCGTGGCCACTGAGTTATAATTCACCCGCTTGCCGCGCGCATTCATCAGTCTGGCAGTCACTTTAGTGTCTGTTAGTTTATTAGTGTGTATTCAAATACTAAATGATTTTAATTGCATTATCATGCCGTACTACTATGTAATTCTACCGGGCTAGTTGGTCGTGGAGTTACGGTTGCGCAGCTGTGAGCTTGCACTCGGAAGATAGTAGTTTCGAATCCCAGTGTCGGCGGCCCTGAATATGGATTTCCGTGGTTTCCCATTTTCATACCAGGCAAATGCTGAGGTTGTACCCTAATTAAAGCCCCGGCCGCTTCCTTCCCGCTGTGTCAGTGCGACGTAAAGTCAATTGTAAAAAATATATATATTTAATTGTAATTGTAATTTCTACGCGAGAGAGTACCAACTTTATTTTCACCGGACTAAATTCTCTCGTTTTTATTACGTTATTTTGTATGTAAATGTAGTTAACCTGCCCCGTGGATTATTCGTAATAATAGTTTTCTTTTGAGAATTTGATTCAATGCTGTAGGCCTATAATCAAATTTTCACCAGATTTCACAAACATACTACGGGGCAGGTTAAATACATTTACTTAATAAATAACATAACACAAGGAAATAATTTACACCAGCAACGATGGTATTATCTCCCGTTGAAATAAATTACAACTGAATATTTTTTTACAATTGGCTTTGCATCTTACAGACATAGATAGGATTTATGGCGACGATGAGACAGGAAAGTGCTACGCGTGGAAAGTAAGCGACCATGGCCTTAAATAAGGTACAGCCCAAGCACTTGACTGGTGTGAAAATGGGAAACCACGGAAAACCATCTTAAGGGCTGCCGACAGTGGGATTCCAAACCACTATCTCCCGAGTGCAAGCTCACAGCTGCGTGCTCTTAACCCCACGGCCACTCGCCCGGTACAATTAAATAGAAGTACGGCATGATTATGCAATTAAAATCATTCTGTATTTAAATACACACTAAGAAACTAACAGACACTAAAGTGACTGCCAGACTGACGAATGCGCGCGGCAAGCGGGTGAATTATAACTCAGTGGCCACGACCTTGGCAAAAAAAAATTTACCCCTACTACCCTTCCTCACAGCACATGCGAAGTCTCCACTACTTGCCGTAGTGCTATACAAATTGGTTAGCCGCGACGAACAGCATTTTATGCGTATTTACGTCAATAATAATGTGAATAATTAAAGAACATATACGAAGGAATTAGCAGATAAAATAAGGTTTGTACA
Organism: Anabrus simplex; assembly: GCF_040414725.1. Taxonomy (NCBI): domain Eukaryota; kingdom Metazoa; phylum Arthropoda; class Insecta; order Orthoptera; family Tettigoniidae; genus Anabrus; species Anabrus simplex. The sequence continues at coordinate 791,298,562 of NC_090266.1, read as the reverse complement.
AACAGCTTTTTAAAAATAATTCCTAGTTCCAGCTGGCTAAAGTAGACTAGAAATGTAATGTTTACTCCACAAAGTGGTGGGGGGTGCGACTGTCCCTCCTCAATCCACCCCCTAATCGCCGCTACTGTTTGTAAACACACCAAAGATGCAGAAAAGGAAATGTAATAACTTATTAATTTATACACGTGTAGACATTCCACTCGATAAAAGAGTTGCATGTATGAAACAAAAACTAATACTTTTCGGTGCTGTACGTGTGTAGAAGGCGTACGTCTGTTTGGAGCTTATGTTGTATTCCGACCAGGTTATCCAGATTAAAATAATGTCTGTGTATTCGTAGCTGCTGAACACACTAGGCATTGTCGATATGCAGACAGCAAATATAGTGCGGCTGTACCATACACCAGCCTAGAACTATGCGGTCGAAAACGATGTTTACTAATGCAAGGGGTGCATTTGACCGGTAGCGCTGAGTAACATGCTGCGAGCGACACTCTGGTCCTTATCTCTTCATATTCTGACGTAACCTGCCCGCTGGCAGAAGTTCCCCTGTGAAAATCAGTTGGTAGACATTCCATTCATCATTTGTGCATGCGGTACGGCGTTCGAGAGCCACGTGGTATAGATATACGGGCTTACAATGAATACATTATTTTAACAATATTTAAGAATAACAAACAAAAATCTATTTTTGCGGCATCACTTTAATTATAACCCTTATTATAGTAACTTTTTAGAAGACAGGATACATTATATACAGTAGTGAAACACGAAACTTACCTCGGTTAACATCTATGGATAAAATCTGTTAGTCTCTTCTGTTTGTTATTGGTAACCTTTCTTTCCTTCACGTTGAAACTTCTCGTCAATATCACGCAGCCAAGATTCGTAAAAGGAGCTTGTCATCCACGAGTTCGTGCCTTGCTTTAGTACGTGACTGGTAATTAATTCACACCCGAGAAACAGCAATGCTTCGCCGTTTTCCGCACATTAGAAGTTTTAGTTTTTCGGTTCCCGTCATATTAGCTCCCAGCATCACTCTAAACCTGTTGTACGTGTTAAATGTTCCCCACATACCACACATGCAGTATTGCACAGTTAATGTTGCACAAAATTCGAGTTACAGAGTATTTTTTGCTTCAAGGGAGGAAATGTTTGCTTCGAGAAACCGAGAAATTCGTGTAATCGAATTCCGAGAAATACAAAAATAAATACACGTGAAGAATAGGACAAACGGCCGGAAAATTGCAGTACTTCGAGATAATGAAAATTCGAGTAATGGAGGTTCGAGATATCGACGTTTGACTGTAAATGTACTTAGTATATGTGTGAGTATTGTCTATTTTGTATATATTTTTATTTTTACTACGGAATATTTAAATAGTATTAATAATGCTAACATTATAATGCTATACGCGTTAACAGTAATAATCATGTCTTTTAGATCGATATAACAATAACAGCGAAATGTAAGTACACCACATACCTCGCCTCGTACGCTGTGACAGTGTTAACAATGCCAGAAAGCCAGTTTTAAATACGAGAACTTTAACGGACGTAAGTAGTCCTACTTAGTGTAATTGCAAAATACCTATAGGTCTTGTACCGGTGGCCTTGCAGATAACTAGCACAGTAATTTGGGTTGCCTATTCGGGCAAAGTGGATGGCGATTCGGGGACAACCTGTATATTGTTGTATGCCATTACCTTGAGCTGCGGGGCCTTCCGGTGATGGGCGAGGCGCGTCCACTGCCTCCTCGATGAACACACTCTACTGCTGGACTGGAGCGATCGAAAAGGCAACATGGCCAAAAAGGTTCCAGCTTTTATAGCGGAGAGGAAGGTCCCAGCAATTTCTGAATGGCGATTCGGGGACAACCTGTATATTGGAGCATTACACCAGAATACTAAATATAAAGGTGACATGTCATCAACAAGCGGACCCTCGTGATTCGATATAATTGTCACACCACTCATGCATATGTTTAGTTCTCCACTGATATGCAACTGTTCCGGGTGATTCGAAAGGTGGCGCAGTAACTATTGTAGCCCGTACGAGGATTGAAGTACAATAACTTTCGAATGGAAACCTACAAGCCCAGTCTAGGACTAAACCATTCATCAGGACAGTACTGAGACCATCAGGAGCAATATAATGGGCAGTTTATATTATTAATTTTACCAAACTGCTCTACAATCCTAAACAATTCAAAACGGAAAATCGGCGAATTATGACATTGGACACTGAATGTTGTTTATAAAATATATTTGATTTTATTTCCACACAATCCCAGGCTTGCCATGATGAAGGGTTTCGTACATACTGTACATTCCTTTTCGAAACTTTCTGTAATTCGACTTTTGTATGCTACTCCAGTTTCGGCACATTTTGAATCACCTTGTATATTTGTCATAATATTGTACGCTGCATTCATGTCTAGAACTTTCTCTACCGTTCTTGTCTACATGTGTCACACTAAAATAAAGTAACCGTGTTCTCTGAAGATATAATACATATACCAGTCTCCTCTTCAGAAAATATATTTACAAAATGCTCACTTGTCTCCAACGGAATTCAAAATCTCATAATTAATGATCCGATCTACTCTTACCAGTTCCTCTAGTATCATATTTCTGTTCTTTCCTTCTCTGCCTATTGGCACCAACGCCTTGCATACTCACCAACACACTTTCCACACAGCTTACTTTTAGCATAGTAAAACTTATACTGCCCTTTCCACGATCTCATTTACAAATCCGACAGGAATGGCTCACCTGACTTCAATTGATGACATGTGTGTTGTATTTTTCAATATTAACTTTACAATACTCCTCCACGTCCTTTAAGAGCGACCGCAGTTTAAGGTATATGCGTACGTACACACACTAATCAGCAAAGTTTCTAAGCACTGTGCTGTTGACTCTGCAGACTGATGATACGTTTGAAACACCGTACTCTTATCTATAAAGCAGACTTATTACTCAAACTGTTAGAGGAATCCAGACCCACTATCAATTTATCCCTTATTTCCTTTCTTAATAGTTAAGACAAATATTGAGCCTCTTGTGAGTATTTGGTGGGGGAAAAATGTCCGTTCGTGTCACCGTTCAGAACGGCTGGAAGGAACTCCTAGCTTTCCAGTTCAAGTACACCTGCGTTTATGTTCATATTTTCTCTGCTGACTTAACAGAATAGGAAAAAGTAAGTTGGTAGAGCAGCACCTTCGGTGCAGTGGGAAAGTGGATAGTCTAACAAAGTGAACTATATTTCAATCGACTTTCAGGGAAGCAGGTAAAAGAAAACATAACCGCATTTATTCAAATTTGCATGAGAGTGTTGTAAAATTATTTCTAATTCTCTAAATCTGCATCATTTCGTCGCACAAGTTTTATTTTTTACAATACACTCCTTTACTATTCATGATATTTTGCAATTTCGCGGGTCGCTTAAAAATACCAGATTCTAGAAAAGTTGCAGTTTTTAGTTGGACGAACTGTCCGATGGTAATTGTGCAGTCATTCAACGATTCAAGGCGGTTACCATTCAGAAAATTCTGCAGAGATACAGATGGATGATAATCTGATGGAACGATATCAGGAAAATGGGGCGGAGGAGATAAAACTTCCCAGCCAAATGCTCGTAGCTTGTGACGAGTCTCAATAGACTTATTCAGTCTCGCGTTACCATGGTGGAACACTATTTCACTGTTTGTTAATTATGGCTTCTATCACTAAATTGATTGTCTTACTATTGCGAAGTAATTTGTAGTAGATGTATTTCCAATCCTAACAAGTGCAAAGCAGTAATTTTCTGGACCGGAGACCTATGTTTAGCAAATGTGAGTGGAGGTTCACCTTTCTCGCCTTGACATTTTCCGTATGATGGTGTCGTAAATGTTCGACTTCTCATCACCCATCACCAGACGCTGCAGAAATCTTCCATGTTCATTTCGCCCTTAGTAAAGAGTCAAAAAAGGACACGCGCTGTACCAAATTCTGTTGACTCGGTTTATGTGGCACCCTAGGATCGCAACAAAATATGTAACCAAGCCTCTTCGCGCGTTTTCCCACATTACGGGATGATATACGGTATATGATTTTTTTAACCGAACCCCATGGCGCAACAGCCCCGAAGAGCCAAGGCCTAACAAGTGACCGTTTCTTAGCCGGAAGGCCTGCAGATTACGAGGTGTCGTGTGTTCAGCACTAACAATTCCCTCGGCCGTTTATGTTGGCTGGCTAGGCCTGAACGATATACGGGACGATATATTCAGTACTTGATCTATTTCTCCTGCTGTCACCCTAGAGTTGCTTTCTAAGAACTCCTGGGTCTTCCTTCGTCTGTAACACTGGGTCTTCCGCCACGAGGAACGAATTACAGATCGAATCCTAGAATACTCTTTCTGGCATGTCCGATCATTTACCGCGTACTCACCGTAAACAGCACAAATCTTCCTCCAAGTTTGTGAAGTGTTTCTGCCCTTGCGATAATAAAAAAAGCATAAAGTATCTCAAATACTCATTTGAAATTCCCATGTAAATAAACACTAGCGTACACGAACTGCGAGAGACACTAGCAAGGTCGTTGAAAATCAGGTACACACTGAACGGTTTTTTTTCTAGTTGTTTTACGTCGCACCGACACAGATAGGTCTTACGGCGACGATGGGAGAGGAAAGGGCTAGGAGTGGGAAGGAAGCGGCCGTGGCCTTAATTAAGGTACAGCCCCAGCATTTGCCTGGTGTGAAAATGGGAAACCACGGAAAACCATTTTCACGGCTGCCGACAGTGGGGTTCGAACCTACTATCTCCCGAATACTGGATACTGGCCGCACTGAACGTTTGTTGCCTACGTTAAACAGCGATGCGATAACTGCTCTATCGCTACTGTAAGGCGGGTTGTGGCATACCCAGGCTGACTGCGAACGGACTTACGTCCCTACGTACAGTAATACTTTTTAAACGCTTTCGTAGACAAACTTCCTGAAAGTAACTTTGTTTAATTCAAAATATGCCGATTACTTAACTAAACACAATACATACATTTTGATCTTTTTTCGTAACGAAATATTAGGCCTATATTCGTGTTATCATTTAGTGCAAATGCAGTAAAAAACGTAAAAGTATGACGCTACTTTACTGTGTAAGCACTATAAGTATCTACAAGTGACCTATTGGCAATTACTTAGACCAGAATTGGACGAAAATTTAACAGATGAGCGTGCTTGATAGGACACACCTTGTGACATTCAGTACTCATTCGCTTAATTAAAGGGAAATACACTGACTGACAGAGCAAATGCAACACCAAGAAGGAGTGGTCAGAACTTTATGCCAATTGCAGGGCAGACTGACGTCACTGAGGTATGCTCATGATGTGAAATGCGCCGCTGTGCTGCGCACGTAGCGAACGATAAATGGGACACGGCGTTGGCGAATGGCCCACTTCGTACCGTGATTTCTCAGCCGACAGTCATTGTAGAACGTGTTGTCGTGTGCCACAGGACACGTGTATAGCTAAGAATGCCAGGCCGCCGTCAACGGAGGCATTTCCAGCAGACAGACGACTTTACGAGGGGTATGGTGATCGGGCTGAGAAGGGCAGGTTGGTCGCTTCGTCAAATCGCAGCCGATACCCATAGGGATGTGTCCACGGTGCAGCGCCTGTGGCGAAGATGGTTGGCGCAGGGACATGTGGCACGTGCGAGGGGTCCAGGCGCAGCCCGAGTGACGTCAGCACGCGAGGATCGGCGCATCCGCCGCCAAGCGGTGGCAGCCCCGCACGCCACGTCAACCGCCATTCTTCAGCATGTGCAAGACACCCTGGCTGTTCCAATATCGACCAGAACAATTTCCCGTCGATTGGTTGAAGGAGGCCTGCACTCCCGGCGTCCGCTCAGAAGACTACCATTGACTCCACAGCATAGACGTGCACGCCTGGCATGGTGCCGGGCTAGAGCGACTTGGATGAGGGAATGGCGGAACGTCGTGTTCTCCGATGAGTCACGCTTCTGGTCTGTCAGTGATAGTCACCGCAGACGAGTGTGGCGTCGGCGTGGAGAAAGGTCAAATCCGGCAGTAACTGTGGAGCGCCCTACCGCTAGACAACGCGGCATCATGGTTTGGGGCGCTATTGCGTATGATTCCACGTCACCTCTAGTGCGTATTCAAGGCGCGTTAAATGCCCACCGCTACGTGCAGCATGTGCTGCGGCCGGTGGCACTCCCGTACCTTCAGGGGCTGCCCAATGCTCTGTTTCAGCAGGACAATGCCCGCCCACACACTGCTCGCATCTCCCAACAGTCTCTACGAGCTGTACAGATGCTTCCGTGGCCAGCGTACTCTCCGGATCTCTCACCAATCGAACACGTGTGGGATCTCATTGGACGCCGTTTGCAAACTCTGCCCCAGCCTCGTACGGACGACCAACTGTGGCAAATGGTTGACAGAGAATGGAGAACCATCCCTCAGGACACCATCCGCACTCTTATTGACTCTGTACCTCGACGTGTTTCTGCGTGCATCGCCGCTCGCGGTGGTCCTACATCCTAGTGAGTCGATGCCGTGCGCATTGTGTAACCTGCATATCGGTTTGAAATAAACATCAATTATTCATCCGTGCCGTCTCTGTTTTTTCCCCAACTTTCATCCCTTTCGAACCACTCCTCCTTGGTGTTGCATTGTCACTGTCAGTCAGTGTACATGAGCAATCAGTAAGTTGACGGGAGGCCAAGAAGTGAATATAAAAGGCAGATTAGTGTAAATAGAGACTGCTATACTTAAATGAAAGTGAAATGATAATCACAGAATCGGATGGTCCAGCAGCTTGCATCAAATAACTCCATTGACTTAGAATACAACCATGGTGGCACCGTAATATAATATCATTATGTATTGCTGAAAAAGGACGGTTTTCAGAAGTTTCATTCAACGCAAGCACAAAACGAATGTACAGAACCAAAACAATGGATGGTCTTATTGGAATCAGTTTCCAAATTACCCAAATTACAAGTCATATACCGCACAGATAATTTACGAATTACGAATGTATTCAACTCGGATTTTAAAATAAAAGTATGAATAACTAAAATTTATTTAAATGTAGTGGAAATCATAAATGATAAAATCGAATATTTATCTATGATTTCTTAGAAGCGAGAGCCAAGTATTAAATTGCAATCTTTGGGCGATTTTTAATGTTGATACTCGTATATTCTGCTTCTTAAATTAGGATACTTCTGATATTAATATTTTCTATTCTTACCACTCCCGGTCTCGAAAGCACAGAATAACGGCCAAGAGGATGCGTCGTGCTGACCCCACGAGCCCTCGTAATTGCAGGTCTTCGGGCTTAGCAGCGGTTAAGTGCCGTGGTTTTTTTTATTATTTAGACTACGTCTACCTTCACATCTAAATAGATGAAGATAATCCCAGGGACTTGTTCTCATGATTGTAATTAAATAATATTAATTATGACCCGCTAACTTAGTTGACTTTGGTTTAATTTTCAGTGGTGTAGAACATCCAGCAAACATTGCGTTATGCTCAGATTACTAATTTCCTTACGTCATATGGCTAAAGGTCCGCCTGTGTGGTGTGGTGGTTAGTGTAATTGACTGCCAACCCCGGAGGCCCTGGTTCGATTCCCGGCTCTGCCACGAAATTTGAAAAGTGGTACGAGGGCTGGAATGGGGTCCACTCAGCCTCGGGAGGTCAACTGAGAAGAGAAGGGTTCGATTCCCTCTTCAGCCATCTTGGAAGTGGTTTTTCGTAGTTTCCCACTTCTCCAGGCAAATGCCGCGATATTACCTAATTTAAGGCCACGGCCGCTTCTTTCCCTCTTCCTTGTCTATCCCTCCCAAACTTCCCATCCCCCCACAAGGTTTCTGTTGAGCATAGCAGGTGAGGCTGCCTGGGTGAGGTACTGTTCATCCTCTCTAGGTGTATCCCCCATCCCATAGCCTGAAGCTCCAGGACACTGCCCTTGAGGCGGTAGACGTGGGATCCCTCGCTGAGTCCGAGGGACAAACCGACCCTGGAGGGTAAACAGATGAGGAAGAAGGAGAAGAAGAGGAAGAAGAAGGAAGAGTTTCGTTGTGAATTTAATTTTCTGGTGCGCAATTTTTCTTTCTGTAATTAACTCTATCTCGGTTCAAATGGTCAGATTTACTTTTTTTCCACTCGTAGGACAGGTTGGGTTTTTATCCTTTATGTTTTTAGTTCATAGTTATTCAGTACGATCTGCCCATTACATTTGCCCGTCGTGCCTTTGGATCTTGTTCCACCAATTTGATACGAAGTGGTTAGAATGTAATCCAGATAAGTTCAACGTCGTTGTATCTTGGAGAGCCAGTGTATGTAACCGCTAACATTTCGACTTTGGATTATAACACGTTGGACCGAGCTCGATAGCTGCAGTCGCTTAAGTGCGGCCAGTATCCAGTAATCGGGAGATAGTGGGTTCGAGCCCCACTGTCGGCAGCCCTGAAGATTGTTTTGCGTGGTTTCCCATTTTCACACCAGGCAAATGCCGGGGCTGTACCTTAATTAAGGCCACGGCCGCTTCCTTCCAATTCCTAGGGCTTTCCTATCTCATCGTCTCCATAAGACGTATCTGTGTCGGTGTGACGTAAAGCAACTAGCTAAAAAAAAGGATACGTTGGTTGTTTGCTGTATGTTACAAATACGGGCAACACCGTTATCCTCTCAGTCCAATTCGAATAATCGTATGAAGGACTGAGGATGTCAGACTTTACCTAAAGTTGATGAACATATGAAGTTACGCATGTTACGCAAGATGGCTTCCTCTGCTGTAGCCTGAGTGTTGCATAATTATGCAATGTTACGAGGGAAAAGAAGTTGCTCACAATTCACCAAATGATTAGTCTCATCTTATTGTGTTGAAATATGACCACGTCCACGTTCTGTACGTGTTGAGACCAAACAATTCATGAGAGTGAAGGTAAGGGTGTATTCTGCCCGAAGCCGGGTCCGAACCTCCGCAGAGTTGTGCCTGAGCCGGAATTTACGTACGATAGTGTGGCCAGTTCCTTTCCGCTCCTCCATTCCCTTACCCCCACCAACAGCGCGTGGCAACGCATCCAAGTACTGACCACGCCCAATGTTGCTTTACTGGTGAGATCTCACGGGATCCGGTGTTTCAACATGGCTATGGCCGTCGGCATTCATCAGAGTAAATGAAATGAAATAGTCATAAGACTGTATGATACTTAAATCCTAATGATATTTTTAACATTTATTTTCACCAAATCATTTGAAACAATTCCCTCAGTATCTTATATAAAATGTTGAGAAATTTTCATTATGGTCAATAGAGTTGTTGACGTTAAATGGTCCAAATTGCATGGACTTCCCCTAATTACAGCGAACCCTGTGGGGTACTTTAACCCCATCAACAAAGTAACTAAAAAACTGATAGGAATTTCGTCTTGGAGGAACTTACAACTTGTCTTTCTCGAAGACACCTGGAACCAGCAGAAATATTCGAAAGGGTAAACAATATAGAGGTACTTAAAATAAGCAACGTGACGACGTCGCTACTCGTGTGGAGCAGCGGCTTGATATGAACAGGCTGTTTATGCGTCATGTGGGTAATGTTTCAAACGTCGATGATATGTTTTGTTTCGGGGTCTTCAGTAACGTGTTGTGTGACTTTTGACATTTTGACATAGATTCTTGTGATGTTCTTATGAAGATCTTGTTATGGCCTCCTCCGAGGACTGAAAAGGATAATGCACAGCCTGTTTCCAGTCACTCGACCGGGACAGGAATGAAATAAATGAAGCCCTCATCTAGCGGCGACCTCTGAGGGATTATCATCCTCAAATTACTGTCTGGAAATGGGGATAAAACTATTACTACAATCACGAGTCAAGTAGGGCAACTATTCCATTGATACGGAAAGCTGACACATGAATTACCCATATGGGTCTCGACGAGCGACAGTCTTTCTTGAGTGGTGCTTCGGAGTGGAAGGTTCCTTCGTAAAGAAGACTGATGAGGTGGGGGTACGGCTAGCCTGGATATGGACTGAAAAGGTAGGGGAGAATAACAACTATGTAATTGTGTAATTTAGGAAAATTTTCACGACACCTTTTTAGAATGCAATTTTTATATGTAGGATCTTTCAGGTAACTTTAACTTCTCTGTAGGCTTCCTGTCTCCGTCTTCGTCTTCGAATCTGCCCTGATTGGCCTGCGTAAAATATAAGGAAGCACGAGTTAGGTAAGCTCGTTAACTTTCTCTCAAATTTGAACTTGGTGTCTAAATTTGGTAAACATTTAAATTTAAATTCTTGCCTTTGGCCTTAATTATTTCCCTCCTATAACTTAGTCATTTGGTAGTATAGTACAGCCACTGCTTGGGTGGACCTTATGCCCAGTTGGGGATTTCTTGTCATCCTCTGGAGTGCTTATTCTCTTGCCTGCATTTATTTTTTCTCGACATTTCGGATAACGTTACCGTAATATTTTTCTTTTCTATTTCACGGTCATGTAGCATGGGCCTTCTGTTCCTGCTTACTTGGATCATTCGGTCTATCTCTTGTACTTACACGTCTTAATAACGAGTGTACTTGTTCTTAAACTAGGGTTTATCACCCTTTCATTGGTATATGACTTTCTAGGCATTTGTAACACTTTTGTTGGTCTAAGCAGCCTCCGTGGCTCAGGCGGCAGCGCGCCGGCCTCTCACCGCTGGATACCGTGGTTCGAAGCCCGGTCACTCCATTTGAGATTTGTACTGGACAAAGTGGATGCAGGGCAGGTTTTTCTCCGGGTACTCCGGTTTTCCCTGCAATATTTCATTACAGCAACACTCTCCATTAACATTTCCTTCCATCCATCAGTCATTTATCATTGCCCCAGAGGAGTGCGACAGGCTTAGGCAGCCGGCACATTTCCTATCCTCGCCGCTAGATAGGGGCTTCATTCATTCCATTCCTGACCCGGTCGAATGACTGGAAACAGGCTGTGGATTTTCTTTTTTTATGTCAAATGGGCAAATAAATGTACGTCACAGTTTTTGAAATGATCTGAGGAGCTACACTTTCTTGGTTTCTAGAATGTATAAAGGCCGCGGTGTAGGGGGCAACGCGTCCGCATGTCATCCAGCGGCCCCAGGTTCTATTCCCGGCCGCGTTAAGGATTTTTATTTGTAACTGATTAATATCCCTGGCCTGGGGACTGGGTGTTTGTGTCGTCCTTAACGCTCCTTTCCTTACATTCAACACTCTAAACTTCCGCAACTCCACTTACACGCAGGTTCCTCTCAAATTTTGAAAGTAGTGGCAAAAGATCTACAAAGGTCGACGCCACGAACAAATATTAAAAAAAACTTCTATGCTCGTTTATGCTCTGGGCTTCACACTCATTTACTTCAAATTGCTCTAAACTCCCGATCATTGAATTGTTGAATTATTACCTCCCTCCAAGGTGATTCGGCGTAATGAATTCAGAGGTTCTGAGCTATTCCTTAGGTGTAAAGCTATGCAGTGTTATGGAGATACTTGTAAAATATTATTGTTAAATAGCTTACGTACTGTTACTTTGTTAATTACTTAGGAAGAGAAAGAAAATATGATATTTTCCAAATTTTAACTGGATGTCTTTACTCTTGAACCTTATGTTTTGCTTTGTCTACCCATTCAATCATGACGCTTCCATTTCTTTCGAAGCCACGGAAAAAACCGTAACAATTGTTGTAATTTATATTGTTATTCCTTATATTAAAAAAAGCACATGTAGCCCAGAGTGATGAAAGTTGCTCCAATTTGTCAATAAAGAAACATTTAGCACGAAACTTACTATCATACGGAATGGAATAACAAAACTTGAATGTAGAATTCATGTATACACACTCAGCTTAGTCGGTCCAAGTACCACAGCAGGCATTTCATCTTTTTAATACTGGTTCAACTATGGTGTCCCTGAAATCGCTGGGGAACTAATTACATGTTCAAATTGTAGTAACAACAAAAGAATTAGTGTAGAGGGTGGATCTGCCATTTGGTATTTTGAGGGCTAGATTACGTGCGGCTCTGGTCGGGAATAATAATAATGGGTAAGCCCTCTGGAGAGGCCTGGTACATGTATTTCTCCACTAGACGGCCTATAGGCGACCTGCATGCCTGTGAGGACCGGGCTCTACCTAAGGTGATTTCTAATGTTGAAGACATCAATAACACCAACGCCTCGAGCTAAGACGAATTAACCATTTGAGGTTAAAGTCCCGACCCGACCAGGAATCGAACTCGGGACCCCTTGGACCAAAACCCAGCAATCAAACCAGTTAGCCATGGAGCTGGACAGGTCGGGAATGGTTGAGAGCAACTGGAAAGAATCTGCTAGATAAGAGGGATTCAGCTTGTGCATTATTTTGTGGAGTAGAAGTAAAGGCTGATAACTAAGACGCTGGTTTAGTTTGAGACGATTTAGCACATGAAATTCAGAGTTTATGTTGAAATTTTGGAATGTCCATTATAAAGCGGATACAAGCATTCTGAGCTCTCTGAAGTCTGCTAAGGGCCCCACAGGCGGTACTTCTTATAAGTACTGCATGTGCAGTTTCTAACATGACAGGCAAGAGTGGCCGTGTTTGGTAGAATTTTCGTCCCTGTACTGTCTCCGGCTTAACTCGAGATAAATCTGTCAGCCGCTGATTTTTCTGTGCGTAGGTCGGCGAGCAAGTTGGAGTGTGTTTGGGGTCTTCGGTCTAAGCATCAGTTTTAACTAATTGCTCTAAATGTACACCTTCGCTCGCAGGACATAATGACGGACTTGAGACTCGTACCTTGAGCGTTTTGGATCAAAGTTATTCGCTTATAACGTTCTATTCCGAACCTGTGGAAAATAAAAGGTAAATCGTACATGGATACAAGCAAAACACAAAGTTTCTTTCGAAGAGTTACTGTACGCGAAAAATTGTCAGAAAACGATTCCAAAGATACAAAAAAGCATTAAAAAGTGCAGCATATATTATTTTACATCGTACTGTAAGTTTACATTACATATAATGCAGTTTTTTACTTTAAAGGAACATGAAATGCAATTACTTACCTTGTACAAATAACTTGTAAATAAATTCTACTTACTTTGAGATACTGTTTCTTAAGCGCCTTCTGCCGTAAATTGCAGCGCTAAAGACAGGGCTAAAATTCCAGCGGTCAACTTCAGGTCTTCGTAACTTCTTCCAGTTGCTAGGAAACGAAGTTTGACACTGAGTCCTTCATGTTGTCACTCTTTCTGATATGTAGCGCAACCACCTGAAGAAGGTATAATAGTTGTACCAGTCACCTGGTTCAAGTGTTAAATCTTTCATTACATTTATATGCGACACTTTATCTCGTTTAAGTAACATAACTTCTTTTAATTTCGTTCAAGCCCGTTCTTATGATCTCAAAGCTAATGATGCAGTGGTGTAAGTTAAAAGTAAGAGAGTCTAATTTTTTTGCTATTTGCTTTACGTCGCACCGACACAGATATGTCTTATGGCAACGATGGGACAGGAAAGGGCTAGGACTGGGAAGGAAGCGGCCGTGGCCTTAATTGAGGTACAGCCCCAACATTCGCCTGGTGCGAAAATGGTAAAACACGGAAAACCATCTTCAGGGCTGCCGACAGTGGGGTTCGAACCCACTATCTCCCGAATACTGGATACTGGCCGCAATTAAGCGACTGCAGCTATCGAGCTCGGTAAGAGAGTCTTAGTCTGTCGTAAACGACTTCACAACAGTCAATCAGAAGTATTATTAGCTATTGAACCAACAGCTTTCTGGCCTTGAAAGTAAGTAAATCTTTCACTCCTGCGAGATAAAAATACTCGTTTACTTATAACCAGCAGATGGATTTTAATAAGTGTACCATCAAGTTACCAACGCACCGAGGGCAGGTGGAAGCGCCCGTATTTTTGCAGTGTTCTCTGTAAGCAAATATGACGTAGGGCCTACATTTGAAGGCAGTACACTCCACTGTGAAAGCAGGTACACCATGATTAGGTATTGTTAGAAGGTAGGAAACAATGCATGTTTAGCTATTTGCAGTGTGCAATGTTATTACCTCATTATTTTTGACAGGCATTGATGTTCAGAAACCTCAGTTACACTGGATTTTCTTTTACATGGTAGTTCAGGTATTACAAAATACAGTAACGTATTTCCTAAATGTATGGAACGTAATTCACATGCGATTAGCACGTAGACCGGGTTTATATTTTGAAAATCTACATTCCACATCACACGACATAATAAGAGAAAGTAAAAGAACATGACATAACTGAGTTGCTTGAGATACCCTGACCGAGTGACATGTCCTTCGTTTAACACATTTACCGAGCGAGTTGGCCGTGCGGCTAGGGTCTCGCAGCTGTGAGCTTGCATTCTGGAGATAGTGGGTTAGAATCGCACCACTGCTAGCTCTGAATGTGCTTTTCCTGGTTTCGCATTTTCGAACCAGACAAATGCTGAGGTTGGACCTTAATTAAAGCCACGGCCGCTACCTTCCAAATCCTAGCTATTTCCCATCCCTTTGTCGCCGAAAATCTTCGCTGTGTTAATGCTACGTTAAACAAGTAGCAAAAAAAGTTTGTACACATTTCTGCGTACCCATTACTCTTCTGTAGAATAGTTTGAAGTTTATTTGTCACCCGTTCTTTAACAGTTCACGCTGGTACTTGACTCAGTGTCTGAAACCTGTTCTATTGCCTCCAGAGCTTCTATCATTTTTAGTATATATTATTGTAAATGCAATAATACTGAAATGATTCTGATTATACCACAGATCATAAAATAAAGCTGTCAAAATTATTCCCTTCACTGCACGTATAGCGGCATTTCATGTCCTCGTCAAAGATATTCATAAATTATGTTAACAATTTTGTCTTAAGAATGAGCATAGTATATTTGTTATAAAGTATGCAGCCATGTCCCCCACCAAGTTGCGAGAACAATTGGCTGTGGAGGCAGGAGAATTCCAGGTTCCATCTCCTTAAATATTTCGATTCCTGAGGGTGCCTTGAGAACATTTTTTCACGTTGGCTATAAAAGTACCAACGCCCGTAAAATAGGTTCTAATTTGTTTCGCAACTCGGTAATGACCATATTCTATACAGGTTAAATGTAATAAAAGTGGATATGACTGCTGTATTCCTGCGGCAAACTTCTTTATTTAATTAGCCCCATCTGTAACAAGCAGAACAGAAGTTTCTTTCCTAATGCCGACAGGCCACAGCAGAGACCAAGAATAATTAAACGAGCGAGCAATTGTAGAATGATTAACCTCCCCCCATCTTTGTGGAGTTTCAAAGAAATGTTTTACCTGGCCCATCAGGCGCCAGTGTTCCTACAACATTAGCGTCATCTTTAGTTTCATATATAGATAGGAAAGTCATTTGCTCTGCTACCGCAACTCATATCATTTAGATATTTGACATATTCTGCTGGTAAGTATGTTTTGCGTAGGACTAATTGTGTTTCCGAAGGAGCTTTTCTGTTAGTATGATTATGAAATCTACGAAATAAGGGTGTTATACATTTTTTTAAATGATCTGCTCTTATTAGCGTATGAAACAGATCCTGGAAAAATTCCCATCTGTAATTTGGTGCTGAGGAGGCTGAAGCTCCGCTTTCCTCATTCTTTCTTTCTATAAACGCCACATGTTCCCTGTGTTTCATTGAATTACAGTACTGCTTACCATGGTGTTAAACGTCCTTTGAGCTCTATATCAGAGCGTTACATTTGATTGTTTCACCATTTGTGCCGAAGTGTTCCCCCGCCAAATTCCGTCACAAAAGATGTCTATTGAGATGCTTATTTTGATGTACGACTCTTCTTTACATTAGACATTCTGCCACAGTACTCCACTTGTCTATAGACCCCGTGCGTTAATGGGAGGAATGCACCGCCGCGCTGTGTGTGGCAAACATTGTAAGTTATCGTGTGCCACCACACTATCTTCTGTAGTCCCACCGCGTATTGCAATGGCAGACTAAATATTAACAGTAGGACTTCAGACTGTTTTATATGACAGCCATCAGCCTAATTCTTAAAATCTTGCAGAATGTGGTCATATTTACAAGAAAAATAGTTCACAGGAAATGGCAATAGAGTAGTAATTGCTTATGTAATAAGAGAAACATCGGTTCACTAGCTACCCTACCATTTCATGTTAGAGGCAACGTAGTGATTTATGTATCAGTTGTGGTGATAATGAGATTGATGTTCATGTACACATTCAACAACGCTGTTTTCATAACAATATAGTTTTGGACTATATCTGATACGGTATCATGTTAGCGAAAGTAAATGCATCGAAGTTGGCGATAAATTGTTGTTCCATTGAATGCTCTCCGGAGAGAAATGTTAGCATATTTCAGTTGTTATGTATGCAGTTCACTTAGAGTTAATTAACCCTGTGAACGTTTTGTTAAGTAGGAAGCCATACTTTCCATTTTCGCCTCAGTTAAATGTAACTTAAAAGGTTTTCAGTCCTCGAGCACACACGATTTTGACTCGATAAAATCTGATGATGTACTCTTAAGAACGAAACATGCCATTCCTTGTTTAATACTGTATACTTTTATTCCTTATTCAATAGTGTGTTACCACAGGTATGTTATAGTGTAATATTTTTATGGAACTTTTGTGTTCGGCGGACTGAAAAGCTTTCAAGTTACAATCCAGTGAATGGCTTGCCCTAGAAACTCAAACGCGGGAAAAGAGAAATTTAAGAAGCGGAGCAGATTATAAGAACGTATTAAGATAAAAAGGCATAGGCTCGATCATGGACAGTAGTATAATGGGAGAGTTCGGCCGCCACCTCCACCTCAGGCTCCCAGTGGCCACCTCCACCTCCACCTCAGCCAGAGGCCTCCCAGTGGCCACCTCCACCTCCACCTCAGCCAGAGGCCTCCCAGTGGCCACCTCCACCTCCACCTCAGCCAGAGGCCTCCCAGATGCCTCCTCCACCTCCCGCGGGAAATTTGAATTTGTAAACAAAGCCACGTGCTTTTTGACAGACAACAACGCATCGCAAACCTCAGTACTGCCATCTTGACGGGCCTAAACCTCAGTAGTGCCAACTTAACCTAACTAGCGCGAGGTAAACAAAGCCACGTGCTTTTTGACAACCACGTGCTTTTTGACCACCACGTGCTTTTTGACAGATTTGTAAACAAAGCCACGTGCTTTTTGACAGCTGTCATCGACAACAACGCATCGCAAACCTCAGTACTACCATCTTGACGGGCCTAAAC
Organism: Anabrus simplex; assembly: GCF_040414725.1. Classification (NCBI taxonomy): domain Eukaryota; kingdom Metazoa; phylum Arthropoda; class Insecta; order Orthoptera; family Tettigoniidae; genus Anabrus; species Anabrus simplex. The sequence goes on along the minus strand of NC_090266.1, from coordinate 791,281,294 downwards.
CCCAGTAGTGCCAACTTAACCTAACTAGCATGAGGTAAACAAAGCCACGTGTTTTTTGACAGCCACGTGCTTTTTGACAGATTTGTAAACAAAGCCACGTGCTTTTTGACAGACAACAACGCATCGCTAACCTCAGTACTGCCATCTTGACGGGAATAAACCTCGGTGGTACCAACTTAACCTAACTAGCTCGAGATAAACAAAGCCACGTGCTTTTGACAGCCACGTGCTTTTTTGACAGCTGTCATCCGCCATCTTTAATCCAGAGAGCACCGTGTTGCCCTCTTTCATCACCTATCATCGGCAGTGCTGCCATCTTGACAGACCTAAACCTTAGTGCTACCAACTTAACCTCACTAGCTCGAGATAAACAAATCCACGTGCTTTTTGACAGCCACGTGCTTTTTTGATAGCTGTCATCCGCCATCTTTGAGCACAGTGCTGCCCTCTTTAGCTACTTACCTTTGAAATGTGGTGGCGGATAATTTGAAAAATGCTTTTCGACAAGCAGCCATCTTTAATCCGGAGAGAACAGTGCTGCCCTCTATGTGGTGGCGGCAAATTGAAAAATTCCACGTGCTCTTGTTTGAAAACAAACTCACGTGCTTTTTTGACAGCTGTCATCTGCCATCTTTGAGCACAGTGCTGCCCTCTTTAGTTTGAAATGTGGTGGTGGTAAATTCCACGTGCTCTTGTTTGGAAACAAAGCCATGTGCTTTTTTGACAGCTGTCATCCGCCATCTTTAATCAACAGAGCACTGTGCTACTATCATGCGGGTAATTTCATCACCTGTTATCCGCCATCTTTAATCCACAGAACACCGTGCTGCCCTCTTTATGGCTACTACCTTAAGCACGTAGTAGCGGGCAATTTGAAAAGTTCTGTTAGCTATCATCCGCCATCTTTAATCAAGAGAGCACCGTGCTGCCATCTTTAGCTAGATACCTTTGAAATGTGGTGGCGGCAAATTGAAAATTTCCACGTGCTCTTGTTTGGAAACAAACTCACGTGCTTTTTCGACAGCTACCATCCGCCATCTTTAATCAACCGAGCATAGTGGTGCCCTCTTTAGTTTGAAATGTGATGGCGGCAAATTCCACGTGCTCTTGTTTGGTAAACATAGCCATGTGCTTTTTTGACAGCTGTCATCCGCCATCTTTAATACAGAGAGCACCGTGCTGCCCTCTTTATCGTAGTAGATGTAAATTCGTCACCTGTCATCCGCAGTGCTGCCATCTTTAGCTAGATACCTTTGAAAAGTGGTGGCGGATAATTTAAAAAGAAAAATTCTACAGCAGCCCTCTCTCGACGCTAATTGCGTAAGATGGCGGCTATACATGACTCCTTAAGGGTGCTTACGCAAGATGGCTGCTATACACAGGTTCTTATGAGACGCCCTTGGGATGCTTGCGCAAGATGGCAGTTATACATGGCTCCTTATGAGATACCCTAGGGATGCTTGCGCAAGATAGCGGCTGCTCTTATGGGACGGCTTAAGGGTCCTTGGCTAGAGACTCCCTAAGGATGCTTGCGCAAGATGGCGGACACAAGATGGCGGCTATACATAACTCCTTATGAGACGCTTTAAGGGTGCTTGCGCAAGATGGTTGCTACTCTTATGAAGAATGCTAGCTTAGAGGCTAACGTGTCGTGATAGTTCGATTCATTAAATTTAGGGCTTAAATGCAAAATGTTAAATATATCGAAAACGGTGCACCGTAGAGCAAAACGGACAAAATTTTTCTGCCTAAAATCTCGGTTCGCAGTATGAGGAACAAGAAAATCATAGTCTAATGATGGGATCAACGGTTCGGTTCCTACTTAGGCCCTTTGGCATTTGCTCTGTTTTAGCTTGTATTGAAGCGAGTCTTCGTAACATGATCAGGTCTAGCTATGGTAGAGAGTATAACGTACCGTGCAGGTTCGATTCATTAAATTTGGAGGCTTAAATGCAAAATGTTAAATATCTCAAAAACGATGCATCGTAGAGAAAAACGGACAAAATTTTTCCGCCTAATACGTAGGTTCGTAGTATCAGGAACAAGAAAAAACATAGTCTAATGATGAGATCAACGGTTCGATTCCTACTTAAGCCCTTTGGCATTCGCAGCTATCTATTTCTTCAAGATGGTGGCTGCTCTTATGAGAAACAAGATGCCTTGAGACGTCCTAGGGATGCTTACGCAAGATGGCAGACACAAAATGGTGACTATACATAGCTCCTTATGGGACGGCCTAGGGGTGCTCGCACAAGATGGCGGCTACTCTTATGAAGAAAGCTAGCTTAGAGGCTACTGCGCAAGATAACAGCTGCTGTTATGCATGTGGTGGAGGGCAATTTGAAATTCTATGTGCTTAATCAACAGAGCACCCTGCCGCCCTCTTTAGCTGAAATGTGGTGGTGGATAATTTGAAAAATTCTTTTGACAGCTATCATCTTTAAAAACAATGGCGACTATACATAGGCTGTTAAGGTCTTATCATTCTCCTCCTCCTCCTCCTCCTCCTCCTCCCCCTCCTCCACCTCCTTCTCTACCTCCTCCTCCGCCTCTTATGTCAAGGCATAGCTTTATATCGAACAAGTTTAAACCTGCATCGCGAAGGCAAGCGCGTGCAGCGATAACATTATTGTGCATGTTTAGACTTTCGAAACATAAGAAGAGTAGAATCAAACGCTGTACTCGATACGACATGTGATCAGAACATTGATTGATGCGTTCAGAAAACAAAATAAGTGATCAAGACTAGAATCGAACAATGTACTCAATACATCATGTGTTTAGAATATGTCAGGGGATACGCTTGTTCTAAGAAGATCAGATTGAAACATAACAAGACTAGAACAGAACACTGTAATCGATGTTGTTAACTTCAACATGTGATCAGAACATTGATTGATGTGTTCAGAACACAAAATAAGTGATCATGACTAGAATCGAACACTGTACTCGATACAACATGTGATCAGAACATTGATCGATGTGTTCAGAACACGAAATAAGTGATCAAGACTAGAATCGAGCACTGTACTCAATACAACATGTATTTAGAACATGTTAGGGGGTACCCTTGTTCTAAGAAGATCAGAATGAAACATAACAAGACTAGAATCGAACACTGTAATCGATGTTGTTAACCTCAAGATATGATCAGAACATTGTTTGATGTGTTCAGAGCAAAAGTACAATTTTGATGATTTGCGCAGCTAACTCGCTCGGTAAACGATGTGGCCAAAGTATAACTTCAAATTATTTACCTTCCATCATTCGTCTTGTGTGTAAAAATCAGTCGAACAAGTTATCGCATAAACATGGCTGAAAAAAAATCGTGATAGGGTATGGAACCCAGGGGTTACATCTTATCAGAAGGGCAAAAAGGATGAAAGGACTCTTCCTCCTCCTTACCGCACATTCCTTGGCTAAAGGGCTAAAGGGCTAAAGGGCTAATGGGCTAAAGGGCTAAAGGGCTAATGGGCTAAAGGGCTAATGGGCTAAAGGGCTAAAGGAGCAACAACCTCGTCGATCGCTATCAGCAAGAACGCTTGTACTTTGTAGAAAATTAATCTTTATTTGTAAATGGTTTCATGTTCAGAACAAGGAATGGAAAATCCCCGAGGTGCGATGAGTTACGTTTTTCGAACTAGTGTTTGGAACACTGAACTTTTCAAGATGATAGCAGAGAGTTTAGCAATGTTCTGTTGTTGGATTTTAAATTCCGCGCTACAACATGCATAAGGTGGCAGCCTTGAGGTTTACCGCCGTAAAGATGGCAAGAGTGAGGTTAACAATGTTCTGTTGTTGGATTTTAAATTCCGCGCTACAACATGCATAAGGTGGCAGCCTTGAGGTTTACCGCCGTAAAGATGGCAAGAGTGAGGTTAACAATGTTCTGTTGTTGGATTTTAAATTCCGCGCTATAACATGCATAAGGTGGCAGCCTTGAGGTTTACCGCCGTAAAGATGGCAGCAGTGAGGTTAGCGACGCTCTATTGTCCTTCAAAGTGAGGTTAGGGTTCGTCAAGAAGACAGCTGTCAAGAAAGCACGTGGCTATGTTTACCAAACAAGAGCACGTGGTCGTGACGTCACGGTCACGTAATCAATCCTTAGCTCGACGTCGTTAAGAGCAGTATTAGGGTTAGCTATGCTTAAAAGTGTTGGGAACAGAGCAGCAGTATGAATTGCTATGTTCCAAAGCGTGCACACATGACCTATCGATTTTACATGCATCGACCATCGAACTAAACTTCACCCGCTAGATCGTGTTGCTATCTTAGCATAACCTATACCCATAAAATTAAAGTACAATGAATAGCCATGTTTCAAAGCGTGTACACATCACCTATCGATTTTGCACACATCGACTCTTGTACTAAACTTCTTCCGCTAGATTGTGCTGCTATCTTAGCATAACCTATACGCGTGACCTTAAGGTACAAAGAATAGCCATGTTTCAAAGCGTGTACACATTACCTATCGACTTTGCATGCAACAAATATCGTACTAAACTTCTTCCGCTGGGTTGTGCTGCTATCTTAGCATAACCTATACACATGAACTTAAAGTACAAAGAATAGCCATGTTTCAAAGCGTGTACACATTACTTATTGATTTTGCATGCATCAAATATCGTACTAAATTTATTCCGCTAGATTGTGCTGCTATCTTAGCATAACCTATACCCATGAACTTAAAGTATAATGAATAGTCATGTTTCAAAGCGTGTACACATCAACTATCGAATTTGCATGTATCGACTCTCGTACTAAACTTCTGCAGGTAGATTGTCCTGCTATCTCAGCATAACTAAGACGCATGAACTTAAAGAACAAAGAAGAGCTATGTCTCAAAACGTGTACACATTACCTATCGATTTTGCAAGCATCGACTCTCGTACTAAACTTCTTCCGCTAGATTGTGCTGCTATCTTAGCGTAACCTATACGCATGACCTTAAGGTACAAAGAATAGCCATGTTTCAAAGCGTGTACACATTACCTATCGACTTTGCATGCAACAAATATCGTACTAAACTTCTTCCGCTAGGTTGTGCTGCTATCTTAGCATAACTTATACACATGAACTTAAAGTACGAAGAATAGCAATGTTTCAAAGCGTGTACACATTACTTATTGATTTTGCATTCATCGAATCTCGTACTAAATTTCTTCCGCTAGATTGTGCTGCTATCTTAGCATAACCTATACCCATGAACTTAAAGTACAATGAATAGTCATGTTTCAAAGCGTGTACGCATCAACTATCGATTTTGCATGTATCGACTCTCGTGCAAAATTTCTTCAGGTAGATTGTGCTGCTATCTTAGCATAACTAAGACGCATGAACTTAAAGTACAAAGAATAGCCTTGTTTCAAAGCGTGTACACATTACCTAACGATTTTGCAAGCATCGACTCTCGTACTAAACTTCTTCCACTAGATTGTGCTAAAATCGTGTAAGTGTGCTGCTATCTTAGCATAACCTATCGATTTTACATGCATCGACTATCGCAAGCATAACTAAGACGCATGAACTTAAAGTAAAAAGAATAGCCTTGTTTCAAAGCGTGTACAGATCACCCTGAACTTCTTCCGCCAGATTGTGCTGCTATCTTAGCATAACCTATACGTATGACTTTTAGGTACAAGAATAGCCATGTTTCAAAGCGTGTACACATTACCTATCGACTTTGCATGTATCGACTCTCGTACAAAACTTCTTCCGCTAGGTTGTGCTGCTATCTTAGCATAACTCATACACATGAACTTAAAGTACAAAGAATAGCTATGTTTCAAAGTGTGTACACATCACCTATCGATTTTGCATGCATCGAATCTCGTACTAAACTTCTTCCGCTAGATTGGGCTGGTATCTTAGCATAACTTATACCCATGAACTTAAAGTACGAAGAATAGCTATGCTTCAAAGCGTGTACACGTCACCTATCGACTTTGCATGTCTCGTACTAAACTTCTTGCGCTAAATTGTGCTGCTATCTTAGCATAACCTGTACGCATGAACTTAAAGTACAAAGAATAGCCTTGTTTCAAAGCGTTTACACATTACCTAATGATTTTGCACGAAACGACTATCATACTAAACTTTTTCCACTAGATTGTGCTAAAATCATGTAAGTGTGCTGCTATCTTAGCATAACCTATCGATTTTACATGCATCGACTATCGTACTAGACTTCTTCCGCTAGAGCATGTAGCAATCGCTTTTGTGTATCCCAAACCCATGTGCACGAACTTAAATCATAAAGATGAGCTATGTTCTAAAGCGTGTACACATCACCTATCGATAATGTATGCATCGACTGTCGTACTAAACTTCTCCTGCCAGAGCGTACGACTATCGCTTATGTGTGCACGAACATAAAGCATAAAGAATAGCAATGTATAAAAATCTTGTAAACAAAGCAGCAGCATTACGTATAGTCAAGTTTAAATGCGTGCACACATCATGTACCCATGATGCACATAGTACTAAACTTATTCCATTAGAATGTACAAAGTTCGCATGTGTTTGTATTGCTATCTTAGCATAGCCTATGTGAATGAACTTAAAGCATAAAGAATAGTTATGTGTAAAAAATCTTGTGAACATAGCAGAATGTTTACTACGTAGTTGTAGACATTAAACTTTGCATGCTGAGGCGGCATACTACGTGACGGTGACGTCACAGCCACGTGCTCTTGTTTGGTAAACATAGCCACGTGCTTTTTTGACAGCTGTCTTCTTGACGAACCCTAACCTCACTTTGAAGGACAATAGAGCGTCGCTAACCTCACTGCTGCCATCTTTACGGCGGTAAACCTCAAGGCTGCCACCTTATGCATGTTATAGCGCGGAATTTAAAATCCAACAACAGAACATTGTTAACCTCACTCTTGCCATCTTTACGGCGGTAAACCTCAAGGCTGCCACCTTATGCATGTTGTAGCGCGGAATTTAAAATCCAACAACAGAACATTGTTAACCTCACACTTGCCATTTTTACGGCGGTAAACCTCAAGGCTACCACCTTATGCATGTTGTAGCGCGGAATTTAAAATCCAACAACAGAACATTGCTAAACTCTCTGCTATCATCTTGAAAAGTTCAGTGTTCCAAACACTAGTTCGAAAAACGTAACTCATCGCACCTCGGGGATTTTCCATTCCTTGTTCTGAACATGAAACCATTTACAAATAAAGATTAATTTTCTACAAAGTACAAGCGTTCTTGCTGATAGCGATCGACGAGGTTGTTGCTCCTTTAGCCCTTTAGCCCATTAGCCCTTTAGCCCATTAGCCCTTTAGCCCTTTAGCCCATTAGCCCTTTAGCCCATTAGCCCTTTAGCCAAGGAATGTGCGGTAAGGAGGAGGAAGAGTCCTTTCATCCTTTTTGCCCTTCTGATAAGATGTAACCCCTGGGTTCCATACCCTATCACGATTTTTTTTCAGCCATGTTTATGCGATAACTTGTTCGACTGATTTTTACACACAAGACGAATGATGGAAGGTAAATAATTTGAAGTTATACTTTGGCCACATCGTTTACCGAGCGAGTTAGCTGCGCAAATCATCAAAATTGTACTTTTGCTCTGAACACATCAAACAATGTTCTGATCATATCTTGAGGTTAACAACATCGATTACAGTGTTCGATTCTAGTCTTGTTATGTTTCATTCTGATCTTCTTAGAACAAGGGTACCCCCTAACATGTTCTAAATACATGTTGTATTGAGTACAGTGCTCGATTCTAGTCTTGATCACTTATTTCGTGTTCTGAACACATCGATCAATGTTCTGATCACATGTTGTATCGAGTACAGTGTTCGATTCTAGTCATGATCACTTATTTTGTGTTCTGAACACATCAATCAATGTTCTGATCACATGTTGAAGTTAACAACATCGATTACAGTGTTCTGTTCTAGTCTTGTTATGTTTCAATCTGATCTTCTTAGAACAAGCGTATCCCCTGACATATTCTAAACACATGATGTATTGAGTACATTGTTCGATTCTAGTCTTGATCACTTATTTTGTTTTCTGAACGCATCAATCAATGTTCTGATCACATGTCGTATCGAGTACAGCGTTTGATTCCACTCTTCTTATGTTTCGAAAGTCTAAACATCCACAATAATGTTATCGCTGCACGCGCTTGCCTTCGCGATGCAGGTTTAAACTTGTTCGATATAAAGCTATGCCTTGACATAAGAGGCGGAGGAGGAGGTAGAGAAGGAGGTGGAGGAGGGGGAGGAGGAGGAGGAGGAGGAGGAGGAGAATGATAAGACCTTAACAGCCTATGTATAGTCGCCATTGTTTTTAAAGATGATAGCTGTCAAAAGAATTTTTCAAATTATCCACCACCACATTTCAGCTAAAGAGGGCGGCAGGGTGCTCTGTTGATTAAGCACATAGAATTTCAAATTGCCCTCCACCACATGCATAACAGCAGCTGTTATCTTGCGCAGTAGCCTCTAAGCTAGCTTTCTTCATAAGAGTAGCCGCCATCTTGTGCGAGCACCCCTAGGCCGTCCCATAAGGAGCTATGTATAGTCACCATTTTGTGTCTGCCATCTTGCGTAAGCATCCCTAGGACGTCTCAAGGCATCTTGTTTCTCATAAGAGCAGCCACCATCTTGAAGAAATAGATAGCTGCGAATGCCAAAGGGCTTAAGTAGGAATCGAACCGTTGATCTCATCATTAGACTATGTTTTTTCTTGTTCCTGATACTACGAACCTACGTATTAGGCGGAAAAATTTTGTCCGTTTTTCTCTACGATGCATCGTTTTTGAGATATTTAACATTTTGCATTTAAGCCTCCAAATTTAATGAATCGAACCTGCACGGTACGTTATACTCTCTACCATAGCTAGACCTGATCATGTTACGAAGACTCGCTTCAATACAAGCTAAAACAGAGCAAATGCCAAAGGGCCTAAGTAGGAACCGAACCGTTGATCCCATCATTAGACTATGATTTTCTTGTTCCTCATACTGCGAACCGAGATTTTAGGCAGAAAAATTTTGTCCGTTTTGCTCTACGGTGCACCGTTTTCGATATATTTAACATTTTGCATTTAAGCCCTAAATTTAATGAATCGAACTATCACGACACGTTAGCCTCTAAGCTAGCATTCTTCATAAGAGTAGCAACCATCTTGCGCAAGCACCCTTAAAGCGTCTCATAAGGAGTTATGTATAGCCGCCATCTTGTGTCCGCCATCTTGCGCAAGCATCCTTAGGGAGTCTCTAGCCAAGGACCCTTAAGCCGTCCCATAAGAGCAGCCGCTATCTTGCGCAAGCATCCCTAGGGTATCTCATAAGGAGCCATGTATAACTGCCATCTTGCGCAAGCATCCCAAGGGCGTCTCATAAGAACCTGTGTATAGCAGCCATCTTGCGTAAGCACCCTTAAGGAGTCATGTATAGCCGCCATCTTACGCAATTAGCGTCGAGAGAGGGCTGCTGTAGAATTTTTCTTTTTAAATTATCCGCCACCACTTTTCAAAGGTATCTAGCTAAAGATGGCAGCACTGCGGATGACAGGTGACGAATTTACATCTACTACGATAAAGAGGGCAGCACGGTGCTCTCTGTATTAAAGATGGCGGATGACAGCTGTCAAAAAAGCACATGGCTATGTTTACCAAACAAGAGCACGTGGAATTTGCCGCCATCACATTTCAAACTAAAGAGGGCACCACTATGCTCGGTTGATTAAAGATGGCGGATGGTAGCTGTCGAAAAAGCACGTGAGTTTGTTTCCAAACAAGAGCACGTGGAATTTTTCAATTTGCCGCCACTACATTTCAAAGGTATCTAGCTAAAGATGGCAGCACGGTGCTCTCTTGATTAAAGATGGCGGATGATAGCTAACAGAACTTTTCAAATTGCCCGCTACTACGTGCTTAAGGTAGTAGCCATAAAGAGGGCAGCACGGTGTTCTGTGGATTAAAGATGGCGGATAACAGGTGATGAAATTACCCGCATGATAGTAGCACAGTGCTCTGTTGATTAAAGATGGCGGATGACAGCTGTCAAAAAAGCACATGGCTTTGTTTCCAAACAAGAGCACGTGGAATTTACCACCACCACATTTCAAACTAAAGAGGGCAGCACTGTGCTCAAAGATGGCAGATGACAGCTGTCAAAAAAGCACGTGAGTTTGTTTTCAAACAAGAGCACGTGGAATTTTTCAATTTGCCGCCACCACATAGAGGGCAGCACTGTTCTCTCCGGATTAAAGATGGCTGCTTGTCGAAAAGCATTTTTCAAATTATCCGCCACCACATTTCAAAGGTAAGTAGCTAAAGAGGGCAGCACTGTGCTCAAAGATGGCGGATGACAGCTATCAAAAAAGCACGTGGCTGTCAAAAAGCACGTGGATTTGTTTATCTCGAGCTAGTGAGGTTAAGTTGGTAGCACTAAGGTTTAGGTCTGTCAAGATGGCAGCACTGCCGATGATAGGTGATGAAAGAGGGCAGCACGGTGCTCTCTGGATTAAAGATGGCGGATGACAGCTGTCAAAAAAGCACGTGGCTGTCAAAAGCACGTGGCTTTGTTTATCTCGAGCTAGTTAGGTTAAGTTGGTACCACCGAGGTTTATTCCCGTCAAGATGGCAGTACTGAGGTTAGCGATGCGTTGTTGTCTGTCAAAAAGCACGTGGCTTTGTTTACAAATCTGTCAAAAAGCACGTGGCTGTCAAAAAACACGTGGCTTTGTTTACCTCATGCTAGTTAGGTTAAGTTGGCACTACTGGGGTTTAGGCCCGTCAAGATGGTAGTACTGAGGTTTGCGATGCGTTGTTGTCGATGACAGCTGTCAAAAAGCACGTGGCTTTGTTTACAAATCTGTCAAAAAGCACGTGGTTGTCAAAAAGCACGTGGCTTTGTTTACCTCGCGCTAGTTAGGTTAAGTTGGCACTACTGAGGTTTAGGCCCGTCAAGATGGCAGTACTGAGGTTTGCGATGCGTTGTTGTCTGTCAAAAAGCACGTGGCTTTGTTTACAAATTCAAATTTCCCGCGGGAGGTGGAGGAGGCATCTGGGAGGCCTCTGGCTGAGGTGGAGGTGGAGGTGGCCACTGGGAGGCCTCTGGCTGAGGTGGAGGTGGAGGTGGCCACTGGGAGGCCTCTGGCTGAGGTGGAGGTGGAGGTGGCCACTGGGAACCTGAGGTGGAGGTGGCGGCCGAACTCTCCCATTATACTACTACGGACCAATTGAAATTCCTGATTTTGAAATCGCATGTGCGTTATCAAAACAACCTAGCATGGGGAGAAAAGTAGTGATAAGCACCCGAAGTTGCCAAAGAATGATTACCAATGATGAAATACAGGTCCGCAGTGTAATGGTTAGCGCTATTGCCTACCTTCCTCGGGTTCCCGGTTTGATTCGCGTTACTGCCAGAAATATAAGATTGGCAATAGGGCTGTTATGTAGTTGTAACGGTATTTACAGCTACCAGAGATGTGCCTGAAACGAGTTGCACGCCTTCGGGACGAGGACACGAATTTACGTGTGATTAGTCATTTGTAAAATACGGTATTTATGTCAGCTATTGGTATTGTGTATTGTAGGCCTACTTCTGTAATTATATTTCTATATACTGCATTTTAATTGTATATTATGCAACAAGCCTATATTGGCAATATTTAAGACACGAGAATGTTTATAAAACGAGCGAGCGATTTTCATAATTTCCATACTAGTGTCTTAGTTATAAGCGAGTTGCGTACGACTGTTTATGCTCGACGATAATTGTAACTCTATTTTATAAACATTCATAAATTTCTGTCGGGATGTCGCTTGACAGTTGAGTTTTACGGAACAGAGCGCAGAGCGTCTGCGCTGGGCTATTGATTTTCCGTGAGTAGATCAGAGACATTGACAATGTCTATTTTTTGCAATTTGCTTTATGTCGCAACGACACAGATAGGTCTTATGGCGACGATGGGATACGAAAGGCCTCGGAGTTGGAAGGAAGCGGCCTTGGCCTTAATTAAGGTACAGCCCCAGTATTTGCCTGGTGTGAAAATGGGAAACCACGGAAAACCATCTTCAGGGCTGCCTATAGTGGGATTCATCTCCCGGATGCGAGCTTCACAGCCGCGCGCCTCTACGCGCACGGCCAACTCGCCCGGTACAGTGGGTTTCGAACCCACTATCTCCCGGATGCAAACTCACAGCTTCGCGCCCCTAACCGCACGGCCAACTCGCCTGGTGTTGACAATGTCATATGTTTTCAGAGCTTTGTTAGAAGGTTATCATAACCTAGCTTTATTTCAAATACAAAGTTGTACAGTTGCTGAAGTGAATTCGCGGGAATGTGCCCTGCATTGATGTTAATATTTTTGTCCGACATGTTTGATTTTGGAAACAAGTGCGAAGCTCGTGCATTGAGCGCAGGCGTGATGCCATTCTTACCTAATTGGTCAAACGGTTGTTTCTTAACGAAAATCTAACTCTGATTGGTAAAGAAACTGTATCATAATGAAACCTGAACTATAATAAGCATCATTAAGATCCAGTTTTCTGGCATACAATATTTATATTTCGGCATCGTCGAGCATAAAATTAATTATGTGAGGTCGTGACTGAATACCATAACATTTCACACGTTGTTCTTTATTGAAATATGATTTATTATTATTTATTGTTATTATTATTATTATTATTATAGTGCCTATCCTTAAAGCTACAGTTATACATTACAATAGTATATCTACTAGTGTGCTTTAAAAATACCGGCCTACTGGAGCTTACTTTGCAAATACAGCATTGGTATAGTAATTTATTTGTAATTGTTAACCTATTTGTAAAAAGAAATTAGTTTCGCGAATAGCGATTTTGGACTAATTAAAATATTTATACCGAGTTACTTCTTGAGACTTACTGCTAAGATCTACAGTCTTTTGAAATCTTTCGCTAGATCGTGAAACATAGTTTCGTTTTACGGTACCTATTAATGCAGCCAACAGTATGCACATAGTTCTGCCGGAAAGTTATGGCATTAAAAATAATAATTTGAAGACAGCACTATCGAATGATTAAATAAATGCATGCAAACATCGCATATACTCCAGCTCCTTACGGTCATTTGTTGATGAACATGTCTATAAGTAGTTCTCCTAGTACCCACCCGCAGCAGCACGGAGCCTATAGTCGCAATGAAATTGGTTTTTCAGGAGGAAGGTGATAGTCAGAGAACCTCACGTTACCAATGCGGCTCCATGGAAAGGTTTAGCATTCTGTCATTTGGTGCAGGGTGTGCCGGATTCGATTCGCTGCTGGGTCGGTAGTTTTAAACTTAATTGGTTAATTCGTCTGACTCGGAGGCTGTGTGTGCCGTCTTCATCATTAGAAATCATCATTGGCAGGGCCCCATCCTTACAGACATGCTGGTCACCTATAGCCCGTCAACTAGAAAAAGACATGCACCAGCATTTGCCATTATTATTATTATTATTATTATTATTATTATTATTATTATTATTATTATTATTATTATTATGTCACCTATATTCCGTGCGGTAATACTGTAGCTCTGTTTACATCCTAAAACACGTTTGACTGCATTCAATTGTTCCAGTCAAGATTTGTTACGGTTTCATAGATATTCAAGTGCCACATACCGGCACATACGCATCCGGTTCCTTGGCTGAACGATGAGTGCATTGGTCTTCAGTTCAGGGGACACCGGGTTCGATTCCCGGGCGTGTCGGATATTTTAACAATGTATGGTTAATTTCCCTCGCGTGGTGACTGGATGTTTGTGTTCATCTTAATACACATATCTTCACTTGCACAGAGAACACCACTGTACCAACCACCACATGAACACAGTATAGTGAATATATTCTTCCAAACAGTATTGGTATCGAGAAGGTTATCCCATGAAATCCTAACACCCAAATATTGCGGCAAATGCTAGGAAAAAGGAGAAGAAGAATAATAAGAAGGCTATGATGATGATGATCATGTGCAGATATCAACACTATGGGTGATGATTTTCGGTTCTCTTCGTCTGTAGAATAAAATAAACAGCATAAATTGAACAAGACCGAACGAGTTTTCTGATCGGTTACGGTTAAGCAGCTGTGAGCTTGGATTCGGGATAAAGTGGGTTCGAATTCCGCCGTCGGCAGCCCTAAAGGTGGTTTTCCGTCCACAACCGGCAAATGCTGGGGCTGTGCCCTAGCTAACGCCACGGCCGCTGCCTTCCCTATTCTAGCCCTTTCCCTTCCGCCTGTCACCGAAATCATTCGATGTGTTAGCACGACATAAAACATCTAGCAGATAAAAACTATAGAAGAACAATAACAGTGTCAGAAACTCTGACGCACGAGCAATTCAAAATAACTCCAAGGTGAAGATTAAATATTTGAATAAATCGTTAAGTTGAACCCTACCTTGATACCTACCTTGATACCTACCTTCCTTACCTATCAGAAAATCGAAATGAGATCTTTCTGTTGGGTCGTCTATAGGTTCTTCGTCACCTGCTTAGGTAAGAGGCGGGTTTTGGTAATTTAAACTATTGCCTACAATGAGAAGACTCCAGTTAAAAAATGGATATTTTATTTATCATGAATCTTGTGACATTTGATCAACACACGCTTGTCGTTTCTGAACATAAACTATGGAAAGTCTGAGAGAGCTTTCACCAACATATGATACCAGACCGCTACAGTGTGATTCAATTCCCAGTGCCTAAGCACTCCATAGTTTGTAGGTCAGCCACGTTCCACAAACATAAAAATACTATGTTCCACAAACGTTTCAAGTCCAGTCCAGTACAGTGCAGCAGTGTCACTCCAGTACGGTATATCCAGTTGTAAGTGTACCATTGTCCTCCTCGCCGTATCATCACATGCCGATATAGACATCAGCTTTCGCCCATCCTATGACATGTTCCGTCTAGAGTCATCCTGGCCAGCCAATCATGAGTAGATTCTCTAGTCAAGACCGCGTCCTGAATCTCTTCCTGACCCAAAGACAATAACACTATCAACGGATACTGGGGTGTTTCACATGATTCATCGGAACTTTTCGACTACAATAACAAGTCCAACTCATCAGACTTTGGGATATACACGTGAGTCATACGAATTACCTGAGTTAAGGTAGCAATGATTTTCCCATCAGTTTGTACAAAACAAATTACTCATACCTCATATGGAGACCTTCCAGCATAAGATATTAATGACAAAATATACAACTGAGATACTAAGATATTAATAATAATAATAAAATCGAATACTGGCAATAAAATCTCTCACTTCTAAATAAAGTTTGAGGGTGTGATATATGTACTATCACACATTATAGTGGCAGACGCTCACTCTCCACCTGCCTTTGTACATCCTCAGAAAGACTGTCTTAGTGGTTTTCCCAAATGAAATGAACGTAGGTCATTACAATTACGTCAGTAGGAATGGCGCGATTAAAAGCAATGGTTTCATATGAAGTACTCGATCAAATGAAAAACCACACATTTCCTCACTTTTAACGAACAGTACTACGCTGCAGATCTATCAGTCCAAATTTCTAAAGCTGGAATGACCGAGCCGCAGACAGCCGTGATCCATGAACACTTTTCTCGGCGGGTTGGGAGGGGGGGCGAATAGTGGGGAGTCCCAGGGCAAAAACGATTCCCTTTTACTAATATCTTTCCTAGGAGTAGCCGATGAGTCGGAAAATCTCAATTCACTACACCCTTGATAGAAAAATCTATCTGACTTGGAGGAAAATGTTTCCTCCTAGCCAGAGGAGAAACTCCCTCCCCACTGCTAATTTGGCTTCTACTAAGTGAGGCTCAGCCTTAACTGTACACACTGCTCATTCAAAGCAGTGCGTCAGAGTAGGCATCGAATAGCTGGAGTAGTATGAAAACCAGTGTGTTACGTACCAGCAGTATCAGAAAATATATGAATCAAAGGAATGCCACGCTAAAGAAGAAAACATTCCAACTCCCCAGCTATTTCCCGCCAATATTCAGTCAGGCTGTTATACTCGGTACGCAGCAGTAATCCCATCTATCGGAGTTGAGTGGAAGCATAAGAGACAAAGTACATCACAACAAAAAATGGTTAATATAACGTTCTTGTTGATCAATGTTATGCGCTTTCGATGTTGTAGGCCTTCATATTTAGTTTTATTCCGACTCTGAAATAGCACTCATATCATGGTCGGTACGGTAAAACTGAATAAAACATAGGTGATCGGAAAATTTATTCTCCGTTACTTTTGTTATATAGGTCGATAGGACCAATAACACAGGTATAACGTTTTTAGGCGCCTTCCCCTAAACTACAATTTCATCCAGGGTGAATAAAATTGGTTAGAGCTTAGACTGTAGTTTCTTATTCCCCAACTGTATACACCGATTTTCATTAAATTCTCTGTTAACCATTTTTCTCGTGGCTTGGCCTTGATATGGACTTAGCGACAAAAATACAAATTCATTAATATCTGTGTTATCATAGCCAGTACGGTAAACATGTATAAGGCACAAATGAGCAGAAATTAAATTCTATTTAACTTAGGCATGTAGTATTTATCGATAGGAGCACTAATCATATAAATATTTGAGAATTAAATTTTAGGCCTACCCCTAAACTACCATTTCACTCAGCGTGAATAAAATGATTTACAGCCCAGATTGTAGTGGCTTATCTCCCGACTTTACATATCGATTTTCATTGAATTCTCTTCAGCCGTTTTCTCGTGATGCATGTACATACGTACATACAGATATACATAAATTACGGGAAAGTAAAAAGTGCATTTCCTTGTTACTGTGGACATGACCGATACAGAAATACTATTCCTTTCAAATTATGAGCAATGTACAGACAAAATCATATTTTATATATATAGATTGAATGTGAGTGAATTCTTTTCACGGTGTATAGTCAGTTATAAGTGGCGAAAAAACGTCGTCGTTGCTGTTCATTGTAATGATATACAATCTTGTACTACGAAATAAACATGCAACGTTCCTCACCAGGAAACGAGGGGTCCAACTTCAATTATTGTGGGGGTGGGGGCGAGCTTCTTAGCGACACTACTGCGCGTATTGTGCAAACATGTGTTCTTCTCCACTTCCAGAATGACAAGTTCACTGTCCACATACTTCACATTTCGTAAATATACTATTGATATACACGTGATGAAGAAAATTGAAATACGCAGTAAATACTGTCACTTGTGGCCACTGTCCAACAGCTTATACAATGAAAGGAATGGGCTCTGGCCTATCCCTTCAACAGCAAGACCTTGAACTGCTTCCGGCGAACTGCATTTACTGCCAAGTGTGGCCCATCACATTGCAACTCACGGTGAACATTTTTTCTCCTGCATTTGCTGCTGACTTCCGGTATCATTAACTGCTCAACTGGTCCTGTGGCCGTAGCCCAAAAAAAATGGTGTTTTTTTTTTTGGTTTACTGCTTCCTGTCCAGAAACGAGTTTTCTATGCGAAATACTGAAGTTTTGCTCTAATGCATTAATACACTGACTGACAGAGCAAATGCAACACCAAGAAGGAGTGGTTCGAAAGGGATGAAAGTTGGGGAAAAAACAGAGTCGGCACGGAAGAATAATTGACGTTTATTTCATATCGATATGCAGGTTACACAAAGCGCACGGCATCGAATCAGTAGGATGTAGGACCACCGCGAGCGGTGATGCACGCAGAAACACGTCGAGGTACAGAGTCAATAAGAGTGCGGATGGTGTCCTGAGGGATGGTTCTCCATTCTCTGTCAACCATTTGCCACAGTTGGTCGTCCGTACGAGGCTGGGGCAGAGTTTGCAAACGGCGTCCAATGAGATCCCACACGTGTTCGATTGGTGAGAGATCCGGAGAGTACGCTGGCCACGGAAGCATCTGTACACCTCGTAGAGCCTGTTGGGAGATGCGAGCAGTGTGTGGGCGGGCATTGTCCTGCTGAAACAGAGCATTGGGCAGCCCCTGAAGGTACGGGAGTGCCACCGGCCGCAGCACATGCTGCACGTAGCGGTGGGCATTTAACGTGCCTTGAATACGCACTAGAGGTGACGTGGAATCATACGCAATAGCGCCCCAAACCATGATGCCGCGTTGTCTAGCGGTAGGGCGCTCCACAGTTACTGCCGGATTTGACCTTTCTCCACGCCGACGCCACACTCGTCTGCGGTGACTATCACTGACAGAACAGAAGCGTGACTCATCGGAGAACACGACGTTCCGCCATTCCCTCATCCAAGTCGCTCTAGCCCGGCACCATGCCAGGCGTGCACGTCTATGCTGTGGAGTCAATGGTAGTCTTCTGAGCGGACGCCGGGAGTGCAGGCCTCCTTCAACCAATCGACGGGAAATTGTTCTGGTCGATATTGGAACAGCCAGGGTGTCTTGCACATGCTGAAGAATGGCGGTTGACGTGGCGTGCGGGGCTGCCACCGCTTGGCGGCGGATGCGCCGATCCTCGCGTGCTGACGTCACTTGGGCTGCGCCTGGACCCCTCGCACGTGCCACATGTCCCTGCGCCAACCTTCTTCGCCACAGGCGCTGCACCGTGGACACATCCCTATGGGTATCGGCTGCGATTTGACGAAGCGACCAACCTGCCCTTCTCAGCCCGATCACCATAGCCCTCGTAAAGTCGTCTGTCTGCTGGAAATGCCTCCGTTGACGGCGGCCTGGCATTCTTAGCTATACACGTGTCCTGTGGCACACGACTACACGTTCTACAATGACTGTCGGCTGAGAAATCACGGTACGAAGTGGGCCATTCGCCAACGCCGTGTCCCATTTATCGTTCGCTACGTGCGCAGCACAGCGGCGCATTTCACATCATGAGCATACCTCAGTGACGTCAGTCTACCCTGCAATTGGCATAAAGTTCTGACCACTCCTTCTTGGTGTTGCATTTGCTCTGTCAGTCAGTGTATATGAAACTTTTCAGTATTAATTTGCATCTGACCTTAGGATTACGGGTGGAATACGGACTACGCAAGGTGATATGAAACATTGTATTACTGGTGCCTGCGCTAAAATGGCTGATGAAGTGCTAGAACGTGTGCATAAATTTTTACATGGAAGATTGTAAAATTGTGTTGAAACTGGTAGACGTCATCTTCAAAAAAACCTTTGAAGGCCGGTTCTCCTTCTTCTTCAGAATCCGTACAATTTTTGTTATTCAATTTTTTTCTTAAGTTAGCGCTAACACATGGAGCACTGCCGGTATTGAGAAGTTTCAAACTACGATACATCGTAAAGTAAGTTACTTGTACCAAAATCGTAAATATAATACCATTGATATTCTAATTTAATCTTGTTTTAATTTGTTATTGTAAATAGGCATTGTTGCTGTTAGCATGTAACTCTCTTACTAAAGTACATATTCTAATAATTTTTATTATTAAAATCTGTGTATGTGCTGCAGTTATGAGTCCTTGGTTACACTTCATTTCTGTGAAAACAGCACATCAAGAGCACCCACCGTTTCAAAAAATATTTGTGGTCCAAATTTTTGTTGATTCGCCCTGTATGAACTTACTCACTGTGCTATGCGTCAGGATATAGGAATATTAAGATTCGTTACATCTTTTACTAGTATCACTATTTCTTATGACTGATCTTATATCTTCAAGCTTAACAAGGAATAGTAAAAATAAGAGGGCAGTAAATAAGACGTGGAATGAAATCATAAAACGACTAGACGGATCGGAATATAGCTTGCCCTTATCGCACATGTCTAGAACGTTATTCTTTCCACGCCCAGCGAGAAACTGGGTTTACGACTAGAAAATGCTCGAGTGTGAATTGTTTGCATCCATGGGGGATATGGTATACCTTGTCATGATGTTGTATCTCTACTCTTATTACCTACAGTCATGAAGTTCATGAAATCCTCAACAGTAAGTTGATGTGTTGAATTTGTTACTTCCTCCATGGTAGAAAGAAGAATCTTCAGCTCGATTGCCTGAGCGCGATACCCAAATACCCCGAGTATGAGATCATAGAACGGAGGTTCACCCCACCTCAAAAACATAGATCATAAGTGAGGCATACCACACGTGGTTTCCCATTATTTTCCTCTTCATCTATAGGAGAATTTCGTGATGCTATCAAATGTTGCAGGCTATGATCATTTACTTTCCAAACACACTCCAGTTAATTACAAATTCATGAACAAGTAAAGGAACCGCACTTACACGCTTGAAGATAAAAAGGTACTGGAGTACAACAACCAAATCCCTGGAAAAAATATTACAAAAAATACTACTAGTTTAATTTTAAAATTCTAAATCCATCACCATCACATACAAATTCACACACAACTTACCCCTTTACTGTATACTGTTGCCATTAGGCAACAAATAACTTGATACAGGAAGGAAATCTGTCAAAGACTGCCGCAGGTAATTTATTCAAATCCCTTATGGTCCTGTTTACGAACGAAAACTTGCCCACGTCCGTATGTTGGTTTCTGGCCCTAATTTTATGCTTATGATCATTTCTCAATAAGTATGACAGAGGTTCCAAACTATTCCTAATACTACTCCAGGCAGCCCTTCCCTCATAGCTCTTATAATGACCACACAGGCGAGCTCTATTACTTCTAGATTCAAGACTTTCCCAATTAATGGTATTCCTCCTATTCCCGGTTACGAAACGCATCGCTCTTCTTTGAACTTTTTCTAGGGAGTTTATTAAACCAATCCTGTACGGATCCCAGTACGCAGATGCATATTTGAGAGTCGATCTTACCAAGCATTTATAAGCTTTGCTTTTGGCACCAGAAGTACCTTTCTTGAGATTCCGCATAGTAAATGTAACGATATCCAGGATTTCTTAATTACATTTTCCACTTGCACTTACCAGTTTAAACCTTTTCTAATAGCAACACCTAAGTACATACTTCAACAACACTTTCCCCTCCAATTTCGTAATCCCTCTTTCCTGACATTTTCATTTTACTGAAAAGCAATTTCTTGCTTTTTCCACTGTGGTTTTCCATTCCATTTTCACGCATCTATTTTTAAATCGTATCTAAATCCTGCTGAAGTAATAGTTCGTCCTCCTCTCTCTTTATTTCCCGGTATATAACGCAATCATCGTCAAAGGGGCGCACTTACAATTTTATCGAATAAGGCATATCATTCATGAAAAGTATGAAAAATTTGGCCCAATAACGCTACCCTGAGCCACACCAGACGGAAAGCTTATTGGACAAGGTAGCGTTTCTACCACGCGCACTCTCTGAGTTCTTCCATTGAGGAATTCTGGCATCCATTTCACAACTACGATGTCAATGCCCTTACGCGATAACTTGTTAAGGAGGATGTCATGTGGCACAAGATCGAATGACTTAGCAAAATCAATTACTATTACATCAGTCCCTGTCCCACTGCCGAGCTTATCCGATATTGTAAATTGTGTATGTAACCTAGCCCGTAATTTCATGAAATTGATTTATTTATGGGGTGAAATAATCCATGTAGAAATGGAATACGTGATTCTGGAACTCGATGTGAATTATCCTGCTCCGAGTTTAAGACGTCTGGGTGGAATGGAGAGGATTATGGTTTAATTTGGACTATTTTACGTGTTACCCTAAATTTTCCCTGTATCGCACGTTACATTGCTCTTATTCTGAATTCTTACTTAGCATACTGAAATATTTGTCAATTGTCATCAATTACAGGATCAATTCACGTAAGCCATACAGAACCTAAGTAGCTCGAATTTGTATTATTATTATTATAATTATTATTATTATTATTATTATTATTATTATTATTATTATTATGTGTGAATGGTCCCTTTTGGAACACACGAAGCTTTATTTTTGATTTCGTTTACGGAGGATCCATAATGCTTTCATCTGTTGACTAAAGATCCTCTTCCTTTCTTCCGTCCACTTGGTACCTGCTCTTTTTAATACTTCATTCTCTGGAGTAACTTCCCACTTGTCAATCTTCTTTCTATATATATTTCGATTCAAAATTTCTTCAGGTTGAAATTGCGCGTTCTTCATGTCCACATTTTTTGTTGTATCCAAGGGAAATTCTTCAGTTTATCAACTCTTTCAAGAACTTGGTAGGTTAGTCTGGTTTCTGGAAGCCTGTTAACATGTCCATAAAATTTTAGCCTTCTTTTCCTGAGGTCTTCGGCAATATTAGATAATTTTTCTGTGGATGTCCGGGTTTGGAGGCTTAACCCTTCTCCCGTGTGTCTTTTCCCTAAAAGTTTCCTCATGATTTTTCGCTCTTCTTTTAAGATATTTTCCAGCTCGCCCTTTTTATGAAGCGTTAGTTTTTCCACTGCATATAAAGCCTCAGGTTTGATTACAGTATTGTAACGTTTAATCTTAATGTGGAGAGACATACATTTTTTGTTGTAGATTTCTCGTGTTCTTCCATATGCTCTTCTGAGTTTCTGGACACGGTTGTTTTGGGCTATTTTTTCTTGTCCGGTTGGTTCGATAATTTCGCCCAAGTATTTAACGTGAGGGACTCTGTTGATTTGTCCGTATTTTGTATTGATGTCTAGTTTTGAAGAGAAAAATTCAGTTTTCTGGAAGGAAATATGAAGTCCGACCTTTCTGGCACATTCTTGGAGAATTTCAACTCGCTTTATCGCTGTGACTTCATCGCTGGACAAAAGGGCCAGGTCTTCCGCGAAGTCTAAGCATGGAATTTCAAGCTAGATTTTTGTGTTCCAATTTTTACTGGGTTACAGCTATTTTGTGCTTTCTGTTCTTTTTCCCATTCCCTCATCGCCTTATCTAGGACGAGGTTGAATAGGAGGGTAACAATCCATCTCATTGCCGTACACCAGTTTTCGTCAGGAATTCGTCTAAGATTTCTCCCATGAATTTCACTCTTGTCTTCGTGTCAGTGAGGGTATGTTTGGTCAAGTTTAGCGTTTTGGAGCCTAATCCCTGTTCTCTTAGGATGATGAACAGAGATTGATGATAAACTGAATCATAAGCCTTCTTGAAATCTACGAAGGTACAGATGATTGGAACGTTCCTGAGGGCCCTGAATTTTTGAGTGGTTTTGAGGTTGAAGATCTGTTCACTGCACGATCTGTGAGGGCGGAACCCTGCTTGATATTCACCAATCTTATGCTCGAGTTGTTCTAGTATTCTTTTCAACAGGCATGCGGAGATACTTTTGTATCCATCTTCAACGAGGGGGATTCCCCTATAATCGTTGAAAACAGTTTTGTCTCCTTTTTTGTGAAGTGGGTGAATCAAGGCAGTTTTCCAGTATTCGGGGAGTTT
Source organism: Anabrus simplex (assembly GCF_040414725.1). Taxonomy (NCBI): domain Eukaryota; kingdom Metazoa; phylum Arthropoda; class Insecta; order Orthoptera; family Tettigoniidae; genus Anabrus; species Anabrus simplex. Next base: position 791,258,021 of record NC_090266.1, on the reverse strand, counting down.
TTCGTTTTCCCAGATTCTCCTTATCATTTCTATAAATCCTTTGGGTGAATTTGGACCAGGATTCTTAAGGAATTCTGCAACAATCCCGTCTATTCCTGAGGTACCGTTGTTCTTTAGTCATTTAATGTGGCTCTGAATTTCTTCCTGGTTTGGTGGAGGTGATTCTGGGTGAGTGAAACTGGATGCTTCTTCAAGAAATATTTCAGTGGGTTCGGGGCAGTTAAGAAGTTCTGAGAAGTACCGTGCAAGTTCTTCGCGGTTTTTCTTTATTAGCAAGCACCAGTTATCCGTCATGCTTCCTGAAACATAAGTGCTGTGGAATGTATCCTCGAATTTTTTCTGTGAACGTTCTGTAGAAATCCCTTGTGTTGTGGTTTCTAAAGTTTTCTTCCATTGAGTTCAGTTGTTCTTTCAGGTGTTTTCTTTTTTCTTGCCTGATGGTTTTTGATACTTGTTTTCTGGTCTCATAAAATTCCTGTTGAGTTTTCTGGCATTTTCTACTGTTGTATTTCTGGAATGCAGATTTTTCTTATCTCTAGGGCTTGGTCGCACTTTAAGTTTCACCAGGGGTGTTTTGTATTCGTTTTTAAGGGTACAATTTCTCGTGCCTTCTGTATGATTTTTGGTGTGGAATTCATGTTTTTGCTGGTTTATATTTCCATGTTTCCTTTAGATCCTTTTTATGTCAAATTTCCGTTGTTGTATTTTCTTGGGGTGGTATTTTCCTGGAGTAAATTTTACTTTAACTCTTGTCAGATAGTGATCAGAGTCTATGATTGCTTCTCTTCTCACTGGTATATCGTGTACCTCTTTCTGTAGCGGATATGAGATAGCTACATGATCAATCTCAAATTCGCCAATGGATTCAATAGGGGACCTCCAGGTTTTTTGTTTCTTGGGATACTTCCTGAGGGATGCGGACATGATTTTAAGGTTGCACTGTTGACATAGTTCAATGAGTCTTGAACCGATTCTGTTGGTAAATTTGTGCGCCGGTTAGAGTCCGACGGTTTTCCTGTGTTCCTTTTCTCGGCCGATTTGTGCATTGAAATTTTAATGTCATCCTTTGAAATTTTGTGCATTACCTTTTTTAGTTTGTTCTGAAATTTGTCCACGTTTTGGGGGTTCTTCTTGGTGTCTATATTTGTAGGGGCGTGTGCATTTATTAATGTATATTTGTATTGGCACACTGAATCCTCACGGTCATTAGGCGATTGTTGATGGAATTAACTTCTTGGATCGAGTTCAGTATACATTTATGTACTACGAAGCTCATACCAAATAAAGGAGTCCTATTTAGAATATTTTGGTCTGTTTTGCTTTTGAATATACGTTAATTTCCATAATCCAAGGTGGAGTCATCAATAAATCGAGTTTACTGCAGGGCAAGGATAAGAATTTTTTGCCGATCTAGTTCTGTGACTAAATTTAGTAATTTTCTTGGTTGAATCAAAGTCTTGATATTGAATGTACCAATGATTGTTGGGGTTTTGTGGGACAATTTACCAGAGAGCTCCGACTCTCTCCCATGCATCTGTGGTCGTCCAGGCTCCCCAGAATTCCGAAGCCTGGTTGTCGTCTCAGTGCGACGGGTGGATTGGCTACCACCTGGGGTAATGTTGTTACTAAGCTCAAGAATCATGTTTGGCCTGTAATAGGAGATCCAGCATTGCTGGATGCTTAGAAGCAGGGATTGTTAGTTCCTGAAGCTTGGTCTTGCCGTCGCACCCACAGGGGTTCAGACGCGGACCACGAAGCCGGTGGATACCACTCGGATACATTTGGATTTTAAATAGGCTTTTTATTACTAACCCAAAAAGCAAGGATGCCTCTTCCGCCAGTTCCGCCGAACAAATCATCCTCTTCTCCGCCTTCACTACCTTTCAGGTCTCCACTCGTAACACTGAGCTGGGACCCTTACCAGATGATACACACCGGGTCAGTGTTCTCTGGGACTCACACAGGCAGGGGCGCCACTCGCTGTGCAGGGCTGCCTCCGAAGAGGGTCCCTATCAGTTACCCGCTGTTCTTATTCTTATTCTTATTCTTATTCTTATTCTTATTCTTATTCTTATTCTTATTCTTATTCTTATTCTTATTCTTATTCTTATTCTTATTCTTATTCTTATTCTTATTCTTATTCTTATTCTTATTCTTATTCTTATTCTTATTCTTATTCTTATTCTTCTAGTGGTTTAACTTCGTACTAACACATCCAAAGATGGGAAAGGGCTAGGAATCGGGAGGAAGCGGCCCAGGCTTTAATTATGGTGCAGCCATAGCATTTGCTTGATGTTAAAATGAGTAGCCACGGAAAACCACTTTCATCGGTGCCGACAGTTGAGTTTGAACCCACGTACACACCTGTAAATCTGCATTTGAGGTTAGCGTAAATTTATGTCCTAGAAAATAAATACAGTTGAAATATCTTCTGTAATATGTATACAAAAAACGCTGAGCAACCAATTCATTGTTGTTATTAAACTAGTGAAATTAATGAATGCTCGTCTTGACAAACAGTGGCTCCATAATTCCTTATATCTATTTTAATTGATAAATTAAACTAACTAAGTTTGAATTAAAATGATATCCAAGTATTCCCCGAGTTCTAGACAATTCATTTTTGAATGAACTCTAACCAGAGATAACAACATTTTCCAAAAGAATAATAACTTCTGTGACTAACTGATTATTATAAATCATCCGCTTTAACACGGCGCTCGAAAACCCCTGTGGTTATCTCTTCATGGAGATTTAATATGTTAATCTAGTCAGTTAAAGTCCTCCATAATGGGAGAGAAACAGAGTTAAATAACAATGGCGACATTTTTCTACTTTCCTTCTTCACGGTGGAAGAACGATGACTCTGCTCAAAGTGACACCTCCAATTTAGCACATTTTTCGTACTCTTCTTTCCAAGGCAACCAATAACAAAATATTCCAGACATGTCACTGAAAAACTTGCTCTCATAATACACGTCAATAAAACACTGAAAATGTCACGTGTCGGTGTGACTGAAAAAATTCAACTTTCTCAGAATTCGAGATGTCCCTTTGTAATAGCACTATCTTGCATTTAAAAATAATCGCCCTTCATTATTACTTCTGGTACATATTCTTTATAAAATATACAGTAGGACTACCGAATGCTACAATCATTTGCACTAAATTACAGTTTCAGAAGTGGCATTGAAATGAAAATGGGGCACCTACTAGATATGTATACCTCAAAAGTACATCACCAGAACAACACTGTCAGTACTATTCTTACAAAAGCTGATCGACTGTCGGTGGAACAACGTGTGTATTCATTCACAAACACGTCGTTGTCCGCTGCTAACCGATGTGTACGAATGTCTTTTTTCAGCTGTCCAAAGATGTAAAAATCGCATCGGAAGAAACCTGGATTTTAAGGAGGAGTGGAAGAGTTCCCCACCCAAATCTTTAAAGCGTATTCTTCACAGAGTTTGAAGTGTAGGGGCGGAATTTGTGGTGAAATAGGATAGTACCATACGATAGTATGCCCAGGCATTTTGATTTTATGCCTCCTCACTTGCATATAGATTGTGGGCCCATGATCGAGTTCAAATCAACGCAACTATTCCTCATGTTCATGCTTAGTCAACATTCAAGCAGAACCTGCTTGAACCTAGTTCGGTTAATGCAGGTGGTAGTGAAGAGAATATAGTGATACCCGAGAGATGACTTTCAAAGTGATACATTCAGAGTTCCTGTACAACACTCAGTCAAATTTGTATCGAATTCAACTCCACGTTTAGTTCTTGAGTTCAAGAACTACAAGTTAGTGAAAAATAAGAAATTTGCACCCAAAGAACTAATACTCACTCACATCTCAGTTTTGTTTATCTGCTTCATTAGGATTCAAGCTTTTACTTGTTCTTAGGAGTAAATATTCATGATTACATTATGTTCGAGCTTACGCAGAAGATAACCCGAATCCATCTACCTTCAATAGTTCAGACAGAAAGCTTTCAATGCAGTCTGTTACTACAACGATATCATCAGAATAAAATGACATAGCTTGTAATTGATCAATGGTTTTGAACTTAACAAGTAGAGTAAAACGAAAAGATTAAACTCAGAAATCAATTTTGAGAGCTTTAGAAGGAAAGTTGAAATACAAGTATGTAATCGAAATCTCATATGCCAGCATGGTGATAAAAGAGAGTTTCATGGTTTAAGTTTCCAATTAAGCGGTACTCAATCCATTTTCGTTAAACACATCGCTAAATACTGCTAAATGGATTGCATCTGAGAATTCGCTGCCTCAGGATACATTTATACGTTATTTGTGGTATCCTGTCATTTTTATGGAATTTATTCTTAGGACACGACTGAAGTGGAAGCGCAGACTAATTATTTTTGTTTGTAAATGGTAAATCCCGAATTTTCGTTGAATCTGTATGAATGCTTCCCCAGGTAACCAATTCGTAAGTGATGTTGGCAAGGTACACAGTAGTAATCACTGCTATGAATTCAATGCTTCTACTTGTAATTTCATCTAAAGGCTCTTTGGGTCTCTGGAGTGATTCTATGAAAGAAAATTGTTTAAAGTTTTTGTGGATATGTGGACACAAGAATAAGGCATTCGAGCACTTTTAAATGCACAGCGACTGTACCGATTTGATCTATCTAACCTGAGGATAGTAAATGAACGTTTAAGCAACAGGTCGATGGGAAAGTATTCTCACGGCATTTCCTATCGTGTTCAAAGTATATCCATCAGAGTGAGTGAGCAAATGCTAGGATGTTACAATTTGTTTATTTTTTTGCTAGGGGCTTTACGTCGCACCGACACAGATAGGTCTTATGGCGACGATGGGATGGGAAAGGCCTAGGAGTTGGAAGGAAGCGGCCGTGGCCTTAATTAAGGTACAGCCCCAGCATTTGCCTGGTGTGAAAATGGGAAACCACGGAAAACCATCTTCAGGGCTGCCGATAGTGGGATTCGAACCTACTATCTCCCGGATGCAAGGTCACAGCCGCGCGCCTCTACGTGCACGGCCAACTCGCCCGGTGTGTTACAATTTAAAGCCCATAGGGGATATCAGAACTGTCCTTATTGTTTGTAGGTAAATTACATGTTACCATGAACAGTGCTGAGCAGTAATTAGATTTGGTTTTTCTTGAAATAGAACACGACATTATTTGAAGTCCTTCCTTGTCTGTAAAATTACTTGAGACAGAACAAAATGGTCTTCTGAGTCTTATTGCAAGGTTTCGTGTCCACTTGGCGAGAACATTTCGACCGTCTGGTGTCCGACGAGTGTTAGTTAGCAAGCAATGTAGCTTGGGACAGACGATTGAATTTAGTCCAGCTAATCCAGTAGATGAGGGACACTAATTGCTTTACGCTGCATCCACAATTTAGTTAGTTCTACTAGCGGTATGGATGAGTTGGAAAAGTACAAAGTTGTCTATTCATTAGTCGGGTTCGAAATGTTTTGGGCGCCTCATAAAATAATATTTTTAAACAATGTGTTATACATGACAATCGTACATAAAATGAAAGAAAATATCTACAGTATTTAACTGTGAAATATTTCACCGGGAATAAATGAAATGAAGTTCTCACTGTCACTGAAGTCTCTGTTCAGTTTATGGCTATGACAATATGGAAGCTACAGAAGTAAGGACGGGGCTGAGTAATGACATTCAGAGCATGACTAGTGAGTCTGCATATCTTGAATGGTGCTGCTCATAGATTCAGTCGTGTCAGGCTCAGTGAGGAAAGCAATGGCAAATTGCGACACTCTTTTTTTATAACTGGCTTTACGTCGCATCGACACAGATAGGTCTTATGGCGACGATGGAACAGGAAAGGTCTGGGAGATGGAAGGAAGCGAACTTAGCCTTAATTACGGTACAGCCCCGGAAATTCCCCGGAGTGAAAATGGGAAAAAACATAAAACCATCTTCAAGGCTGCCGACGGTGGGATTCTAACCCACTACCTCCCGGATGCAAGCTCGCAACTATGCGCCCCTAACCTCATGGCCAACTCGCCCGGTAAACAAGTCATTGCTCACCTTGCTTAGTACGCTACGTTGTAACACCATCGTTGGTTCTTGCTGTTTCTTTACAACTGCACAACCCTCTGTGTTGTTAGTTGAAGATCTAATCAGCCTCCGGGCTGATGACTTCGCAGACAGTACTGACTAATTATATATGTGTATAACTCAGGCATGACTTCATTCTCAGTAATTGTTTCATTGTTGGCTTATTGTTACAAAGAACACAATATTCTTTCCAGTTCCAGCTAAGCCTTTGTAGTACGATTCATAGAGTTGTGGGCTACTTACAGGTATATTCCAAAATATTTGACAACATTATATATTAATTCAAATATATTGTACCGGTTACGACCTGTACATGCCGTATTTTTTTACTATTAATTGTACTTCACCGTCACGCAAGACATTCAGAGCGAACTTGGTTTTTTTACGTTCGGTGGAGCGAGCAGGGGAGCCAGCGACAGCTGTGTGTGTGACGTAGTTGCAGGGACAGGATAGACTACCCGCCTGACGCCACAAGTAGTCTGCATGGCCTCGTATGATGACGTAGAAGCCCCAAACTGAATATAACCTAACCATACCATATTCTTTATTCTTTCTCCAGATCTACATAATATGTATATGATCCATTTATGTGGAGAAAAAATAACAATTCTTACCTAAACCAGCTCACAAAAGGAAAAGGAAAATACTGCCACCTGATAAACAAACAGACACATGAACAAAAACAAAAATAATAATAATTATTATAGAAAAAAAGGTAATAGGCAGAATAAACACTGCCGCCTGACCGAGATCAACCCTTATTGATAGTCTGTTGGCCGTGGCAGAAATGTAGTCTGGGAGTATAACAATCAGAAACTAAAACAATAACGCATTGCTGCATCTGGATATTAAACAATAACATATTGCTATGTAGAGTGCAAACTAAACCCATAACACATTGCTGTGGAGAGTGTCTACACAATAACATATTGCTATGTAGGATGCAATATTGTAAGCAGACGGTGTCTGTTCTTTAAACACGCGGCATGTCTCTTCCGGCCTGGTACGTTACTCAGCACAATCTTTTCTGAACACTGACCTTCCTGTATTCTACTTACATTGCAAACCCAGCTATCTTGTTACCTCCATTGCCGTGTCCTTGAGCACTCTTTCTCCTCCCGTTTCCTTTTTACCTCCACTACCGTGTCGCTGTGCACTTTTTCTCCTTACGTTTCATTACTATTGTCCATTTTTGAATACCACTGCCTCGCTACACTTATTTACTTTTATCCACACACAGTTCACCTCCTGCTAATTTAATACTTGATCACTCTTATTTCAACTGCAAATAACACACATCTTCCACTATTCCCTTTAGCTTAAACACTTTACTTGCTGCTACTGCTTGTTTTTTTACTTCTTGTCATTACACCTACGTCCAGGTTACTCGTCTTCTCCCACATTTCTTTCAGACTCAAGCTCCTCCCTTTTACCAAGCCACCTCGTGCTTCTGTCTTCTCCCTTTCACTCCGTTTATGTGCACTCGTCGCGTCTTGTGGTTCCTCCCCCCCCCCATTCACTCCGTGTTTCTTCCTTTCGTCTCTGGCACCGAACTCCGACCTCATCTCCTCAATAATCGTCTTGGACTCCCTCCTCATCTCTTCAACGATAACCTGTATGATCTTCTCTACCGTGATGCCTCCTTCTCGTTGCGATCTCTTTTCTAATGCCCTATTTTCCTTGGTTTTTCCTTTGTTTCCATGCCCGTCTTCACCAACTATACTATCTGTAGTTCGCATTTCTTCCACCCTCTTCCCCATTACCACTTCCTTCTCATTCTGCTCTATTTCACGTAATTTCGTTACTGTCCAATATTTGGTCCATTGACCATTGGTTACCACTAATAATTGACCGTTGATGTAAGCTCTTAACCCTTGCAATCGAGCCCGGACCAAATGTCTTTTCAGGGTGTTTATATTCTTGATCCCATCTCTTCCCATATCTCTTTTAATCCAAATTTTTGCTCCCTGTATATTATCCGCTCCTCTTATCACTATTTCCGCCATCAGGGTGGAAAACAACTTCATTTTTATCGGTCTGTTACCCCGTGCTTTACCTACCCTTCCCACATCGTCAATATCAGCTTCGCTAAAATTGATTTTCATCATTTTTGGGATGACTTCCACCACTTTGTATATAGTCAGCAATTTGTTCTCACCTTTTTCTTCCGGCACCCCATATATGAATAAGCATTTATTCCTGCGTTCTTGGTTACCATCTTCTACTGCTGACTTCAATTTTACCATCTCTTCCTCCATCTTCCTTATTTTCGTCTTGAGTGATGTAATTTCTCTCTCGTTAGTTTCCACTTTGGTCACTGTTTCCTCCGTTTTTCCCTGTATCCATCGCGTTATATTTTCAAGTTCTTTCACTTGTTCCTTCATCACATTTTTAATCTGTTCAAACGGGCAAACTTCTTCTACAACTTCTTTGACCACTTTTCTTATGACCTCCACGTCTTTCCAGTTCATGTTGCCACTGTGAGTCGGACCGGAAATTGTTTCCACACCTCCTATAATTAACAGTACCATAATCACCGCTGCCACCTGTATTATCTCACCCATCATTCTCGTTTCTACTTTACCTCCTTCACTCCAAGCTGTTTCCATCTTCCATCTTCCCTGCCATCTTCCAATAACCACCCGATATTGGTCCACACCAATCATCTTCCTCTTCCCTCCCGTCTTTCTTCCCACTCGCCGCACACACTGCGCTCCCGCTCTACCGGCACTGAAGACTGAATATAAGCTGAGCTCATTAGACCCGATCAGGCAGTCATAGCGGGGTGTCTAGCCTGACTCTCCACGCTACAGAGTTTGTCGAAGTGCCGACAGAATCTGTCTTCAAATATTCAAACTCTGACAGTCGTGTTGAAATTATAAAATGTGCGCGTGTGAACTCTAATGTATAACAAAGTCTTTATAATGAATACTGAGTCTATCAGTTAAGTTGAACTTGTAACTTTTGCGTATGATGAAGATCAAATTATTCAAAGTCCTTATATAATAGATTCGGATTATATCCGTCAAGTTGAACTTGCACATTTTGCGTGTGTTGGAACTCTGATTATGACAAGACATGTATTGGACTTAGGTGACAACAGTCAAGTCGAACTTATTTTCTGTGCGCATGTAGAAACTTATCGATATAACTTACTTTCGTTCTTGTGGAACTGAGTTTATTACCACGTCACCTGTGTAAAAATTAGTCTCTGAATCAGTATTAATTTAAATTTGACACTACTGCGATATACTAGGAATGTTGATATATATATTTTTAAACCTCAGTCAGCAAAACTTAAATTCTGGACGCATATCATTAATTTCAGTGTGACACTACTAAGTTATACTGTTAACTGTGACATTTATGAAATCTCAGTCAGCATAATCTACTTAACAGACAAGAGTGTTTATGAAAGTGTTTCAACTTTCTCATGAATGTTAATGCAAGTGATTACCATGATAAAATATAATAGAGTGCTACGACACGAGTGTTTCACCCCGAATTCAAACTTTGTTTTTTCAATTCAAATTGTGCATTATTTTTTCTGAACAGTGTGTACACTGTCTGACAGAGAAAATGCAACACCAAGAAGGAGTGGTCAGAACTTTATGCCAATTGCAGGGTAGACTGACGTCACTGAGGTATGCTCATGATGTGAAATGCGCCGCTGTGCTGCGCACGTAGCGAACGATAAATGGGACACGGCGTTGGCGAATGGCCCACTTCGTACCGTGATTTCTCAGCCGACAGTCATTGTAGAACGTGTTGTCGTGTGCCACAGGACACGTGTATAGCTAAGAATGCCAGGGGGGCCGATGACCTTCGATGTTAGGCCCCTTAAAACAACAAGCATCATCAAGCAAGAATGCCAGGCCGCCGTCAACGGAGGCATTTCCAGCAGACAGACGACTTTACGAGGGGTATGGTGATCGGGCTGAGAAGGGCAGGTTGGTCGCTTCGTCAAATCGCAGCCGATACCCATAGGGATGTGTCCGCGGTGCAGCGCCTGTGGCGAAGATGGTTGGCGCAGGGACATGTGGCACGTGCGAGGGGTCCAGGCGCAGCCCGAGTGACGTCAGCACGCGAGGATCGGCGCATCCGCCGCCAAGCGGTGGCAGCCCCGCACGCCACGTCAACCGCCATTCTTCAGCATGTGCAAGACACCCTGGCTGTTCCAATATCGACCAGAACAATTTCCCGTCGATTGGTTGAAGGAGGCCTGCACTCCCGGCGTCCGCTCAGAAGACTACCATTGACTCCACAGCATAGACGTGCACGCCTGGCATGGTGCCGGGCTAGAGCGACTTGGATGAGGGAATGGCGGAACGTCGTGTTCTCCGATGAGTCACGCTTCTGTTCTGTCAGTGATAGTCACCGCAGACGAGTGTGGCGTCGGCGTGGAGAAAGGTCAAATCCGGCAGTAACTGTGGAGCGCCCTACCGCTAGACAACGCGGCATCATGGTTTGGGGCGCTATTTCGTATGATTCCACGTCACCTCTAGTGCGTATTCAAGGCACGTTAAATGCCCACCGCTACGTGCAGCATGTGCTGCGGCCGGTGGCACTCCCGTACCTTCAGGGGCTGCCCAATGCTCTGTTTCAGCAGGATAATGCCCGCCCACACACTGCTCGCATCTCCCAACAGGCTCTACGAGGTGTACAGATGCTTCCGTGGCCAGCGTACTCTCCGGATCTCTCACCAATCGAACACGTGTGGGATCTCATTGGACGCCGTTTGCAAACTCTGCCCCAGCCTCGTACGGACGACCAACTGTGGCAAATGGTTGACAGAGAATGGAGAACCATCCCTCAGGACACCATCCGCACTCTTATTGACTTTGTACCTGGACGTGTTTCTGCGTGCATCGCCGCTCGCGGTGGTCCTACATTCTACTGAGTTGATGCCGTGCGCATTGTGTAACCTGCATATCGGTTTGAAATAAACATCAATTATTCGTCCGTGCCGTCTCTGTTTTTTCCCCAACTTTCATCCCTTTCGAACCACACCTCCTTGGTGTTGCATTGTCACTGTCAGTCAGTGTAAATTATTTGTGTGTGACTGACGGCAGTGTCCTTGATAAACTCTCGAACAGTCACCTATTTTATTTAATGTCAAGTGCGCCTAAAAACGAACTGTGCTTTTCATTTCAACCTTAGTTCTTCGTCAAAGTGACTAGTATTATTGCATGACTGACAGCAGTGTCTTTGATAAACTCTAGAGCAGTCATACATTTCCCTCAACGTCAAGTGCTACTTTATTTAGTGGAAAATCACCACGAACTGTGGCAAGTGCATGAACTATTTTCAGTTTCGTTATTTCTATTCACAAACTGTGCCTTATTTTCTTCCAATATCGATGCTACCCGCATCTCCATCTTTAGTGGACATACAAATTCTATCCACAAGATTCAGAGTGAATTCGACGGGCATATCACCACCATAGTAAATGAAACAGTGCTGTTAAACCAAAGTTTCGGGGGACTGTGTAAATTCGGACACTCGTGTAAGTTATGTGACGAGTGATTACCCTGCAACATCGTCGGAGATCGTCGGAGAACGTCGGAGATAGTCCAGAACATCGAATGTTCGGGACTCAAACCCATATCAAACCAACCTGGGTGTTCCGGCCTTATCTCAACGTAATATTGACAACTTCCAGAACGTGTTCCAGCCCCGTTCAGCCTGGTGAACTGGGAGCACGGGTCATCAAAAGGCGATGTTGAACACAGCGACTATCAACAGTAAGGTGATGTGTACTTTGAAATGCTTTTTCTGAATAAAAACTATTATTCAATCTCTTTAAAAAAATTCTTGTAGATCGGACCCTGCCTCCTGTACCAAGCCCTAGCTAGAAACCACCCAGAATTGTCCTGAGACCTACTTCGTGCTAACTTAATTAATCCATAAAGTCGGGCTAGTTTACTGTTACAATATATATATATATATATATATATACTTGGATTCCACATATTCCTTCGGAATAATTATTGCATATCTCAATGGCAGTTCAATTTCTTCAGGAAACATATGTTAACGAGTTGCTCAAATTTTTTCGATGCAGCTGTACAAGCAGACTGGATGCCAAAGTGACACGAACTGAACCTAACCATTCCGATAAACCAATCTATGATAATCAAACTTCACCTGATGGACTCTCCATAATCGTCGTTGCTAATTTAACAAGCCGGTTTATATTTTGCATTTAATAATGCCATATTTATTGAATTATCCAGCTTATGATTATTTTCTGACTAAAAACTGGAACGAGGTTGACTCAGCCTCAAAAAGCTAAATGAGGTGATGTAAGATATTAGAGGTGGCAAACAATACGGCCGAGGGTTAAGTTACGCTGACCATGTGCCACCCCATTATCTGATGGGCAGCGGTCGTCTTGGCAAAAAATTTCCTTAACGACATATATGCGCAAGGGCTTGTTTGTTTGGCTTTTGCTGGGCAGAGTGGCTCAGACTGTTAGAGCGCTGGCCTTCTGAGCCCACGATGGTTGAGTCCGGCGGTAATGTATTTGAAGGCACTTACATACGTCAGCCTCGTGTCAGTAGATTTACCGGCATTTCAAATAACTACTGTGGGACAAGATTTCAGGACCTCGGCGTCTCCGATGAACGAAAAGCAGTTAGTCGGACTTAATACCAAAAATATGGAGATACCAGGGCAAAATGATCCCCCGGGTGAAACGATATTCGTCAATACCCCTGCTTCATTGGTGGTACTATCGTGTGGAGAATTCGTAGGCTACGTCTTCAGTTGAGGTCACATCTGTGTTGTGAGCTACATTCGCTGTGATTCATTTTTGAAAAGTTAATACATGAAAACGTTTCTTTTCAAGTCATCTTGAAATGAAATGTCGTATGGCTTTTAGTGCCGGGATATCCCAGGACGGGTTCGGCTCGCCAGGTGCAGATCTTTCTATTTGACGCTCGTAGGCGACCTGCGCGTCGTGATGAGGATGAAATGATGATGAAAACAACACATACACCCAGCCCCCGTGCCGTAGGAATTAACCAATTAAGGTTAAAATCCCCGACCCGGCCGGGAATCTAACCCGGGACCCTCTGAACCGAAGGCCAGTACGCTGACCGTTCAGCCAACGAGTCGGACTCAAGTCATCTTGATCTAGAATAAGGGATTGTGTTGCAATTTGTTTTCTACATTGTATAAACAAATTTATTCACGAGTATATAATTGTCTTGAGCATTAAATGCAGATGCTCCCTGATGCTTCATTTCGTTCACTCTACATGGCCTTGAGCGTTTGAATTGTGATAGGAGCAAATGGAACAAAACGATCACTGAACGTGATCATTATACTCCTGGGGGATAATAATGCCACATTATTATTATTATTATTATTATTATTATTATTATTATTATTAGAGTCCGAGAACACTCAATTTGCTTTGCCCTCACCAAGACGGAATGATTTCGGTTCCTGATTAATGCATTTCAGATTTTCGATGTGAAACGTCACATCTGGTGATTAGTAGGTGCTGCGTATGTTGTAAAACAATGAGTGCTGTATCACCATTTTCTCACTGTTTTGGCGCTAAATTAGAATTTTTTGAGTCAGCACTTTTTGGTACAGGCAAGGTTAATGACCAACGGGTTATTGACCCCTAGGTGAGGTTAGGAAGTCATAATACCGTCTTAAACTTACTTACGAGGGCTAACCTAACCTCACAGACTCCCCTTGATGGAGCTCTATCGGTTAGGTGGTTAGTTGTAAGGTTAGGAATTCTATCGTCGTTCACGTGCGCTTATATCAACCGTATGGAGGACTCTTATCGGTCAGGTTCGCGATTGAGGTTTCTGGGGGAGAGGATTCTCCCACTTGGGTCATCTCCCGACCCGACCAAAAATTTGCTGCCTTCGTTGGGGATGGAATCGAGGTAGTGGCCGCTCTTCCCCGAGGGGAGAAACTAGCGTAAGTCACAATTCTCTATTCTACCGGACGGGCCCGGACCAATGAGGAATTCCAGCCCGTCGACCCAATTAGGTCCTTGAGTGCTATTGCATAATGGAGTTATAACTAGAGACTGCATTGCTGTTGGTAGTCTGTGGACTATTAACATAGAATCGCACTGACCGGGACATGGTATGCACCCTTTAAGTGGGTGGTTTACAAAAGAATATCCGTAGGTCTTCGTTAAAAAAACCATAATGTGCCGTAACTGTCTATATTTCTGATCAGAGGATTTTTACTCTCACTGCGCACGTCATAGAATTTGGTAAGAGTCCTACTTATTCTGCGATGAATCGTATCCAGCTGGTACCGTTCATGCAGGTCGTAAATACACTGACTGACAGAGCAAATGCAACACCAAGAAGGAGTGGTCAGAACTTTTTTGCCAATCCTACTGAGTCGATGCCGTGCGCATTGTGTAACCTGCATATCGGTTTGAAATAAACATCAATTATTCGTCCGTGCCGACTCTGTTTTTTCCCCAACTTTCATCCCTTTCGAACCACTCCTCCTTGGTGTTGCATTGTCACTGTCAGTCAGTGTATTTTCGAATCATTCTGTTCCTGTTAAGTGGTGCAGCGCGCGGTTCTGGACACGCTGTACTTTTAAAAGGTGGGACTTCGCTGCAGTACCCCAAATAGAGTTGGCATACTCAAGTATCGGTCTATCAGTAAATTTTTAGGACAGGAGCCTGTTTTCTATAGTAAGCCCAATGTCGGCTATAACCATCGGCATTAATTTAGAGACGCGCACACTTGCCTGCGCTGTAAGGCAAGAATTATGACCGGGCTCATGAGCATGTGCTGGAGTGGATGTTGATGATGGTGACGATGATGATGATAATTTGTCATAGAGCTAACAGAACATGATTCCCACCAAGCCATTATTATTTAATGTGTTCCTAAAAAGTACTTTAAAGTTTTACTCATCCTATTTTTGATGAATGAATGAATGGATAAAACATTTTCTGAATTATGTCCTTTCGTACGTAATTTTATGTTCCCCTACTGTTCTCAGATATGTAATAAATTGTTCCAGTCATATGGCAACGAGTATTAATCATCGTAGGATTTTTTTTTCTTTTGCAAGTTTCTTTCGTCGCACCGACACAGTTAGGTCTTATGGCGACGATGGGAGAGGAAAGGGCTAGAAATGTAAAGGAAGCGGCCGTGGCCTTATTTAAGGTACAGCCATAGCATTTGCCTGGTGTGAAAATGGGAAACCACGGGAAACCACCTTCAGGGCTGCCGACAGTGGGGCTCGAACCCACTATCTCCCGAATACTGGATACCGGCCGCACTTAAGCGACTGCAGCTATCGAGTTCGGTCGTAGGAAATCTTGGAGCAAGTAACTATCTAAGACAAAAATGGATCATATTGCCCGAAAAATCGGGGCAAAATGATCATCTGAACTAAGAATGTTTATGGGTATATTCTGTGTTGGATTTAAGTCATAAAATTTTAAAAAATCTCAGTAATAGCTAATATGTTCACCTAAATATATGTGCAATTTTCTTTAACGTAATGAGGTGTTAATGCATTATATGCATAAATTTACCTTAGCATAATGTCATAGTACGGGAGACCAGAGCAAAATGATCCCTCTAAGATAAACATTCAAGCTAGCCTTTATGGTGTCCGGTTTACCTGCAACGTTATGGATTTCTCATTTTCGTTCATATGGTAGCCAACTACAGCTACACCGAGCGTTTTCAATGGCGGCAAAATTTCTTCAACACCGGCCATGTTGTATTTCTGATCTATCGGGAGTAATTTATTAAAACAACGATGAAGATATTTCCTTGGAAAGTGTAATAAATTTTCACTAAATAATTTCTACCAATGTGGTATTAATTGCTATTAATTGTAACCTTGAGATTATTTCTCAAACATGGAATTACTTTTATTACCAAGTTTATATGGATATAAGTTATTATCACACAATGAAACGGTAATATTATACTCTGGTGACTAATAGAGCCATCCTTTCAGCAAAATGCTAATTGAAACATTACCACCAATATATTTCATGGATAGCACTCCATATTCAACAAAATAATCCATCACGGAAAATGGAATAACGCCCTATTGTAGAAAGTGTCCACGGTATTGTAGACAGGAGAGTACAATACTGATCGAGCGAGTTGGGCGTGCGGTTAGGGACGTGCAGCTGTGAGCTTGCAATCGATTGAAAGATGGTTTTCCGTGGTTTCCCATTTTCACACGAGGCAAATGCTGGGCTGTACCTAAATTCATTCCACGGCCGCTTCGCTCCCACTTCTAGGTCTTTTCTATCCCTCCGTTGCCATAGGACTTATCTGTGTCGGTGCGACGTAAAGCAGACTGCGGGAGAAAAGTACTGTACTAAATACAAGAAGGTAACCCAGTGCAGTCTTAGACCAAAGGTCGCCAATGAGGGTTCTAATTATAGATTATGGTATTAAGGAATGATTGGTAGCCTATAGCCTATTGGTTTGCAGTCAGAATTGATCATAAGTTTACTTCTCGGTCAAAATAATTCAGGATTTAGATAAAGTTACAACCTTCCACCGTTATTACGCATTAAAATCACAGAGCATTTATTTGAAAGGATTAGCTAGATAACGGGAATTTAGTTAGGTGGAGGTCATAACAGAGCACCGGGTTGTAATATTGTTCTAACTGGTGCCGTTGAAATATTTGGTCCAATGCATTGATGTATAGGAAAGATGATAAGTAAATTAGGCGTCTCCGGAAACCGTAGATGTACTTAGTGGGACGTAAGGCAAATAACATTATTATTATTATTATTATTATTATTATTATTATTATTATTATTATTATTATTATTATTATTCCGGGGATTCTGTGGAACGCAGAGGTGAAAGAAGGTGCGGGCATGTATGCGTAGATATACGATTGTAGAAGGATTAATTTAAAATTTTAAAATTTGAGCCACATTTCTTTACCTTTTGTTTTCCTTTTAATCTGTACACTTTGCTAAGCAAATAACAACATTCAGGTAATAATAATAATAATTTCGTGTGGCTATTTCTAGCCGAGTGCATCCCTTGTAAGGAGGCAGACCCTCCGATGAAGGTGGGTGGCATCTGCCATGTGTAGGTAACTGCGTGTAATTGTAATGGAGGATAGTATGAGTGACATTCAGGTACAAGATCTAGATGGTGAGCTTGAATGGCAGTGTTAGAAAATCAGATAACAACAAATTAACAACCTCAGTTTGAAGCTCCCTAGTTACAAATTTAACAAGAGCACCATTGCTCCCTTCAATACAAACACAAGGAGATGGAGGTCCGATTTTTACATCAGTAGGGCGAGCGTCTTTGCTCTACACTATTACTTCCTAGGAGGTTATTCTCCAAATGTTTAACATTCCAGGCCTATGCAAGGCACAACTTACATTTAACAAAAAGAAACAGTATTCACTGACTGATCGGCTCAACAGTCTGATTTACCTTAAGATGAAGGGCATAAAATTGACTTTAACAAGTGTAATAAGGGCCCATTCTACGTGGCCTCTGGTAAAAACAAAGATTAAATTTACTGAGCAAAAATCAAAATGTTAGGAGGTGGACACTTGCACTCCTTGAAATTCACATGAACATATTTCAAACACTATGTGGGCTTATGGCCTGACGTTACAGAGGCTAAGCCTATACAACGGATGTGACAAGATAGAGAGAAAGTTTACAAAATTAAGAGACAGATTTAAAGATTACAAAATCATAGTCATCTCAGTATCAGATTGCGAGGGAATACGAGAGGATTCCTCACTCTTTATTCCCTAAGTTCGGTTAAGTTCCTTAGACTTGTTTGAAATTTACATTTGAGGAAAGAAATTTTATATTACTAAAAACTTGAACACTACCCCTCGAACTATCTTTCTGAGACTATTACGTGTTTACAAACGGACTGCCATTACCTTGAGCTGATGGACCTTCCAGAGATGGGCGATTCAGCCCCCGCCTCCTCTATAAGCACACTCTGAACCTCTAGACTGGAGCAATCACTGAGGCAACATGGCCAGAAATGCCCCAGCTTTTATAGCGGAGAGGAAGTTTCCCGATTTCTCTGGGTCGAAACCCTGAAACACCCCCAGTTTTCATTGGATAATCAAATAAATATTAAAAAACAGTGACTGGTTACTTGAATAAATGTACAAATTTTCTTATTGGTTAAAATACTCAGTTGGCGGAAAGAGATAGAAGTGTTGATAACTTTTGATCACCAAAAACTAACTGTAAACAATTCAGTTTAGGAAACAAAATTACCTCAAAAATTAACTGTTCATCGTCCCACCAGAGGGCGCATCTAAGTTGATAGTAGAGACATCTGTCGAAAAACGTTCAAACAACTTCCGAAATGAGTTTACGATTTCCTGTTATAGATGGCCTTCTACAAGGTGCTAGTTAAAAATGCACGGGGCGAGTGTACGTTCGGTACAATTATTATTATTATTATTATTATTATTATTATTATTATTATTATTATTATTATTATTTAAGTAATGACTATCACCACGGTTAAAATAATAATAATAATAATAATAATAATGATTTCATTGATTTTAGTTCCTTAAAATGCATTATGGCCAATTAAGTTGTACGAACTTTATCGTTTCTGAATCTTCTGTGAACGAGTTAGGATCGAAGTCGCCAGCAGTAAATTTCGTTCGATGTTCTCCTAGAATGAATGTGTAGTGGATGAAATTGAGCTATAGAATGGAATAAATAATTTTAATGATGTTTCAGACTGGCATTACTATACATTAGTTACTGCATCCGGAATCTCATAAGATTAATAATGATAGACGGTAAGCATTGAATTATCAAGAATGATTGCTATCATAACTGTTAGCCTACTGATTTGGAGCAAGGCGTTAAGCCATCAATAGACCCTTATAAGTATAGTCGATGTTGAGGTCGTTATCTCTCATGGAGTGTAGGCCCACCTTCTGATATTATGCCATATTTGATAATTTATTAATGTTGAATTTTAGGTACACTTGTGACAATCTTCATACTGCTAAACATAGGTCAGCCATTACAGAGTCAAAAAGTTTACAGTCCATGACTCCATCATGAATACAAGGAAGCTTGTGGAAGGTTCTGTTGTTCGTGGTAATAATGATCCAGATACCGAAAAATTAAGAAAGGAAATGTGTCTCTATTCAAAACGCGATATCGATAGTCGATATGGGGGATGTGAATAACAAGTAGGACGGGGAGGGATGAACAGTGTGGCAATAAACCGAAAGATTTAACACCAGAATAGGAATTTTCTTCGAGCTAAGAGAATACGACGAGAAATTGTCGCAAGTTATCATGAATAAGACAAGTTACAAAAATGAATAATACCTATATTATTACTGTTATGATTAGGAGGAGGAGGAGACTGGGTGGATATTTCTGAAACACAATAAACATTCTAGCATTAAGGAAATAATGGGCAATTTCAAACTTGTTGTAGATTATTAAAGTGCGGAATAAAACGAGTATGAATTGAGAGAGAAGCAGAAACGATCTATAGACCCAGCCTAAAAGACTGTCAGCCCCGCTGAATGGTTGATCGTAGAACGCTGTGTTTCTGAGCCCATGTTGGCGGGTTTGATATTGGCTCGGTAGACTTCCCATCCCCAATTTGGTGCACAATGATAGTACTGTCAAAAAACGTACACCATTAAGTAAGAGTCTGCATTTAGTATTGCACGTGTTGCACGTATACAGTAAACTCATTGTCAGTATTTGTAATCGAATGAATGACAGAAGAGCGATACTAATTAATGTTTTGTGAAAATTGGCAGTAGGCACGGAAATAACTTTTGGTTCCATCCACGCGTGTAATGCAGGTCTGCCATTATTACAAGTACACAATAATAAGTAAAGTGAACTTCTTGAATGAAAATGACCGGCCTTTCTTCAGTGTATTTTGCTATGACTATCATTATCTGAAATATTATTGACTATTTAATTTGTACTTCCATCATTCTCATCTTTCCAAAAATTCCGTTGTGTAACTAAACTTATACTGACATTAAATACCGCGTGACCGAACAAAATACAAAACAATAATGGGTAGCAGGAAGATAATCTTACGAGTAAATGTGAAACCAAAGTCATAATTGAAGTTAACAGGTCTCAGATCGTGTCCGATGTTTCGAAAATCCTACTCCAACGATAAAAGTTTACCTCACCCACATCTTAAAACCTGCTTGCGTGGATAAGTAGCCGCTTACCAAACACAGATCTTCAGTTTATACCTAGGTAAAGAAATGGCATTAAATAAAATGTAGTAATCACTGGATGAATGGTCAGCGTTCTGGCCTTCGATTAATGGGGTCGTGGGTTCGATTCTTATACGGGACGGGGATTTGACTGTGTAGGGTTAATCCTCTGGCTTACGGACTCAGTGTCTTTGGCCGTCTAAATACGCATCTTCATCTGCATACACCACACTACAAACTACCAGAGAAATACACAATAGTGAATAAGTCCCTGCACATATGTGTGGAAGGACACCCTGCCATAAAATTGGGCCAACTCAACCTCCAGTGCCGACATCAATAAATTGCGTAAAGGGCCAAGAAGAAATAGAAGACAGTTTTTACTGGATAAAATTAAATAAGCCTGCCATCGGGGTACTTATATCTTGGTAAAAATGTTTACAAAATACTTGCAGTTAATGAAATGAGTTCTTTTAATTTATCCTGAGTATTATCGATCGACCAGAAAATCTCCATTTCTTGCTTGCATCCGGGAGATAGTAGGTTCGAATCCCACTATCGGCAGCCCTGAAGATGGTTTTCCGTGGTTTCCCATTTTCACACCAGGCAAATGCTGGGGCTGTACCTTAATTAAGGCCACGGCCGCTTCCTTCCAACTCCTAGGCCTTTCCCATCCCATCGTCGCCATAAGACCTATCTGTGTCGGTGCGACGTAAAGCCCCTAGCAAAAAAAAAAAAAAAAAAAAAAAGAGTTCTAATAGACCAGAATCTTGCTTTACAGGTTATTTCCGTTCTCCATTTGACAATGTAATTGTCTAGGAGATGACGAAAGATACGCTCAACACTCGTGATTACCGAAACAAGTAGAACTTGCAAGTGGCACACGAGAAGTTTAATAAACTAAATGTTCAATTGGAATACCCTGGCGTTTTTCAAATAGACATATAACTAGTCATTCTCGCTACAGAAGTACTGGATTGCCTAGTTTTCATAGATATAGATCTAAATTAAATATCAGGACTGTAATCCAATCATGTAACACAGGCAAAGTTGAAGTTTCCCTCACGTGGGCGTAAAGATGCCGCGACTGGGAACGTGAGTGCTCATGACAGCTATTTAGAAAACGGAAAGTGGCCACTGAACAGGAGAGGTCACACAGGTTACAAATACAATTACGATAAATCAGTGTTTTCCGGGCTTGTAGGCCGTGATCCGGGAGTATGTGTTGGTCCCGACGTTCACCGAAGTTTGCTTTCGGCATTTTCAATGACACTGATATGATTTGTAGCGCCGGCCGTGAAAGCCGCAGTTGTTATATGAATCGCCGCTAAAGGGAGGAAATTTCAAACTCAAGCCTCAGTTGCTACACAATTTTATACATTACGATTTTATGAATGTTATATATAAACTATACATCATTACAATTTCTATGTATTAATGTACACTATATGTTGTTTTTTTTTGCTTTTTGATTTACGTCGCACCGACATAGATATATCTTCTGGCGACGATGGGATAGAAAAGGCCTAGGAATTGGAAGGAAGCGGCCGTGGCCTTAATTAAGGTACAGTCCCGGCATTTGCTTGGTGTGAAAATGGGAAAACCACGGAATACCATCTTCAGGGCTGCCGACAGTGGGGCTCGAACCCACTATCTTCCGATTACTGGATACTGGCAGCACTTAAGCGACTGCAGCTATCGAGCTCGGTACAATATATGTATGCACTACAATATTAATACTACATATTGCACCCATAAGCGAATTTACGTAATTAATTTATGAATTAAAGTTGAATATTTCGCATATGGAATACTACAGTAGGCTGTGAAGCTAGCAGTCACAAAGCAACATTCTGGCGCCAGTCAGTCGGCAAGGAAATCCTCGAAACTCTTCTTAGAGCACGAACAACTTGTAGACCGGCCCTGAGTGCTGCATCCGATAAATATTATGGTACCGCTAGGAGTGGCAACTTTCTACTTGGTTCTCACGAGAAAATCACGCGTTGAGGCCTGACCTACTTAGAAAGACAAAGAGACAACGATAACACCCACCAACCCTTGGGAGAAAATGGAAGCATCCATGCTGCGAAGAGCGCGAAAGTCTCAGCCAATCACAAAATTCCAAATTTGAATGTCCTGTCATAGCGGGAATCTACAGTCAGTATTTCGCTATTTGGAGCCCGGAGTAGTGGTGAAAAACAGTGTCCTGACTTCCTAATAATATTTGAAAATTTATCGGTGCAAAGCTGTGGTTAATTAGTGGCTAATTAATAAAAATCTAACTTTACACGGAAGAATAGTATCGCCCAGGAATTGAACTGTCATGGCGGGAAGAAACCATTCGCTGGAAGAAAATAACGCCGGTGACGCGCGTCGTCGTGTGGATTACCCTGTGATCATTTCCCACGGCGCAATATAACAAGCAAGTCAGACCGAAATTAGTAAGATTTTGTACATAATTTTTGAAGCTTTAACCTACGGATGTATGATAAAGCGCTCCCGAGTGCTAGATTACTACGCCACATCCCTTCCACAGAATTATTTTCGAGGTGGGGGAGAACTGATTACAAAACCAGCGAGCAGAGTGCTGATTCTTCAGTGTGTTCACTGTGGGTTAGTTGATTCAGAGTGTGTTTAGAGTGTGTCAGCTAATTCAGTTAGTGTGAGTCAGCTTGCAAATTCAGTCTTGTGTGAACTTTACTTTTATGGACTCTGAGTCTGGTAGGAACGCGATCAGAGACACTGGTTGGCATCCGAGTGAGCCATGTATTTTACTTGGGAGAGTAATATTTCAGGAGAAATGAACACTTTAACAAACTTTTACTTCACTTTGAGCTTATGCAGAGATAACAGGCAATAGCTACACTTTTCAACACTTGCCTTAAATGAACTCACATTACCAACCGAGAGGGACAATGGAACATGTTGCGACTGCATAAAACCTTTCTAATCCACGTGTAGTTTGACATTTGTTGGAAAGCTATTTTATTCTTTTTTTTTATGGAGGACGATCAGTATAAATTTCTCCACACATCATTGGAAACTGCAATTTTAGCTTGCTTTTCATCACTTACAATAAACTGTTATGGCAAGCGAGATGTTTCGGGGAGAAACTAGTCAAAGCAGACAGGGAGGAGAATGACTTTTCATTAATGGAAGGCCGCGATGTTAAAGACCTTGAGCAAACTGTTATGTTCCGAAGAGGTGAACAACCGGTAAGCTGTAAGTAAACAAACTGAGAGGGATGTGAGAGACCAGCAGGAGGCGTCAGGCAGGTAGCGGAGAGAAAACTTTCGACTTCACGTCAGATGTTATGCAGTGCTGTTGTATCATCTTCACTGAAGTGCTAAAAAAATGTGTGTGTTATGTTAATGTGAGAGTGTGTAACGCCATGATAAAAATGAATCAAGTTTGCGTGTGTGAAAATTTGGAATACCACATCAGCTTCAAGATGGAATTCTAATTCACCATGACGGAGCCCGGAGGGTGATCCAACCTACCTCCAGCACCCAGGTATGAGCAACAACAAAAATAATATGTAAATAAATATGTAGGACTGTGAACTAATCGATGATCAAATGTAGCTTAGACTGTTAGATAGGTTTGTAAATAATTCATATAATAATAATAATAATAATAATAATAATAATAATAATAATAATAATAATAATAATAATAATAATAATAATAATAATAATAATAATAATATAATAATTTTTGCACTTTGAGCTAGGGTTATTTGCGCACTTCCTTTACGTAGATGTGTTTGCGTATTATTATGGATCATTTGTCGTAAGTCACTTTGACAGTTTAGGATGCTATGTTATTAGATCTCAATGAGTGTAATGCCGATTTTTATTATTATAATAATAATTATCATGTTGTTATAACGTTGGTTTTGAGCGATATTTCTGTTGGAGTTGTGATTTTGTAGATGCCGCCTCGTTGATTTTAATGCTTATTTTGCTACTTGCGCTTTCACCTTGTTTTATGTTGTGGAATCATCATTCAGATGACCGTTTCCGGTAGTTCTTGTACCGTGTATTTTGCGACGATTTTGGTGGACGCGAGTATTTATTTCTGTGTGTAGTTGCGGTTACACATTTTTCAATAGCTCTGTTTTGAGAGGCAATCTCGTCATTTTTAGTAAACAGTTAGTGACAGGAAGCCATTGATGAGTCGGCTCTAATATTTTGTGATATGTGAAGCAGAAAATGATCTAGAGATCGAGCTAAGTGAATAATATCCCTGATGATCTACGTTGATAATGGAAATGTGATATTTGGACCATGTCATGAACTGTCGTAAGAAATAGAGATATGCACGACAGATATTTCGCCCGCCGGATACGAGCGAGGCCGTATTATGAGGTACTACGTCGAGAATAATGAAGAGTAAATAGAATTAAGAGATGAATAATTTAACCAAGAGTGTTAAATACGTAACGACATGGGTTATGATTGTAGGCAGAAGCCTGTATTTTGTTTCAAATAATTCCAGGGAAAGTAGATGCTCGGAATATGCTAGTTAGCACGAGATATACGTGGGCAGAGTGACGAATCAATGTGTATTTTGATAGTCATGTAGAGTCATGGATGACATGGAATAGCAGTAATTTCTGTCCATAAAGGTTAAAATAGTGTCATGGCTAGACTTTTGTCGTCTGAGGTTAGAGATTGCCGTCAAATTCACAATTTTTGCTACTCGTAGCGGGGATAATTTCTTTAAGCTCCGATATTTTGCGCATTTCATTCTTATTAATTTTTCAGCAGGCAGCGATGTTGCGATCTAGATTTGTTTGTTTATTATTCTTTCTGTGTGTACCTTTTATTACCGTTTATTTGTAGGATCTGATCGTATGTGAATTATTTGTATTTGACTTGATGTAAATAGATAGGAGTAGTTAGGCTTGTTTTGATTTCTGTATTTTCTTTTGTTGGAGCAGTGTTTCTCCATTAACAAGTCTAATTATGTAAATAAGATTTCATGTGTTAGGATAAGAGATCATCGATTAGGTCATAGTCAAAACCATAGTAGTGGTATGCTCATACCAGACATTCAGTAATTACCAAACTTTTAAAATCCACTACATTTTAATTAGGAAATGAAGCGATCTTTAATAAACCAGTTGTATAATAACTGCCGCAATGAATGAGGTAAATATGATGGGGTCTGCCTCCGTCTAGTGCTGGTACCACAAATAATGAGTTCGTAATGAAATGCAGTCAGCGGCAAATTAAGTAAAATTTTAATGTACAAGGATCGCTTTCATTTGAAATGTAAACATGAGCCACTTGGCCTAATCATCTGGATTATTTTAAAGAAGTCCATGCTATCACAGTCATGCAGGTGAAGTTAAAATAATTAAATGAGTGATTGTAACACTCAGGTTCATGTTTCAATAATTTCCTTTTCAACCATGAGTAGTTGGAATGTGACAGTGGTTATGTAGTAAATGAAGTACGATGTTCATGGCTGTTTTCTTTGAAATCTGTCTTTTATTTGTTACACATGGTTAGTGCAGTCCACGATTATTTTAAAGTTGGGTGTTTCCCAACTGAATCACATGTGTTAAATATTTAGTAAACACTTCTGAGTCAGTGTTGATTTGATGATTAATTAATTATTAACTACACTAATTTATTTCGATACTTTTCTATGTAATACAATTCAGTATTTCAAATGAGGTGGTATTTTCTGACCAGAGTTCTGAATTTATTCACGACATCGTCTTGAAGACAGTGTCAACATAACCTGGAATGTTTTAAATTTTGATCGACTTTCAGTCAGTTTTATTAGGCAGATAATTGAGTTATTGTAAGGTAGATCTTAAATCTTTCTTATAATTTGAATTTCATTTCACTTTGTTTACATTTTCAACCAGTTTATTTTCAATTTTGGCACTTTGCACTTTGTTCAATCAATCAGTTTGTTATTTAAATTTTAATTCAGTCTTTGGGTACCGTCATTTATAGTTAGTTTACCCCATCTTTTCATTTCCTCACTCCCTGATCGACGTGTGGCCTATCCTCGGGGATATTATCGAACGCACCGCGACTGAGGAAGAAGAGTCTACATGCAGCGGTGAGTATCATTTAAATGTCATTTATTACAGGAGCAGCCGGCGCATAGAAGCAGGAAGAAGTTCACCGCATTTGTTGCCTTCAGAAGGGCACAATATAGAATATTGGATCATTACAAATGTGTCATCTGTAACGATATATGTAATTCAGAGACTATCTTTTATGCGCCTGTGTATGTAAGAACATGCTAGGTAGATGACAGTTCCTTCTTTATCCAAACTGATCATTAATTTAAACGTACAGTTCTTGAAACGGAAAATTGTGCGTAAATATCAGCGTATATATCGTCCAATACAATAGTCTTCCATAACTACATATTTCATGTCTTACTGGTAATGTACATCAGTCTTATAACTTGTCAATAACCTTAAGTAACTTCTATACGCAAGGAAATTGACAAGCAGTGCTCAGGACAAGTTGTAGCGAATATTAGCATTTAAACAAATGCTATAAACATATAAATATGTCTTGTTATTAGCAAAATGAAGAAAGACGTCAATATATTAACTAGCCAAGAATTATCTATGTTCGAGTGCTCCTTCCTTTCGGTTATGCTTCTGCTCGTGGACTAAGCTATTTTCAGATGATCACTTTTTGTAACATGAAGTGTAGAATGTGGTGCCACGTTGGCATAATAGGCTTGTTTACCATCTGAATGGTGGTTAATGTGAGGGCATTGGATAAGGCGTGAAGGAATGTGAAGATGAAAATCAGAGGTTCCAGAGAAGACCTGTCGCATATATGATAAGCCCACATGCATCGCGAATTCAGAAGGTGTCTTCCATGATTCTGTTCAGTTTTAAATTCTGCTGTTGTTGTTTAGAAATATTGCTTTTAAGTTGTACATTCGTGTGTAGAATTTGGGTTATCATAGCACACATATTGAAGGACGACTGGTAACACCTCCTTAAACTCGGCAGTAGTCACCGATGTTCAACGGGTTAGCTACGTCAACAGATTACATCTTTTAACTGGCTGCAGTTGTAAATAAATCTAGGAAAATCTTAAATGACACGACGAGAAGGAACCATTATCGCCCTTTTGTCAACAATCTATTGCTATTATAAAGGCTGGGCAAAATCAAACTGGCCAGGAAAATATTTACGATAGAACTGACGTGGAATTGACCCTTGTTAGTGAAGATCACAGAAGATGCTGGAAATGGCCTCCGTTGATGGAGATGCAGCGCAGTGCTCGATTTATTAAACTGTGAGACCCGTGTAGCAGCTACGCCTGAGGGTTAGCAGCAAAAGCGTTTTCAATGTTCTGCCGTAGCTCTTCCAGTTGGTGAGGATTACTGGAGTACAACTGAACTTTCAATTTGCTCCACAGTTAAAAATCACAGGGAGAGAGATCAGGCGATCGAGGTGGCCAGTTGATTGCACTGCCTCACTTAATTGTCCTCTCTGACCGGACAACTCATGCGCTCGTGACAAGGGTGTCAAGGCTGTGCGTGCTCTTGATTCGTCTTGCTTAAAATATCCATACAGTCGTTAATCTTCTGTGAGGTGATCTCTACATATAGACTAAACAGTGTCTCGACATACCGATTAGCATTAACAGTTTGCTGAAAATCGTGT
The DNA here is from genome assembly GCF_040414725.1 of Anabrus simplex. NCBI lineage: Eukaryota > Metazoa > Arthropoda > Insecta > Orthoptera > Tettigoniidae > Anabrus > Anabrus simplex. The sequence goes on along the minus strand of NC_090266.1, from coordinate 791,230,074 downwards.
TACGATGCGGACACCAGACGTTGAGCGCCATACAACAATCTTGAGATTATGCAAGGGCTTTTCGACGTTCTGATTGAGATTTTCTGGTACATAATGGCGCGTGTTCTGTGAGTTCATATATCCTGACAGGCTGAACCAGGCCTCATTTGAAGAGATGAAAAACAGAGGAACCAAAATTCTGACTCTACTTCACTCAGAAACGACCGGTAGAACTGAATACACGAAGGTTCGTCTGGATGCTTTAAAGCATGCACAACAGTAAATTTGTAAGGATACAGATGCGGAACCTTTTTGATAATGTTTCGACACGATAATCTCTTAATTCCCACTTGCACAGATAAACGGCGTTGAGATTTGGTCTGACTTCATTCCCGACTGCCCTTCACTCGAGCTATGTTTTCTGATGTCTGAACCCTTTTCGGATAGTTACTGTTGTTATTCTCTACAGAGTCCGTTTCGCACCATTTTTCAACTAAGTTTTGCATTGCAAACTTTGCTGAAGATTTTTCCAAATCACTTCCAGTCTTAAACGTTTGTGCAAAAAGTTCCGCACAGGTCTTCTATGAATCATGTTTCACATAACACTCGACAATGAACATGCGCTGTCTTATCGTCAGCATCATTTTTATTGCACTCAACTGGATACTATACAGTATATTTCTCTCACTCAGTCACTCACACGTAATGACACAGCGACGTACTCGGGACAGAGCATGTGGGAGATGCGCACGTACAGACATGAGGCAGCAACCGATAGGTGCATCGAAATCACGGTTTCCAGCCTTTCCTGTGATGGGCTGTTCTCCTGTTCATTAACAAGGGTCAGTTACGCCCCATTTTGCAAATATTGTCCGGGACAGTTCTTTTACCGGCGCGGTACTATGATGGCAAGGCAAATCTCCAAATTGGATCATATTCTCATAGTACTCATTCTTTACTCTAATTATGAACGTGGGAACGGTTATGTATGCAAGAATCGGTCAAAATATGTGGTTCGGATATGGAACTCTATTATACATAGAGCTAGTTCTGAATTCTTCCTTCCACAATTTGTCTATAGGTCACACATATATAGCCAATGGCCAATCTCTTGTTTAGGCAACCGCCTAGGGCCACTACCCTACAGAGAGAGGTCGATAGCTAATATTTTACATTTATTTACTTCAATATGTGTATTTATTTATTTCCATGGTTTCTGGAGTCATTAAATAGTAATTGTTACTTACTCTGCAAATAATATACGAGTACATCACTGTAGACAAGGTCGAAGGTGCATATTGTTTATTTGTAATTTTTTTGTTGCATTGCATGAACCATCATAATAGTCTAAACAAACCACAGTCTACTACTACTGAGTTTTGGTCAGCTACACTTGACTATTGATAGACGCGGCATTTGAATTCTAGAAGAGGAATTTCCGTGACACTCAGGTATATTTCTTTCACTTTCAAAAATATCCCTGTGCGTGACAACTTTTTAATACAGAGTTACCATTCTTGCGAGGATAGGATGTAATATATCTACGTGAAAACTGAAGTGGTGATTCGCATTTCTCTTCGTGTACCAATTAGCCGTCCTGACAAAATATAGTTTTCGACAATGAACCGAGAAGCACTTATCTTTGTTAATCAGTCGGAAATAAGGGGTTAAGCTTTCTGTTCCTAAGTATTTCGGCGAATATATGTGGCCAGATATTTTTATCAAGTGAAAGTGAGAGCGTGCTGTCATAATGCAAGTATCAAGATGTGTCAAACCAATTTATCTCCTTTCCTTGCCAAATTTCGCTAATTAGTTCTTCCTTCACCAACTTAATATAATATATCTTCATTTGTGGTCTGATCTGCCTTTCTCACCTTCAGCGTTCTTTTCTAACAGTAAATTTCAAAATCTTCTACTTTATTTCAACCTGCTTGTCCAAATTTCGTTTCCACACGGTGTTACACTCCACACAAAACTCTTCAGAAACATAGTACTCCTAATACTCACGTATATGTCTGAAGTCAGCAAATTTCATGTGTTATGTGTTATTGCAGAGGACCAGCATGATCCGTAAATCGGACACGTCAATGACCGCTCTCTGTGACTTTTGGCTTGGATAAAACCCAGGGTTAACGTAACGTAACGTAACGTATAAAACCTGCAGCAGTATGGCAATCTTCTGTTTTGACAGTCATGATAAAGCCCAGCTCTGACACCTCAAAACCATAGGGCACGTTACACACAGGAACGACAACAAGTTGAATGCAATGTTGAACATTAAGAGTGAGGACTTCATAAATATATGTACGTTCCAAAATTCAAGTTTTAAGGGATTTAATTATAAATCAACATAAATGTTCTAACATTTCTAAATACAGTATATTGGAGTATGATTTGATAGAATCTGACCATGTTCTTTCAGAAACAAGACATGTCAATCTACTTAAGGCATGATCAATATGAAGACTGACAAGCTGCAAAGAGCTAAGTACGATAGCACTGTATATTAGGCGTTCTCAAGGTTGGGAGTTCGAATCCAAGGTGCGTAGGGTGTAACTTAGGAGTGCTTAAATGCAAGGGACTCGTGTTGATGATGTAACTGAAATATTAATACTGTATATAAAAGCCAACAGTATTTGAAAGGACATTATTATTATTATTATTATTATTATTATTATTATTATTATTATTATTATTATTATTGCAAGTCCTACGTGTAAGTTTATTCCAGACTTTTTATACTTTCTCAGGGAAATTACTCGGATGGAATCTCATATTTCGATCGTGGTCCATCTGTCTTACCTGGATTATAACAGTCATGAAACCTATTAAGAATAATGCATGATATACATACATTTAAACGTATCACCTACAGACTAAACAGCTCATTACTTATAATACGCAAGTGGACGTGAATGATGTCTATTTATCACATATACATATTATAACCGTTAGTTCCTTCAGTGTGCCAAACTAATTTTGAATGAATATATAAATTACTTGGAAAAGAATGCATATGGTAACCGAATTATCCCTAAAAAAGAAAAAGAAACAAGTTAATTAATGCACTTGGGATGGAGTCAGTTGGCCAAAATTCAAACCACTGGACCATGGGAGAGCAATAATGTGTATATATATCTGTGTTAATTAGACAAACTACCCTTGTGTGTGAGCATAAAAAGTAATTAAAATTAATGTGAAGGGTACGTATGAAAACTTGGAGAGCTACTTTGCGAGCACCGTGTTCTTGAAGCAATCACAAGAATAAAGTGATCATCCTTTCTTGACGTACACCTTGTTCTACCTTGTCCTCGGGAGTGGCCTGGCGTCCCGTCTTCCTGTATTGATTGGGGGACCCGAGAGACGGTCGACTGGTTGACAGCTGTTGAGCAATGAGAGCTTCCCTGCCCGCGTAAGTCGCAGCAGATATCGTCCCTCACTCTGCTGGGACAGGAATAAGTCGGAATACAGAAAGCCATCCTGGCGAAGTGACATATTCAGCGGAAGTGAGTTATTGAAGACAGCCGCTCAAAAGAAAAAAAAGCGATCGAAAGTTCTCCAAGGGGATAATTTGTCACCAGAAGCACTAATGAAGTCAGATATATCATTATAACGATTTTTAAAATTCTGATAGCCATTTACTTAATCCCCTTTTTCATATACGAACCAGGAAGAACATCTTCTTCTTCTTCTACTACTACCGCGTTTCCCACATCTAGTGGGGTCCGAACCCACTATCTACCGAATGCAAGCTCACAGCTGCGCGCTCTTAACCGCAGTGGGGTGGCGGGTGCGAACTGTGTCGCACATGTGGATTTGGCCTTGTTTTACGGCTGGATGACTTATCTGACGCCAACCATATATGGGGGGATGTAATCACAATTGCGTCCGTCTCCATGGCTAAATTGTTAGCGTGTTGGCCTTTGGTCACAGGGGTCCCGGGTTCGATTCCATGCAGGGTCGGGAATTTTAACCATCATTGGTTAATTTCGCTGGCAGGGGGCTGGGTGTATGTGTCGTCTTGATCATCATTTCATCCTCAGCACGACGCGCAGGTCGCCTACGGGAGTCAAATCAAAAGACCTGCACCTGGCGAGCCGAACTTGTCCTCGGACACACCCGGCACTAAAAGCCATACGCCATTTCATCACTATTGCGTGTTCCTGTGGTGGTTGGTAGTATAATATGTTGACTGAATATGAACAGGAAAGTGTTAGAACAAACACAAACACCCAGTCCCCGGGTCAGAAGAATTAATCAGACGTGATTAAAATAACCGACCAGGCCGGGAACCAAACCCTGGACCCTCTGAACCAAAGGCCTCAACGCTGACTATTCAGCCAATGATTAGGACAATGTTTTGAAAGAACATAAATTGTTTTAAATGTGCAAAACCGAAAGAATGTTCACAGATTAGATGCTCAGAAGTTAATGGTAGTGACATATCGATGGCCTAGAATGAATACCTCGTATCTCAAAAAGTTCTTCCTATCCATTATTTCCTTAAGACTGATCACGCCTCCCAGCCACACATGAATATGCAACCCATCAGAACAATTTTCGTTGGGTTTATTTTCCTATACTGACCCGTAAAGGAAAATGAACCTTATAAGAATTATACTCTAGGAGTTAGTAAATACGTCACGCAGACATACTTTCCTATAGTACGGTACAGTAAGGTTCATTTTCCTTCACACGTCGGCATAGGAATAAAGAACACAACGAACATTGTTCTGATGGATTGCATATTCATGTGTGGCTGGGAGGCGTAACCAATCTTAAGGGAAATAATGGATAGGAAGAACATTATGAGATAAGAGGTTTTCATTCTAGGCCATCGATATCTGGACGTCAGAGGTAAACTATCGTAAGTGACATTTAACATTTCACGTTTCATTTTACAGGAGGGCAGAAAGAAGCTGCTGAGGCACATACGTTATTAACTGTAAGGAAAATCAAATCGACAGCTCTGACCATGATAAACTATCTGAGAGAGGAGTGCGTCAGACGGCGTCAGATTGAACTTGAAAGCGCAGCTGTTTTTTCATGTATAATTACCCATTTCTTAGGAGATAATTACTCTCAGTTTGATTTCAAGTCATTGATATGACTGCTCGTTTTCATCTACTTTATATAATAATTATTTGCAGACGGCATCGGTGTCCCCTCTCGTGGCGGAGATACTTTTCTTTTCCTTTTTAAACTTTATTGTTCCTTGTTTTAATTTCACCCCATTCCCAAGAAAAAATGGAGGCAACCATTTACCGCTGTGCGTTCCTCTGTTATAATAGGTTTCTCAACCGATTTAAATGTGATTTGAATTGGTGGATCGCTCTGATAACCTAAGGTCTAAAACGTTTTCCTTTGTGTGCTTCGGTATGTGAGTCTTGCAACGTTGGTCTGTCTTACTTGGTTATCATGAATCCTTTCTTTATGAGGTAAAAAAGTAAACTCGTGTCCTCATCCCGATGTGATGCAGCTCTTTTCAGGCACACCCCCATTGGAGGTGAGCTGCATGTACCATTTCAATCACATACCAGCCCTCCTGCCATTCTTAAATTTATGGCAGTACCGGGAATCGAACCCGGGCCCCCGAGGACGGCAGCTAATCACACTAACCGTTACGCTACAGAAATAGGAGCCGGTCGACTTTGTACTTAGTATGACTTTGCCCTTTCATTAAAATGTGTTATTGCGTCGTTCCTGTTTGTTTAGTTTTACATTTTGTTTTCTTTCTCTCTCGTTTTATTCCGCTATCATTGAGAGATTGATTCACGATCTATCTTTGGGAGATTGCATGATTGTTTGTTTTGATTTGTGCCCTTGTTGTAATGATTCTTGATCGCATCGTCGGAGATATCAATATCGAGCTGGGTTTTTGCCCGATTGAATACAGGTCTCTAGCTTTGCTTCGGAAATTAACCTTCATGGAATTTCGACGACGAGACTCGTTGCCAGACACTTACATATGTCCCATTTGTATACCTACGTGTTTAATTTATGGAAAACGAAGATGTCTTGTTTATAGGACGCTTTGGCACGCAGATATGTATACGCCTTAGTTTTATTTCAAGGAGAGTTTTTACGGTACAGCACATACGTATGGGAGACAGTGGGCTCTGTGTGTTCATTGAGTATATGTGAGAATTAGATCGTGTTTCATTACTGTGTGAAAGAAGTGGCTTTAAATATCTGCTTCGGTTTTATTCATTTTCCTCATTTTCTGGTTTCTTTCTCGCTTGGGTCAACCCATTTGGCTTGTAATGTTTATACTTTCGACCGACTCTGTAGTAATCATGTTTGTTTACATTAATATTTTTAATATCGTGGCGGCTACCACGTTGCTTTCGTCTTATGCGCGGGTCACTGCTTTTCCTCTCTTGCGTCTGAGACCTTATGTGTCGTCAGTTTTTTCCAGTGGCGTATGCTGCGATCAAGAAGTGGGCTACCACTAGACTTAGGTTACTCCTTTTCGATAGTAGGTTTAGTGAACGTCAAGCCTCTTGTGTTTTGAGGCACCGGAGTAGCCTGCTGTGTTGTTACTGCCCTGGCCTCTCCCACTGCCAATGTTCAACACCTGATCACTGGAAGTGGTAGCTTCGGGTTTAACAAATTAAATTCCGGCTTTATGACTAAATGGATTGAATGTTTGCAATTGGTCCGATGGCCCCGGTTCAGTTGTCGGCATCAACATCCTCATACTCTTAATTCCCCTGGCTTCGGAACTGGGTGTTTATGACGTCTTCGCCATTCATTTCATCTTAATTGGGTCACCACCAAGCCTCTCCGGATGCTATGGACCACATTATTATTATTATTATTATTATTATTATTATTATTATTATTATTATTATTATTATTATTATTATTAAATGAACATGTGGAATTTTACAGCGTTACAAGCGGTCGTACACGTCGTTCACTGGCTTATTAGCTTTCTCGGTAGATCAGTGGTGGTGTCCGACCCATGATCACGGGTTCGATTTCATACAACACTAGAGAATACTAAACCTGAAAGATTACATTTCATTTTAGCAGATCTACGTATAAAAAGAAAATTATATTACTCCTATAACAGCTGACATTGCGGTGTCTTCCTACAAGGATGCAGAACTAGACGGGAGTGAAATACTAGCACTCTGTTGTCTATATAATTAAGACAGAAATATGAGGTGAGGAATTATATGTGATAAGGAACGCATGGTTGCTCTCTCTCCCTGGTTAGTAGTGGCGAACTGACGGACCGAAGATTTGCACAGCTATCCGTTCGGTCCCCTCACCTATCTGATATCCAGCAGCAAGCCGCGCGAGGTGAGTCGAGGGGAGAGGGACGTACCGCCAGGGCTGCAATGTCGGTCTCCGATGCCTTGAATCACAAATACGAGCGAAGTTTTTTCTCATCGCTTTCAAGTTTTGTAAATGGAACAATAGGTCAGATGCTTACATTATAATGTGCTTTAAGATTTCCATTGTCTCATTTGATGTTTGGGCTTCACCGATATCCTTGGTAGCCCTCAGAATACGCCACAGTTTTTTTCCATTCATTCACCAATTTATTTGTGATTATAATTATTAGATGTGTGGATGTGTGTCTCTATTGCTTTTTTTCGTGGGTGTAGTTTTTGGCCCGGCCTTTTCAAAATATATTAACTTTAAAATCTTGCATACAATTCATAATTTCGATAGAACTGAATTATTATTATAACTTGTCTCTGCAAACGTGGTGGAATGTTGAATTAATACGCGTGCCTGAAAGGTTGTAATATTGCATCACGAAAAGGAATTGTTGTAAGACATGTTGATGCTCTTGTCACCGGGCGAGTTGGCCGTGCGCGTAGAGGCGCGCGGCTGTGAGCTTGCATCCGGGAGATAGTAGGTTCGAATCCCACTATCGGCAGCCCTGAAGATGGTTTTCCGTGGTTTCCCATTTTCATACCAGGCGAATGCTGGGGCTGTACCTTAAGGCCACGGCCGCTTCCTTCCAACTCCTAGGCCTTTCCTATCCCATCGTCGCCATAAGACCTATCTGTGTCGGTGCGACGTAAAGCCCCTAGCAGAAAAAAAAGAAAAGATGCTCTTGTTGGAAGAAAATTAATGTATGACTGTGAGTAGATTACCTACATTCTACTAATACCCTTTAGATTTTCTACTCTGAATAATTTCTATTTTTCCTTTGAATTTATCTCAGTAAACCTTATTTTCTCCCTTTGTACTTCTTCCTTTCTTTTAGCTAGTCGTGAAATTGTTATCAGTTTACTGGTTTGTGTCTTGATTTAGGGTCAAGTGTTCAACCTCAAACTTTTCTCGTTTGCTCTGGTCGTGGTCCATTAACCTGTGATTTTATCGCATACCCCTACTATCGGTCAAACCCCTGGTGATACGGTTAACTTTTTACCACTGTGTAACTTTTTATAAAGGATTCGGTTATTGTGCACTATGGGTTGGCTCAAACTGTTGTATGATCGGTGGGTTCTCCTTGCACATACGATGGCAACACAAAGTTTATCTGTATTCCTTCGAAACATACAGTAGAATAGTGTACCCATAAGAAGACTCGAACAAATATGTCACATACGATATAAAATCGTCGGTTTTTGCATTTACAGTAGTTTAGACGTCAAGATTGGAAGATGTATTCAACGGAATTTCCTTACCGGACAGTAGAAACTCCTTTCAGTTTCTTTATGGAAGTTCCGAGAATTGAGCCCGGGACCTCGTAGTCAATCATCTATTAATGTAACTGATTAATGAAGGAGAAAGTCTAATGATCTTGATATCCTAGCCAATTCAGTGGATGCATGAAATAAATAACGAAGAAATTTACTAAGGATAGAGACTCATACGCTTCCTAATAAAGAAAGTGAAGTTATTTCAACTTGTTAGAGTGTCAGTACTGGGTAAAATGATAACTGACAAGGAACACCATGAACTGAAACCTCTAGGTCTGATTATGATACGCGTCTCAATTAAGGAAGCATTTATGTTCCATAGCTACGGTAGAGAGATATCCCCGCCACGAGTTCATGCTCATAATACAGCAGTGATGGCTGTGGTCACGGGAGATGTTCTAATGGGATACCTCAGTTAATGAGAAAATGCCCGTCCCTGCAGTCAGCGAAACTTAATATGAACGTCGCCCGCTCACTTAAGCGAAATATAAGTGAGTGATAAACTGCTCATAACGAAAATATATAGCATATTAACACTGAAAAATAGCTAGACTATTGTTTTGGTCTGTTTAGTACTAATGAGAAGTAGTTCAGACGTTAACATTTTCCTTCCTATGATGATGACACCTTCCCGTTACTCAGTGTTAGTAGCTACGGAATTCTACAGTAGATATCCCATTCCAGTGAATTACTACCTATTTTCACACGAAAGTTTTGTGTTTACGATATTCTTGAATTTATATCCTGTAATAACTCACAACTAAAATAACCCTCTACCACAAGACTGGAAATAAAACGTTGAACCATTTCATCCAACGGGAGCTGTATTTTGTAGGTCAAGATGAAATAAGTTTCCCCAATTATCCCCCGACCTTGGCCGCATGCTCCAATAATAATTATAATTATTTTATTAGTTTTACCTGCGGTAAATTGCTATAGATGCTAGGAGACGCCAGTGTGTCTCACTTTTTTCCATCCGGAGAGTGCGAAGCCAACGATAAAGAGTTGTTGCATTTAAACACCCTAAAATACCACTGATCTCAGGCAGGATCGACCACGCTATAGCGAGAACAAGAGCACAGTGACAATCTGACTGCGCCACTGAGGTCGATATAAGCTACTGAAATACTTGTCTCACGTAATTCAAATTATTGGCATGATCATAGCCATTGTTTCGACAACGTACATAATACAGTTTCCCTCTTTTGGCTGACCTCTGTGGTAAAGTGGTTTCATTCTTATTTTAACGTCGCACTAACTCATCGAAGGTTTTCGGCAGGGGAAGAATGGGAAAGGGCTAGGATTTGGAAGGTGGGGGCCGTGGCCTTAATTAAAGTGTTCATCCCCGGCATTTGCCTGATGTGGAAATGGAAAACAACGGAAAATTATCTTATGGTCTGCTGACGGTAGGATTCGAACCCACTATCTCCCAAATATAAGGTCACACCATGTCACACCGCTATCACACTAGGTCGTGCACGAAGGCAGTTCTCCAAGGCAACGCGGATTAAACATTTGCCAGATAAGATCGCGAGGCAAGCTGCCCGAATCAGATCGCCATTTTATATAACAGAAGCCACCACAGGGTTTTAACAAGTTAAACGACTAACACAAATTCTTTTATCACATTCCGAAGAGCAATTCTCGGAAGTTAAACAGTCAACACGGCCTTTTAACCACAAGAATATCACTCAAGGAAGTTATCAAATATAAACAATAAATACCTGAAGACTGGAGCATCTGACATAAACTTTCGTTCAAGCACAAGTGTTTTTGAATAAGTGCCTTACCATAGACACTTTAGAATATTTTAAGTGTGTTTATTAAAAACAAAGTGTTTAACAGCACCACAGACGCGAATTTTAATTAAGTTATTATTTTCTCACAAATGCCTGAAGATTGTTACAAACACGAACTTTTAATCACGCCACCTAATTTTAACAAAAAGAATTTTACCATAGACTCTTTTAAATGTTTTAAATATGTTTTTCATCATTTAAGTTTTTTAAACACAATTGTAAACGATACTGTAATTTAAGTATCATTCACATAAATCTCCTTACCCCCAACCCCCCTCCCCATCCTCCAATTCATTTAAAGCATCTAGAACAATAGTTTTTGGATTCCCATGGGATATAGTTATAAGATCCAATGTGCTTGCTTTTGAATGTTATCATCTAAGATTTTTATATACAGCTGAAGATGATCACTAAGTGGTCGAAACATGTACTGTGTTTGTTAATGTATTTTTAAGTTTGCCAAAGGCAAAATATAAAGTATCGATTAGGTGGCTTTTTAGATTAATTTGTTGATTAAACTCATCGATACGGCCATGAAGTGGACAGCTTGCCGATGTCACACAACTCGTAGAACCACTGATATGAAAAATGAGGTGGGGATTGTTCGCCGTCTATTGTTTGTGCAGGGGTGAAATTATATAAGGGCCCGTCATGTTGAGGAAGTTATGACTTGACGGGAAGTATCGGAAGCAGACATATGGTCCGCTGGTGTCCTGGCCTTACCTGTATTCGGGAGAGCTAATATACATTTTGCCAATACGCTGCGTGAAAAACTTTGTCCAAGTTACATATAAAGTTAAAGTACAGAAAGTATGCGATAATTTTGACTGACGGGACAAGTATATCGCCGAAAATCCGACCGCATGAACTGTGTTAAAGTTTCGAAAATTTTTTTTGTGAATGACGTAATTTATTCGAACGTCATTAGACTTGTTACAACGAAGAAGATGACCTTAGGATTATGAAGGTGCTCAACAGAACCAGAAGAGGATTCGAACCAATGATCCACGCCAGCGCTATGAGGGTTTAAACGACGCCAAGGGCCTCCCCGAGGTCCTCACCATGGATTTCTCGACATGACGATGAGTACATCAAGTTTAAAATATAATCTGAGTAAATTGTACGGTTATTTTCATGTAAATATGTACACTGAATGAGCAAATGTCATGGGATAGCGGAGCACTGATGCGCAGGTGTGTTGTCTGCGCACCACACGCCCCGTGAGCCAGCGGCAGTTGTATAGGAGACCTTGTGAGCAGTGGATGTGCATGTGACAGGTGTAACATGGAACGGAGTCGTGAGCTGACACTGTTCGAACTGGGCATGGCGGTCGGTGCCCGACGGATGGGAAGTGCGATTTCAGAAGTAGGGCGGGAATTCGGCTTCACACGATCTACCGTGTCCAGCGTGTATCGTGAATGGTTGAATGCGGGTATCACCGTCCACAACAGACGAACGACCGGCAGTCCAGCCACGCTCGATGACTGTGACTGGCGACATCTGAGACGGATTGTCAACAATGACAGACGGGCAACCGTGCAACAAATTACGGCTCCATTCAAGACAGGCCCTACTAGACACGTCCCCCAGTGGACAATCCGTACGAACATGGGTTCTATGGGGTATGGGAGCCGGCACCGCACACGGGTGCCACTGTTAACCCAACGTCATCGGGCACAACGACGCGCATTTATCGCCAGTCACAAGGGATGGACACTGGAACAATGGCGTAACGTGATATGGTCGGACGAATCACGATTTCAACTGCACCATGCCGATGGGAGGCACCGTGTATAGCGCAGATCACATGAAGCAATGGATCCCGCCCGCCTCGATGGTCTGGTCCAGGGCGCTGGTGTCTCTGTTTTGGTCTGGGGTGCATATTCCTGGTATGGAATGGGCCCCTTAGTTGTTCTGGAAGAGACTTTGAATGGTACGCGGTATGTTGAGCTGCTCGGAGACCATCTCCACCCAGTTTTGGCCTTCCAGCGCCCGGACGGTTCTGCGGTGTTCCAAGATAATAACGCGCCACCACATCGCTCCCACGTCGCCCGAAAATGGTTCCAGGAACATGCAGCGGAGGTCCAACGACTGCCATGGCTACACAGGAGCCCCGATGTGAACCCTATCGAGCAAATCTGGAATGTCCTGGAACGCAGGCTCCGTGCCATGGATCTTTCACCCGCGAACAGACCAGCATTGGCGGCCGCTCTACGAACGATTTGGTGTCAGCTGCCTCCAGAGGTCTACCAGGGACTTGTCGACTCACTTCCACGGCGTCTCACTACAGTTCGCAGGGCCAGAGGAGGCCCCACACGCTATTATGTGACTATCCCATGACATTTGCTAAGTCAGTGTAGATCACATAAGCCTGTTTAATAAATGTAAATTTCATGTATTGTGAATTAGGGAGAAACTTGTGAGTGGTGTTCATAGTGTATTAATTAATGTTTATCTAGATGGGAAACGAAATTCTGTAATATGGGCTAAATTTTCGGGCCTATAAAATGTAAATTGAACGTAACGCATGTGCACGTTTTTGGTGATGAAATATCAGAAAGGTTGAGAGTGCTTTAGATTGAGAGGGTAAAATATAGATTTGTTTTATTGAAGATTTATAACGATAAAATTAATATCTTCCTTTATATGGAATATTCAATCTATATTGGTAATGCATGGCGGTAGTGACTTCAAAATGCCAGTATTGGCATAATAATCACGGGTATAGGAAGGCACTCTGGTTTTAAAGTAAATTTTCATGAGTAAAATATAGAGATGGCTGTATTAATTTGTCTAAGTTGTGACAAGCCTGGACACGAACGGACGTCCAGCCATTTTTTTCTGAAAAAGTTTTCCTTCTATGTCAACAAGTATACGCTTTCATTTAAAATGAGAATATAGATACGTTTAAATCCTTTTGAAATTTGTCTGAACTGAAATTGAATAAAACATAGGCTGATTTTTCTGTGCGATCGACTAGGTGTGAACGTGGGTATTCCAAAGATATGGATGTGACACTGAAAAGATGAATAGTGGCTTGATGTGAGTTAAAGAATAGTAAGTGGGCAGAGAGTTAATACGCCATTGAAGCTTTTGAATATGACAAGATGATATCAGTTGAAATGATATATATTTGCCACGATGTTTCCTCAGGGAGACTGTTCGTCTCGCCTTGAGTGGGTTTAAAATGAATGATCTGCGGCCAGCCATTACAAGGTGTGGCTTTGCGTCGTATGATTTATGGATTTAAAAGGGTGCGCTAGCACTCCCTCGTAAGAAAGGATTCTGCCAAAAGTATTGTTCAAGCCTGTCCACCAAGACTGAAAGCTTAAGGATTCGCAAATATACGATCGCATTTTGAAGAATTCTTTTTAAATCTTTCATGTTTATTTCCGTAAAGAAATTAAATAACTGGAACGCCAGTATTGTATTGTGTGTTGATCTTATGAATAATTGACATAGGGAATTTTAGAGACACATTAGTCGGTGACATCCTGAAGACCACCGTTTCGAAGTCCAAGGCAGACACTGGATTGTCGTCACCCACACGTTTATTATTTTGTTCCTCGAAATACAGCCACTCGCATGTGTTTATTGCTGATACTTCTGTTTTTAACGTGTGTAAATAATTTTTAATATGTTCTTTGAGATTTATTTCATGTTTTATGTATGAATTCGAGAACGGGTTCTGTCTCGTCATTTTGTCATCGGGTTCATTGCGATGTGGGTTCGTTTCCGGACCCGGCATCTGTTTAATTTTATTGTTGGTGGTGATAGTGTCCTGTGTCGTTAGCTTATTCTTTTTTTAATTACAAGTATAGTTAATTAGTTAAGCGACCACTCAAAGTTGTCTCCGATTTTGCGTAGACTGTGTGTTTCTTCTAATAGTGACGAAATGTCGTAATGAGAACCGTCTCATTAACAAGGATATTCCTGTACTTAAAATTATTTCAAATTAATAATATTTAAATGATCAATGTGTATTCATTGTCACGTCAGAAAGGAGAGGATCAATCAACTGATACAATTATTAAATATAATGAATTGTTCGAATTCTAAATGAACGGAGTTATATCTCCGAGTTTGTATTTAGTCCATCAGACATTGTACATTTTGTTTTATTATTGTAGTATTATTTAGGGCTGCATTCAATTAATTATATGTTTATCAAGGTATAATAAATAGGAATTTAAATATTTGTTTGTTTATTATTTGCCGTAGAAATGCATCCTAGTTCCCTCCGTTGGCTTATGCCTTTAAGTTAGTTTAGCGTTGTATTTTGATCTTATGCCGCGAACGCACCGTTACCCTGGGAGGCCGGAGGTTTAATTCTATGGAACGGAGGAAGTGCAGTTGATCATTGCACGATCGAAAGTGCTTTTGTTCACCCATCACTTTAAAGTTACCGAGCTCGATAGCTGCAGTCGCTTATGTGCGGCCAGTATCCAGTAATCGGGAGATAGTGGGTTCGAGCCCCACTGTCGGCAGCCCTGAAGATGGTTTTCCGTGGTTTCCCATTTTCACACCAGGCAAATGCCGGGGCTGTACCTTAATTAAGGCCACGGCCGCTTCCTTCCACTTCCTAGGCCTTTCCTATCCCATCGTTTACAACATATAGTGGACCAAGCCTTCAAAACAGAAAGGAAGACCATTAGAGCGTCCACGTCTTGAAACTGAGGTATGGTGTTATTTTTTTTAGATTATAACAAATAGGCTACAACTTCTTCATATTGTCCTTCTTCCTAATCTCCTTCCCGATCTTTCCCAGTTGCCTAGATTGGCACCTGAATGGATTTAGCCCAGTTTACCGGTCGGATGACTTTTCTGATGTCAACCCTATGTCCAGGGATGTATGGACTATTATGCCTACATGATTTTCTGGTGGTTTCTAGTGTTGTAGTTGTATTAAATGAGGGAATTAACTGTATGGAGTTACAATCCCTGACCCGGGCGTGAATCAAACCCCTGGGCCGATGACCTTCGATTTTAGGCCCCTTAAAACACCAAGCATCATCATCATCATGAAGCAAACCAGGTCTCAGAGGCAAATGCGCTGACGATTCAGCCAAGGAGCCTAAACAAAATTTGGACCACAATGAAGAGTATAATTCATTTGGTCCAATGACGAAATTTAGACATTATTGGAAGGACGATGAACCTACGGAAGGCACCAACGAAAGAATTTTGATTCTAAGGACTAGTAATGACAATAATGACATAGCGATGGCAGGCAGGTAACGATAACAGAGAAGACGGTGGCTACACTTAAGTAATTATTTGGGAGTCTAATGGAAATGGAAGCTATTGTTAACCAAATTTGAGATTTTTCAATGCATTTATTTATATGGAGTGAAAGAAAAAATTTAAAAACAGAATAACCAATGCTTTCTGCCAAAGAACAATAATCAATTTCCGATGACAGATTATATTAATCTAATATGAAGAAGTATATTTTAAATAGTTACTTTGACCATTATGTTCTGCGGAGTATTATGTGCCACGGCAGATTTCGAGCGAAGGCAATATTACAACGGGAACTGCGGATTGGTAGATGTTAGATGACCCGTAATTGAACGTGAATATCGCATATTCGTTTATCGACTTTCATTTTGCATTGATGAAATTGGTGGAATACATCAGTTATTGCTATTACATTGCGTATGAATTCCGTTAAGAGAACAAGAATATTTAAAATGTAAATCCTACCGTCATCAATTTCATAACTCCTTTGTACACGGCCTTGCTGAGCCTGATAGATTCTGTGGGCATAGAAGATGCGAATATTGGGATGATCGCTGCATTTTGATACAAAAGGAAGAATATTTGCGTCTTGAGATTTATGTGACCATCTTGGTACATGTCACTGGTCATTCTCTTTTGCTCGTAATACGGGACACAAAGACGTTACTTTCCATTTCGAAATGTTCACATGCACTGAATTGAATTCGAACTGCTAATAAACACGTAAAACAAAAACAACTATTAAATCCCCAATGAAATCCATTCCATGACATTTTCCGCAAAGAATGAACCTGAACTATAAAATAATAATGCATTTGAGCTAGTTCTTGTTCAACATATCAAAATTAGAACTTTCTTCGTACAGAGTGACATCCTTGGTTCCTCAGTTGGAGATATGTTATTTTGTTTCTGTTTTTGCTAGGGGTTTAACGTTGCACTAACACAACGAAGGTTTTCGGCGACACAAGAAGAGTAAAGGGCTAGGATGGGGAAAGTAGCGGTCGTGGCCTTAATTAAGATACAGCCCCAAAATGTGCCTGCAGTGAAAACGGGAAACCACGGAAAACCAACTTTAGGGCTGAGAAATGGGTCGTGCTCTTGATATCAACGCTGACAGGTTTCGATTTGAAGAACTCTAATCGTGGAATATGAAGCCACGTCTTCCGAATGCGAATTCACAGCTGCGCGATCCTAACCGCACGGCCAACTCCCTCGGTCAGTTAGAGTTCATCAAATGGAAATATGGCAGCGTTGATAACAAGAGCACGATCCATTTCTCAGACGCGCCTGAGTACGTGATCGCACCGCTCTTTTCAATGATGTTCAGGTCTGGGAAGAAAAAGAGACCACTCCATTTATGTGTTACTATCACGGCCAAGGAAGGTGCTAGAATGAACGGTAACTGCTCGATGGATACACGAGTTATCGTCCATTAAGGTAAGCCTCCTCCAAAATGCTCGCGATACTCTTCTACTATTGGCTATGGAATAACATCCCCGTATATCAGAGCAGTTAGCTGGTAGATGGCCGACAACTGAATATCAATATATCATATTCGTTTACTGACTTTTCCATGTGCTGGCGAATTTGGTCGAATACATCAATCTTCTTTTATTATATACTAATTTTTTGAAGTGTACAAGAATATTTAAAATGAAAATATTACCTTCGTGAATATTTTTACGCTTTTGGACAAGTTGCTGATGAGCTTACCACGAGGGAGTTACGGTGACTGTGTAATTCCACACCAGAATGTCAACGTGCTATGAGTTAGTGCGAACCACAAGCAGAAGGAAAACGTGGTCAATATATAGCGCAGTTTGGTCAAAATCCCAGCTTCCAAGTATAAGACTGTGATATTTGTTTCCCGACACGGTTAAATGGTACTTCTAAATGCTTAAATGATTAACATCCATGATAGTAGATGCACTGAAATATTAAATATCCGGTTTCATGGCCAAATCCCGGCATTGGAACGTGTCTCACCAGCGTTGTCGGTGTGAATCTGGGCTGCAATAAGGGGTACCGCCAGGTAAACACTTGTTCACATCTCACCGCCGTTCACCCCACATCCAACGTTAGCGAAAATGGAGCTCTTGGAGGAACGCGTGGCTTATTTGCACTTCCTTCCTTTTAAAATGAGTTAAAATTTTAACATTCGCTACAAATTGCTCTCAATGCAACTTCTCGTTTTCCTAACGAAATAGAACTACGTAATTTACTGGTAAAGCATGTGCCGGCCTGGGTAGCTCAGACGGTTGAGGCGCTGCCCTTATGACCCAGACTTGGCAGGTTCGGTCCTTGCTCAGTCCGGTGGTTTCTGAAGGTGCTAAAAGTACGACAGCCTCGTGACGGCAGATTTACTGGCAAGTAAAAGAACTCCGGTGGGACAAAATTCCGGCACCTCAGTGTCTCCGAAAACCGTAAAAGTAGTTAGTGGGACGTAAGGAAAAATAACATTATTATTATTACAATAAATAGAGAGGTGGATGATCCGCCTAGTCAATACTATCTGTTAATTTTTTAAATAGTTTCCCTTCACCTTATCATTATGTCTAGTACATGTTTCGAGTATATGCACATCCTCTTCTTCATCTAGTTAAATTAAAATTCCTGTATAGAATAAGACCTAGTGAAAATGGGGGCCCCCATTAAGATATCTAAAACTATGACCAGTGCAATGTATCATGTTAAAAAATGAAGGATGGAAGCATGGAATTAAATTCCATCTTGTCATATAAAATAAAACACAGTAGGATGACGTCTGTGTGAATTAAAATGTTGAGCACTGCGTCCTGTTGTGATGCGAGGTCACCCTGTCTTTGGTGTTCCAATATATTCTTGTAAAATTCAGGCGAGGTGGTATTAATAATAATATAAAATGGTAAAAAACTTGTTGTGAAGCCGATATCCTCCGTTAATAGGTGTGTTATGTAGCCAGGTTGAAATGAACTTAATATGGTCTGTAAGAAGGAAAAGTAAAATAGAAACTGTAACTGGAAGACTGTAACATAAACAAAATGAGAATACAACTTGTAAAAATATTAAAACTTACCGATGTTATAATATAAGTAGTGCATAAGGCTGTCATGCAACAGTCAAGGAGATATAAAAGCAACTGAAGTTGTTCGAAGACTGATTGCGGAGTTGCAGTCGACGGCGCGGTGGATGGAAAGAGGGGTGGAGGATACCGTCACTGATGCTATCGTCATACTTCCCCCCTTACGCGCTTTTCCTCATTCTCTTTTGCCCTCTTCCTAGAATATTGGGTCACCAATTTAAACAACTGATTGTCCTCTGCCATGTCCGACTCGTTGGCTGAACGGTCAGCGTACTGGCCTTCGGTTCAGAGGGTCCCGGGTTCGATTCCCGGCCGGGTCGGGGATTTTAACCTTAATTGGTTAATTCCAATGGCACGTGGGCTGGGTGTATGCGTTGTCTTCATCATCATTTCTTCCTCATTACGACGCGCAGGTCGCCTACGGGGATCAAATAGAAAGACCTGTACCTGACGAGCCGAACCCGTCCTGGGATATTCCGGCACTAAAAAGCCATACGACATTTCATTTTTCCTCTGCCATGTGCTCATTAAGGCTATTTTCACTATCAACATTTTTGTAACTTGTAAATTTCTAACTTCTCAAAGGCATTCATTTGTTTACCTTTGTTTAACGGGTGTAATAAAACCATGCCCTGTTCAATATTAGTGAAATGATTGTTTTCGTGCATATGTACGGACATGGCAGAGCATCTAGAATATTTTCGTGCATTTACATGCTCTTTATAACGTACCAACACACTTCTTCCCGACTGTCCTACATACTTTTTTTCGCAGTCTTGACAAGGCAATTTGTATACTCCCGACTTACTGAAAATACTATTGGTGTTTACGCTACTCGAATTGAACAAAATTTTATTATTATTACTATTACTGTCTGTTCTAAAGGATACGTGGGTATTGTGTTTCCTAAAGAGTTTAACCAAGCCGTATGCTTGTTTATGAATAGAAATTAATGTAGCAATATTTTTCTTTTCTTTCCCATTTATAAGTAGTGTGTTTGGTCTATTCGTGACCTTACTCCTTATCCTATTGGCATAGCTCGTAGGGTAACCATTTCTTCTGGCAATATCGTCGATGATGCTTATCTCTTTATTGAATTCATTTTTACCTAGTGGTGTACTTACTGCCCTATTGATCACGCTATAAAATGCCGCTTTCTTGTGTTCTCCCGGGTGGTTCGAGTCTTTCCTGATAACAACATCTGTATGTTTAAAAAAAAAGCAAGCAAAGTCATCGCCCTACATGCCATGAAGGCCCTTGGAGGAGTGGAAGGTAAAGGCTTCCACCATTGTTAACCGCGGCACGTGATGGGGTAGAGTGGTTAGCTCTACGCCCGACCGCCTTTGCCCCCAGGAATTAACGTGGTACTCATTTTTGGTGTAGGCTGAGTGAACCTCAGGGCCATATGCACCTCCGGAAGTGGAAATCTGTTTTCTTAAATTTTACGACTTCCAGACGGGGATTCGAACCCACGTCCTTCCGGCCGAACCGAGCACGCCTTTACCGCTTCGGCCAGGCAGCCCTTTCTGCATGTGTAGGCTTTCTGAATACCTGGTAAACCAGTCTTTATTTATCCCTTCTTACTGTTACGTCTAGGTAGTTTAGACTTTTATTATCATCCGATTCGATTGTAAACGTTATATGTTTATCTAAGTTTTTAACTGGTCTAACAGCTCGTTTGGTTTGAGATCCCGTTCGTTAATGGTAACGATTGTATCATCAACAAACCTGAACCATAAATCTAATCCTCTTATATTGCCGACTATTTGAATAGATTCCATGTGGTCCATATATGTCCGCAAGGATACCAGACGCTGGTGATCCCATGGCCAACCCCTTAACTTCTTTATACACGTTGTTATTAAAGGTAAAAAATTTGTTTTCTAATGTGAACGTTAATAAGTTGATGAATTCATCTATTTCTACTCTACTCAACGGGCTGTATATGTTTAAGTTATCCTTAACAATGTTGATAATCTCCGTAATCGGGATGTTCGTGTACATATCCTTAACATCAAAGCTATAAATAGTATTCTGTTGCAATAAAATTACATTTTTTGTCCTATCACAAAAATATGTAGTATTGCGGAGGCTAGTATCTACATTAAATCTGTAATATTTCTTTAACAACTTGCGTATAAATTTGGACGTTTTATATGTGGGACTATTTCTGAAGTTTACAACCAGTCTAATAGGTATGCCTTATTTGTGTATCTTAGGCATTGCCCTCAATTTAGGTAACCCTGGATTCATATTTACCAAGCGTTTTGCTTCTTTCGGATCCATCAAAAATTTAGTATTGGTTAAAATTTGCTTAAATGACTTTTGCATATTTTTGGTGGGATCCTTCTTTATCTGACGAACCTTTTTTCTCTTCAAAAAATCATTCGTTTTACTAACGTAATCTTCTTTATTCATCAAAATTATAGTATTACCTTTATCAGCCTTCGTAACAATTATGTTGTTATCTTTGATCTTCTTGTTAATCAATCGAAGATTATTATTCGTTTTGACATCTACGATAGTGCTGTGTTCTATTACTTAACATCTATATGGACCTCCGCATTTGCTACTTCAGATTCCGCTATCAGTTTCACTAATTCCCAGTTTTGAATGGTCTTACTCGTATATGGCCAGTTTTGTTTAGGACCTTTATTTAAGATCTCAACTTCATCATTGTTGAAATCAAGTAAATCACTTGTGGACAAAAGATGAAATTAGGTTTTTACGCATCAAAAACAAAAACAAAACAAAAAAAAAAAAACCTAAGATGAACTACACACTTCATGAATTACACTTACTCATCACTAGTCAAATTTCGGTTTTGGAGTGGCAGGAGGCGCAATTTAACATTGACCTCTCATTTACAATACCAAAGGAAAAACAAGTCCGCCTCTGTGGTGTAGTGGTTAGCGTGATTAGCTGCCACCCCCGGAGGTCCGGGTTCGATTCTCGACTATGCCACGAAATTTGAAAAGCGGTATGAGGGCTGGAACGGGGTCCACTCAGCCTCGGGAGGTCAACTGAGTAGAGGTGGGTTCGATTCCCACCTCAGCCATCCTCGAAGTGGTTTTCCGTGGTTTCCCACTTCTATTCACTGTGTGGTTGTGAAGGCACACGAAAACAAATTAATCTGAAGACACCAGGCCTTTATACCTACAATTAAATACTTATTTTCCTTTATTAAGACTCAGTATCTTTTTTTAGTGTTTCGTTTTCAAACTCGGATCGGTACAGACAGCCTCACTAGTGTGACCTATGCCAGTGAACATTTACTCTGGAATATCTCTCTTCGTATTTTATATTCTAATTCTATTTTATATTCAATTGCCGACAAAGTATTTCTTTACGACTATATTTTCCCTCAGTCTTTACCGGTATTGAAACCTTTATAACCGGTATGGAAATACCGGCATTGGAGGCGTTCTACCCCTAATAATAATAATAATAATAATAATAATAATAATAATAATAATAATAATAATAACGTTTTCTAGAGTTACGGTTCTATGGGTGCAGTTATTTGGAATACCGGTATTCGTCTCTGCATAGAAGGCAGATAGGCGGATCGAATAACTTGCGGCGTTTGGCGGAGGTCGTTTAATAAGACCACACGTGGCTGGTTGGACGACACACCGAACTGACCGTCGTATCGAGCGTTAGAATATTACAGTGGGATTTTATTGGAAGCAGTAGACAAATGAGGTATCCAGCCCCACGGAGTAGCTCTGGACGCCCTCTATAGACAGGTAGACGGTAGGACCTTTTTACTGACCGACTGGCATGAACATATCAAACGGCCATTTTGTACACATGTGGCAGCTTTACTCCAACACCATCTGACCAGAAACATATTCTGATGGATACAAGTAACACTCGACTACTTGAACGTTTCCTGCTATTGACACCTCACCTTCGTTTGCACTCGTTTCGACAGAAACATGGAATGCAACAGACTGACACCGTGTTTTGCTTTCATTGAGAGCGGATGGACACCGTCCAAGATTTTGGGGCACCGCGGGCGAGGGCCACAAACCCTGTATCATTTTGTAGTGGCTCAGGTGTACTATTTACTTGGACGTGATATGGTGGAGAGCCATCGCACCTGATCATTGTTCATGCTAGTGACACGAGACTCCCTGAATGTATCGGGGTGTATAGAAAGAAGTATACGGTACCATGTGCTGCTATCCCCCGCAAAGGATGGACCACGACATGAAGTATACTACAAGTAAGGAGGTTCTAAGGTAAATTAATGTAAATTTCCGAACCTTTCTAGGTCACTTGCGAGTCATGAATTGTTAGCGGATAGAATAGAATCTTCCCTACATTGCATCGATATCTTGGATTATGTAATGGAATATCACGTAGATCATTACTGTATTATGGGCATGTCGAATTAGGTGTTGAAAATAGAGGAAGTGCAGATATTTGGTGCATAATCATCATTATTTGTTAAAGTTTCTCCTTACACGCAGAGAGTTGATACCGAGCAGAAATATAGCAGGATATAGGAATTCCATATGAATTAGCTAATGTAGAAAAGCAGAAATGGAACATTAACCATGTTTTGGAATTGATAAATGAGTTTGAAGTTCTACATTCAGAAAGTGTGATGAAGGAAGGCATAGTGGATATAAAGAAAAATTTCAAGACATCTTTGCTACATTTAAAATAATCCTAAAATACAAGGAAAGAAATAAGAAAATATGAATGTCGGAAAATACCGGGTACCAAATTAATTGTAGTAGAGGTAAGAACCACATAATGTTAAAATATGAAAATGCATGTTTAGAGAGTGTAAAGTGGTATTTTGTAGCCGGCTGAGTGGGTCAGACGGTTGAGGCGCTGACCTGAGCCCAACTGGGTATGTCCAATCATGAATCAGTCCGGCGATATTTTAAGGTGCTCAGATACGTCAGCCTCGGGTCGGTAGATTTAACGTCACGTAAGAGAACTCCTGCGGGACTAAATTCCGTCTCCGAAAACCGTGAAAGTATTTAGTGGGGCGTAAAAACCAGTAAAATTATTATTAGTTACCGGTATATTGTAACGACAATAAAAACAGTAGCAGAACTTTTGTACTACGTAGATAAAATTATAAGTAGAGCACGTTGGGTATTCGTCAAGTGTGACGACAAACTCGTAAGTCAAACGACATTCATACAGAATGGGGACAATTCTAGAAGCTGAAAATATACAGGGTGAATCACCTAAAAGTTGCGCCCCAAATATTTCTGAAACGGAAGGTGTTATTGATGTGCTGTTTTCACAGAAATCAAGTGTAACAAAGAGCTCGTAATTGTAGCCCATACAAAGATTAAATTACTTAATAGAAATTTACATTTTTAAATGGAACAATGCCTATAGACATTAACAAAATGAAACTACAGTAAGTTAGAATATCAATGGGGTTTCTTCAGGATGTTATTACAGGTATTTTACGAGCTATCATACTTTGAAAATTTTGATTACCGATAGTTTTATGGTCCGTTCAATTGCATAGTTACGAGCCTGTGATGTTCTTATGTTTGTTTCCATTACAGTACACTGATAGCCTTGCGACTTCCTTGTCAACTGACATAAAAATCCACAGCCTGTGTCCAGTCACTCGATCGGGTCAGGAATGGAATGAATGAAGCCCCATCTAGCGGTGATGATGGGAAATGTGCCGGCTATCGAAGCCTTTCGCACTCCTCTGGGCCAATTATAAATGACTGATAGATGAAATGAAATGATTATGGAGAGTGTTGCTGGAATGGAATACGACAGGGAAAACCGGAGTACCCGGAGAAAACCTGTCCCGCCTCTGCTTTGTCCAGAACAAATCTCACATGGAGTGACTGGGATTTGAACCACGGTATCCAGTGGTCAGAGCCAGTGCGCTGCCGTCTGAGCCACGGAGGCTTCTCCTTGTCAATTACCTTGTGATATTTCAAGAAGTAGGACGTGGTGTCGGAATTTTTCCCACAGGTATTCTTTAACGTGCCTGTAAATTTACCGATCAGAAGTGGACGTATTTCAGCACCTCCAAATACCACCGGAACGAGCCAGGATCGAGCCTGCTAAGTTCATGAAACCAGTGCTGAAAAGTCGTGGCTGAATGTCGTGTACATGTATTCTGGTGAGTATTGCTCCTGATTAACAAGATATTGTCTATTATATCACTGCGTAAGTTACAACGATGAGGATATAGTCTGTACTTTATTGACAAAAAGTCCTTCGATACTTTCTTATGTGGATGGAAATGTAGTGAACTCGCCTGTATGCGTTTTTCTCAAATACACCTCCAAATTACTCCCATGATTGCCTTAGACATAAGTTATTCTCTATAAGGCTCACTGATATTCAAAGTACTGGCGTTTGGGGTTTGTTTCCTACCCATTTTAATGTGCACGCCATACAGCAGGTGTAAGTACTGCAGCCCGCCTAAAGGTTGCTGCATGCCCCCACTACGCAACAAACAGCACAATGTTAAGTACAGTGCTTACTATAACGAAACAACAAGCAGTCCATCAGGAGGGCTACTCCTTTACCATGTAAAAGTAATGACCAAACCTATCAGAAAAATCCCTTCTAAAGCATTCAGGTTTTACTCTTTTAATCTTGGATGGCTTTTACCGGTATCATACAGGTATACCGTTGATGTACGCCTGCACCGGTATGCACACCATATTACGATATAATACCGGTATTTACGATGTACGGTTTCCTATAGAGGTACTGGCAAATAGCGAAATAATACGGATATTTTACCCGATTTTTCTGTAGCAATACGGTCTCTGCTTCTACTCTCATGGGCCATGCCTGCCTAGTATCGTGCGATGTCGTGCACTTCACTGAAGACTGCTCATGTAAGCTACGGGAGGAGTGACCGGAACGCACTCCTACAGTACGACGATGCTTGCGCCATCATAGGAAAACATTCTCATATTCTCCATCAATATAGCTACTTGTCCACTTCCACAAATATCAGAAATTTTTACTAGCTGCACATAATCTTATGTCAAGTAATCTACTACCGAACACGTGCATCATGTCTGTGGAAATAGTCTACTACCGGGCGAGTTGGCCGTGCGGTTAGGGGCGCGCAGTTGTGAGCTCGCATCCGGGAGATAGTGGGTTCGAATCTCACTGTCGTCAGCCCTGAAAATGGTTTTCCGCGGTTTCCCATATTCACACCGGGCAAATGCTGGGGCTACACCTTCATTAACGCCACGGCCGCTTCCTTCCCATTCCTAGGCCTTTCCTGTCCCATCATCGCCATAAGACCTATCTGTGTCG
Source organism: Anabrus simplex (assembly GCF_040414725.1). NCBI lineage: Eukaryota > Metazoa > Arthropoda > Insecta > Orthoptera > Tettigoniidae > Anabrus > Anabrus simplex. Next base: position 791,204,041 of record NC_090266.1, on the reverse strand, counting down.
GTGCGACGTAAAGCAAAGTATATATTAAAAAAAAAAGAATACTTTACCACTCCTAGCTAGGTATTCTGTAGTGAAACCTAAACAGAAAATGGTTGTGTTTGAAATTTTTAGCCCTTACGATTAGCGGGATATGATGTTTCAAACTGTACTTGCCATGATTATGTACGCTTGAAACACATTGTACTGAAGGACCACTTGTTTTTCAACTCGCAAAGAATAATGTGCCGTCAGATGAAGGACTTGTTTCGCTCTCGTGGAGTAAAGCTTGTGCAATTAGTGGTGCGGAAGGTTGTGGTGAGGGTTACTGCAGAAAGGGAATGGCCGTGACGCTAAAGGAACCAATGTACAAGGCATTTAATATCAAAAACCACATGTAGTCAGTAGAGAAGATCGCTACGACGGGTGATAGCTAAGTGAAATCGTCACTTTCTTCTCATCAAACACATCGAGGTTAGAATCCTGACTAATGCTTGTCAAAGTATTGAAATAAAAATCAATGTCCCTATGGTTTGGGTTTGCCATAAAACGTGAAACTTAAGGTACCGAGCTCGATAGCTGCAGTCGATTAAGTGCGACCAGTATCCAGTAATCGGGAGATAGTAGATTCGAACCCCGCTGTCGACAGCCCTGAAGATGGTTTTCCGTGGTTTCCCATTTTCACACCAGGAAAATGCTGGGACTGTACCTTAATTAAGGCAACGGCCGCTTCCTTCCCATTCCCAAGCCTTTCCTATCCCATCGTCGCCATAAGACCTATCTGTGTCGGTGCGACGTAAAGCAAATAGCAAAAAAATGCACTTAAGGTGGCCGATGACCTTAGATGTTAGGCCGCTTTAAACAACAAGCAAGCATCAAAACTTAAGGTTTCGCTGCTATGGTGAAGGTGTCAATAATAAATTAAAACTACATTCTTGCTCGATTCGCTACTTTCTTATCGTGTAGCTAATTTTTTCGTCAATTTCATTTATAATAACTTCTCAATTTTCGTGCTAGGGATGGGCTGCGAACGGAGTCTCGAAGAGTCGAGACTGCTACCTCTGGAACCGACACTCTCGATTCCAGTGTCGACTCCACTGATGCACTAACGCCATCTAACAACTATTTTCGGAATTGCTTGGAACTATAGTTCCACATTCCTCCCTGGGTAACTTGTGATACGATGAGTACAAGATGATTTTTAGCCAGCAAACATTATATATTGGTTTGGGTTATTATCATCGTTATTGTTATTGTTGCAGGCCTATTTTGGGGACGATGATGATGATGGTGACGATAATAGTAGTGGTAATAATAATCCGACAGTAGACTTTTAAGTGAATGCCAATATTAACTTCAATGGCGTAAAAAAAAAGGCGAATGCTTAGAGTACGATTTTACAACAAATATTTTAACAATTATTGTGCATCATATAAGCCGCCTCTGCAGTCTGTGGAGGCCTCGGGATCGATTCCCGCCAGGCCAGGGATTTTTACCTGTATCTCAGGTTTCGTGATGATGGTGAAATATGCGCAAATGGTATACGGGCGTCATTGGTATAGTTCATTCGTGAAACATCTTTTGTGTACAAATATTATTCAGTGTCCATTGTCGCACTGTACAGCCATCAACATGTGTGAAAGACAACATTGGCGTTGTTTATTAAGGCTTCGTTCACGGTGTTTATTTTTAATGGTGTCATCTATGTTCGAAATATGTTAGTGGCTTTAACCGTATTAGGTTTGTTTTCATCATTCAAGTGCAATTCATAATGATTTACTACCTATGTTACTTTATCAGTTTCCTTATCACGACAAATAAAGACGTGAAATGAAATGCCCGTAGTCTACTATGTCGATACTCTCTGACTTGGCACGTTTTGTTTTATTTTATTACGAGTACACCATTACGCTCATTGTCTTCGTTAACGATACCGTACTTCATTCTACAATGCTCTTAAAAATCCCAGTGGGAAAATGAGCAGAAACATATTTCATGTTATTTTCAGTGCTTGGACATGCTAGCGACCCCACAACAAGAGTCAAGTTAGCCTGGAGTCGCGAGGCTTCATGCGAAGCGACCGTGCGGCCCCGCAGTGCGCACCAGGTTAACTTGGAGTCGCGAGGCTTCATGCGCACCGAGTCCGGTGTTCGGAGTTGATGGCGTCGGCACTCTCAGTCGTAGGCTTCAGTCGCGCCCATCCCTAATGGATACGATATGTGTAGGTGAACTGTTCTCATTTGGCTTACAACAAAAGCAACAAGGACATGGAAGACTGAAAGACGTGTAGTTTTCATAGTAAGTGAACCTGGGGTAGACCTTTCCCGTCCAGTTGAACTGCGCGCTTTCTAGAATGTCATCTGTGCTGTGAATCCTAAATTATGTATCTGAAGATACTAGATCCTTTAATCTGTAGAAGTCTCTACCAACGGCCTATGTGCCCTCTCTGGCAGGAGGATGGACAATTAACTGTTAAGGGAATTTTCAATTTTCAATAGTGGTAAACCTTAATTGTTTGTTATTGTTTTTCATGTACTAAGGTTATCAGCCGTTTTACGGATTCCTTCATCCTTAAGGTATTAACCAATCAGGAATTTTTGTGTATATTTTTCTAGCCATTTAAAATTGGCGGTATGTACAGGCATTCTGCCAAGCTCAAGAGAGATCTGGAACCTTTCCCTCTGAGTTATTGTAAAATCTGGGCACTTTAGGGCCGTATCGTCATCTTCATCGCTCCGGTCTAGTGTGTGTACGGCGAAATAGGAGGCAGGGGCAGCCTTGCCGTTGTCGGAACGCCCAACGACTCAAGGTAATGGCAGACATCCCTTAACATGTAAGAGCTGCAGGAAGTTAACTTGAGAGGAAGGTTTCATGCTTCTTTTATTAATGTAAAATTCTAAAGTTTCTGTTTAAACGTAAAGTTTTGGCAAGTCTAAGGACTCAGTTAAATCCCTGCTAGGAAATATGAAAATTTAGGGAATAAACAGTGTTCACCCTCTTTTAATTCCCACCCAACTTGCTATGGAATGACTAAGACTTTCTAAACCCTTAAATTATTAATAGTATTTTCGAACTTAATATTTCGCATCTAGTCACTTCTCTGTGGGAAAGGCTTAGCCTCTGCAACTTCGGGCCATAAGCCCATGTAGGATTTTAAGTGTCTTTCAAAAGGAGTGCAACTGTTTCGCCTCGTAGCATTTTGTTCAGGGCCGATCGTCTTAAGCCTTTTACTTTGTACTTTAAGGCCATATAGAATGGGCACTCATTGCCCCTGCTAAAATTGTCACTATTTATAGACGACTGTTTAAGATACAGTCGAACAGAACTGACAGCAAGTTCAGTGTTCGAAATTTGGCAATAAGCGTGTGTCTCTGAGAGGCAAGACTTTAGTAAAATTCTGGAGCTCATTGTCCTAGAATGAAAATGCGTGGAGCAATATGCTCTTGTAAAATAGCGTATGTTTCGAGGTTCGATGCTCATTTCTTGTAAACTATTGTGTCAATGATCTTCTTCATTTTACATGATTTTTGACTTTAAGTCATTGTTATTGTAGGAACTGACGAGCTCATATTTAAATGTTAGTTGTTGTTGTCGGTTCAGATTTTCTAACTACCTGATGTTAAAAAGAGGGAAAGAAATTTAATTTCAATATTTAGTGTTTTAGCTTATGCTCTGATCTTTTCTCTGTCCACCCATTCACACCAGCACCTTCTTACACTTCTGCGTTCCATGGAAATCCCGTAACATAAAGTAAGGATGATTCACATCACCAGAAAGTGGTCTAAAATGGCTCAAGTATACTTCATTTGCTAGATTGTAAGTAAAGATCTTTATTCAATAAGTGTAACCGGGAGATGAGGAAATATAGTCCCTCTGCGTGTTCACTTTCTTAACGCTACGTTCCCATTACTCATATTAATTCTGACACGAATTTTAACTTAGTTGGTTCTTCGTGCGAAAGGAATTATTGATCCTTGAACGGTATGAACAGTTAAAAGCGACCTACACTCGCGCATATATGAACTACGTTGGCATGTGCCATCCTATAGATCGGTTGTTTTACACTGCTGGTCTCTAAACGCATGCCACATTCCTTGGATTCTGTAGACGTTCAAAAGTGAGATATGAAACGTACAGGTCTCTGCTCGTATACTGAGTATGCTGGCATGCTTTTATTTCTTGATGAGTGCAATGGGAACCCAATGTACTGTGATTAAGGAGGACCTTGTAGGTAACGAATATCCCATTTAATTCAATGCTAAAAGTGAACATATGCTGGTACACTCTGTAGACAAAATAACCAACACATTATCTTTAAAACATTCATGGATGTAGGGCATCTCATGTTGAACAATGTCATGCATATTTAGTACCGAGCTCGATAGCTGCAGTCGCTTAAGTGCGGCCAGTATCCAGTATTCGGGAGATAGTAGGTTCGAACCCCACTGTCGGCAGCCCTGAAAATGGTTTTCCGTGGTTTCCCATTTTCACACCAGGCAAATGCTGGGGCTGTACCTTAATTAAGGCCACGGCCGCTTCCTTCCCACTCCTAGCCCTTTCCCGTCCTATCGTCGTTATAAGGTCTCTCTGTGTCGGTGCGACGTAAAGCAATAAGCATATTTAGTACATTTGCACTAATGAGGTCTAGAAAATAAAACAAATAAAAGACGATGCATTTTTTTTAAATTAAAAATTTTCAATGATCTTTACACATGTATTTATACTTCTACACAACACATTGACCTTAATTTCCAACACGTTCATTATATGGATATGAAAAGTACGTTTATTAAATGCCTTGTTTATAGCTCTCTTACTTTTCAAGAAATGTGTACCTAAAAGTGAAAAACATCACTTTTCTGGTAATTTCAATTTAAAGTTTTACATACAATTAGAAACATGCTGCCCCATAATCTCGATCATCTGCATCATTGGCTTCTTCCCTCTTCCTTTTTAGTGTTCCTCTGGTGCCTTCTGGCATCTTACCAAGTAACGTTGGTTCGTTTTTCAGCCGTGAGCACTCAGTGGTGGTCTATATCGTTGAGGGCAGATTGCATGTTGACACCCGGTTCAGTACCTAACAGCTTTAATACTTTCTTATTGTCAGATACTCCTTCATTGAAGCACAAAACTGCATCATACACACTACATTTCATTGTTTCAAATTCCATACACACAGTTTTTGGTAACCTTGACCATATTACAGAATCGAAACATTAATTTGGATTCTGTGTTGGCACCTTGCAAGCAATTTTTAGAAGATCCGGTTTGCTTAGTTCCCTGTACATGGGCTTTATGGCCTCCATTACTGGATCAGTTAAAGAATGTGTGTGGTCATTGGTGCTTCCTTCCTTTTCATTTTTTCGGAACCTGCACCATGTTTCAGAACATAAATAGTACCGTAGTTGCTCATTTGTGGACAACTTATGGAAGCAAGTTTCCCGCACTGCTTTCCTCATTTCGTCGATACTGGACAGATTATTGTGAATAGCGGAGCCATAATAGATCTATTACCATCACGCAGATGTGCGTCTTTCATGTCCCTTACTAAGCGTGGTAGTCCAGAACCCATTCTCTTTTGGATATGACCCACCATTCCAACTTCTCAATAGTAATGTCTGCGCCATATGGTTTTTCACTTAACACTTTGTTGTATGCTTTACTGTCTCCGTCACGAAGATAGTTTACATACACCGCATTTCTACTATCTTTCCACTTCAGAAAATACTTAATGTACCAGAAATTTCCATAACCCCACTTGTACCTTCATAGCTTTTTTAAATTGCTGTTTTTTTTTTCAGCTGGATTTGGATTGCACATTTGAGAACACTTAGCTATGACCTCTACATCTAACACCTTTCCTGTATCAACTGATGTAACAGAGACAACACCTTTGAGAGAGGTGTGCCCGATTTTCTGCCAAGTTCCGTCCACTGCAACACTTATGTGAGGATTATCCTCATTTCCCTTTACAGATTCTTTTGATGCCAACTACATACACACTTCACTAGCTTCATAAACAGCACTCCCAATAACTTGGTTGTATCTGGAATATCTTACTGGGGTTAGGGGTAGATTTAGTAAAAGCACACAATATTTTTTCCCGCAGCACAACCTATCCCAGTTGATCTCAGAGCACACACCATTCTTACATTTATCTCATATAGTCTGTCTTTTGTTGCGGTACCTTCAGAAGTTTTGGTTTTGGCACTGAAACCACAATCATCACATACTAATTCCAACTCGCTTACAACACCAGACCGTGCGAGTTAGCCGTGCGGTTAGGGGGGCGCGCAGCTGTGAGCTTGCATCCGTGAGATAGTGGGTTCGAGCCCTACTGTCGTCAGCCCTGAAGATGGATTTCCGTGTTTTCCCATGTTCACACCAGGCAAATGCTGGGATCTCTACCTTAATTGTGGCCACGGCCGCTTCCTTCCCACTCCTAGGCCTTCCCCATACCATCGTCACCATAAGACCTATCTGTGCCGATGTGACGTAAAACAAATTGAAAAAATACTACACCAGCTCTCTTTTCCACATTTTCAAAGAGTGTTATGTCTCCACCACAACCTCTACCAGGGGCGTAGCTAGGGGGTTACTGGGGGTTAGAACCCCCCCCCCCCCACCATGGAACTTTCACAAAACGAAAATAAATAGAAACTGACAGTAAACAATAAACTAAATAAACATTGCTTAAAATAGATAATGACGCATTCCGACAGGTATATTGACTGTTGGAATATGCAAAGTCAGTATGGAGGTGATTCATTGTCTGCATGACTGCCTTGCCGGCTCTTTGGTCGTAGTGTGTGTATGCTTCGAAACACCGCCGGCTCAATCAGCTGTCTCGATGCCTCGACACCACAACGCTTCCTGTGCCGTGTGTCGCGTGAACAGAAGCTCAGTCCTTCCGTACATGTCAGCTACATCGATGCTTTGAAACAAAATATTTTTGAAACGGTGACGGTGGTTTGTTTATCTTCTCTCCTCATTAGAAACACTCCGCTTGACATTGCCCTGAAGTTGAACCGACACTCGTTAATAGACGCTTCATATTCCGAACCGCAAGTCAAGTTACTAAAAGAACAATGTACTCCGCATTGTAAGGTATTTGTTGTACACAGAAAAAGGACATTATTGTTCTCAAAGCAGGGTCACACTATGGCAGGAAGACGCTCCCGTTTGTCAAGTGCAAACGTTTCGAAAGTTATGTTTTTAAACTTCAAATTGAACTAGATTTTAAAGCTGGATTAGGTCAAATCTGTTACTGTACGACCAACCAGATGAAATAGACAGAGAAAACAAGTATGTCTACCTGCCTACAGAGCCGTATTACAACAATAAATACGAGCTTGACGTTGTAGAAGTGAGGGGTCTTATGATCGGTGCAAGAGGGACAATCCCTAAGAACGAGCTTCAACATCAGTACCAAGGAGCTCAAAGCACTCAGGGGTTCTCTTCTGATACTCAGTCAGACACCACTTATATTCGCCAGACAAAGATCATGGATTTATCATTTACAAAAAAATAAGTTTCCTTACATTTAATGAAGTTGTTATAGTATATTCTTTGTCTTTACGCAGCCACCAAATGGATTTTGAAAATACAATAAAAATAATACCGATATTCGACTCTTCGTAGATTAATTACTCATTTTATAATCATTTTAATTAGTTCACTTAGTTTGTTAACTATCTTACTATGCCTTCGTAACTACATAGTTAAATGTACGTAAAACCGAGCGAGTTGGCCGTGCGGTTAGCTGTGATCTTGCATTCGGGAGATAGTGGGTTCGAACCCCACTGTCGGCAGCTCTGAAAATGCTTTTCCGTGGTTTCCCATTTTCACACCAGGCAAACACTGAGGCTGTACCTTAATTAAGGTTATGGTTGCTTCCTTCCCACGCTTCCCTGTCCCATCTACGTATCTACCTATCTACCTACCTACGTCGGTGCGACAAAAAGTAAATTGTAAGAAGAACCCGTAAAATTCCTATTTCGGACTCTCCTTAGATTTTGTTACTCATTTTATAATTCTTAAAGTTAGTTTATTTACTTAGACTAGCATGCTTTTGTAACTGGATTAGATTAAGTTTGTTACTGTACATAGAATACGGTATTTTGTACTCTTCCGAAATGTAATTAATCATTTCATAATTATTCAAATGAGTTACTGTTATGGTGTGCTTTTTACTGTAAACCGGATCCCGTTTAGTATCATTGTAAGCGCTTTGTGAAGAATAATGGTTCATATTTCACCACGTCATCGCGAAACACTGCTTTTCTTGCAGTTCGAGACGGAAGAGCACCGTGTGTCGAGATCAGAGCCGAGAAGTGAAATATTCGAGACCTCTAGGTTACACTCGTCTCCATGGCAACGGACAAACCCTTCGTCCATGCTTTTTTTTTCACTTATCAGCTATGATGTCGCAAGCCCCTTCAGTATGGAGTAGAAACGTAACTGATTACTGGACGACAAGCGAATGACTCAAAGTTATTTAAGTAGTAACGTGTTGTGTTTGGTGTTAGCTATTGTTTTACCACATCAGATTTACCAAAATACGATTATGGATCCACCGGTACGCAAAAGGCAGTCTCGTTTAGTCACGTTTTTCTAAAATAAATCCTAAACGGAGGAAAGTTAACAGAATATTTCAACGGATTGTATACAACCTGAATCATCTGCTGAAGCTGAAACAGAACCGATTAAAAATCTGTGCTCACCAATTAAAGGTCATCAAAGCTTGGACTTACCATCTACACCCACTTCTAGTGCCAGTGAATTGTATGCAAATGCAAGGGACATAGCAAACTTTGTGGGAAAATCTGCTAAGGTAAGACATCACACACACAGTATTAGTGCCGTAAAGCTCCATACCCAGTGTACGAAAGTGAGGTTAGACATCCAACATGGCGTGACTCGGGCGACGTCACGAAACACTCGGGAGGCTTGCCAACTTACGCATTCTTAGTGACAAGACCAGAGCTTGACCTGGATTTGCAAAGATAGGTTAGAGCTGCTAAATTACACTTTTTTCTTGCAGTGCGGGCAGTATGCTCCGCGGCCAAACTTAAGATCCTTTCGAAGGGAGGACGGCCCCGAAGGAGGCCACTGTTCTCATGACAGAGCTTGGCCTGGATTTGCAAAGATAGGTTACAGCGATTTAGGAATTCTGGAAATGACGTCATGTCGGCTAATGAAGTCTTCCATTATATTATAAAAGTAAATGTGCTGTTTTGGGCGGCCTGGGTGGGTCCCTGGCATTGGTAATGAACACATCCCTCTTCTGCAAGCATATTAAGGTATAATTAATATATATCTCTTGGCAAAGTTGTGTTTGTTTGAAATTCATGGTTCTCTTACTTATAGCGAATATGGCAGCCCTGTACTTCCACACGATGCGAGCTCTGTCGGAGACATTAGAAAGCTTGTCCGGCGAATAGGAACTCATCGCGAACACTAGACGGACAATAGGAACACAGCACATGGTCACTATCAGCTCATTTACACAGTCTCAATTTTAATTCTTCTACATAAGCAATAATTTTTTGGGGGGGCGGGATGGTGAGTTTCTGGCAAGCATGAAGGAAGGATCTCTCTTTTCTGCTACTTAAGGTATCGTTGCACATCATTCTTATATGGTTTTTATCATCCCTTAATTCTGCACACCGGGTACGGAAGCGGCACCATTAGTACTATTATCTAAATAGTGCAGCAAGTCGAACTACAACCCTCAACTGTTAGTGGGTACATTTTTAAACGTTCGGAAGTGGTTGTTATTGTCAGTTGTTACAGTTTGATGATTAATTCCATAATTATAAGTATTTTACCATTATCGGTTAGTTACAAATAAAGTAGAAAAATTTACATTCACTTATGTAAATATTTCAGATGGACGTTGAAACTAGGCACAATGTTCTGACTGAATTTTGCGTGCCAGATTACAACTTCAAATTTCCAGGTAGTGGCAAGGGGAACTTAAAATTTCAACTCCATTGGTTAAATAGATGGAAGTGGCTTAACATAATATCAAATCGACGATAGTGCTTATTGTAGATATTGTGTGCTCTTTTCTTCTCATGGAGCTGGAGTAGGGCATCAGCCCTTGGGAAGGCTCGTTAAAGCTAAGTTCAATATGTGGAAGGATGCTGTTGAAGAGTTCAATAGGCATGAAAAAACCGAGTACCACAATAATTGTATAGTACGGGCGAGCCAATTCAAACGTCGCTGAAAATAAGCAAGACCCGATCGACATAGAAATCGACAAGAACGTGAAAAAGGAAATCGAAGACAACAGAAAGAAGATTATTCCTATTATTGAAACTATAATTTTGTGTGGCCGCCAAGGTTTACCCCTTAGAGGACATTTAGACGATGGACCCATTATATTGAATTTATGAAGAGCCTACTGAAAATGACGGAAACTTTAGGACTTTTCTTCGTTTTCGTGCAAGAAATGGGGATGAGGATTTAAAAACTCATTTGCTTACAAGTAGCCGCAATGCTATGTACATTAGCCCACAAACTCAAAACGAGATCATTCAAATATTCACTGGAGGACTTCCTCCAGTTTGTACCGATCACGGACGCCACTGGAAGAGGTATATTGCTGAAAACATCGTGCGCAGAGTGAACAGATCACAGTGCTTCACTATACTGGCCGATGAGACAAGTGACATTTCTGGAATGGAACAAATGTCATTTTGTGTTCGGTATGTCGACCCTGACTCTGAGACACTCAGGGAGGACTTCCTCCAGTTTGTACCGATCACGGACGCCACTGGAAGAGGTATATTGTTGAAAACATCGTGCGCAGAGTGAACAGATCACAGTGCTTCACTATACTGGCCGATGAGACAAGTGATATTTCTGGAATGGAACAAATGTCACTTTGTGTTCGGTATGTCGACCCTGACTCTGAGACACTCAGGGAGGACTTCCTCCAGTTTGTACCGATCACTGACGCCACTGGAAGATGTTTTGCTGCCAAAATATTTGATGTAATTAAGAAGATAGGAGTAAACTTAAATTATTTAGGAAGACAAGGATATGATGGAGCTAACGCTATGAGTTTGCAGTTTAATGGCGTCCAAGCAATAATACGGGAGACCTACCCAATGGCTTTGTACGTGCACCGCAGCTCACATGTTCTCAATCTTACTATAACCCATGCATGCTTAATCCAAGGAATCAGAAACTGTTTGGGTATTGTGGGGAATATTTGTTCATTTCTTAGGTTTCCTAAAAGGTTAAATGCATTTAAAGAATCGATAGATGCAACTGTTCCTGAAAGTGACAAAACGAGGCTTAAAGCATTGTGTCTAACAAGATGGGTGGAGCGCCATGACTCAATTGCAGCATTTTTAGAACTGTTTGATGCCGTCGTTGCAGTTCTTGAAAATATAATACAATGGAATAATAAAGAAGCCTCTACTAATGCTCAACAATTGTTGTGTGCTGTGCAGAACTCAGAATTTCTTGTATCCATACACATATAAAGTATTTAGTATAAGTGCTCCTCTTAGCAGTGAGGAGTTGGACATTGCAAAAGCTTTTTCATCTGCTAATGTTGTGGAGGACAGGATTATCAAGATCAGAGGAAACGCAGAAGAGGAGTTCATAAACATATTTATGCAAGCAAGCAAGAAAGTTTCTCAATTGGACACACAAATTACCATTCCTCGAATAGCAAAGCGCCAAAGGCAGAGGTGCAATGTAGAAACATTTGGTAGTCCAGAAGAATATTTTCGCATATCCATATTCATACCGTTTTTGGACAATTTCTTAGCAGAACTGGGAGAACGTTTCACACCTCATAAACTGACTTTGCAGTCTTTTATGTTCCTTCTATCTCCAAGTGACATGAAAACATGTACTAAGGAATATGAAGAGGCAATTGAAGTCTTAATACAAAAGTATTTTGTAGATCTCCAATGCGGTGAAGATAGTGCTATAGGAGAGATGAGTGTGTGGTACGGCTTGCTTTCATCTCTAGAGAAGAAACCCAAAAGTGCTTTAGAAGCCCTTCTTTTATGTGATCAAGATAAACTCCCTGCAATCTACTGCTTGTTGAGAGTGTTTGCCACCCTACCTGTCACCACTGCAGCCAGTGAGAGATCATTTTCAACATTAAGACGCCTGAAAACCTACCTCAGAAATATCACATGTGAAAGTCGACTCAACGGGTTGGCTCTCTTGAACATTTACAGAGACATAGTTGTAAAACCAACAGATGTGTTAAATTTATTTTCTAGGAAGCCTCAAAAATTGGATTTTAGATTGTAAACTGAACATACCGTTCGATATAAAACTGCTGACCCCGATCATATTGTTCTTATTCTGTATTTTAAAGTAAGAATTTGGTAGTGTATTGCAATCTGAATAACACATACAGTAATTCACTCTTGTATCAGTATCCTTATAACAGTCTTGCATGCGCGTACCTGACGCGCACAAGCACAAGCACATCATGTTATATCTTAATTTTGTAACTGCAAACCCCCCCCCCCCCACATTGGCCGATCCTGGCTACGCTACTGACCTCTACAGACTGTATGTCGGTCAAAAATGTACATAATATGTTCAAACTAACAATATTATTTCCACCTTGCATTCTTTTTTTCATTTTACACTTTTTCAACAGTCACTGTATCCTTATTTTTACTAATGCCCTCCTTCAGATCAGAGCATATGCAGTTCAAATTTTTCTTTGAAACACTTGGTATGTCTTGGGGGTTAGGTTCACACTTGCACTTAGAGTTCCTTATTACATTAATAGTTCTTTTAGACTCACTACACTGACTTATGTTAGAGGTGTACTGATTATCTCTACATTTAGCTTTGCAGATGAACTTCTTTATCATAGGCATTGTAAGATCTATATATATGTAACACAATTTAACACGTGCACACAAATGACAAACAAGCTGAGAACTGACTTGTATTCCCGCCCAAACTCTCTATTCAAAGAATAAACAAGCGAACCGCACATACAGTACTGCCAACAAATGTATTAAAATATTAACTTTATAAGAAATATGTTTATGTGACACTGCTTTACAGAGATATATGTCTTTTAGTTTCAGCATGTAGAAAAGGGGAGTGGCATCCATTGAGCATTATGGCACAAAGTAATTTATATTTCAAAAACTAACAGTCCGATCTTCATGAAAAAATAAGATTTACTCAGAAAAGTGTGCGTATTTAAGCTAAATAATAAAATATATATCCCAAATTTGATCCCTTTAGGCTACAATGTCCCATTAAAGTGTCCTTCGCTGATCTTCGGTTACGTGTTTATAAACGTTGCCTCAGTGACGTGATAGCCCGCCTCCTTTACCTTGTTGGTTTGGGCGCTACATTAGTATGGGTTATCCGAACGAGTGTTTTGTGACATTTGTTTTACAGAAATACTGCTTGCATTGGAACTGGAAACACCTTCAAACCGTTAATGGGGTTGTTATTGATTTTAGGTACCATTAACGAATTTTACGGTTTTCGGAGACGCCAAGGTTCCGGAATTTCATCTCACACGTGTCCTTTTACAAGAAAATAAATGTATCAACACGAGGCTGTCGTATTATAGCACTTTCAAACACCGTCGGACTGAGCCAGGATCATTTATTTATTTTTTTTTTTTTTTTGCTAGTTGCTTTACGTCGCACTGACACAGATAGGTCTTAGGGCGACGAAGAGCCAGGATCGAAGCTGCACCGAGCTCGATGGTTGCAGTCGCTTAAGTGCGGCCAGTATCCAGTATTCGGGAGATAGTGGGTTCGAATCCCACTGTCGGCAGCTCTGAAGATGGTTTTCCGTGCTTTGCCATTTTCACACCAGGCAAATGCTGGGGCTGTACCTTAATTAAAGCCACGGACACTTCCTACCCACTCCTAGCCCCTACCTGTCCGATCGTCGTCATAAGACCTATCTGTGTCGGTGCAACGTAAAGCAACTTGTAAAATAAAAGCTGCCAAATTTGTCTCAGAAGGCCAACGCTCTGCTGTATGAGCTACTTATCCCAGCTCTTCAAACAGTATTCACGTGTTCTCACAGGTAGTAAGGTATATGTTTCCACTTATAATGCATAAAAATATATTTGCTTTTTCTTAATACTAACGTACAATCTTCTGTTGGGTTGTAGTTCGGTACAATGCAGCAAAAGAGTTACCAGGCAACTGAACGCTAAGTCCTGTAACCTTGGACATTTCAAAGTTGAAATAAAGAATTTTTGGTTGGCATTTTAATTTAAAATACGCTCTTCAACGTCGGTGAATTAAATCATATTTAGTACGGGAATATCCTAATAACCAGTGTTAGTAGATATCAGCAAGTAATAGTAGACATATTGTTTGTATTCATCTACTTGTAACAGTTCTTCTGTTGTCACCTACTAGGTGAAAACAAGTTGGATTTTCTTGACTCATTTCTTGCTTAAAACAACTAGACCAATGTATATCATACTACCTTAACTGGAATGTATGTGGTGTTCCTGAAATTAGCACCTCGAATGTAATCTCCGGATGTATACTTCGAGCTTCACTTTTGACATATTCTCGCACCTTCAGCAGCTCTACGGTAAAGGGAAATAAGCTATAAGCTATATAATCTCCTATATGTGTTTTATTTTCTGCATCTCATTAACTATAATTAGTCCTCATCGACATACCCTAAAAACGATCCGTTCTTCATGACTGTTTGCACTTCTGCTCGTTAGGTCATGGTCCAAGTTGAAATATTATTTCGGACAGTTTTAGGTCTCTGAGGATGAACACTGTTACTCCTGTCATTGGTGGAAGCACTTCATCTACAGGAGTGAGTTACTTTAGGAACCAGGCATACGTAAATACTGTGCAGAGACGATCTATCAGTAACGATCATACTGCTGATGAAAATGCCTGATGATACCAGTACATTCTGTGCTTATGACTAAAAGCTAGATAGCTTTCTCATACGTTTACTCGATGTTCTCCATTCAACAACCCTGGTCGTGATTTATTTAAAGACTCAAAGGATAGAAATTTAGAATAAACCCTTCTCTTCAACATGTTTGGTTCTATATTAAATTTATTTCAAAAGTAGAGCTTTCCCGGATCCTTCTCTGAATTGTAAATGTACTGGTCTTCGTTTCAGAAGGCCCAGATTTGATTTTTGGCCGAGCCGGAAAAATTTTAACTGCGTGTTTTTTACTCCTCTGGAAGGGTCCCGGGTTCGATTCCCGGCCGGGTCGGGGATTTAAACCTTAATTGGTTAATTCCAAGGGCCCGGGGCTGGGTGCTTGTACTGTTCCCAACATCCCTGCAACTCACACTCCACACATAAGACTATCCTCCACCACAATAACACGCAGTTACTTACACATGGCAGATGCCGCCCACCCTCATCGGAGGGTGTGCCTTACACGGGCTGCAATCGGCTAGAAATAGCCACACGAACTTATTATTATTACTCCTCTGGATGGCGGACTCGATGTTTTAATTCGTCTTGATACACTTATCTTCATCTTCCTGCAAGATATTTCACTACCTACAACCACAGGAAAACGTAATGGTGAATATACTTCCCTGTACGTACCGTTGGCATCAGGAAGGGTCGTTCGTAAGTGTACGTCAAATCCATGTCAATGCCTGGAATGTGCGTCTTTTTTCTGTCACAGTTATCTCAAAGTAGCCATTGAGGAATCCTCCTTCCCGCAGAATAGCGGCTTTTCTGTTCATTAACCCCAAGAGGATTCTCTTCTGCAACACTGGATGGATTCCCTTTCCACCATATAAACCATTAATTACTCTTCACCACAAGTCAAGCAAGGGAAGACAGGTACGCCATGTAAGAATTGTATAATGCATTCTATGATTTCAAAATTGTGTCTACCTTTGAAAGAAATCAGCGTAACGAAATTATATTTCATGACTGATAAATAACCATTCCAATATAAATTATGGCTGTGCTGCTCTTCGAGTATAGTTTCTCTGCGATGAACTGTTTCTTTGAGGACAGGTGTTTGAAATCTGAAATCAAATACTCTTGAAGTTTTTCCAATTTAATGCACTGGACATAATGTAAGAGGATTTCAGGGAAACCTAGTAGTGCTTCGGCTAGATGAGCATGAAAAATCAGCAGTTGCTGCACATCTTCGTGATACAGGGCATGAAGTATCAAATATACAAAATTATCTCACCATTTTGTAGCAATGAATTTTTAATCTGTTTATGTTCTGAAAGGAATATTTTGTTGGAAGGTTAATAATTATTTTACTGGCGGGTGTTGAACTATGCAAACATTTTGCATACGACAATACAGAAAAATATTCTATAGAATATTCTATAGAACAACAACTTTCTGTTCAATAGTATTCTAACGTTCTGTGAAAATTATAACAAGCAGTGTGGTGATCAACAGCGCGAATCAAGCGAGGCAGCATGGAGCCGACTGTGAGTGGTGGTCTAATCAGCGGAACGGCCGTCAAACGATCGAGTATTGCTTCGCTTATTCTACCTACATTTGTGGCAAAAGTAGGTGTCACCTTAAACAAAGTAACAAATTAATTTGGATATTTATCTAAAACTTCCCCTCATACATCACTTCTTTGGCCAAAAGAACTAACATTTTGGCAGCCGACCAATTTTTTTCATGACACGATTTAAGACTCGCAAAACAAATTCCATAT
This sequence comes from Anabrus simplex, assembly GCF_040414725.1. Taxonomy (NCBI): domain Eukaryota; kingdom Metazoa; phylum Arthropoda; class Insecta; order Orthoptera; family Tettigoniidae; genus Anabrus; species Anabrus simplex. Next base: position 791,187,402 of record NC_090266.1, on the reverse strand, counting down.
AAATTTATTATGTAAAATATAAGGAAGCCGTTAGTAATATCTATAGCGGCCGATGACCTTAGATGTTTGGCCCCTTTAAACAACGAGCACCATCATCATCATCATCATCAGTAGTATCTACAAATATACTGTCAATATTGAAAGTTAACGTTTTATAATCACGCCAAGTTTGGAAATTTTATCTTCGTCCTAAGTATGTTAAAGCACATAATATTTGATAAGCGCACTATAAAAATGTCTACAGTTCTCAGCCTTGCTTATCAGTTCTAACCTACCGTAAGATGGCGACGATGTTTTCACGTCCCGTAATGCTTGTTAAATGGATGTGTCCTTTCTGTTGGTCTTATTAGTTCGCTGGCTAAAACCGTATCATTTTAGAGTTTCCTAATTCTGATCAAAGTAAAAATAAGGATATTAGAAACTCGATCCATTATTATATTCCGAAGATGACCAGTATTTACGTTTACTCCTACTATTTTAATGTATATCACAAGGTGTACTACACTAAACTAAGAACCAAATCACTGAATTCTTCAGTTCATGTGGCTTGGTTGCATGTTGCAGAATCTAGGTTTGTCACACCGGGGTTTGGATCGTTGTAACAAAATTTATATTACAATTGTATGTGGAAGTTAATTGATTTGGAAGTTATATATGATGGGACAACATACTGTACAGCACATCATACAAGGAATTTACACAAATTTAAGATCGTAGAAGAGGTAAATGTGAAAATGAAGGTTCTTGAGGGTCACTTCCTTGTTGAATAACACCATCCAGTTATACGTTTGAAAAGCATACGCCCTGTTCCTCCCTATATCGACCCCAGTTCATTACAATTACGTACGCTAGATAAGACATCACAGTAATACCTAGCTTCAGACAGCATTTATATATACAGTAATTGCTACTGCTTAGAAGTCACCGTCGCCGAATTAATGAGTGAGCTTTCGCTCTACGCTGGGGAATACGTACTGTCGCAATACAACGCTATATCACAAGACTCACGTAGAATCCCACATATTCTGTACGACTTGTTTTGCACGTAGTATTAACCAAAATGAAGTATTGAAATATTTATTTACAAAATTACCACATTGGAATTAAATGAACTATTTATAACCCATCACAGGTTGTGGGACAAATTACATATCGTCGTTGCACCTAGAAAAACCCCTATGTGATAGTATTTCAGCTTGGAAATCTGACCAGAAACGTTTTGTTATTTAATGTTCAGTATTGCATGAACTATACCGATTAATTTTCGGTCTACGAAGGGCGTACTATATCGTTTTACACTTTATTTTGTTCTACCCAAATGAAGTGCATTACACATCAGTTGTTATGTCGACCTCCTCAACATAATCTCCTTGTAACTGTATGCACTTTTGCCATCGATGTGCCAGTCTCTCCAGACCTTGCTGAAACAATTCTTTCGGAGTGCCGCGGACCCACGTTTTGACAGCTGTGTCCAGTTATGCAAAATCCGCGAAACGGCGACCACTCAGAGGTTTCTTCATGTTCCCGAACAGGTGATAATCGTATTTCTTCGGCGGTGGACTGCACCTATGCTTCCATTGCATCGATGGTTGTTTCATTTGTGGCTGATGGTAATGTAGCCATGTCTCATCACCAGTCACAAGCCTAGCCATGAAGTCGGATGGGTCGTGATCGTGGCGTTGCTAAAGTGTTCTGCATGCGTCAACACGCCTCTGCTTTTCGTCTGCAGACAAGAGTCTAAGCACCCACGTGGATGACACCTTCCCCAACTGTAAGTGGCCGTGCACGATCCGCTAGAGAGTGTTTCGGCTAATTCCCGTGGCTGCTTCCATTTCCTTAAAGGTGATGCATTTCTTTCTTTGGATGGCCTGTTTGACCCGGGAAATATAGGTTGGTGTTGACACTGTCACATTCCTTAGAGAACTGGTTCCCTTGTCCACCGATATGGCCCTGTTTTCCAACCTTCCACCCAGGTGTAAACTGTTTTCGGTGACGGCGCATGTTCTCCAAAGACTGTCACCAAGCGCCGATGAATTTCTGCAGTGTTCGCGTCTTCTTTCCATAGGAACCAAGTCTTATATCTCTGTCCCTGACGGTTGCTTTCCATGTAGTCTGCTCCTACTCTGACAGTGTTGTTATGAAATGGCTATGACGAGTGCATTCGTAGGCCCCTATGCGTGTGCTGCAACCAAATGGTGGAACAAGACACTAGTTACACATCAGTACCTTCAAATGTGAAATGTGAATCACACCCAGACGTAGAAATAAAAGAAAGTGTAAAACAATATAGTACGCCCCTCGAAATAGGTATATGCCCTGCGGGTCAGTATTCCTCTCGTCAACAGTGTCACATAACGGTATTTCGAGGAGCAACGACGATAAACAGTACAGGGAGAAAAGTAAAAATAACCGTACGGAAGATAGAGAAATGTCCACAGTTCGTAAAATAGTATTTTTTTGAATTTAGTGAGTGGTTTGTCCGAGGGAGAAACTTGCATTGTGTGAGGTTTATGACGTAGGAAGCAGCTTCCTTTGCCCCTCAGCTCATACCACCCGCCGTACCATGCTTCAGGCAGTATTCATGCGTAGTGTAAGAAGCAATTCTAAGTACATCACAGCACAGCAGCTGTACAAATCACACCACTCATGCTTCAAGACGTATGCACGCGTACTGTATAAGGAACTAAGATGAAGGTACTCTGGATCTGGGGATACAACTGGGGAGGATGACCAGTACCTCGCCCAGGCGGCTTCACCTGCTATGCTGAACAGAGGCCTTGTGGGGGGGTGGGAAGTTTGGAATGGATAGACAAGGAAGAGGGAAGGAAACGGCCGTGGCCTTAGGTTAGGTACCATCCTGGCATTTGTCTGGAGGTGAAGTGGGAAACCACACAAAACCACTTCGAGGATGGCTGAGGAAGGAATCGAATGTAGCGAATGTAGTAGGAATGTAAAAGAGAGGGCGTATACGTCTCTGGTAAGACCCCGTTAGAGTATGGTTCCCGTGTATTGGACCCACACCAGGGATTACACGATAGGGGAACTGGAAAAGATCCAAAGGGAAGCAGAACGATTTATTATGGTTAATTTCCGACAAGGGAGTAGTGTTACGAAAATGTTGCATAATTTGGGCTAGGAAGACTTGGTAGGTAGGAGACGCAATGTTCCATTAAGGCACGGTTGTATAAAACATTTGATCTCCGTCTAACGAGGATAAATGGCCGCCGGTCAAGTTGAACTTCGATTTTCCATTGTATAAACGCTAATCTAAGATCATCTCTTCTTGATCTAAGTTCAGATTTGACTGCCAAATATTCGTTTGTTGATCTCCTTGAACCTAGATCATCATCATACATATCAAACATTGAACTGGACCTGAAGCCTTGAAGAAGTGTTTCCTTGTATCGAGGTGAGTTATAAATATGTCGAATGCTAGTAGTTAAAACAGTATTGCTAGAGATCGCTGGATATTATTTTCACAAGTGAGGTTATGTGAATACCATATAAACAATAGCTTACTGCTATACAAACACGTTGCTAACACTTAGTTTTATAATACTACGCCATTAATTGTTGTAATTATTTTTTAAGTTTGCAAAATAAAACATGTTTACTTTACAATACTATCGAGAGTCACGCGGCAAAACAACTTCGTATTTCATTTGTCAACAGTCATGGACAGCTCAGTTCATCATGTAAGTATTATCGAAGGGGAAAGAAAATTCGTATTTCATTTGTTGACAGTCACGGCCAGGTCAATCCCACCGTTTAAGTATTATCCAACGGGCAAGGCCATTTCGCATTTCATTTGTTTTGCGGTGTTGCAACGTCCACTTTTCTGATCTTCGATTACAATTGAACTACACATGCGAAAACCGAGTTCAGTTTTGTACAACGCGACGAAGTCGTAATCTCAGTTCATTTTCAGAACTACGTTCTAAGTTGATCTGCGGTCAGATGCCTAAGTGGCACGTTCCGGGCTGTCAATGGAGAGATGGCGTGGAATGACATCAGTAGACGAATAGGCATCAACGGTGCTTTGAAAGGTAGGAAAGATCATAACATGAAGATAAAGATGGAATTAAAAAGGACAACATGGGACAAATATTTAGTTTTAGGACGAGGTGTAAGGTGCTGGACTATATTTTCTACGGGAGAGTTCGATAAATTTCCACATTCATTGAAATAGTTAAAGTAAATTCTAGGTAAATTATTGATAGGGAACCCTTCACTTGGGCGACAGACCTACTTGTAGATCATTGATTGATTGATTGATTGATTGATTGATCGATTGATTGATTGATTGATTGATTGATTGATTGATTGATTGATTGATTGATTGATTGATTGATTGATTGTTAGACCATCCGTCATCTATGTTTCTTAAATAAAAGAGACTGATTGCCGTAGACAATTCTTTGAAAATATTTTGAATCGGTATTAAGTTTCCCGGAAGTTATTCCACCGAGCGCGTTGGTCGTGCAGTTGGGGGCGCGCAGCTATGAGCTTGCATTCGTGAGATGGTGGGTTTGAGTCCTACTGTCAGCAGCCCTGAAGATGGTTGTCCGTGTTTTCCCATTTTCACACCAGGCTAATGCTGATTCTGTACCTTAATTGAGGCCACGGTTGTTTCCTTCCAAATACTAGCCCATTTCTGTCCTATCGTCGCAATAAGACCTATCTGTGTCGGTGCGACGTAAAACAAACTGTAAATAATAATAATAATAATAATAATAAGAAGAAGAAGAAGAAGAAGAAGTTATTCCCATTTTACACTCCGTCCTGCCTATCTACATAATTCAATATTATAACATTTTATGGTGAGATTTGCGCAATACGTACAGAATGAAAGGTTTTATCACCTGGTTATCCTCTACATCGAGCTGTATCCTTGCCACAACACAAGGCTAACTGCTATGTACCTCTTCTTCCTTAAATTATGAATATGTTTTTGTACTGAATTTCTAGAACGAACATTTTTAACTGGTCTTTGATCACTATGTTCCAAGCCCTTGTAAGGGTAAGCAAAGTCAACAAAAGTAACAATATAATTAAAATTCACTTTATTACATGTATCAACCCATGTATCCTTAATGACTTCATCTGTGCTAGAATAAGATTACCTATAACAAAATTCAAAATAACACGGATATGAATCATATATTCATAACTCAACGTGGTTATGATGATGATTTTTACTTTCATTTATACCCCGTCTTACCTAAGGAATGTGCAATGCCATCGACAGATCAAATCGAGACTGATTATTCAGTGTCTGTATATCATGATAATTAGTTTAAAATAATATATTTGGAAGAAGTAAGTTCGTATGTCTCGTGATTAAGTTATTTTATTCACTTTACGTAGATAAGGTTCCGTTGATTGTTTCTTGTCGTTCGTCTCCCCGAAATTGGTATGAATATTATGGTTCAACAAGCCAGATAATTGATATTGAATTGTAAATTTCTGCATTCTCATGATTAAGGAACAACGAATGAATGATTTTATATCCCTGTATTATAGTTTAATAATAATAATAATAATAATAATAATAATAATAATAATAATAATAATAATAATAATAATAATAATAATATTATACCAATTAAAATACTTTTAAATATCCGTGTGCCTATTGTTTCGAGGGTGCTGTCCTTCACTGGCTCACCATCAGTGGTGGTAAATAGCATCTGCCGTGTAAGATAAGGCGTACAAGGCGTAGTTGTGGAGGAACGTACGCGTATTATAATGGTGTGGGAGTTTCAGAGAAGATTATAGGCTCTACAGACACCCTCCTCGAGTTATTAGAATTAATAATGCTCGATTAAAATCCAACAGCTTGTTCAGGAACCGAATCCTCGCTCCCTAGAACCAAAGGCTAACGCACTACCATAAAGCTAAGGAGGTGGGCAATAATAATAATAATAATAATAATAATAATAATAATAATAATAATAATAATAATAATAATAATAATAATAACATTAAGAAAGGAAGATGTTAGCAGCATACAAGGAAGTGATCATGACATTTTTTTACTTTGAAAATGCATACGACGCACAGACCGGAACATTTTAATAGAAGTGCTTAAGGAATTTGAAGTAGATGATAATAGTACAACAATTAAAGTTTTGAAGGAACTATCAGGATGAGGATCCTTTGATATCAAAGCAGGTTTAAGGCTATTGTTCAATTGTGTTTTAGAGAAAATTACCGGGGAATCGCGAAAAAAAGTATAGAGTTCAACTTTTCAAATGGATTTTCTTTTTTCAATCTACTTTACGTCGTACTGACACAGATCGGTCTTATGGCGCCGATGGGGTAAGAAAGTGATCGTACTCTTAATTGTGGTACAGCCCCAGTATTTGCCTGGTGTGAAAACGGGAAACCACGGACAATCATCTTCTGGGCTGCCTACAGTGGTGTTCGAACCCACTATCTTCAGAATGCAAGCTGATAGCTACGTGAGCCAATCCCAGCAGCCTCTTGCTTGGTCAAATGGTATTAGATTAGGTCACAAAAGTACAGGGCTTCAATTTGAATGTCTCGCTTTTGCTGATGATGTAGAGTGTTTTGCAGACAAGTTAAAAATTGCAAACTGGCAGATTGAAGTCCTTAAGGAAACACCTGAAAAAACAGAATTGCAAATAACTTTTGAAAAGGCGGAGTATGGCAACAATAAAAGAGCTAAGAAATTCAAATACCTAGGTGAGATTCTGACTACAGGCATCAGTCAAAATGCAGCAATTGAAGAGCTGACGAGAAAGATGGAGGTGGCACTCAGACTACGTCAGAACATCCACAAATCGAAATCACTTTCCTATTATACATGTAGCTGAGACAATAGCCAGTACAGGATGATCAGACTTGAAATAGAAAGAAAGGAAGTTCCCTAGAAAGATTCTTGGACCCAGGAAACTAAGGGATGGATTTACTTTTCGCGTAAGACCAAGTCAAGTACTATAGCAAGAAAATTGAAAATACCACTACAACAATGAAGGAAATGAGATTGGCTCTCTATGGATATTAAAAGGAAGGATCCAGAAAGGCTCGCTAACAGAATTCGCACTTTCCAGGGGATCAGAAAGACGCAAGTCCTGTGTGTGATTAAAGTCCATCGGGATCTAGAAAAGTGTGGAATCAGGGCAAAAGACATACGAAAGAGAGAAGAATTCGGAAGAAAGTTTGCGGAGTCGAAGGATCTGTCCGATGAGATGACAAGAAAGAAAAAGTATTCTAGGCGGAAGAACGAGCATGAGTAAGCCATCGGATGAAGTACAGGCGAAAGAGGAGACGGAGAACTTGAGAAAACTATGGAAGTTGCGTAATTGCAACCAATAGGTGGTTGAAACAAAACTAAATAATAATAATAATAATAATAATAATAATAATATATTTAATAATAAGATATGATTGTCTTATGGGTCCAAGAATCTTTCTAGGGAACTTCCTTTCTTTATCTGCAAGTCTGAGAGTCCTTTACTGGCTATTTTATCAGCTTCATGTAAGCATTCAGTTTTGACTACAGTAGGCCTACTTCAATGCCTGAATTTGGCCTGATAGGAGAGTGATTTCGAAATAATATATATTTACTATTATCATTACTCGTATTATTGTTATTAATACCACCAGTATTTATGCGCTGGAAAATCTTTCTTTGAAAATAGAGTCAATGCTGATGAATTAAATATCAATAATACAGATGTCCACAATTTTGTGCCTAGTTTATTAAATATCAAATTTTCAGATGATTAAAGTGTCAGTCTCCAAAATCCTAAGAGCAACTGAAAAAAAAAATACGAGCTGGTAGCCTGGCGCTCAATCGCTCGTCCGACATAAACCACACTCGTTCTATTGATCTGTGCTAGGAGCAGTAAGGCGGGACGGTGGAAATGGGAGCTCAACCGAATGTTTGTCGATGCCATTCTACATCAGTTCTTTCCTCCAACACGTATCACTTCCTTAGAGGTAAACATCTCCCTTTAGTTGATTCGTGGCAAGTGAGATTTTACACAAGCACTTAGAAACCAACCACGTAACGTAACCTATGTCCATTTGAAAATATATTACTGCGAAGTTTCCTGGCAGTTGAGAAATTTTTCTTGTATCTAAGCCCTTCTGCATTTTCAAATGATCCAGTCAGGTTGTTAATTGAGTATTAACTTTCAAAGCAGGAGAGTGGCGATGTCCGAAGATGCCTTAGATTTTACAGAAAGATATAAAATACTGGGATAGTCAAAAAATAAAATTCACTCTCCTATCGCAAAATGTCATTAAAATTAGTGGTGGCCGCTTCTTGTGTGTTAATGTGCTGTAGCACACAGGTAATTCTATCTTACACATGCAAATCTTATTATCTTCATTCCATGCGCCGTTCTATAAAAAGAACTGATGGAAATCTCTGAACTACTGATGGTTTGGCTTTGGTTCAGACGAAAGCGTCACCGCAAGCTGAAATTTTAGACAGAAGTTATGGCGTCACGCAGGAGTCCTCCACTACGTATAAAAAGGTTATGTGCGCATGCGTGGCCTTAAATCACAGGTGGTGCTGTCATAATCGCAGCACCTGTCTACCAGACTAGTAAAACACAGTTGAATTTTAGCACGAGCCGCCACTGATATCAACATCGGTAAAGCATCATTTTATCCCCGTTTTTTCCGGGCGGGTGGGGGACGGGTGGTGATATTGATGTTGCTTCATAAAAGGAACTCGAAATATCTGGGGTGACAGTCCTGGAATGATGAAATTATCAGTTAAATGCACTGCCTTTATTTCATGTTTGCCATTCAACGCACTCTCGTGCCCTCTTGCACTGTAGAATTATAGGGTGGGAAATTCATGGCCTCCATTATGGATGCATCTGAGAAAGAGACATTCAACAATCACTAACTTCCAGTCTAGTGCAACCTTCATTATCACCACGTGGGTCATCGAAGATTCCAGAATGTGAGAAATTTTGCGTATTATAAGCTGTTAAGTAGAGCCCATTACGTTCAGATACTGCACTATTATAACATATTTCCAGGAAGATGTGTAAATTTAAAGAAGAAAGTATTTAATTACACATATCAAAACATGTTTTGTATCACACCTTGTGAGTCATTTAACTGTGTTGCTCTCTTGTCCTGTCCATTGCAGACCGTAAAGATGGCCCTTAAGATGTTTGTGAACGTACTAGCAAATGCATGTTCCAACTCTCACAGGTACATCGCCACGCGCAATTGGGAGGCAGTATTGCAGCTGAAGTTTTAGCGCTAGTGTGGAAGCGTTAGAGGTATGTTCTAAGCAGTGCAGTGAGCATCTAGGATAGCACGACATGCAATATCGACATGTGAACGTCTGCGCATAATCACATTATTCCAAGTAGGATGGTCATCAAGGGCATCTGTCCGACGTATAGGACGTAAACTAAGTGACGTGGTTCGAACATGGAAGTGGTACAGCGAGGCAGGAACTGCTGATGACATATCTCACACAGGTCGTATACGGGCTACGATTGCAGTCGATGACAAGTCATCGCGTTTCAAGTCAAACTGCGATGAACAGGTTGCACGACGCACAACTTCACTCCCGACGCCTATGGCGAGGCCCGACTTTAAAACCTAGATATAATGCGCCACAATACAAACAATTCGTCCCATCGGCTCTGCCCAGCTGAGATCCTCTGTAACTTAACAACTGCTCAGCCAACCAACAATCACGACTCCATCCCCACCACCTAGACCTCTACTGTTTAGCTGCGGGTGCGGGGAGTCACCATGACATAACAGTGGAAACAATAGTCGCCGATCTCAACGGAGAAAGCATCCCAGTGCGGAAAGCCTTCCACAGTAAAAATTCATCGGAACCCACTTACAAGACTCGGATTCTTCTTCCAACCACCGAAGATACACGCCATCTGCTCTCCCAGTAGGTGTGCATCTTCAGGCAACATTATACGGTAGAACCTTCCAAAGCATACCCACCACAAGGGCTTCGCTCTGAGTGGTGTCTGCAATGTAATAATCACAACAACACCCAATGCCGAGGTGTTTACCCAAATTGCGGCCATTGCAATCAGCCGCATCCCACACCGCTCTGTCCTAGAACAAACTCCCCACCACAATACCACAGTTGTGGCATGGCACATGCCACCTACTACCGGTTATGTACAGTCCGCCCCACCCCATCGGAAAACGAACTGGAACTAGTCCCTCTACTCCGTCCCAACTGACTTGATCTATCCCCTCTACCTGTAGGACATCATCAATTCTTTCACCCTAATACTTCTGAATCTTTTTCCATATCATAGTCCCCTTGTCCTAACTCACCTTCAATCCGCAACCGACCACGCTTTAGATGTTCATTTACAGACCACCCATGCAGGACTACACACTTATTTCTAATTCCACCTATTCGAAACCTTAGTCTTGATAGTTTCATACTAGATCCCCATTTTCCTACTCTCACAGATTCTTCATTCCTAAAAAGATTTCGGCTAAGTCACAAGCAAAAGAAGAAACTTCATAACTAGTTAACTCTTCTAATCACCTACTCTTCCATTCCGTCATTCATGTTCATCCAATCCATCGCTCATTATACTACTTATTCACACAACTCAATATTCACCCATTTATTGTCCGACTCGTTGGCTGAATGGTCAGCGAACTGGCCTTCAGTTCAGAGGGTCCCGGGTTCGATTCCCGGCCGGGACAGGGATTTTAACCTTCATTGGTTAATTACAGTGGCTGGGGGGCTGGGTGTTTGTGCTGTCCCCAACATCCCTGCAACTCACACACCACACATAACACTATCCTACACCGCAATAACACGCAGTTACCTACACATGGCAGATGCCGCCCACCCTCATCGGAGGGTCTGCCTTACAAGGGCTGCACTCGGCTAGAAATAGCCACACGAAATTATTATATACCCATTTATTTTTCATTCTCTTCACAAAAAGTAAGAAAGTAGCCACTAGTACATTTGTAAAACAGTTCAACAAACAAATCCGCCAGACATCTTAACTCTGCAGCACATATTCAATTCATTAACCAAGAGGTCAGCAACCACTTCCTTCCATCACGCCGTCACAACGACCCGAACCACACTCCTTATTTCTACACATCATGTAATCTGTCCACATCTCTTGGCCAGAGAGAGAGCGTAATCTTTCAGGGAGGGGAATGAAACCTTGTCAGTATCAGGTTCCGTTATAGTTAATTACGCTCCTCAGAGATCTGGTGGTTTGAAACCACTTAACAATTATATCTACAATATTAATGCGTGTGTTAGTCCGGCCCCGCAGTGTAGGGGGCAACGCGTCCGCCTGTCACCCGGCGACCCCGGGTTTGATCCCGGCCGGGTAAGGGATTTTTAATTGTAATGATTATTATCCCTGGACTGGCGACTGGGTGTTTGTGACGTCCTTAATCTTCCTTTCCTCACACACAATATTCCACACTACCGCCATTCCAATTACACACAGGTTCATACAATACTGTATGGTGCCAGTAGCGGCAAAAGATCCATATGGGGCAACGCCCCGAACAAATAGCATTTAAAGAAAAAATGTGTGTGTTATATTTGCATTAATAATAATAATAATTTCGTGTGGCTATTACTAGCCGATTGCAGCCCTTGTAAGGCAGACCCTCTGATGAGGGTGGGCGGCATCTGCCATGTATAGGTAACTGCGTGTTATTGTGGTGGAGGATAGTGTTAAGTGTGGTGTGTGAGTTGCAGGGATGTTGGGGACATCACAAACACCCAGCCCCCGGGCCATTGGAATTAACCAATTAAGGTTAAAATCCCCGACCCGGCCGGGGATCGAACCCGGGACCCTCTGAACCGAAGGCCAGTATGCTGACCATTCAGCCAACGAGTCGGACTATATTTTCATTAAAGAGTACTGTACATAACCGAAGGATAATGGAAAGCAGAATATATATAATTTCTACCTGAGGTTAATCAATCTTGTTTTTCCTTGTCTCTAGTTATGTCTAATGATCTGGGTAACACTTGTTATTCGTTTGATGTGTACCTCGCAGTGTTAATTTTCAATGACTGCATAAACACTGTAAGCTCTCTGGGTCAAATGGGAAAAGCGGAGCGGGATCAACCGCATTATTTTCGACACCTAATAGGAAATACAGTAACTGTACTCTTCAGGTGAAACTATTGTCCATGTGCCGTTGTAACTTCCCTGTAAGTGATATTTCTGCACGTGACACCGATTTTCTACTATACTCGCTAACAGCTCATCATTCCAATAAATAAAATAGCTTCACTTCTTTCAAAAAGAGACAATTCAGTTGACCACTCTAAATATTTAATATTCTCACAAAATATTTACCGCCGTGTTTTTCGTGAAATCTGGACATGTGAAATGTTTGCTTGTATTCAAAAACTGATCTCTGCAGGATTCCCAGTCTTCTTAACATTCACTCCAAAATTGATTGCGGGTAGCTAATCTCTCACAAATCTGATTGACTGAGGTAAAGTTTAGAACCAGCCACTGCTTCATACTTCTGAACTTCGCTGAGTTTCATTATCGCACTCATAAATAAACTGGTGATGATGATGATGATGCTTGTTGTTTTGAGGGGCCTAACATCGAAGGCCATCGGCCCCAAATAAACTGGAGCAATCACTCTAACCTTCCTGTGGCAAGTTGGGTATGCAGGTTGCGGGGATTAATAAGCCAGAGTTCTGATAACTTGAGGCAGGTAATGTATTTTCCTTAACTCACAGGCGCGTGAATTCACAGTTAATGTGGACTAGAATTTGAAGGAAAGTAGCCGTAAACTTTTCGATAATCACCACGTTAATATTTGACTCATGTCCGGCTCCATTTCTAAATGGTTAGCATGCTGGTCTTTGGTCACAGGGGTCCCGGGTTCGATTTCCGGCAGGGTCGGGAATTTTAACTATCATTGATTAATTTCGCCGGCACGTGGACTGAGTTTATATGGTGTCTTCATCATCATTTCATCCTCATAACCAGGCGCAGGGCGCATACGGGCGTCAAATTAAAAGTCTTGCACCTGGCGAGCCGAACATGTCCTCGGATACTCCCGGCACTAAAAGCCATACGCAATTTCATTTTTCTTTTGCGTCATGATAAAGTTGCTATTTGCTGACAGTCATATCAATAATCCCTGGACAGTAGTATCATAGTGGGTATCCTACAATCATTCTGAAGAGGTATAATTAGCATTAAAAAGACTACTCTCATTCACTCAGCGAATCTAACAGCCCTTTTCATACCTTAACTTTTATAACATATTGTACATGCCACTCTCGTTGCCGTATTTTCTTTCTGCAGTTTCAGACTGCAGTGTGACGCAAATATTCCTCCATGTCATCCAGCAATATTTTACGTGGTCTGTTTCTCCACCCTTCGATTCTCTCCGTATGTAATAAATCAGCGGGATTGTCATCTTTCTTATGCCTTGTATATTGGAAATTCGCCGCAGTACGCAGTATTTTTGTTATTTGTCATGACAAGTTCTGATTCTCATTGTAAGTCTGGAGTTCCATGTCCTACACTCTTCCGCATCACTTGAAACTCCTATTGTATTAAGCGATATTCTCCTGTTCTATACTTCAATTCTGCTTTGACAACTTTGAATGAACTTCATGTTTGCGGGACATGCATGACCATTGACTGAATTATTATAAAATTAACGTTCTGTTTCAATATCTTTATTGACGGACTAATTATATAAATTTACGTCTAACCGATACAGATAGGTTTTATGCCGACGATGGGGTAGGAAATGGCTAGGCGTGGAAAGAAGCGACTGTGGTATTAATTAAGGTACAGCCCCAGCATTTGCCTGGTGTTAAAATGGGAAACCACGGAAAACAATCTTCAGGGCTGTCGACATTGGGGTTCGAGCCCACTATGTTCCAAATGCAAGCTCAATGCTGTTCTACCCTAACCGCACGGCCACCTTGCTCGGTGCTTATGTAGATATAGAAGTATCCACAGGCACGGAAATTCCTTCAAAAAATACTGATTACTTCCAGAAACCAACGATTCAACGAATTTAAGTCCCAAAGTTATCATATATTCGAAAGTTACAACTCTGTGTTAGCGACTAATATGTCAATATTTCGAAACTTATACCCAATAGCAACAAACGTAGTGACGTTCGGGAAGAAATGGTTCTGAAACATATTTAGGTGCTTCCTGGAGCCGTTGTAGTTACTCCAAATCGTCTGCTAAATGTAATATTGAGTACCGTTGGCTGTCTAATAGACACATACTGATTTGTCATTACCTGGCCAAATTACACATCAGTTTTGACTTTCCTCTCTCCTCCTCCTGTTGTACCGCTAATGTCAGTTCCATAGTCAAAGTTCTCAGTAGCAAAATCTATAAGTATACATATCCTCATCGAAATTTCCAGGTAATATAACGGACCTGTACCACATGATTGCATTGTAAATTGGAGATCGGTGGATTTTATATTTGTAAATAATGCAGAAATGTTATGAACACCTACTCCTGTTTATCATCATAAGCAAAATAACAAACTAACAAAAAATTTCAAGATTTGACAAACTTGGAACTTTTCCCATATCAGAAAGGAATGTACACATATGAATCAGGATCGTATCCGCAATCGTCAAGCCACTCGGACGCCAGCACTGGCATAGACTGTTTTAAATTCCTATTTATTTTCTTCTTACGCTGCTGCAGCTACGAGAGTTATTCCCGTTCGACGACACACAGTGCGTGTACAGCTATTGTCTAGTGTATCAAGAGCTAGTGAATCGAGATGAAATATGAGCCGATTGTTATTGACCTGGATCACGGTAATGGGACCAGTGATGTATTGATGTCATAAATCGCCGGTTTGACCTGCGTCAATGACGCAATGTTGCTGACCTAGTAGAAGGCGCTTCTTATCAGCCAGCAGCAGAAGTGACGCTCCCTGACTTGGGGCAGTTTCATTCAGAGTGAATCATCCACAAAGCACGCCCTTGCATCCAACCCCAGTTATACTTACTCATCGTCACAGTGCATGAAATCTTGTTGCTTTTTTGTAGTTAGTTTTGTTTGTTCCAATTGTTGCCTGCATGTTGCTCTCTGTTCTTTCTTTCCCACTCTTTCCCTCTGTCCGTTGTTACTTATACCATGGATGTGTATTTTTACGTGGCCCCCCTACCCCCAACCATTTTATTGCCAAGCCTTCATCTTTAACGGGGTTAGGAGCACGAAGTTAACTGGGTTTACGGCTTTGCGTAACTATATATACCCTTTCGCCGAATATACAAAGAACTACAGAGTCGAAACATTCAGATACTGCCGCTGTCGGTCCGAACATAGTGGTTTTGTGATTTTAAGTCCTGGATGTTGGTAATAGCGTAATTTCCAGATTTCTCCTTCGAAAGAGTACCATCGTGAATATATTCTGCATTTCACAATTCGAGGATTGGTTTGCAATAGTTCTCCATGTGTTCCGAACTTGAGCAAGTCTTTTAATTTCTTTGTGGGAATGATCACATAGATCCCTCATGAGTATGTCATTTAAGACAACCTGGATCGTATTACGCAATTCTTTCCCTTACTTGAGCTCTATAGAATTCTATGAAACAATTGCATCATGTATCATGATATGACGTGACAAGATGAGATATGAACCAAGAATTTTAAAAAATCACAAAATGTATAAGGTAACTATTAATTTCCGTACAAACCTCAAATTGAATACGTGACTCTAAATCACAGGGCTATTTTGGCCAAATTTTATGATATTATTGCTAAAACATATTTACGTATAAACAAACATTCAGACGTTTGATTTTGACTGACGTATTGCCCCCATTATTCCCTAGCTAAGCCCAGCCAGTGAGCGAGAGATCCCGAGGTGAACCGTTCGTTCATGGCTATCGTGTTCTAGAGGCATTTAAGGGTAAAAGGGGTTGATGACCAGGAAAATAAAATTTTTTAAAACAACACTCTGACATTTATTGACATAAGCATTTCACAACAAAAAATATATCCTTGATGGTTTTTGTTTTACAATGAACTTTCATAATATTTTAATCTTCCGCAGTATTTGAGAATCACACGTATTTCTCATCCTCCAGCCTTACTGTTCTGGAAATGAAAATCAAAGAAAAATTAGGCCTTTATTGCCTTTAAAATCAAAATATTTGGCTGAAAAAGTTCAAAGATTTTAACAAAAGTTTTACAAAATTATTAGACAGCTGTCTCGCTTATGGTTCCACAATAAAAGTTGCTAAAGGTTCCATGAATTTACAGTAGTCTCAACACGTGGTTTAAGCTGAATTCTGATAAATCTCAACATTTAAAGTGTATAATATTCGTCAATTACACCAGTAGAAGCTTTAGTAAAAATCAAAATTAATTTCAAAATTAATTATTTAATTAATTATAATAATAATTATTATTAGTAGTAGTATTTTCTGACCTTGTTTGTGTAATATGTTCCTTTATCATCACACGACTGAATTATCTACATGGCATTTATCATTCACATTTAGATAATTATTCTTCATTCAATTACAATGACTCATTATTACTAGAATTCAAGTTAATTATGCTGTTTGTGAATATTTAATTCTGACATTTTCCTAGCTTTCACCCTTCCAAATTAATTTAAAATATTTCAAAATTTGAATATAAATGTGTTGGAGAATTTCTTATCCACGTGTGAGCTAATTAAATAATAATTTACAAATCGCTTGCCTTTGCGGAAGAATAACGGGATGATCTTTCCTTTAAATCATATTAATCAACAAACTAAAATCCTATTCTAGTCTTCCTCGATATAAACTCATTAAATTTTTCCTTAAGGTGCGCAAAAATAACTTTCAAGGTGGCACACAACGATGAACATTATCTGTGTCGCCATAGATGCACGACCAGATCAAATCAAATGGAACAATCAAAGACATGGAAAATACTTATATTTACACACACACACACACACACACACACACATCACATTCATACAAGGTAACACGTACTTTTATATACATTATTTACAGCGAATCCTGCCCTTCTAAATTTATTTTTAAATTTTAAGCATGGTCACGTCAACATTCAATAGAAGATAAAAATTCGTGTACTGAAAATACTCTTTCATCAATAGTGACTAGTGATCGAAATTAGGGATATCACTTGGGTGGAAATATTCTTCTCACGACGATGGAGATTCATCTAATTTCGGAGATATAATTGAAGATTCCAATAAAATCCATAATCAGCACCATCATGTGGGTTACAAGTCGCAACTATCGCGTTCGTGAGCCTCAATCGCATTATTATTATTATTATTCCCTATCCGTGAAATACACACGCAACACGTGCTCCGCTTACAATAAGTTCCACTGTGCTCCCAAAGACACAAGTACAAATCAATCATCACAAATAAATTCTCCAATTATTCATTTACATAATTAACATCCCGCAGGATTTGCCGTATTCCAGGCACCTCATAAAAGAGCACGTTAAATCTCACATAAAAGGAATCTAAATAAGTTATAGCTCACGACCTTTTAATTCAATTTTTACCCGATCTTTAGTTGATTTTATTATTACTCAAGTGATTATTAAATCTATCAATTCTCATGAAGTATCGTAAAATTAGATGACTCGATCCTAAAGAATACAAGTGATCTTGAAATGACACTAGGTTCGACTCTATCTCACAAATTGTACAAGTAAATTCAAGTCCGATTAATTTCACTATCACAGGCAAATAAGTAAAGTTTATCGCGTGGTCAGTGATTTTTAGAGATATCTAACTCATATGCATAGGAACTCACTCAAGGACAAACTACACATCTACTCTAATAGGTTCCAAATCTCAGTCACACACATGAAACTCAACTACCATGACACCTCAAGAAATGGAAAAATGAAATGCTTCTATCTACAACAAACTAATAGATCTACGATTTAAAGAAGAAAGACCTCTAGGTTTACAAAGATGAGAAAGAAATAAACTTTTAAATGGTACTCATGTTTTAGATGAGGTTCGATCCCAGGTTGTAGTCAATCATTCCAGCATTTCCCCGTCAGTCACCTTCTCTTGACCAGATACGCGTCACATCTTAGAAATTCATGGAGACACGGCAGTAGACGTCCCACGATGAAGTAGAGGTGGACATTTTCGAAGAATTATTCATCTTGATGTTCTGCGATCTCCGGGATAACTTCTCTTGCGTTCCAGACGTGTAAGCTATAACTGAGACGACAAATGTTAAGATATGCACACACACACACACACACACGCAGAATTACTGAATGTTCTCCTGGATAGTTACACTTAACTTGGATTTTCTAAGTTGAATTTTACTCCATAAGACTCAGGAAATAATTTCCACTAAATTTGGCAGAACGGACGTCTGCTCGTACTGTAAAGTTCTCTCCCACGTGGTCACGTAGATCAGCGTCGAGTAGCGTAGATTAGAGCAGCATAGTGAAGAACAACATACAGAAGAGAAGGATTTACTCAGAACACGGCTTTTTATATCCTCGGCTTGGGAGGCGTGTACTAATCGAAGACGATAATTGGCTACCGAGATCTCTCATAATTGGCTCTGACTGTTCGAGGAGCGGGCTGGCAGTCAGGTCGTTCGCGCGTGGCAGGTTAGCACACGGGCTCGTCACGTGATTTACCTTGCCCTGGTCGAAGTTGAATCAATACATCGCCCCTCTGAATGAAGAAAAAACTGGCTCGGAGCACTCCGAATGCTTTCCAAATGACAAATCCAGCTCCCAGCAGACAATAAAACTTTTAATATTAACTTGTTGGAAATATTTTCAAGATCACCAAAGTTGAAGGGGACAGTATCACGTCAATAATATCATGACTGCTGTTACGGTTATTATTATTATTATTATTATTATTATTATTATTATTATTATTATTATTATTATTATTATTATTATTATATGTAATAAAACGCGTATGGCCCCACGAAAGGCCTGGTACATGTCTTTCGAGTTGACGCCGTATAGGCGACCCGCGTGTCTGTGAGGATGGGGACTCTAACTAAGGTGATTTCTGATGATTAAGGCGCCAACACCCACAACTAGCCCCCAAGCCATCGGAATTAACCAGTTAAGGTTAAAATCCCCGACCCTGCTTGTAATCGAACCCGAGACCCCTTGACCAAAGGCCGGCGTGTCAACCATTTCGCCATGGAACCGGACATTATTATCAGTTAAAGATGCCCATCAATCATTTGACGTATCTGCACCTGGAAAGAAATAACAATGACAGAAGTAGGTAACACTGCAAAACTAATATCCAACAGAAGTAGATTAGTGAAGATAATTTTCTACTTCATTGACCTTTTTCTAATTTCTTTCCGGTTGGCACTACATGCTGATTAAGCCTAGTTTTACTGCCAGATGACCTTCCCTATAGAGTATTCCGCAAAACAAGCAGTAGTTACTAAAATAACAAACATGCTTTGAATATCAAGGTACGTCATTATAACATGCAAGGTGAGGACGGCAACACGTGTCTAACCGTATCTGTACAGCATGTGTACAAAATGTGCACCCACACGTCTCACAAATTTTTCATAACGGTCCTGAAGATTGTCGAACATGTTCATGATCACAGGTTGCAGCAAGGACACAAATAATGACTGTATATTTTCCCGTAATTTGGGAACATTTCTATGTGGGTCATCTGAACGAAAAATGGATTCTTTCAGCATGCCCCTATATGGAAGGATGCATCAACTGCTGAGTGTTTTCGAGGTAGTTTATACATGAAAATGTGTGTATAAAGATGAACCCGAACATCAGGTCTCAGCAGGAGAAATTACCCCGTTTAAACCACCCACCCCAGTCTGGCATCGAAACCAGAGCACTCTCCACCAAAGGCCACTTCTGCCGATCATTCACTACACACTGACTGGATGCAAATACATAATGTGCCACTAGAATAATTAACAACATATTTACAGTGAACGAATAAAGCTTAAACTGAAATAGCCTGGATATTCTTGCAGACAGAGGAAATCGTCTCTTGTATTAAATATTTGAGATACCAATGAGTTTAGGAACTTGATTTTCAGCTTGGCTGTCTACTTACCTTGAAGAGAATGAATGGTACTTTCAGTACAATGAACACGGTGGGCCTCCTAGAGGGTAACGCTCTCTCTCAGGCCAGGTGATTTGAGCTGCGAAAGAGGTGAGAGGTGTAAGGCCATATCCTATGACAGGAACTGTCCCGGCATTCGCCTTAGTGAAGAGGATCGAAAATCATTCTCAGGACAGCCGATGGTGAGGTAAGTCCACCGCCTCCAGAATGCAGGGCTGTAAAGTCGCGGTCACTGCTAGCCGATGATGAATTCTTCACATTGGTTCTTAACGTGGCACTATGACAGTATTTAACGTAGGAGCACAAGCGCACTCACAACTGTACATTTTTTACAAGTCGCTTTACGTCACACCGACACATATAGATATTATGGCGACGATGAGATAGGGAAGACCTAGGAGTTGGAAGGAAGCGGCCGTCGTCTTAATTAAGATACAGCCCCAGCATTTTCCTGGTGTGAAAGTGGGAAACCACGGAAAACATCTTCAGGACTGCCGACAGTGGGATTCGAACCCTCTATCTCCCGGATGCAAGCTCACAGCCACGCGTCCCTAATCGCACAGCGAACTCGCCCGGAAAAAGAAACTTTAATTCCGTCAATGTTACCGCTTAATTGCAAAAGAATTGCCCCGAAATTCGAACGTAAGGCTGATTACGTCACATTTATCACAGTGTCCATTGCACTGTAAGGAATAGGCGTCAACATCACAAACAAATAGACATGATATAAGCTTTTGGACTTATGCCGTGTCAAGAAAATAAGGTGAAATTACGTCTCGCAGAGAACTTCGCTCTGCGTCATCGGAAGAAAAACCGGACTGTCCACGAGAAAGGGTTTTCAAACAATGAGGTTTCAATTTAGACGTTATAATAGAAGTGGAAATGATACGTTCATTCGTCACCAGATGGTTCCCCGGACGTGGTACAGCGCTAGCGCTCGAAGCGGAAACTGACGTAACCATCAGAATCAGCCTGAGAGGGCTACATAACACAACAGGGGTACGCAACATATTGAAGATATGACATTGACATAAGCCCGGAATGAATCCTCTGGCGATGAGGAACATACGAATGTGGAAAACACCGAAACGAAATAACTATAGTGAAGGGTCAGGAAAGGGAACTACCTGCGTAAATCCTTAATGGCTGGCAACCAGGTATTACTTAATTGATAGCCAGTGTCCCTGTTGAAATTGTTAGGATTTCTACGCATTTCCACAGCCTCCCGTATAATCCCGGACCTGTAGTGTCTAGTGTGGATAGGAGCTCGAGCATCTTGGAACATGACATCATAAGCCGATGATAGAGCGTGCTCAGCTATTGCTAATTTGTCTGGCTTGTTGAGACGAATATTACGTTCACGTTCCTTGATACGGGTACCAATGGACGGCATGTTTGGCCCATGTGTACGTTACCACAAGTACAAGGAATTTCTTATACCCCAGGATGTAAAATTGGGGATAATTTTTCCTTGGTTTTACCCAGATTGTGGGCAATTTTAGTGATGGTGCGAAACGTGGTTTTTATATTGTGTTTGCGGAGGACCTTGGCAATTCGATCTATGTTGTTATGAATGTAAGACAAGTAGGCAGTTCCCTTCACTTCTTCTTTCTGTGAGCTTTTCTTGGTCGGTTCTCTGGGATGCAGGGTCTATGAATTTGAAAATCGCTGTAACCATCCCCTAGAAAGTGACTTTGAGTGTGTCAGTCTCCATCTGGATATTTCATGGCTCATTTTTCTCTTTTGCCAGTGGCTTTACGTCGCACCGACCCAGATAGGTTTATATGGCGACGATGGGAGATGAACAGCCTAGGAGTTAGAAGGAATCGGCCGTGGCCTTTACTAAGGTACAGCCCCAGCATTTGTCTGGTGTGAAAATGGGAAACCGCGGAAAACCATCTTCAGGGCTGCCGATAGCGGGATTCGAACCCCTGTCATCCGGATGCAAGCTCACAGCCTCGCGCCCCTAACCCCACGGTCAGTTCGCCCCGTACTTTGATGGCTCACAAATTCGTCTCGCCCTTTTGGTCAGTGTCGTGAGAATGCCTTGATTTTGTGCTGGATGGTGGTGAGAATCTGCATGATTATTGTGATTTGTGTGGGTAGGCTTACGATAGACAGTATGTTCTAATGAGCCTCCCGGTTCTTTTCTTACTGGAGCATCCAAGAAAGGAAAGCATCCGTCCGACTCCATCTCCATAGTGAATTTTAATTGAAGGATGTTGCCGATTTAGGTGGTTTGGAAATAGATTAAGTTCTCAGGACCTTCTGTACGAACCGAAAATGTATCATCAACATACCCCCATAATATCATAGGTTTGACGGGTGCCGATGCAATAGCCTCCTCCTCAAAATGCCCCATAAAGAAATTAGATACTAGGGCGAAAATGGATTTCCATAGCCACTCCGTCCATCTGTTCGTAAAAATTCCCACGCCATAAGAAATAGATGGAACTCATGCAGTGGCAAAATAGCTTAGTAATGTCCTCAGGTAACTGGTGTTCAATGAGGGATATGATCGATTCAATCGACACTTTAGTGAATCGACTCCACATCAAAACTCACCTAAAGTGCATTTGGTTGAAGGGTTTGGTTGACAGCTTATTGACGAAATACCGAGAGTCCTTGACGTATGATTCAGTACTTCCTATGTGTGGCTAACGCAATTTGATTTGGTATTCAGCCAGAGCAAACGTAGGAGAACCTATCTCACTAACAATAGGTCTGAGGGGAACATCATTTTTATGGATCTTAAGCGGTCCTTATAATCTAGGTGGGACTGCGTATCCAGGGGACAGATGTTCAGCCTCCTCTTTTAGAATTGGAGGTTACCATTCACCAAGATGGTCAGACGAATTTGTGAGCCATCAAATATCCAGGTGGAGATTGACACACCCAAAGTCACGTTCAAGGATAATGGTTACAGCGATTTGCAGATTCATATAGCCCTGCATCCCAGAGAATCGACCAAGCAATGCTCGCAGAAGGAAGAAGTGAAGGGAACTGCTTACTTCCATTACATTCACATCACCACAGATGGAATTGCCAAGGTCCTCCGCAAACACAATATAAAAACCGTGTTTGGCACCGTCACTAAAATCGCTCAGAATCTGTGTAAAACCAAGGACAAATTGTCCCCACTTTTACATCCTGGGGTATACGAAATTCCCTCTACTTGCAGTAAGGTATACATTCACCAAACAGGCCGGTCCAGTGGTAACCGTATTAAGAAACATGAACATTACATTCGTCTCAACAAGCCAGACAAATCAGCAATAGCTGAGCACGCTCTATAGTCGGGTCATGATGTCATGTTGCAAGATGCTCGAGCTCTTAACCACACAAGATACTACAGGTCCATGATTACACAGAAAGCTGTAGAAATACGTAGACATCCTAATAATTTCAACAGGGACACTGGCTATCAATTAAGTAATATCTGGTTGCCAGCAATTAAGGATTTACGTAGGTAGTTCCTTTCCCTGTCCTTTCACTATTGTCATTTCGTTTCGGTGTTTTCCACATTCGTATGTTCCTCATTGCCAGATGTTTCATTCCGGGCTTGTTTCGACATCATACTTCCATACATTGCGTACACCTGTTATGTTATGTGACCCTCTCAGACTGATTTTGATGGTTCTGTCAACTTCAGCTTCGAGCGCTAGCGCTGTACCGCGTCCGGGGATCCATCTGGTGAAGAATGAACGTATCATTTCCACTTCTATTATAACGTCTAAATTGAAACCTCATTGTTTGAGAAGCCTTTCTGGTGGACAGTCGAGATTTTCTTCTGATGACGCAGAACAAAGTTCTCTGCGAAACGTAATTTCACCTTATTTTCTTGACACGGCATAAGCTCAAAAGCCTATATCATGTCTATAAGTATGGGCCGTGAAAGCATCAATGGCAACATGACAAACAAAATTTGATTTTCCTTAAGCATTACAATCCTCGTGGGTGTTTAGTCGAGACCAGAAATACACCACTTCATCAAGCGTACCCTGTCTATTTTCCTTTGAGTTCTACATTTTCAAATCCACAAATGATGCACGTTAGGCTATATCAAATTACTTCCGGTCAAGTTACTCAGAATAAACCGAAGAAAACATAAATCTTCTCAGGCCATTCTCGGATTATCTACTGATTGGGAAAGCACAACAATGAAATAGAGACTCCCTGTAGAATGTATTTGATACCGTAATTTGTAATAAATTGATCTACATAAAGGGGTTGTGGTAGCCAAGTGACATTGTTACTGATTTCTCCCTCAAACGGCCGCAGTTAGAATCCAAACAAATACACATGATATTTTTGAAAATAAAATATTCGTCCATATCATAGGCATTCCATATGAATGTGAATGTCCTGTGACTTACAGTTACAAGATTCAAAATCACGTAATACTACATATTGGCTTGCTTTCTCCCCATTAATTTCTGAAAACAGTTTAGCAGACGAAATTAATACTAGTTAGGATATTAAACGACACCTACTAACCCATGAACTGGGTTTGTATAATTGTGGGAAACCTAAATAAGACACATGTTACCTATGTTCTTGCATATATGTATGAAATAATCTTTATATTATGGAATAAAAACCTAATGAATCCATCATTCACAGTCGCCAAGAACTACTGAAGTTATTATCTACCGTACCTAAGAAGTACGCCACCTGAAAACAGCACATCCATTTTACGTCACCACTCGACAAACACCCTATACCCCGATAGATAATAATCCGCTTCTACCTCACTTTATGTCCACCAGGTGAGAGATTGAGGTTACATTGTAATTTCCTTCAGCAGAAATTGTCTCTAGATTTACGAGATCCTAGGAGATAATTTCGAAAGGATTCGAGCGTATCCGTGGTTATTTTCCAAATTAAGATGATGAACAAAACCCTCGACGGAAGACAAATTGGCAAGCGGATGCCAAACAATTTATAAGTAATTATCAGAGCAACGATTCTCTTCAGTCGTAAGTGGAAAAGTTTCAACTAAACCGTGGAAATCTTTCAAGTGAGAGTTGTCCGTCTCCATGGTTAAATGGTTAGCGTGCTGGCCTTTGGTTACAGGGGTCCCTCGTTCGATTCCCACCAGGGTCGAGAAATTTAGCCATAATTGGTTAATTTCTCTGGCACGGGGGCTGGGTGTATGTGTCGTCTTCATCATCATTTCATCCTCATCACGACGCGCAGGACGCCTAGGGCCGTCAAATCAATAGACCTGCATCTGGCGAGCCGAACTTGTCCTCGGACACTCCCGGCACTAAAAGCCATATGCTATTATTATTATTAAGTGAGAGTTTCCCCAAGTATTCTGTCAGACTAGAGTGAGGGTATTTTTATTCAAGGTACGCTTCATCATTTAAGACGTTTTAGAGGTGGAATAAAATTACGGAACCAGAAAATTCACGATGCCTGAACTTTTCTCCGCGAGATGGACAACAATATTATAATTGTAAGATTCGTCGAATAGCAATGTTGGGCAATTGGCCATCTCCCATGTGTATCCACACCAAAAATGTGTATTTATAACAAGGATGCGACAGTGCCTATTTCATTCTCCATCACGTGAATTTGGACCGGCGTCGCTCGTGGTCCTAAAGTCATTGCGTGTGCGGCTAATAATAGTTCAAAATGGTTATCGGGGTAGATAAACATTAACAAGGGTGTATTAAACTTACGTAACATACTGAAGTCGGATTGGTGTGAAAACAGTAATCAAACGTAATGTGCGGATCGAAGGAAGAAAGTTGTAGTGTAGCCATATCTCAGTAAAGGAACAAAGTCTCACTTTTGTCTGTCCTACTTTGCGTGTCAATTCCAATCAAGGTATTCAATTATACGAGTGAATTTCTAAGTAACTAGACAGTCGAAAAGTTGTAGTGCCGCTATTAAAGTGTAATATGTAAACGTGAGTTTGTCTTATGAAAGAAGTGTATAAAATAGTGTGTTATATCCAGTGTACGATAAGTAAGGATGTGTGCAATAATTTATGTTTCTAAATCACGTTAGAAAGTAAGTGATAATTAAGAATAATAAAACGATAAATGGTGAATTATTGTGATAATATTAAGTACGTGTTGCGATATTCTCGAGTAAGAAGCAATTTGGGCATCAGGGGATCTGCGATGGCATGGTGGCATCATTTCATCCAGCTGAAACAAGGTCTGTCATGAATTTTATCACCTAAGTGTATACTGCGTTGTTAAGTCACAGATGTATTTAGTGGCCAGATTCAGACTGAGGTTTTCATTGCCATGTAAATATTAGGTGCTTTGTTGCAAACCAAGATATTTTGTGTTGATATTGAAAGGAATATCGTGTGTAATTTTATATTTATAATAATCACAAAACAGAATATGAATATCCTAAATATTCGTGCGGATACCGGATAAAGTCAGATCCCAGTTTTAGTCATTAAAAGTCGGGGACCAATTTTTTTGTTGTGTCTAAAATTTAGTAAAAAAATTAATGAGTGTTATACAATTTTTCGGGTATTGGCTAAATTTCATTTACAGCCAAGTTTAATTCAAGGCCAGCATTGTTTTCTTAATTTTCTGTGTCGGTTAAATTCTGAGAGTTGATTAAGATTTATTCCGGTAGTTTAAAAATGTAAGAGACGGGAGATTTTCAAACAAGTCGTGGAATTAAAATATAATTTTGGAATTAACACTGATTATGTAAATTGCGAGGTGATTTGATATCAAACAGATATCTTCCAGCCTATTTAGCTTAATATGAAGAGAGAATGAACCACTAGATACTGTAGAATGGCAAATTAGACTGATTTGTACATGCGTCCGAGAAGAGCGTGGTTAATAATCCAGGATGTGCGGATGAGAATGCCCTGAGAACATGTCGATGGTTGAAAGCATATCCGGGAAGAGTTACTGTAAAATGTCCCCTGGATATACGTGTTGTTTATCTAGGACGTGCGAGAGGCCCATGGTATAATATTTAATAGGATACCAGAGGTGCCATTTTGACCCCATGAGTAATTCCAAGTGAGACTGAAGTGGCTCGGTGTGGCAAAATACCATTCAAAGTAAATCTCTCATTGTCTAGAATACTATGTGATGTCAAATAATTGTATGCCATCAAACTTATAATGGAAATGATTTATCTTCAAGTTAGTGTAAACATTTGGCTTGTTTCAAAAAGACTCTCAGTGTACAAATGAGGTAGATGAAAATAGACGAGGTGGTTGATATCATATGTCTCCAAGGAAAGAGAGCCGAGGCGACCTATCCCTTTACGAAAGGGTGATGTACTTTAGACCGCTCCAAACAAGTCAGCACTCTACTCACTAGGTTTTAAGAATAGCGTTAATAATAACAAACTGTAACTTCGTTGATAAATGAACATGAAAGTCGTTTGTATCCCTGGTCTTACCTCTCTTTAAGATCTAGAGGGACTAGTTCATATCATCGTTAATAATTTCTGTTTTGGGAATAGATGTTTCGGAACTTAGTTTGTTTCACTTTTAAAACGCTCGTGACAAGATTTCGACGGAAACTCGAACCCCACGAGTAATTAGGGCTTGGTTGTGATATATAGACTGAATGGATTATTTTGTGATTTAGGTTTGTTGATATTTAGTGAGGACCGTGATAAGATTAGCATAATTTGTTGCAAATATTGGTATCGGAGTTAATGCATGTTTTTGGTTTTTGTTTAGTTATAGGATGGTATTGATTAGTTTGTGTCGAAGGTTGTAATTCCTTAGTTGTGTTGTTTGAATTTTGCATGATTTTGTGGCATTTTTTTATAAGCGCTATTGTGAGAGCGGGTTTGACTCATTTAATTTGCCAGCGTGTTGATTATTAAAATTAGTAAACCACACGTGATAGTTAGTTTTAGAAGGTATTGAATTATTTTAGGGTTGGTGACACGACAACACAGGTATATTTTATTACGTCATCATTTTCAGACCTTGCAAGCAGCTGATATTTAACATCCGTGTGAATGGTGAGTCCTCTAGTTCGGTCTTCTTTAAGGGTGTTTATTTCTTTCTACCATTTAGATGGCATTGATTATTAAAGTCTTCAACTGTTTATTTATTTCTACCAGGTGATGGTGCCGATTACTACACCGTGTGATAAATTTTCTCTTTTTGTACTACAGTGATGGTGGTGATTATAAGGTTCTGTAATATTTTCATTTCTTGCCACCATCACAAAAATTAATAATGTTATTTTTTGTAATGACGAAGAAATTTATTTGACGTCACTCTCACGTTAGTTGCTATTGGTAGTGTAGTGATAGATTCATATTTTATTTTATGACACAATCCATAGATATTGCTTTTCTCTCATTCATTACTTTTATTGACACCGTTCATAAGCGAATGGGTTGAATTAATTTGTTTACCATTGAGGGAGATGGCAATGATTAAATGAACGTCAGTGCTTATTGGATTATTCATCCAAGATTTTATTTTAAATATAAACACAATGTAATTTTCTTTATTAACTTGTCAATTAAATTTTTCACTTCTTGATATTGTGGTTCAGTGAACATTCCAGTTAAGCGTTTTATTTCAATAGTATTAAAGTAACTCAATGTCATGGAGTCTGCTTGTGACATAACATGGTGCGGTAATTTATTGTATTAAGTTATGTAGTGACTGTTAATATTGAACTTTGGAGCACCATACCTTGCCGATGAGCAAGTAAACCTATTAAGTGAATTATTTGTATTGAGTAATGATCAATTAAATATTAACCAGAGGCGGTTTCGATTCTATTGAGGGTCCATTCTTTGGCTGATAATATCATACGTAATATTGTAATAGGCGGAATACCTTGATTGAGATAAATTTGGAGTCTGCTCACAAAAACTGGAAAGTGAAACGACCAACGGTGTTACATGGAATCCGATATAATAATGTTCAGGTTTTTCTTTCTTTCTTTCTTTCTTTCTTTCTTTCTTTCTTTCCGTTCTTTCCCTTTCTAGTAATGACAACTCACGTTCAGTTATTGTTAGAATGAAACAAAGGTTCATTATAAGGAAGTCCTGGACTTAATTCACATTTCATGTTATTGTTTGCCGTCTGCCCTGTAAATGCAGGGTTGAGGTTCTGGTCATGGGGGATTCTCTTGATAGAAATGTGGGAGAAGTGTGTGGAGAATAAGGAACCACTTTAGAGTGTTACCCAGGAATTATTTTCAGGCAGATGTTAAGAAATGTAGAAGAGAAGGAGGAGGGAAAAGAGAATGTGCTAGTTCTTCACGTTCATACTAACAATCTAAGCAAGGAGGTATAAGTGCCAATATACACTGAGTGGCAAAAGTCACGGGAAGAGGTGTCCCGCAGCTAGCTGCGGCGTAGCTGAGCAGTCAGTCACAAATAGCAGTGACGTGAAGATGGCAACACGTCGTGAATTGAACGACTCTGAACGTGGGATTATCACCCGCGCACGGCGCATTTGTCATAGCATTGCGGAGATTACACGCGAATTCGGGTTTCCGAGGTCAACAGTGTCGAGGGTGGATCATCAAGGGAGAATGTTGCCACCCGTCACACGGGAAGACCACAGGTGTTTAATGAACGGGCATCACGTCGTCTCCACAGAGCCATACTGGGCGCTCGACGGGCTACTGTGAGTCAGATCACCGCCCAGTTGAATGTTGGGATTCAGGAATCTATTTCTATCAGGACTTTAATGAGGCAACTGCACCGCACAGGCTTCACCAGACGATGACCAGCTCGTGTCCCTTTGCTCTCACCTCGACACAGAGCTCAACGACGTGCATGGGCCAGCGAACATCGGCAATGGTCCATGGAACTGTTGCGGCGTGTGGTATGGTCCGGTGAATCTCGGTTCCAGTTGTATCGAGCTGATGGACCCGCGAGAGTGTGTCGTATGCCCCATGAAGCTATGGATTCTAAGTGTCAACAAGTTTGCGTCCAGGAGGGAGGTGGCTCAGTTCTGGTCTGGGCAGCGTTCTCATGGTAGCAATTGGACCCCAATTTTCCGGCTGCAGGGAGCAATGACTGGTGCTCGTTATGTGGACATTCTTTCAGACCATCTGCATCCTTTTCTGGCCCTAGTGTAGCATGATGGATATTCCATGTTTCACAGGACAATTCGCCAAGTCACCACTCTGTAGTGGCACGCAGGTGACTGGAGAAGCATTCCAGTGAACTTACTACTATGGATTGGCCCTCTAGATCCACCGATCTTAATGCAATCGAACATTTATGGGATGCTGTCGATGCTGGTGTACGATCCATGAACCGCGCACCAACTACAAAAGACAAATTTTGGGCAGCAGTGCAAGTTGCGTGAGACCAGATCCCTCAAGAACGATATCTACACCTTGTAGAGTCGATGCCTCGCCGTATTGCTGCCGTTTGCTCGCGGAGGAGCAACACGTTATTAACGTCACATTCAGTGCCTTCCCATGACTTCTGGCCACTCAGTGTAGTAGTAGATGTGTTGGATCTGGTAAATGCAGCACGGGTGACGTTTAAGGCGGCAGAGATTGTTATCATTGGAATATTGAGTAGGAGGAATACTGATGGAAAGTGATCGGGGATTTAAATTATACTATGGACTGTAAATGAGGCTTTTGGTTTCTAATGGGTGTATAGGAGATAGAAATGTGCGCTCAGATGGCCTTTACTTGAACCGCAGTGGTACGTGTTATATAGGGGTTTGCTTAGAAGGGTTATGTGGTAGTACATTCAGGGAAACGGGGAGACTAGGGAACTGTGCTAAAGATATAGGGATCTGGAAGTCAAGGAGGGATGACATAAAAGTGTTGAACTGTAAAAGTAATGCAAAGAAAGGAATAGAATTAAATTATTTAATATATATACCGTGTAGTTCACCAGCCCCTTGCAATTTTATTTTATGCACCCCGCCACGTTAGCTACAACTCTGAAATACATCGGTCCCTCTCACTAAACGGTGGTAATATAATGAGATGTGTAGTAACGGGTTAACAAACGGCAGGAATTGTGAGTGCCACTATAAATTCATAGTGAGTACCCCGAATGAACCCGTAAAACTAGCATAGACACGAATAATGTGTAGTTTACAACAGGAGGTGCACACACACACACACAAACCAGGAACAGATACTGTGTACGCTCGAAACTGGGCGCAGCATGACAAGCCTCGCAATAGCTCACTTGAAAGTTGCGTGCTGGAAGTTGTGATAGTGGACGGTGTTCGAAGGTTTGAATCCCACACAAGCATATATTTTTCACAGCCAATCGACTGGGATTTAGCAGGGTTGCACACTTGATAGCTTCCACAGGCTATTTGTCCATTGGACCCTGAAAACGGCCATTGGAATGGTGGCACATGTATAAAGCTGGGTTAAAAGAGGCTAGAAAACATGTGACATTTTTTCTGTTACCTGCGTCTTTTTTTTTCTGGTTGCTTTACGTCGCACCGACACAGATAGGTCTTACGGCGACGATGGGACAGGGAAGGGCTAGGAGTTGGAAGGAAGCGGCCGTGGCCTTAATTAAGGTACAGCCCCAGTATTTGCCTGGTGTGAAAATGGGAAACCACGGAAAACCATTTTCAGGGCTGCCGACAGTGGGGTTCGAACCTACTATCTCCCGAATACTGGATACTGGCCGCACTTAAGCGACTGCAGCTATCGAGCTCGGTCCTACGTCTTTTAACTAAGAACCTGCTCGTACTGACGACCTCTGTGGTTGAAACGGAGCTGTGCGCGATGTTATTAGGACCGTCTAGCACGTTGCAACATCTCCAGCGTAACGGATCGTCATTCCTTGGTGATGAGCTGTCTAAGGTGACCGGGATTGCTCGGCTCCTATGCATACACCAGTTGTTTTAAATTGTCCAACAGAAAAAAATCTAGGCGCGTAAGATCGGGCCATCTGGCGGGCCAAGGGACAGCCCCGCTCCTTCCTATCCATTTATCATGATACGTCGCATGGAAATGGTTGCGTCAACCACCGCCGCGTGCGGTGGAGATCCGTTACGTTGAAACCACGTCCTGCAGCGGTCATGGAATAGCAGATATTCCATGAACAGTGGTAGGTCATCTTGGAGAAACCGCAGATAGCGTTCTCCCGTCACAGATTCCTTAAAGAAATGGGGACCAATGAGGTAATCGAGCACGATGTCACACCATACGATAATGCCCCGCTGTATCTGAAAAGCTGTCTGCCATACCCAATAAGGATTATTCACACTCCAGTAATGCATTTTATGGCGATTAACAGTTTCATTTTTGTGAAACCGCGCTTCGTCCGCGAATAAGATGGTCGCTAAAAAGGCTGGATCAGCGTTCACATGCTGTAGGATCCATTGTTATAACGCCACCCGTGCTCCCAAATCATGACCGTGGAACTCCTGGTGTAAGTGCAGATGGTACGGGTGAAGCCACTGGGTATGCATTATCCGCATAACAGACGCCCGGCTGATGTTCGTCTCCTGTATAATGGCCCGTGCGTTAGTGTGAGGGTTTTGCCGGACAGCGTCCAACAGAACCTCTTCATTATGAGCAGACGTCACGGGATGATCTCGAACAGACCGTGTCTTTTCCAGGGTCGCAGTAGCCCGCAAACGTCTTTCCACACTCCGAAATGCCATGTTTCTCGATTGTCGTCTATCCGGACAGCGTTCTTGATATATGCAATGTGCCTGGTTATAGTTTCTCCATAGATGAGTAACATACCGACGTACTCGCCGCTGGAATTCATCACGAGGCAGTGAATAAGCTGTGTGGTTTTTTGTTGTGTTGTGTTGTGTTGCGTTGCGTTGCGTTGCGTTGCGTTGCGTTGTGTTGTGTTGTGTTGTGTTGTGTTGTGTTGTGTTGTGTTGTGTTGTGTTGTGTTGTGTTGTGTTGTGTTGTGTTGTGTTGTGTTGTGTTGTGTTGTGTTGTGTTGTGTTGTGTTGTGTTGTGTTGTGTTGTGTTGTGTTGTGTTGTGTTGTGTTGTGTTGTGTTGTGTTGTGTTGTGTTGTGTTGTGACTTGCCCCGACGAAGGAGAGCTCGCGCAGCTACATACCTTCGTGCCATCGCATGTTGTTATCGTTCCAATGGGGCACACTTTGTTCTACCCGTGGTCTACGAAACTTGGAACATCTAAGACGTAGGTTATTGGTTGCCCATATCCTAGCCACGGACCATATTCGTCCAAGCCAGCTCAATACCATATGCCACGATACATATGGCCCATTACCGGTCCAAATAAATAAATCAGTCTGTAGAAGCTTTCACGTATTCAGCCTTACTACATCCCATGCAACTGGCCGGAAAATAAAATAAAAAATACTTGCGTGTGATTCGAACCTTCGAGCTTCGTGTCCCTAATCTAGTAAGTATTGTGAGGCTTAACATACAGCACGCTATTTTAATCCTATACAATACCTCCTCCTGGTCTGCGTGTGCACCTCCTGTTGTAATGCACGTGTTCTTCACATCCGGGATCGTTTTACGGGTTCATTCGAGGTAGCCATAATGAATAAATAGTGCCGCTCACGATTCCGCTGTCTTCTAGTCCGTGAACACAAATCTTGTTAAATTACCCCGGTTTAGGGATAGGTCCGATGTTTTTCAGAAGTGTAGTAAAAGAGGTGGGATGCATAGCCATTCGGTATACTTACGAGATAATGTTGCGGGAGTTGAATCCTGTCCGAGATATGATATAAGGAATGCAGAAATATTTTCGCAGAACTGGACTGTTTATCGTAGAGACAGGATTGGAATGGTAGGAGGGCGAGTATTCATTTAGGTAGGAAGACTTTTTAAGCTACGAAAAAGTGAACGATTACAAACATAAAATACTACTTGTAAGGCACATCTCTAAAGATAATAGACAGCTTGATATTTTTGGAATGTACGGACCTGGAAATGGTGGACCAGACGCTGATTCGGGATAATTTGATATGCTAATCAGCTATGTGGGAAACAATACGGAAAGGAACGTGATTGTAACGGGTGATCTAAATTTACCAAATTCCTATTGGGAAAGTAACACAAATGAACGGAAGTATGATCAACCAATGGCAAATAACTTAATCTGGGAAGAACAGCTGAATCAGAATGTGATGAAACCAACCAGAGGGAAAAAGTATTCTGGCCGTGGTGCTGGTAAGACCAGATGAGTTATATAGAGAAAGTGAAGTATTATATCGCATTAGTGATCACAAAGTGCTTTTGTTGTAGTTGAATATAAGTGTGACACAAAGGAAGGTCGTACCATATGGCTGATAAAATAGGCATGAAGGTGTTTTTAAAGGGAATTGTGATCGGTGGAAAATGTTATATACAAATGTAAATGGATTGTGGGATGAGTTTAAGCAATGGTTGAAAACTGGTACGGGATGTACTTTAAGGTGGTAAAGAATGGTAAAGATCCACTACATTATACCAGAGAATTAGAGAGGCAAAGAAGGATGTGCAGGCTTGAAAGATATAGAGTAGAATATGGTTGAGAAAGTAAGGAGAAATTGAGAGAACATACTAGAAAATTGAATCTACCGAAGAAGTCAGCTAAGGACAACATGATTGGCAAGCATAATTAGCAATCATAAAAATGTTAGTGAAAATTGGAAGGGTATCTATAGGTACGTTAAAGCAAAAACAGGTTCCAAGAAGGACTTTCCAGGAATCAGTAATAAACAAGAGTAGTGTGTATGTGAGGATCTCCAGAACGAAGAAGTATTCAGTCAGTAGTACGTAACGATTGCTTTTTACAATGTAAATGTCCAGATAGAGGAGGTGACTAATACTAACGAAGTATTAAGATTTACCTACGATAACAAAGACAGTTACAATAATATACAAAATTTGAAAACTAGAAAATCCGCTGGAATTGAAAAGATTTCTAGGTATGTACTAAAGACAGGGGGTTGGGATATAGTACCATATATGAAATACGTATTTGATTACTGTTTGCATGAATTACCAATACACAATTCATGGAGAATTGCAAGGGAAGCCGCTGTATGTAAAATAAAGGATGATAAACATAAAACAGAAAATTAGTGGCCAGTCAGTTTGACATGTGTTGCAGGTATGAATTGGGAAACTAATGCCTGATTCGATAGAAGGCATTTCGTGTTTACGAAATGTTATTCCACTAAATATCAACTTGTAGAATTCCAGCAAGATATGTCGGATAACTCAGATTCCAGAAGTCAAATGGGCTGTACCGCGATTGACCCATCTAAGGCGTTCGATAAAATAGATCATGGGAGACTACTGGCAAAAATAAGTACAATTGCTCTAGACAAACGAGTGACTGAATATGTGGCTATATATCTGGAAAATTTGCCGCAGAGAATTAGAGTAAGTAATCATTGAAAAGAGAATTCATCAAGGCAGTATTATTGGACACTTATGAATTCTTATATATATATATAAATGATATGAGCCATGAACTGGAATCAGAGCTAGGGCGTTTTACGGATTATTTTAGAATGTGCAGTATAGCCTAAGAAGTAATTGTGACCAACAGCAAAGAGAACTCGACATTGTTTTGAGGGGGAAGCAGGCAATGGTAGGATCATAAACGGGGTTAAAAGTCGGGTTGAGAGTTTCACTAGTAGGAAAAGTCGTCTCAGTTTTGCTAGTTGCTTTACGTCGCACCGACACAGATAGGTCTTATGGCGACGATGGGACAGGGAAGGGCTACGAGTGGGAAGGAAGCGGCCGTGGCCTTAATTAAGGTACAGCCCCAGCATTTGCCTGGTGTGAAAATGGGAAACCACGGAAAACCATTTTCAGGGCTGCCGACAGTGGGGTTCGAACCTACTATCTCCCGAATACCGGATACTGGCCGCACTTAAGCGACTGCAGCTATCGAGCTCGGTCGTCTCAGTTTTAATTACTTCGTTGATTGAATGGACGTTCCGTATAAGGAATATAAGGAAATATCTTCATTGGGATAGTCACGTAAACGGGATTGTAAATAAAGTGTGTTATTAGGGGCTGTATGTAAAGGAAAAGGCATATAATTTTCTGGAAAGACCCCAACTAGAGTATTTTTTCAGCGTATGGTACCCTCGCCCGAATTAATTGATTCAAGGACTGAAGAAAAAATACAAAGGAAAGCAGCTTGATTTGTTCCGGTTGATTTCCGACAACAGAGTAGCGTTACGAAAATGCTGCTAAGTTTTTGGCTGGAAAGACTTGGGAGAAAGGAGACGAGCAGCTCGACTAAATGGTATGTTCCGAGCTGTCAATCGTGGGATGGTGTGGAATGACATTAATAGACGATTAAGGCTGAGTGTTGTTTTTAAAAGTAAGAAAGATCACAACGTGATTATATATTTGGAACTCAAGGGGACAAATTTGGGCAAATTTTCATTTATATGAAGAGAAATGTAGGGATTTGAATAATTAACAAAGGGCTATTTTTAATAAATTTCCGAATTCATTTAATTACTTAAGGAAAGTAAAATTAAACATCATGTAAGGAATCTGCCACTTGGATGATTGCCATAAATACAGATCAGTACTGATTTACTGAATGGTTATTGAATGTTTCCTCTTATTATTTAATGCTTCACATCGTTTTAATTTTCACTATTTTCATTTCGAGTCAATACATCCATCTTAGCCCACTTCTTGAATTGTATTTCAAGTAAAAATCATATTTCCTTGTGTCACCCGTCGATTTATGGCAACAAGTGACAGAAGAAGCCGTAATCCCTAACACCACAAGAATCGACAGCTGCAAGGGCCAGTGATATACGTTGACGATGGGCACATAGTGTGCAGCACAAAACGTTTACGATTATTCTAGTTATAGCTACATAGTACCTCGTACAGGAGATCATATTGTCTTGCGCAATTGCGGTAAGAATGTAGCCTCCTCACCACTATACTTCGATTCCGAATCCAGTGATCATTGGTATTTTGTCTTTTTCCAGGTCACGAACATCAAGAGGTGGATAAGTATACAATTACTTTTTTAAATTTATAAACCCTGTAATCGACTGCAGTTTTCCTAATTACGGCTCCCTATTTCCTTGACGTTTGGCGCTGAAAACGAATCTGACGAGATCAGCTCCATTCTAAGATTGGCCTTTATCCCCAAAGAAATCCTTCGATTTAAGAAAACCCTCCGGCACCGAACTTTACAAAGGGTCGAGCTGATGTGAAATCGCTGGAATGGAGAGAGAAAGAAAAAATTCAAATATTCACATGCTCCCCACCCCACCCCCACCCTCGCGGTTCCTTAACTTTCGGCACAACACAGTTCTTTAGACCCAAGACACTCCGAAAATGAAATGCGTATCCTGTATCCTCAAGCCCTTATGCAAAACGAAGATAAACTTTGCAACTTGGAGAACAGAATATACAACTAAAAATAAGCTGTGGAGAATATTGATACACCAGACTGCTGATGTGTGTCTCGAACAGCAAACGAAGAGTCTAATGTTATGGTTTCGCAATATAAAACAAGACAGCAATTCCTGAAATAAGAATGAACTTGAATTTTACCTTTGGGCATTATAGGTGATATAGAAATCATAAGACCAGTAATGACGAGGTAGCTACTGTAAATTACGTGTTGAGTGTCTAGATTTGTAGATTGCATAAGTTAGTGAAAACGTACGTAGCCAAAACTATTCATTTCAGGCATTCACGCACAATTTAATTCACCACAAATTATTTCAGTTCAACGAGCAAATGAATGTAAAATTTAACTCGATGATAGTATAATACGAATAAGTGAATATTTAAGTAATTTCATACATTAATATTCTCTAATGTCTCCTCTATCATAAAATTTCCAGTTTCCTAGGTTGAATGACTTTCTCACAGTGAAACAAACATTAATACTCAGAGACATGCATTTTTGTTGTTGTTGTTGTTGTTGTACTTATTCAATAATACTTCTAGTTTGGGCTGAGATTTATCATCAACTGGAAGTATCTGTACACGCAGATACATTCTGACAACCGAATTAGAAAATAATTCAGAAGCGTTTCGGTATATCGAAACACTATAACATACCTATAAAAATAAACAATTGGGTACCTTATGGTGTTCTATTCATTTCAGGCATTCACTTCTTCTTCTTAATCTGCTTACCCTCCAGGGTTGGCTTTTCCCCCGGACTCAGCGAGGGATGATCCCACCTCTACCGCCTCAAGGGCAGTGTCCTGGAGCTGCAGACTCTAGGTCTGGCGATAAAAACAGGGGAGGATGACCAGTACTTGGCCCAGGCGGCCTCACCTGCTATACTGAACAGGGGCCTCGGTGGGGGATGGGATGTTTGGAAGGGAGAGACAAGGAAGAGGGAAGGAAGCGGCCGTGGCCTTAAGTTAGATACCATCCCGGCATTTGCCTGGAGGAGAAGTGAGAAACCACGGAAAACCACTTCCAAGATGGCTGAGGTGGGAATCGAACCTACCTCTACTCATCTGACCTCCCGAGGCTGAGTGGACCCCCTTCCAGCCCTCGTACCACTTTTTCAAATTTCGTGGCAGAGCCGGGAATCTAACCACTACACCACAGAGACGGACTCAGGCATTCACGCACGATTTAGTTCACCACAAATTATTTCACTTCAACGAACAAATGGATGTAAAATTTAACTCGATGATAGTATAATACGAGTAAGTGTTTCGACACTGCAAAAATGGCTTTCTTCGTAGATAAATAAGTAAATATATAAAAATAAATAGGATAACCTACGTTATCTTACTTTAGCCGGCCCCACGGTGTAGAGGTAGCGTACCTGTCTCTTACCCGGAGAACCTGTGTTCGATTCCCGACCAGGTCAGCGATTTTTACCTGGATCTGAGGTCTGGTTCGTGGTCCGCTCAGCCTATGTGATTATAATTGAGGAGCTAACTGATGGTGAGATAGCGGTCCCGGTCTATAAAGCTAGGAATAACGGCCAAGGGTATTCGTCGTGCCGACCATACAACACCTCGTCTGTAATTGAAATTTTTGGTCTGCCTAACCGAGAGAGTAAAGGCGTGCTCATTTCACACAGAAGGACGTGAATTTGAATCCCTGTTTGGAAGTCAAAATTTTAAGAAATGAGATTTCCACTTCTGAAGTGACATATGGCCCTAAGATTCACTCAGCCTGCATCGAAATTCAGTACTAAGTTAATTTCTGGGTACGAAGACGGCCGTGCATGGAGCTAACCACTCAATGCCAATTGGTGCGGTGGTTGCGGATAATGAAAGCCTCATCCAAGGGCCTACATGGCCTGTAACGAAATTGTTTTGCTTGTAATTGAAACTAGTGATACGATGATATTTCTACATTTGCTTGCACCTATTCCGTAAACACTTGGGATATTCACACTTAATGGCTTCTTTATTTTATTACTTATTTTTATTCTTTTACTGGTGGTTTAACGTTACACTAACACAGCAAAGGTTTCCGGCAGCGGCCGTGGTCTTAATTAAGGCCTTAAATGAGAATAGGGAAACCACGGAAAACCATCTACAGGGCTGCCGACCGTGGGATTCGAACCCAACATCTCCCGAACGCTACTCGACCCTAACCGTATGGACAAGTCTTTCAGTAGCAGTTCCTTTCATCACTGGAATTTCATCCCCTTATCTCCGAGTGTTAACATTTCTCTGTCCTATTATACAATGGGCTACCTTGAAATGAAGGTACCTACTATTTGTTTACTTACATAATCGGACACCTCCAAACATAGTTTCTATCAAAAACGGACATGACCGTTTCAGCCAATCAGATTGCTACAAGTGACATCAAACTGTCATGGCCACCATTTGTCTACATTATCTTGTCGGTGCGTGCTTGGATGTTTAATGTTCATGCTTTGTTCAGCGTTTTACTTATAAGTATTTTGGAAAATATTTTTGTTTAAGATGGAAGACAAGGTTTCGGAGTGTCCACCTGAACTTGCGTATGTATAATTAAAGGCAGATAAGTGGAATTGCAAGCAAAGGAAGCTTACATTAGATTTTTTAATACCAGGTTTAATTTAGGGTTTTCTTCTCCAGGCCCAGATGAGTTCGTTACATGCTTGGAACTAGTGCAATGTATTAAGTTTGAAAAGAATGAAGAGAAGTTTACTTTCATGTCATCCCGCAACCTTGATTCCAAATATTGAGATAGTTTGTTTCAAAAGTGGACAATTACATGGATGCTTGTATCAAAAATGGACAAAAGCCAATCATAGTTTCAAAAATGGACATCGTCATATTTGAACATGTTTTACAATGTCTTAGAATGAAATTATTAAGTGTCGACCATGGTTTTCTTGTTCATGTGGCTGGCAATATGGCACAAAAATGTTTCACCTTCGTATCAGGAGGTTAACATAGAGAAACAAAAATGTGGCTCTAATGAAAAATTAACAAAGATGCCTTTGTCCACGTTAGATACTAGGCACCTCAATTATTCTTTTATCACAATTTATCAGTATATTATGCCTAAGGATTATTTTTATTCAAATCATGATCTCTAATCCCAATACTTGACTGCTATTTTACGTCCTACCGTTTGATAACTTACTTTATTGAGACAGTTTTCGACTAGAATGATAATAATTTAACGTAGCTATCAATCAAGTTTCTGTGTATTCTTGTCTGCAATATAATAATTCTGATTACATGTGACATTTTCAGCAAATCGGACGTCCATTCGAAAGCTAAAATATGTAAATTGAAACATAATAATTTCATTCGTTGTGGAATAACATGCCCTTAAAAAACGCGAGGGAAATAATTAAATTTCTCCACGTTAGTTACAACATATTTTAAAATGGCGTATTGCATACAGTCACGCGTGAAGGAAATGTCATTTCGGACATACAGGTGTCATGGATTTCCACAACCTTTGATACATTTCTCACACGCTACATTGGAGGGTTATGCGTTTTTATAGCCTGAGGAGGTTGTAAAGACAGGACTTCCTCCTTTCTATAGTACCTACTACTTCGTGAGAAAATATACAGATATTACTACAGTTACACCATGTATCATTCTACTGAGTAAGGGAAACTGTTTTATCTTGAGCATAGTTTACTTGGGATTTTTTTTCTATCGTTTGTTCTGCTATCCGTCTAACTAAACTTTCATCACACTGCAAAATATAAAAATAGGTTCAACTGATGTTAGTTCTCATTTGTAACGTTAATAAGCGTGGATGTTATAGAAAAAGCAACATTTCTAATTTCGAAAGTAAATATTTCGATCGTTTTTAATGCTTTCATTTTACACAGAAAAGGAATTGATTTTTTTACCATTGCCACCTCCCCGTTTTTATTATCATATGATGAGTAGGTGAATATATAGACTTCGTGATGTATTATAACTGCTCACTTAGGGAGCCATGTTTGTTGAAACTTTCATCCGATTGTACCTTGAAACACATAACAACGCTTATCGTGGAACATCAATTCGCAAACATCCTTAATATGTACAATAGTTATTAATCTAAAAGGAAAATTATACAAATATTTACAAAGGACACAAGTGTAACCTGCCGTTTCTTTCTTTGTCTTTAGTTTTACATATTGACAAAAGTAAGCCAGACATCCAAAGGGGTCCGAATATCTTGAAGAAATCCCTGAAGTAGTTATGGCTGCACAAGGAACCAATATTTCTATCAGAGAAGCTGAATTTGGCTACTCCATGTATGGGGTGCCATACAGATGGGACCAGTATTATGCTGAATGGTCTCTTCAGAATTGGTGTAAAGAAATTTCCACCGATGACTGTCGAATAAGGCTTGTTTCTGACGATCGTCGGCAACGTGTTTTGAGGAAATCTGGTGAGGCTTCATGTCTCAATCACAATATCCATCTCGTGCAGTCAGGTCGGGCTTCCCTAATGATTTGGGGTGGCACTATGTTGGGCCGTCGTACGCCACTCCTAGTCATGCAGTACAATGTCCCGTCTGTACGATACCGGGATTACAACCTCCGCCACACAGTGGCACCTTATCGCCAGAAATTTGGAAGAGAATTTATCTTAATGTACGACAACGGTCGCATACATCGCGCGGTTCTCGTTCATGACTTTAATGTCGTCCTTTTCGATCACGATAACGCTCGACCAGAGTGACCGCCGTGTGGTACCCGATCATAAGCGCTACCGAAATTGCCTGAGATAAATAGAAGATGTTTATGGATATCTCAACCCACCAACCACACTGAAAACGATTGGGACAGTTCGAACGAGTATTACCTTGAGGAACTAGTAGGCAGTATGCCAAGACGAATTGACGCAAGTATCAAAGCAATGGGAAATGTTATCCGGTGTAAAATTACTGCTGTGTTCTGTATCCAGTAACGCAAATTGAGAAAGTAAAGCTGAGTCTTTTAGTGGCTCCCATTTTTTGTTTTGCTGAGTAATAGACTCGTGGAAAATGAAATTCCAACAGCAAGAAGGAGTTGTGATAGGTAAATGAAATTCGGGAGGCGTGCGTGTACATCTAAAAAATTATGCCTATTCAAGTCTGCGAGCTAGTCGACGAAGAGTTTGTGCTAGTAGTTCCACTATGACTTTGTAAAGCAAGTTTGATTAAATACGTGCTGTACATTTCGTGAGCGTTGCTAATCATCCGATGTTGAAGTTTTGAGTTAGGTGTGAATCAAACATGCCTTTAAGGAGACAAACAAGGCTGTATCGGCAGATTCCTGAATGTAAACGAGGCCGTGTAATAGGACTACGAGAAGTGTAGTGATGACTGTGCCCAGATTTTTCCTGGACATTTGTAAAGCTCAGATGACAAGTAGACAATTGAGATCCGGGACTCGAAAATCAGATTGTCGAAGGTTTGCCGTCTGCCGCTCTATCGTCCAAATTATTCAACCAATTTGATGAAAAAATGCTCAGTTTCACGATAGTCCGTGTTACTTGTGGTTAGTGAAGTTAATTGACAAGGTTTCAACGAAAGCGCAAAGGTCCGCTGTACATATTCTCAGTTTAACCCACAGTACATCTTCTTGTCCTCCTTCCTTCTCAGGCATGTTTTTCGCCCTAACCAGTCTTTATAGCGGGAGACGGGATAATATTTCACCGCCTCTGCTAACAGCTACGGTAGGGCTGTCCAAATTCCACCCAGCAGTCTAAAGTAAGGAAAGAAATTACCAGACCAAGTTTCTTCGTCTCTCTCGAGTTCCCGTGAAATCAGAGAGAGCTAGCAATCAATCGCAGTTTCTCTACACTCACGAGTGTATCGGGCTAATCTATGGAATATAGGGTATGTCGTGTAAAAATCAAATATTCTACTGTGCCTCATTATGAAGATACATGTGCCCAGCTTATCTTATTCATACGTTAGAAGTAACAGACATGAAAGTAGCGAGAATGATTGCTGGTACAACAGGTGCGAGCAATGACAGGAGGGTGCTCGGAACGAGGAGATTAAGGCTAAGTTAGGATTGAACTAGATGGATGAAGCTGTATGCATAAACCGGCTTCGGTGGTGGGGTCATGTGAGACGAATGGAGGAGGATAGGTTGCCTAGGAGAATAATAGACTCTCTTATGGAGGGTAAGACAAGTAGAGGAAGACCAAGACGATGATGGTTAGACTCAGTTTCTAACGAAATACATATAAGAGGTATAGAACTAAATGAGGCCACAGCACTAGTGCAATTTTTTTTTTTTTTGCTAGTTGCTTTACGTCGCACTGACACAGATAGGTCTTATGGCGACGATAGGACAGGAAAGGGCTAGGAGTGGGAAGGAAGCGGCCGTGGCCTTAATTAAGGTACAGCCCCAGCATTTTCCTGGTGTGAAAAGGGGAAACCACGGAAAACCATCTTCAGGGCTGCCGACAGTGAGATTCGAACCTACTATCTCCCGAATACTGGATACTGGCCGCACTTAAGCGACTGCAGCTATCGAGCTCGGTACTAGTACAAATAGAGGATTGTGGCGACCTTTAGTAAATTCACAGAGGCTTGCAGACTGAACGCTGAAAGGAGCAATGGTGTATAATGAAGTATGTATGTATGTATGTATGTATGTATGTATGTATGTATGTATTTTTTTTTTTGCTAGGGGCTTTACGTCGCACCGACACAGATAGGTCTTATGGCGACGATGGGATGGGAAAGGCCTAGGAGTTGGAAGGAAGCGGCCGTGGCCTTAATTAAGGTACAGCCCCAGCATTTGCCTGGTGTGAAAATGGGAAACCACGGAAAACCATCTTCAGGGCTGCCGATAGTGGGATTCGAACCTACTATCTCCCGGATGCAAGCTCACAGTCGCGCGCCTCAACGCGCACGGCCAACTCGCCCGGTGTATGTATGTATGTATGTACGTATGTATGTATGTATGTATG
The DNA here is from genome assembly GCF_040414725.1 of Anabrus simplex. NCBI lineage: Eukaryota > Metazoa > Arthropoda > Insecta > Orthoptera > Tettigoniidae > Anabrus > Anabrus simplex. The sequence goes on along the minus strand of NC_090266.1, from coordinate 791,143,076 downwards.
CGTCTAGCTTAAGATTATTTTAACTGAAATGGTTAATTTTCCTAAAATATACGCTATTCTTAAAAATAGTTCTTGGAAACGTTAACAGGCTGGTAGACTCGTCATGGGTGGAGAAAATTATCCCTTGCAATTGCAATACCTGTAGAGGTCTGGAAAATTTTCGATATATTCAAATGAAATATTATAATATCTTGAGAGTCAAAATTGGGAATAATCTCAACCAAGAGTTCCGAACAGCAAGCAACACATGACGTTCAAATATACAGGGTGTTAGGTGTATACGTGCAGATATTTCTTGTAGCAATAGAGAACGATGTGACGAACCACTATATATCAAACCTTTAGTAATCAGCGGAAGTTATTTTCGAAAGCTAAGGGATACGATGTTTTTAGAATAGGTAGTATGCCTTGTTCTGAGAATGAATAGCTTTCCGTTGATAACAGGCAAGTCACGCGCCACCCGTGCCAAACCGGTTTCTGTTTATGTTTCGATGCGAATGTACTACTGTAACGAGATGTTACGTAATATACTTGCTAAACTGGTTTTATGTTTACGAGCAACTGAACTACGATAACAGCTGAAGGCTGCTACCGGTGTACGTACCTACATTTCGTGTTTCTTGCCGGGCTGTATGGCTCAGACGGTTGAGGTGCTGGCCTTTTTACTCCAACCTCGCAGGTTCGAACCTGGCCCAGTCCGGTGGTATTTGAATGTGCTCAAATACGTCACACTCGTGCCGGTAGATTTAGTGACACGTAAATAGAACCCCTGCGGGACCTCATCGTCTTCGAAAACCGTAAACGTAACGCAAATACCATTATTATTATTATTATTATTATTATTATTATTATTATTATTATTATTATTATTATTATTATTATTATTATTATTTTTGACTACTCGCCAATAATGTCTGCCCAGAAAATACTTCTCATCGTTTATAACTATGGATCTCGACAGTTGTATAATGTCCTAAATATGATGATTTTCAAAACTGGCTTTACGTCGCACCGACACAGATAGGTCTTATGGTGACGATGGGACAGAAAAGGTGTAGAAGTGAGAAGGAAGCGTTCGTGGCCTTAATAAAGGTTCAGCTCCAGCATTTTCCTGATGTGAAAATGGGACACCACGGAGAACCATCTTCAGGGCTGTCGACAGTGTAGTTCGAACCCAGTATCACCCCTATGAAAGTTCACAATTTCGCGCCCCTAACCGCACGACCAACGTATTCCAAGCTCTAATGCCGGGCTGAGTACCTCGGACGATAGTTCGCTGGTATTCTGATCCCATCTTGGCAGGTTCGATGGAGACTCAATTCGGGGGTATTTGAAGGTGGTGAAATACGCCAGTTTCGTGTCTGTAGATTTACTTGTATTTAAAAAAGTCCTGCAATACAACATTCCGGCGCCTCGGCGTCTCCAAAATCCGTCAAAGTAATTATTAGGACGTAAAAAATTACATTATTATTTAGTGTTAGAAACGAAAAGCATATGTGTAATGGTAAAATAAAGTATAACGTACTGCTTCCTTTGCAGTGCTTAATAAATTTATCAAAATAAAAGTGGCCAGTCTGAGTTGCTCAGACGGTTAAAGCACTGGTTTCTTGGTTCCAACTTAGCAGGCTCGATCTTGGTTCAATCCGGTGGTATTCGAAGGTGCTCAAATACGTCAGCCTGGTGTCGGTAGATTTACTGGCACGTAAAGAGAACTCATGTGGGACTAAATTACAGCGCCTCCAGAAACAGTATGAGTAGTTAGTGGGACGTAAAGCAAATAACATTACCGGTATTATTATTATTATTATTATTATTATTATTATTATTATTATTATTCAGTCTTATTATTATCGCTACTACTCATATTGAACTACTTCTTATTACTCTTTTCCTCGTCTGATTATTATTATTATTATTATTATTATTATTATTATTATTATTCACCTGTTCATATTTTCGTCTTATTCCTCTTTTTACTTTTTACTGTTTTCGTTTCTCATGTGTCACAATTACATCTTACGTTACGTTCTGTTACATGTTTATGTTTGACCTTGTGATACATCACCTTTAATCTGCTCTGTAGCCTTTAAGAGTGTAGCATGGTCAATGACCTCAGTGCTTGTTTTGTTCACATAACTGGACTAAGAACTCGTCTCAATCGGCCCAGCAAGTTCAAGGCCAACCACTTTTCTCTGTTTGTTTGTTTGTTTGTTTATTTACCAATGTATGTATGTATGTCAACATTGTACTATGTCAACATCATACCATGAAAATTTACTCAATAAACGGGGTGTTTGGGGGACCTCTGCCCTGGGTGGGGTGCTCTGCGGAGCTCCTCTGGGGTCCGTGTTGTTGCTGCGGTTATCTCTCTGCGCGGTCAGGTATTTACTAACAGGGCCGATGACCTCGATGTTAGGCCCCTTTAAACAACAAGCATATTTACTAACGTATTCAATTCAATTTATTGTATGTACAAGACATACGTCCAGCTTGAATTATTTCATCCTCACAACTCTACTTCCTTACTACATGGCCCAAGAGCTACACGCATAGCTGAAGGCCCACCCACTCCTCCACGAGGTCTGGGAATGAAATAACTAATTTGATTGAATTTTTTCCTATTTCAGTAGTGATGAATATAACACAAGCATTTTATTGAAGTTTTATACGTGTTAATAATGATGATATGATGATGATGATGATGATGATTGCTGTTTTAAGGTCATCGGCCCTTAAAAGCGCGTGCCTTTTGTTTTAACTCGTAGTGAATAAGAAACAAAATATAAATTGTTCGAACACACGTAAAAAACCAAAACCACATGCAGGGTAGAATTGAGGAACTGCCAAAATGCGTTCAAGGTCAATGTCTAGAGTTTTAACAAGCACGTCTTCCCTGTGCTGTGTTCAGCTTTCGGCACGTACAAGTCACTCGCGCACTGAAACTCTCGATTTATAATTTTTGTTACCGGTACTTCAATTTCACTGCTTGGATTTATGAGAATATCGAACTATCGGGACTCAAAATACTACATCGATACTGTACTGTACTCCCAAGCCATTACGGTGCAGAAATGGCGTAACATCTGACATACCAAAGCGAAACTCGTAGCAATTGTTCACAGTGACCACCCTGGGCTTCTCTGCAGGCTTCACTTCTCCGAATGCAGTTGCGACGCATTCGAGACAAGGAACCTGTGTTGTTCAGAATATCCTCTGGTGCCGGAAGAATATGTTTACGGAGGTCATCCGAAGTGGTTACTTCAGTTCAGTATACTTTGTGTTTCATGTCCCGCCAGACATAACAATCCACTGGAATAAGGGCTGGCCAATTGATAGTTCCACATCGTCCTGTCTACCGTTGAGGAAATGTCTGCACCATCGTGTAAAATCCACGTGGTTCGGCGTAGTCGAAGCGACACATCCTCTGAAAGCTCCAGTAACGTACTGCCTCTACAGGAGCAAGATAACATTAATAAAAAGATGTAACCGACCTCCAACTACACCCATCCAGATGTTAATTAGAACCGGTGCTGGAAATCGCCTTGTCCTATTGAATGGAGATGTTCCACAGCTCATGAGTGGGGTATAGTGGGTTCGAACCCCTCTGTTGGCAGCCCTAAAGATGGTTTTCCGTGGTTTGCCATGTTCACACCAGGCAAATGCTGGGGCTGTAACGTCATGAAGGCCACGGCCGCTTCCTTCCCTCTTCCTTGTCTATCCCTTCCAATCTCCCCATTCCCCCGCAAGGTCCCTGTTCAGCATAGAAGGTGAGGCCACCTGGGCGAGGTACTGGTAATTCTCCCCAGTTGTATCCCCCGAGCCAATGTCTCACGCTCCCGGTCACTGCCCTTGAGGCGGTAGAGGTGGGATCCCTCGCTGTGTCCGAGGGTAAACCTACCCTGGAGGGTAAACAGATTAGGAAAAAGAAGAATAAGCCTTCTATTAGAAATGCCCGGCGGCAATTCCACAGTAGACCGAGCTCGATAGCTGCAGTCGCTTAAGTGCGGCCAGTATCCAGTATCGGGAGATAGCAGGTTCGAACCCCACTGTCGGCGGCCCTGAAGATGGTTTTCCGTGGTTTCCCATTTTCACACCAGTCAAATGCTGGGGCTGTACCTTAATTAAGGCCACGGCCGCTTCCTTCCCACTCCTAGCCCTTTCCTGTCCCATCGTCGCCATAAGAGCTATCTGTGTCGGTGCGACGTAAACCAACTAGCAAAAAAAATCAACAGTAGGTATTTTTCCTTCGAGCAATGTTCACGCATGGTTGCAACTACGGTTTTTGAAATCTGTCTCATTAATAACAATATGACTGAATACTTACAGCCTTTTCTTTCAGTGTCCACCGTCATTTCATTGACCTGAAAAGTTTATGAATAAGCATATACAACTCGCATTGTCTATTGTCAGAAATTCATCGTAGTTTGTCGCAATAACAGCACCGAAATGTTGCGCTCATTTTTCATTTACTTATTAATTATTTCCTTTCATTTTGTCAGCTTGGATCACTGAGTAATGCCATTGACGTCTTATAAATCACACACACCTACACAATACTTGATTCGCATGTATGTGCTGGTACGTATCTTCGAGGTCACTGTAAGGATTCTGTGTACATTTCATACAGAGTACCCTAGACCGGTTTTCAAGTACAGCAAGTGGCTGGCACGTGAGTCATCCTCTCCTACTTGCCAAGCCTTTAGGGGAAGTGCACAACAACATGCGTTGGCCTGCGATAAGAAACAGGTTCAACAAGCCCTATATTTTGCTACTGTACTTCCACTACGCGTGGACAGAATGACGTAACCGGCATACCCTGCTACGGCCGTTCAAAACACATTAGGTCCTGAAATATTTGGCTCAGTTAAGGGCAAACTAATAGGACAAGGTAAAAAGTACATAGCACATATTGTGATATGTCTTTTTCTTTGCCGACTAGCTTAATATCTGCACGTATACCCCTAACACCCTGTATATTGAAAAACACTTTCTAACATTGCTTTGAAAAATATATACAGTATAAAATAAGCTTAATTGGCTAGAAAATAACGTGCAGTTGAAGTATATGTCACACCCGTAACTTCCTGTCACACCCGTAAACACTGATTTTAAAAATTAATATTTTAGGTTATTTATTTATTGCTGAGTAACTGCTACTGATATCATGCATAAGTAATGATTTATTTCAAGTCCAATGATTCACAGAAATCAGGGAATGAACTTGGCAGACTCAAAAGTGATGTTCTCTTCCTGTCACACCCGTAACCATGTGTATTTTTTACTGTTGTCAAATCAGCGATAGAAAACAATTTAATCAGTTGGGGTATTGAACTGGTATAGATGTATTGTTTCCAGGTTTTAAGAAAAGTTATAATTTCTTAACAAATATCACAAATTTTACTGTTGCGACAACCACGTCCATAAGCATGGATTCGTCCTACAGAGTGAGCGAATTATCTTATATTTGTGTCACAAATGGAGCAATACGCAGGAGATTATTGACAAAGTGTAGTAATAATAATAATTGTCATATTAATTTTAAAGTTCATTGTATAGAAAACAAAGTAGCAGATGGGGATATTCGAGGAGCGTTTAGGATTCTTTCATCAGAATGTCGGATAGTGGAACGAACCCTTACCACCATCGAATCTTCGGTAGATAAACATTCTCACGCCCACTGTCGTTTCCAGATCCTCCTGATCTTAGCGATAATTATCTCAGCGTGGCACCGGAATTGGTGTTTGAAGGAATAAATTATTATTGAAAACGCACACATGCCGTGCAATAATAGATCATTACATTATATTTACATTACTTTTCTTTGCTATAAGTTACGATGGATTTCTGTATATGCCTGCATTTTATAATATGGTATATATCACAGAGTTCCAGGCATAACTCACACACACACATGCGTCGTTTGGTTCGTGATATAATTTATTGCGACACACCTTGTGATGAAAACCATGGATCGCCAGTCTCGTCGTCACGTGTCGCATAGCATGATTAGCTTCCATACAGGTACTGTCTTGCATAGCAGATGTTGCATAGAAGTCCTTTGGTATGCTGTTTTTCTTCTCATACAGATCTTGTATAAGCTGTTTAAAGCTGGTACTACCTGGAAGTATGAGCTCGCATCTCAGATCCTCTATTAAGGTCTCCCTGGTAAGCTCACACACTAACCTCGATCTTGAATTTTGCGGGACTCCTAGAATTCTCTTCAGGTATCTGGCCTTTACTCGCTCCAGTTCTTCCAGCTGTTTGTATATGAGGTATTCTCCCACTAATTCTAGGCCATATGTCAAAACCTGTAGTATCTTCAGCCTAAACAGGTCCATAGCTGTGTTTATCGATAGTTGCGTGATGTTTCTGATTTCATTCATAGCTCTTGTGGCCGCCACTGCTCTAGATCTTATATGTAGTCTGAAACTCTTTACCGTCGTTTGGATTGTGAAACCTGGGTATTTAAAATTGTTAGCCCTCTTGAGTAGTTTGCCATTGCATTTGACGTTCTCTGTTTCAGTGAGTCTTCATCCCTTCCTAAACACTACCAATTCCGTTTTCTCTTCGTTTATCTGGATGTCGTTTCTCTCCGCCCATTCACATAGTGTGTTTATCGATATTTGCAGTTTATCTATATCTGTCGCTGCGATGGCCATGTGATCAGCGTATATGTATGTACTTGTTCCTACCATTACTTTGGTGACATCGTACGTAAGGACTGGTTACAGGTGTTGGCCATGGAACCTGTAGATGCATTCGGATCTTAAGAATGCTCGAGTGTGTGTATCGATGGATAAATTGCACCAACTGCTGTGAAAGAGACACTTGGATAGAAGGTACACTTGTGTGCTGTTCGTAGACACATGCCAGGTTGTAAACAGAGAGTGCATCCCTCTAGAATGTGCAATGGAAAGTATTGGATGTGACGTGATGCGATTCCTACACTGATTATGAGTTGGTGCCGACCATATAAAACGTGTCAATAAGATTTAGTGCATATGAATCACATAGTTGTTGTTTAAGGGGCTGAACTTCAAGGTCACAGGCCACAGTTAATTGAAGAGTCATGAAGCGTATTGAAGTGTAGTGCTTTTATCAGCAAGCCTTGGAGTTGCATAACAGTGAATCAAGTGTATTTTGGTTCTGAAAAGTGCTGTCTCATAACCAGTGAAGGAAGTACAAGTTGAGGTTTTTATAATCACTGGTCAAATTCTGAGGAGTGGAGTATTCAGAAAGCTTGTGAATGTAGTACCATCAATTGCATGATGCAGAACTAACAAATTTGTTCATTCAATCATTAATCATTTCATTCATTCATCATTCATTAATTCATTCACTTCACTAGAGCGTTTATCGTTGAATCATGTGGTATTTGCAGGAATAAAGACGTTCCCTAACGGTTATGCTACGGTAATTGATGGTATCCGTCCTCAACATCTACAAGATCTCACTTGCAAATCAGCTGGACTTGCCAGTAGAAGACTTCTCCAATCTATCATAAAATTGTGTAATTTCATTTTAAGAGAGCAAATCAGTTCTGAAGTGTGCCCAAACGTTTATGGGGCCGTAATAATTGCTCTTCAGAAACCCGAAGGAGGCGTTCGACGTATCGCTATTGGGAACACCTTTCGAAGGCTGGTTGCTAAAGTGTCTTGAGTAGCAGTAAAGGGGACCATTAGCCAGTATTTATATCCTTGCCAACTTGGCTTTGGTATTCCAAAGAACTGTGAAACCATTATCCATTTTGCACGAACTACATCGAATAAAATCTTAGTAAAAATTTACTTCAGAAATACATTTAATACCATTGATAGGGATTCCATGTTGCATGCAGTACAAGATAGAATTCCTGAACTTTATGCTTTCCTGTGGGAAGCATATAGATACTCATCTAAGTTAACTTTTATATCGTGTCTCATATTATTTCGTCACAGTCTGGGGTACAGCAAGGTGATCCTACAGGACCTTTACTTTTTAGTCTTGCCCTCCAGCCTATAATCACAGACTTGAACAGTCCTTTTAACGCATCTTATTTGGATCTTGGAACCATCGGCGATGATCCTGATACGGTTCTCATGGATCCATGTAAAATTATCACTGGGTGTAAAAACATCGGTTTGGAAGTAAATCCACATAAACGTGAAATCTACTTCTGTTCCGCGAGAGATGAGACAGCAGTTTCCGTATTTCAAGGCATTGTTCCCGGTATTCACGTTACAACAAATTCCAGTCGATCCTTGCTTGGATCACCGCTTACAGTTGAGGCCGTGTAGGAAATTGCGATTCAAAAGCTAACAGAATTAATGAGGCTGTGCGATGGTCTACAAGTGATTAATTCTCACATGGCATACTTCTTATTGAAGATCTGCATTTTTATTCCAAAATTTAATTACTTTCCACGGACCACGCCTCTAAGGTTATTTCCTTCGTTCCTTGCTCAAGCTGATGATTCGACAAGAAGTTGCCTCGAGTCTCTATTAAATATACCGTTTGAGGAAAATAACTGGTGTCTACCAATAAGATTTGGAAGCCTTGGAATTCGTAGAATAAGTGATATTTCTATTCCCGCTTTTCTTGCTTCCGCTCATGGAGTATCTAACTTTATCAAGACTCTGTTCTCTGATTACGGTGATAATATCGAGATATGTCATCAAGCTGATGCAAGATATCACTGGAATATCATGACCAATAGCTTGAGCCCTCTGGCATCCCTGGATTCACAAAGAAGTTGGGATATGATAAATACCCGTCGAATTTTAGACTCTTTGATTTTGTCATGTCCAACATAAATTGACCGAGCACGACATCATGCTCTTCAGGAAAAGGAAGCAGGCTCATGGCTTAAGGATTTTCCGTCACCCAATGTGGGCACACATATGGATAACATGTCGTTTTAAATCGCAATCAGGTTACTTCTTGGTTGAAAAATATGCCAGTTACATAAGTGCATATCTGGAGCGGAAGTCGACGTTTATGGTACATTTAAGAGTGTAAGCAGCCTGTACACGATACCTATGGACCTGGAAAGTAGGGAAGGTGAAACTAACATCACTCATATTATATTTGCATTCCTCCCAGACAAGGAAAACTAAACATATATTCGCATGCTCGGAAACATTGTGCAAGGTGCTCTGGAATGGAAACCGGAGAAATTCACAGCAGACTTTGAGACCGGTGCTATTTTTGCTCTAAGGGAAACATTTCCTCAATCGGACATTCGCGGATGTTTCTTCCATTTCACGCAGTGTGTGTGAAGGAAGGTTCAGAAAATAAGAAAGATGACTCTTTACAAGAGAAACGATGAAATCAGACGAAATGTAAGAAAATTTGCTGCACTTGCTTTCCTGAAGCCTGAAGATGTAGAGAGTGGATGGATTCTAATTCACAGTCAAGCTCCGCCGGATGTGAAATTAACGGAATTCTTCGACTATTTTGTTGAGCAATGGTTGCTGAATGATTCTATTACGCTGAATATGTAGAACTGTTTTAACGTTAGACACAGAAAAAACAGTTCCATTGAAGGGTGGAATTACAAAATTAATAGTAAAATTGGAAGGCCTAACCCAAGAATAAGAGATCTCATCATCTGTCTAAAACTGGAAGCAGGGAATCCAGATAATTCAGTTATACGGATGAACTTAAATTTGGAAGGAACTAAAAGAAAAAGAAAGTACTGTAAACTGGACGAAAGAATTTCTCAAAGCACGAGTAATTACAATGAGGATGGCAACTTGGGAAGGTTTTTGGACGTAATGTCATTTGTTCTCAGAATGGAGTAAACTTAAGTGTTGTTCGTTCAAAAACAAAATGTTTTAAATAAGAGTATATTATTAACAGTATGTATGTATGTAAAATAATGAAGAATATTATAGATGAGAAATAATTATAATCCTAAATCAATACGTAAATAATTAGTTGGAAAATTACAAACATCTTAAAAAGTGCAAACAGTTATTCTTACAAAGCGAAAAAGCAGCTAATTATGGGACTAGGTCTTCATTATTTTAAAGACCGAGTACGGTTAACCGTGCGGGTTCATGGCGTCCTTGGTTCTTCCCACCCCCTGCCGTTAACTTCATATGCGGAGCTACACCGCAGACCTACCTCGAAAATAAGCGAAGTGTTCTAAACAAGAAAGGGCACGCAGTCCCGCTTAGCACTAACAATGAAACATTATTCACTTTATTTCATGAAGGCTTATCCGTAAGAAATAGGCACATGGAGACTACTAACTTTGTGTCCGCAATCGGGACTGTCCACAATGAAGACGCAACTGAAAGGGGAAAACCTTGGAACGAGCTGGCACTTTTCCCCAATATTTTGTGTCCGCAATCGCGACTCTTCGCAATCAAGACCGTCCGCAATCGCGACGACACCACTGATATTAGAAGGAAGAAATGAAGGATTCCATTTTACTGATAATGGGGATTCCAAATTAGGGCCCGGAAGAAATTAAGCAGATGAAAAGTGGTAGAGATATTAATGTGAGAATTGAAGGGAAGCGTTTGTTATTGTGAGTGAAGGAGATAAAGACAAATTTCCAGATTTCTGTGGTACCCTACTACAACATTCCTTTCAATCACTTCATTGAACAATAGACAGGGTTAATAGGAGGGCATAACTACTTCAAATGAGGAGCAAACATGTGCTTAATAAAATTTGTTGAACAAAATCACGTTAATCAATTTACTGAAGTAACCAAAAAAGAAAATCCATCACAAAATTGTATGACGCAGTCACATTGCATAACGTGAATAGTGAAAGTATCTTGAAAATATTTACATCAGTGCCTTCCAAAGCGTGAAAATGCAGTGTAAGATTTGTGGACAGCAAAACCGGAAAAGGAACAGAAAATCTTAAAATTGGGGAACATTGATCCAAACGATAACTGAGAGTTAACCCACATGATCCGTCGAAAATATGACCTTAAACAAATAGAATTTTAGATTCTCATTTAATATGGGAACATCCCCCGAATGGATCATTAATCGAACCAAATTAACTATCACTTGCTCTGGATAGGTTGAGAAATATTATTTGAAAGCATGGTGTTTATTACAAGTTAACAGCAATTATCACAATCTGAAAAATTACACCATACGTTGTCATCTCGTGACAACCTTAAGTTATAGATGAATCCCAATGCCGAAATATGCATCAGCCCAAACAGATGTTCAGAATGAACCAACAACACTTGATCCGAGAGGATCTTACGTTACGTCGTTCTAAAGAAACAAAACTGCGGAAAGCAGGGAAACATTAACTCATCATGCGATTAGAAGAAATACTAAACACTGAAGTTAAATGAAATTGGAAAATCACTCCAAAAGTCTTCTTACAAAACCTACTTTCAGGTTATGAAACAGTTACGCCGTTGAATTTGTTAAAATAGAAGTCCACAATATATTAAAAGGGGTCTTTTCAATTCTATATAACTACAAATACAATTACAAATCTATCTACAATTGTCCCCCTAAACTAAACTACAAGTCATCGTTACATCAACGTCTCATCTAAGTAATATAAAATCGTAAAATAAAATATTGTAACGGCTAACGAACCGAAACCGTATTCGTAGTGTAAATTATTCAATACAAAAAAAACAGAGTTTCAACACACTGCACTATTGTAACATACCGTACGCCCGAACAATAAATCTCGAAGTAAAAGAAACGTAATGTAAAATAGAAAACGAAAGTTCATACAGTTTGAACGCACGCGGCTAAGTAGTAGTAACCAGTTTCCATTAGCCAGTGTTCCACGTGGGTCAACCCTTACATTAAAACAAGTACTGATGCATCGCTAAGATAGAAGCACTTTCCAGCTAGTAAAGGTTATGTCGAAACGTGGATAAACGTATCAGCCAATATCTTCCATACCTGCATCCACTACTGCAGACACTGTCATCGTTCAAGTTGATTCACAAAATTGCCTTAGCTATGACTTGGCTATGTACAAAAGGAGTCCTTATCATTTCGTTCCGCCAACGCTTCAGTGTCTACACACCTCTAACGATAATAATGTACATGCGGCATCCCGAACCTGTCGTTGAGCCAAAACTATGGTATCTGCATAACTCTAACAGGAATAATGTATATACGGCATCCCAAAGCTGTCGTTGAGCCAACACTAAGGTGCATACACATTACTTTACTTGTGTTGATGATGATGCTTGTTGTTTAAAGGGATCTATTATCGAGGTCATCGGCCCTATTACATTACTAACAGTAATCATGTACATGATGCATCCCGAACCTATCGTTGAGCCAACACTATGGCATCTACACATCACTGACACTGTCGGGCAAAAATCGAAAATTTTCAAAAAAAAATTGTCCGGGTATTTCAAGCTAATTTTCATTGACATTCAAACACATGAAGTAAAATCTGCTACCGAAATGAACTCGAATCTGGAATAATAGTAACTATGGCCATTTCCCACTATAAAGTGTGGAATCGAAATTAAATAACGGGTTGAGTAGTTCAGTTTACCACTCGTTAAAATTTAAATGCATGCAGTGAAGCTCACTAAATAATGGTAAACTCAAATCTCGTATTATATTACGAGATATTACTGAAAAATAATCACAACCACCACGATATTCGCGACATAGCCTAGAGTGTGAGGTTCCAAATCACCTGCAATATCAACACTCATGTTTCATTGTAAACTTTCCAGTGAAGTAAACTCTCCACAACATACACAGGGTAAACTCTCAATCTGAAGGTTGATTGTCTTACTCTCAATGTTTCCAATTCGCGATGTTTTTGCCTCGTAAAGATACAGAATGAGATTCAATCTCCAATAATAAAGCATAACCTCGACCGTGTGTAAGAATATATTTTCTTCGTGGGGTCGGTTATAAGAAAATGCACTTCGCTGGCATCGAATAGTTTCGCCAACTTGACTTAACTTACGTTATCTACAGTCTACGTAAAACAATAATCATTATATATATATAAAACAATAATCATAATATTCGTTACAACGCACTCGGATTTGACAACCCACACATTTTCTCCAATCGCTCTGTTTAACATAATTCAGGATCGCTACGGGATGTCGTTCCTCTTATACAGCCTGCCTCGGAAATATTACACATCAACATACGAAGTATACACCCTGTCAAAAAAATTCCTCTCCTTCAAACTATTTCTCTTCGGCATCCTGCTTAGAACTTCCCACTCATAAAATACGGGGATTACTCTTCCTCAAACTTTCCTCCTAATTATTCTCATAAATATTTCATTCCTCAATGCGAAACATTTCTTCCTACTTGAACAAATTATAGGTAAAAGCTATGCCATAACCAAACTATTCCATAATGATGTCAAAGTAGCTTCTCTAAATTCTCCCTGACCACAGGAGCAAAATAGCATGTCGTGATTCTACCTCTCACATACATCGTATCATAAAATGAAAATTTCGAATGCCAGAATTATCTCACTTCGCTGGATTTCGATATGAAACTCTAAACCTCGCTCACACAACTACTGAATGCGTTGTTGTTGTTATTATTATCTCAATTTATTCCTAACGTGAATATTATTATTATTATTATTATTATTATTATTATTATTATTATTATTATTATTATTATTATTATTATTATTATTATTATTATTACTATTATTATTTGAATTCCACAGTTATAATTGTTATTTTTACTTTATCATTATTATAAATTTTACCGGCATGAACATATTTAACTTATTTTTATTGTAATATTTAACTTCAAATTTTAAGAAATTTAACACAGTTTTACACGTCGCGGCGACAGAAATGACCAACAATTACACCTACATTGTTTCCTGGAACTTTCTGCCGACATGAAACATAATCATAATCGCCATAAACTTAATAATGCACATGCCAAATATGCAACACGGTGCCATGATTTACTAACTAAATTAAAAGACAAGCATTTACATTTCTAACTACAAAGACATAATATTGAAATTAGATAGACCTGTAATTGTGCTGATTGGTGTGGCATCATTTTGGCCGCATTTAACAAAGCCAACAACATCCGATTTAGCCCCTCATAATGATAGGTGGTGATCTTCACTTAAATACTAACTTATAAATTACATTGACTCTGCACTTCTCTTGATGGAACACAAATTAATTTTATTGAGCCGGAACTAACGTAATAACAGATTGTATTATGCACATAACACAAAATTTACCACACCGCTCTGTTCTCGATCAGTAAACTGATGAAATGGTGAAAATCTCCTACCCCTTGCCAGGTGTTTATCAAATGTAGCCGCTGGACGATGATACTCTCTCTTTCAAGAAACCAACTGTTCTCCCTTTCAGACTGTTAAAGGAACAGTGTTAATAACAATTTGAAAGAGCTATCTGGGACTTCGCTGTCTCCTTTCCAGAAGTTCATGAATCCTACAAATACCTACCATGATATTCCCACCTGCCAGGTTGTATGTCGTAAAAAATGTTTTAATATCAAAGCTGTCACTGTTACTCCTTAATACCTTATAAAATTTATATCTCTCAAGCCAACTGGCTTTTGAGATTTCCAAATTTCTCTTCTAACACTTAAAATGTGGAAAGTTCCTCTCTTGTTGTCTACTGTCGCAGGTTCGCCCTCTCGGACCGACGATTGCTGAGTGCTTCTCTTGTTTTCAGAAGGGGTATTTATACGCACTCTAGCGCTGCGTTAAAACGCGTTATCTACTATTGTGCAATTATCCCATCTTCTAACAGCTGGAGCGATTTATCTGAGTTTCTCACCGGAGATTCCGCCTATATTTCCCATCACAATGGTGTTGTTCGTTGATTTTTCTTGCTTCTTTCACGGACGTAATTAATTAATTCCGTGGGTTACATTCCTACGTATACTGACTGGATGACCTTGCCTCATGTCATTTCCACTCTGCCGACAGACAGGCGAACTTTTCTCTGGGCATAATGAAATAAACTGGGTATTTCTCCCTGTGCAGTGAGCTTCACTAAATGATTCCAAATTTCTTAATTAACTACTGTCTCGCTAATGACAGTGCCGAAATCCCTCCCACCAGGTTTTTATAGCAAAAAAGTATTATTAATTTTTCGAGGTCTTCCGAAATGTTCCGTTCTCGCTCGATGTTTTGTATCGCCTCCTGTTGTGAGTAACATCCAAGGGACATCAGATTGGCTAGTTATAAAGATAGATGCGCTTTTTTCACCTCACGCGGCTGGCTCTACATAGCCGTCCGGCGGTTTTTTCTGCAATGTAGAATTATGGGCCCAAAGGGGTTGTGAAAACTTTCTATTTACCAAGAGAAAAATATGCTTGAAAAGGTATTAGAGGTAACAGTAGGGGAATTATCCGATACAAAGTACTTCAGTGTGCCATATACGGGAAACATTTGATCTTGGGGAAAAGAAATAATAGTACCAGACGTGAAGTTTCGTAAAGGATGTATGATTAGAAACTGAGAAAATCCACCGACTAAAGTAAAAATATAAGAATTTCGTTTGGAAGCACTAGTGATATGACGACACCAGTATAATATATTTCAGGGGAGGGTACCAGCACGCGAAGCATTGAGGAGTTTCGCTTTCTGGCATTCTTCATAATTACAAACATATTCAGAAATATTTCTTCGCATTCTGGGACAAAAATATGGTGACGCTACGCGGGTATAATTCTTAGAATTTACAAAATATCCTCCTGCAGGGGAGCTATGGCAATATTTAAAATCATGGGGCTTAATGAATTAGGATTATGGTTTAATTTAGGTGTGGGGTTGGAAACCAATAATTCCTTTCAGGAAAAGAAATGGTTCATTATAAGTATTTTCCGAAACAATTTGAATAATAATTTTGCTATAATAGGACTGACAAAACTTAAAAGAGGTTGGAAAATTAACGAGAAAGTGAATGGCCCTTATATTAGGTGAAAGGTTCGCAGTATGTACAGAAGGAAGCTCAGAACTACAGAAATCTACACAATCTTTAGTGGATTGGTCAAAAGGACGGGACAGAGCGTAAACTAGAAGGCTGCCAATGCCCGAAACAAAATAACGGAGTACTTAAACATTGATAGTCACATTGGCCGTCTCCCTGTGTGGCCTACATCAGGCGCTGTGCAATAATCATGATAAAGCTTGGTTATGTGTGATTTCACATGACAGCTGTGGAATTTATAATTCCACGCGCCCACGTGCATAAGGTTGCAGCCATAAAGTTTTACCCCCCGTCAAGATGGCAGCACGATGCTCTCTTGCTTAATGATGTCAACTGACAGCTGTCAAAAAAGCACGTGGAATTTCAAATTTCGCGTGCCCACGTGCATAAGGTGGCAGCCATGAGGTTTAGTGCCTTAAAATGGCAGCACTGACGTTAGCAATGCTCTCTTGTTTAAAGATGGCAGCTGACATCTGTCCAAAGCGCACATGGCTTTGTTTACAAACAAGAGCACGTGGTCACACGGGGTCAATGACCTCGGGTGCTGACGGAGCAGAAAAATTGCTGACGCTGTGGGGTTTAATCCCCACTGCTCCCCTACTTCTGCTCAGCTCGCTATGTTTTAGATAGTAAATATATGATAATGATATTGATGAAATAACAGTACTGAAATGAATTAAGCAGTATCACTTAAGACATTATTTTTAGTGATCTACTAAAACGTCTCGAGAGGCGAGAAACACTGCCTAAATTCAAGGAATTCAGTACAGATAAAAACTATCCCATATTCCTGACGGTTAGTATCAGAGTGGCTACCTGTGGGATTTGTTAACAGTTAAGTAAAAATAGTTTGAAAATATGTCAATGTCTTGGTTTTCAGTGTGAGGGGTTAGGGGAATGGCGAAAGGGAAATATTGTGTTCAGCGGAGAGGAATTGCTTCGTGGTTATATTACATTCGGTGCGACGTGTGATAGGTTGTAAATGCATGAACATGATTTTAGGTGAAATAAACATTTGTATAATGAATGAAAGGGTACTTTGTGTGGCATTATCTTTTAGTGATAAACAATAACCAAATAAACGTCTCAAGTAGCGACAACTCTGCCTAAATTAAGAGAATTTAGTACAGATAAGAATATCCTAACCCACATTTCAGGTGTTTAGAATAAGAGTATCCTCTTATGGGAGGATGTACTGGCGTTATGTATGTTATAGTGTTTCCGACAAGCTGAAAATCTTTATTAAAGTTACATTAACTCAGTCGACACTGGAAAATACGGCTTCCTTCCTAACAACATACTAAAATAATTTGGAACTGCCATCTATCAAATCAGTTTGTAATTTCGCAAACACATCTAATATAACAAGAAAGAATACTTTCACGGAGCTAAAATGCGACACATGTCAAGCTGACCAGCCTATATTAATCTGCTTTATGGTTATCACCCTTTCCTTTGTACGCTGGGACTACTATAGCCACTCCACATTCATTTGGCAGAACTTCTTCATGCAAATAGCAATCAAATAAATACTACAGATACGGAACTATATCCCAGCCCATTGTATTTAGTACATCTCCATAAATCTTTTAAATCCCAGATGCCTTTCTAGCTTTCAATTTGTTTCTACCTTTTTGCAAATATCTTTAGTAACATAGGTAAACATCAGAATTCGGCAGGGTTAGTCACCTCCACTACCTGGACATTATTCTTACATTCAGCTATCTTTACATAATGCTGACTGAATATTTTTATTTCTGTAAATCCTCACAATGCACTTCCATAGATCGCTAATAATCCATAGAATGTCCTCACAGGAACCTGTTTCTACCTTGAAGAACCTATGCTTACCTGTTCATTTTGCTCTAAAATACATATAAAAGCCAATTATATTTGTTATCATGTCATCGGTAACTGGCATTTTTACTAAATTCTATTTCATAATAAATTATATTTCCTAATAACCTACACCATCATCTTAAACTCAATATTTATCTTAGAATATAGTAGGTCTTTGCCATTATTTACCACCTTTAATGATGCATACCTGTTTTCACACTCCTGCACATTTGCCTTAAAACATCCAATAGACTGTTTACATTTTTATTTACCATTTCCCACTAACCAGATTTACCTTTTTAAACCTCTCCCCTGCCTCTCTTCTCAACCATATGGTATTGCCCAATAGTCCTAATTTTACAGCCTTCCTTTCTCTCGCATTTATTTTCAACTATAACAAAAATAGCTTTCGCATCTATGCCGATTTAGTCGCATGAAGAAGTTCCTGCGAGAGAATATTTATGGCACCTGGGTGTCTCCGCAAAACGTTAGCAGGACATAAGAACTATAATATTTAAATTATTATTGCTGTTGTGGTATATGTCCATACTGCAGGCCCTCTCACAGTTCTCTGGCTTGGGACAATAGTATGGAGGTTACGAGGCTGAAGTGAGAACTGCTTGAGTGACTCGTATGCTTCGTTAAGATTCCACTGATACGACATGTTCTGTTAGACCGTATTAAGGTAATCAACTTGAACCGACCGAGTACTATTATACAGGCACATGCTATTAAATTTATACATAACATACAGAACTTACAAACAAATGGAGTGTTCCAGGTTAAATTCGTGTCGCCACCGCTGGAGTTCAGGAGGGACCGGAGGGGTCCTGACGCAAGAAAATGGGCGGACATGCTTCATTCTTTCCATAGCAGTCAGCTGTTCTGTCAAACGTTAAAATGAGTATAAACAAAGATTATTTGAACTGGAATCAATTTCAGTTGAAGTCGGAACTCAGAAGAAGAAATGCGGAATTTCAAGGAAGGAAGGAGAACTTGTAAAGAGGTATTTTTGTTACGAATAGACTATCGATGATATATTCTTTTAACCTGACATAGTACACAATGTTAATTCCCTCGATGTTTTAATCGTCAATATACTCTTAATATTTTGTGTATCATCCCTTATAGGCTCGATAATTATGATACCACATTCATTTGGAAAATCGCCAAGATGAGGAGGAAGACATTTACGTAAGGAAAGTGCCAAGTGCAGTATTGTACAACAATGTTAATGAAACTACATTCCTTTCATCTGTGACAGCCCAGTGTGTTTCAAGCTATTTAAAGAACTATGATCAACGTGGCTCTGGTGTGGGCAGTCATATGTACGTGGTATAAATGTAGAAACGAAAGTAGCAAATATATTTATAAACGAGTGCCTGTGTGAATGGAGAGCTGGTTGCGACCATCTGCTCATTGCAAATATGTATGTATTATACCACATGCTTTGTTTGGTTTCAAAACCAACAAAACCTGCTAGAAGACCTGTACCAAACAGCTACCATCTTTCAATAAAAGGAAAAAAGTAAAGCCTCCCAATTACGGCTAATGCGCTTGTTTTCAAAACAGTCCGGGTCAAGACATCTGTTCAAGGTATAAGAAGTCATGAACCCCGGCCGCACCAGTTCCGAATTACTTCTTCATACTCCGAGTACGTCATAAATGTATCATAAACTTCAGTGCAAAGTACCCATCCCCAAACTCCATACCAATCTTACAGTTGTATCCCTCCTCACATCTTTAAGCTGATTATAATGATCATGATTATTTTGGACCTGGTCTGGCGATATCCTTAAGCTCTAGAAAGTGGAAATGCACTGATGTGGATTGTGAACTAGGGGACAGACTGCAAATCCACTTTGGTCCGCAGAATGCTCCATCAGAATACCTAGCTCATTGTTCAAACCTGTGTGTCACCTTACACAGAGGACTGACACAAAACAATCTCAGCAAAAGTAACATCAGATCATGAATTGTCTATACCTTCTACTGTTCATGGAAGAAAGTATGGAAGCCGTGGCAGTTAAGGGCTTTATTGAAGGCACATGCATGTGGATTATTCAAAAGCACGGAATATCCACACCTGAGTGCTTCTCCTGACTGACTTCTGGACGACAATAAACTTCTTGGAATCGATTCCTGCAGAGATGAAATGGGTTCCTGTGAAACTAGGGATTACTTTTTTCTTTGTGATCTATCAGGAATCCTTGCTTCTAAAATTCATCACTGGTACTACGATTAGACAAAGGGCCAGTTGTACTCTGGTGACAAAAGTTACTCTCGTCCATAAGAATGAAGAATTTCTCAAACATACAATTTCATCACTAAAACACATTCACAAAAATACATCAGAATTCATATATCAAGAGTAATTTCCGATACATAGGCGAAGAATAAGAGGTGAGTTTATTAACGCTGTGAAACAACATAATGGATCCTTTTGTAACCTTAATGCTGCAACAATGTTTGCCTTGACTTCAGTCACAATTTAATATATTTCAGTAATTTAATTACGATTTTTTTGTTCAGAAACATACAAACATTTTCATTACAGACTGTTATGCCGTTTATTTTCCAATCTGCAAGCCACTGTGAATTTATTACGCTCCGCCACAATCTCCTATTTGTAAAACGTTATGTGGCCACGTTTAGATCAATACTCGTATCTCTAAATCATTACAGACTGAGTCTATCCACCGTCGCTTTTACCCTCCAGGAACGAGTCCACTATTTTCCTTGGAAACCTATCCTGCTCCATTCACCTCAAATGATCCAACCACGGAAGCCAGTTTATGCGTACAGCTTCATCCATCGTGTTCATTCCTCATGTAACCTTTATCTCATTACTCTCTATTATTCTCCCGCCGTTATTCCCATCAGTTTTTCAACCAATGACCATTCTCACTACTTTCCTGTCTGCTATATCTATCTTATGAATATGATATCCTGTGTCCACACAGCTTTCACTCCCGCAAAAGCAAAGTTTCTCTGAAAACAAACCGGTGTAAGGGTACTTTCGTCCGGGAGCTGACTTATTTCATACAGAATACTATTGATCGCAATCTCGAGCTCACTGCATTGGCTTTGGTGCACATTGATTCAGTCTCACTTACTATACTACCATCCGAGGATAACACACACATTAAATAATTCTAATGGTCTGCCTGTTCCAGCTCTGAATTCCCAATCTGACATACAATTTTCTTAGGTATCATACGCATTAACATCACTTTAGTCTTCGGAAGGCTAATTTTATTATCATACTCATTGAACCTATCTTCAAGTTCCAAGACTGCAGGCATTCAACACAATCTGGCATTAAGGAACAAGACGTCAGCATAGGCCACAGTGCTTACTACATATCCACCTAACCCCTGTAAGTACTAGAACACATTCTACTATCAAACATCACTGCAGCCCAATTGTCAATTGATTGGTTTTAATAATTTATCCTTAATATCATAATGCCCCAGTACGGCATCCCACGGTATCTGTCACATTCCTCTTCTGTATCAAATGAACATAAAAATAACTGCGCATTTCCCTTGTAGAATTTTTAATTACCTAGCCCATACAAAAATCTGATCTTGAGAGTCCATCTGAGGTCTGAAACCACACTGGTTTTCATCCAACATATTCTCAACCACTGATCTCATCCTCCTTTCAAAAATGTCATTGAAAACTTACCTGGTATACAGTACTGATCAATGAATTACCTAGATAATTGTTGCAACACGTCTTGTATCCTTGTCTATAGTGCACCCTTCGCACTTCTTCCTCTGCTGTGATTTCTACTTTCTGGATTCTCCACGGCTGCCCTTTAATAAAACATGCTCACCGCAGACGTTTCTTCTCTCCAGGGGTGGTCACGTTCACTAGACTGTCACTGTGCGATGCGATAGGAGCAAATGTGGCTATTAGGCTATATGTTAATCTATTCTAGTGAAATAAAAGAAATACTGGCCAAGGTTGAGGTATATTGTATTCGTTTACGAAAGCAAATGACTAAAGAAATGAATGAACATCAAAGGAATTGAATTAAATTAAAATATAAATCTGATTCAAGCATGTGTGTAACAAGTGTAACCGTCGTCTACTAAAAGTAAACATACAAAAATACAACTGTTTATCCTCCAATTCAACTAATTGATTTAATAATGGAGGCTGAAAATTAGATGCCATCACTAATCAATTCACCGAATGTAATTAATTAAACAAATTTTACACTAGTTAACTACACCGTTTCTAGACAATCATGACACTCTACATTATTCTTTGCTTGAGCACCGGAATTATTATTCACTAAAATGAACCTTGAATATGAATTAATGATTGAAACTGGATAACAAAAATTTAGCATTATTCATTACCAATTGCCAATTAGTGGTGTTCACACATACAGTTATATAACTCAGAACATTCAATAGTGTTTGGGATTCACCGCTCCCCTTTTACGCATTTCATAGAAATTAAACTGCGGTGATTATTAAATAGACTTAGTGGCCTCTCACGGCTGAATGTGTCCATCTGACACTTAAAAAATTTACTCATAAAGTAAATTGTCAATGATTTGTTTCTTTATCGCAAGTACAGATTTAATGGCAGCATCTCTGTTATAAAACCATCAAGATAGGAGGTCAATCACCTCAAGTTTAACTGAGTTTCTAGTCAACTGAACAGCTATTGTTTCCATTTATATGACAAACGTTGATCATAGCTGGTCTCACAGGGATCCAAACTACCTGAACAGATCAAAAATACATAACACACCTTTATCATTTCCAGATCAACTTGTCTGCATTTACACATGAGAAAAATAATGATGGGGTACGCTGTTCAGTCACGTTTATAATTATGTTTGCTGTTATTATTTAAACAAGAAGTGAATCTAAGATGCTGTCTAGTTAAACTGACGCGAGCTATCATGAACCTAACATTATACAGAATATAGCGGAAAATCTCCCACCTTAATAAAAGAAAACCTATCCACATTTATAACCACAGTCAGTCACCACCTATGCTAAATAAAATTATCAATTCTGCAAGTTGCTTTACGTCGCACCGACACAGATATGTTTTATGGCATTGGTGGGACAGAAAAGGGCTAGGAGTGGGAAGGAAGCGGCCGTGGCCTTAATTAAGGTACAGCCCCATAATTTGTCTGGTGTGAAAATGGGAAACCACGGAAAACCATATTCAGGGCTGCCGACAGGGAAAACACTGTTGAAATAAAAAAGACATCTATGCTAATGTCCTACAATAATTTATATACACGCCGATTCTTGCACATCGTTATTCACAATACAAAAAAGCTGAACAATTAATTTACTAATTTCTACGACGCGTGTTGAGTTCAATGTCTATGGATGTTATCACTGAAATCAGCGTCGACCATGATCTTGATATGGCTGTCTCCTGACATTCAACATCTCTCATAACTGCACGATGTATAATTATCAATTCAGAACATAGCGCAAGAAAACATCTCGGATGACGTTAACATAAACGCCAAGGTGTAGTTATACCTGCTACATCCTATTCCTTACAAAATTTCCAGATGAAAACCACCTGATATTATTTACGTTAAAAATGATCTCAGCTCACCTGTAAGGGTCACCGAACCTTATATAACCATTACATAAGTAGATGTCCGATGATTGGTTGCCTGGGTTCTCTTCTCATAAATGAATTTTTTTATCACTGTAGTGAGCATTTTCTTACTTCCTTATTTCTTCATTTATCTTTATTTATATCATCATAGACCTCAAATGACATTCATGTTCTTGAGTATACAAAATATTGCCCTTTTCTTTCGTAGACAGAGCTTCACGTATTTATTATACTTTTAATATTTATATCATTTACCTCTCAGGTTATCCGCTCTCATAGTAATCATCTATCCCTTTACTCTCAGGATAAATTTACAATAAATTCTCGTCATTCTCCATCATAACGGACAAATCAATGTTCAAGAACATTCCACAACTAACTCATCGCTTTCAATATAGCTCTTTTACTTTAATTCTAAAGAACAAAACCAATCTCAACTGGTTTCCAGGACTTAGGCGATTATTAACGATCCCGTAAAATATGTAACCATGAACATAAAAATCACAACTAGCGGCATAGCTTAACATAAAGGCTGTCAAAATGTCATAAACATCTCTCTGCACGAAATATTATTGTTATCACTATAATAAAATAAATAGAATAAAAATCACTGATATTACTGTAATTGAAGTTATTATGCACAAAAATTCTCCATGAAATATATGTTTAATTCTGTACCATCCTGAAATTCAAATCTTCATTGGAAACTCGTCGATCTCAAATTAAATAACATAATTCATACCATAGAGCGTGAATGGCAAACTATTTACGAGCTGAGGACTGCGATATTATTACTACGTGACTAACATTGAATGCAAATTATGATACTGACATTCATCTTTAACAAACTCGCGTTTTAAACAAAAGTACTGTTTACATTATTAGTGTACCGGGTGGTACACCCCCACGCCGCTCATTCAAACTTTGCGCCAGTTGAAACTCCCCTACTGGAGGAAGCCTGAACTTTATCTACTGTGTTAATTTTCTAGTTTCTCAGAAGATGTCACTACTTGTAAATTTTGAAGTTTCTGAAGTGGGTCGTTTTCGATGTATTTTTGTTTTGCCTGTAGTAAGAAGTGTGGACATTCTCTTCCAAATGGCACTACTGAAGAAATACAATTATGCACCCTAGTGCGAAGTGAAAGAACTATGTTTTTGAAGAAATTTTGTGTTCATAAGTTTGTTCTTTGTTAAATTTCTTTCAGTTATTGTTTATGTTGGCAATATTAACCCCTTCCTTCCGCCAGGTTTGAATCTAGCCAATCCCGAATTTCTTTAATTAATTTATGACCAATCAGGTGTATCTTCTTCAACTTGGATATGTTGCTTAACCCTAGCCAATAAAATTCTTGTGCGAGGGTGTTCTCATTCCTGAAACGCCTCGAACTTTCCGCGAGAGTATATAAACTGCTGATTTTCGGGTCTCCGGCCACTTCAGTAACTTCTTTCAGTGTGTAAAGTACGTAGCAGGGGGCGGGAAGCGCATCTTTCTTCGGGCAGCAGTTCATCCACAAGGTAATGGCCGTTTAATAACTTCTTTTCTTGCTAGCTCAGCAGTTTAACTCTCGGGGCAGGTCCGAAGCCTTTTACCATGTAACTTTCCCTTAAAATGTAAAGACACTCGGTATCAATTCTATCTGTTTAAACTATAAATTGGGATAGAGAGTGCTTAACCCTCTCGAGCTCCCACTCATATGGCTTTGAGGTGAACTTATTTTCTCAACCGTTTCTTCCAGTCTAGCGTAATGTAAATTGTCTTCTCATATAAGTCACCTCTTTAGTATGGGATTAGCCCTTGCATTAACGGCCTAGTGCCAAGTAGGTTTTAAACAAAATGTATTAGGAGTGCAAGAACGCCTCCCCTCAAGTTGGTATTTTAGAGGCCATATAATTGACCTGTTTCCTTACTTAATAGGCCTCAGTAGGTTGGGTATTTTTTTTTTACCCCTGTTTTCATGTCCTTCGAGGACAACTTGAAAGCGGAGTTTGGTGTGGCCTTTGATAGGCTCAAACTTAAGAGCAGGTAGCTCTTTCTTAAATTTTGTTTCTGCGCGCCTCGAGGAGGCTTTACGGTGTAATTGGGAGCAAGTGCTCCTGGGCATGATTGGGGTCTTCTGCCCCTTTGTTGAATTGTGTATATTGTAAAGTTGGGCTTATAGCTCAAGAATTGTGTGTCTGGCTATCGGAGCCCAAATCCTGTAATCATTGTAATTGTACATTTTCGAATTGTGATTCGGCTACTGAGTACCTGTTCTATTTGTTATTTCTTAATCTTTAAAAGAAAATATAACCTTGTTAAATTTTATCTTAACTTTAATTTCGTATTTTGGGACCTGTTCACCCCCGCACCTTCTTTCACCTCTGCCGTTCCACAGATACCTCGGAACAATTAGAATAAACAACATTTTAGATTTCAGTTCAATTTCTCAGGTTAACGCACGAGTTATCGTCACCTATAAGTTACCTTACGTGTTCAACTCCTTTAATGGGAGTCAATAAAGATCGCGTAGGAGGTTAGGTTAGCGTTTCTAGTAACAAAGGTTATAATGTCATAACAACGTTCTATCCACAACTACATGACATCAAACTGATTACACTTTACTAAGAGCAGTCGTTAAAGAGCCTGCGTGTGAGGTTACGTAAGCACACGTGTTAACCTTTCTTCCAGGTCACCTATCATCCCGTCTAGCAGCAGAATTAGCTGAAGCGTGCACACGTAGGCAAGGTTTGACGTTATAATGACGCACGACATAATGACGTCATAACCTCATCTACAAATCACTTAACTGATTCGGCTCCATCAAGTGGGCTCATCCGATTCGGCTCCTCCAAAGTGGCTCATGCCTTAACCGATTCAGCTTGCAGGTCACCTAACCATTTCGGCTCTTTCAATTGGGTACATTCGATTCGACGCTTCTGAAGGGGCTTGTGACCTGACCGATTTGAACCCCTTCTAGTTGCAGAATTAGCTGAAGCCTGCAAGAATTATACCTTTAAATTCTTGCTTAAAATGCACATACTACTTTTGATATTTTTTTATTTTAACACTGACAATTCTGATGTACGTATGTATTACTGTATACTTACGTCATTGTTAAGGCTTTCAACTGGAGCATTATCTTCAAACGTACGTACGAAATAATATATTCCTTACTATTTAGGCAAAAACACACACAATATAAGATAAATGATAGCAAATTGAATTTTCATTGGAGTCGGAATTTTGTCCCGCAAGGGTTCTATTACATGCTTGGTGGTTGTAATGATACGCAGGCTAACTAGATGACACCTTTTGAGTAATTATGCACCTCTAGCAGCTAAGACTACACACATGCATTTTAAAATTGCAGACTCAGCTAGGTACTTTCATTCCAAAAATAATAGATTATTACCAGAATAATATTAAATTTAAATTATGTTTCAATTTATTTAATTCATGATGCATCTTATAAGTAATAGCAACTTATAACTCAGTGAGGAAAGCAACCGAAAACTGCATTACATATTTTCATTATGCGCCCTTTCACTGATAATTTTAGTGGGCATAGCATGCTTATGTGTAATAGCAACTTCTGGCTCAGTGAGGAAAGCAACGGTAAACTACCTCGCTCCTTATTTCGCTTGTACGCCTCTTCAGTGATGCCAAGTCATTTTATAACACCTGCTTGAAAACTGAACACACGCACACACGCAGGGGGGGGGAATATAGGGTATAACATTAAACCGATTACTAGACATGATGTAAAACACACTTGAATAAGAAATAATTAGTTTATTTGTTAAGAATAAAATCCACATAGCAAAAGCAGCACATTATGTATTCCTATTTTTTTTTTTTTTTTTTTTGCTATTTGCTTTACGTCGCACCGACTCAGATATGTTTTATGGCGACGATGGGATAGGACAGGCCTAGGAATGGGAATGTAGCGGCCGTGGCCTTAATTAAGGTACAACCCCGGCATTTGCCTGGTGTGAAAACGGGAAACCACGGAAAACCATCTTCAGGGCTGCCGACAGTGGGGCTCGAACCCACTATCTCCCGATTACTGGATACTGGCCGCACTTAAGCAACTGCAGCTATCGAGCTCGGTATTATGTATTCTTGCTCCATGAGAAAATCAACGGGAAACGTCGAGCTGAGTAAAATAGTAGCAAGGAAACGCTGTGCAAAAATGGGCAACGGGAAACTACTTCGCTCTTTATTTCCCTAGTTATTCGTTATGCAGAGGAAGCTCTTACTACCTTAAATGAGTGGCTGCCTTCGGTAGGATTCAAACCTCCTATCACTCGAATCCATGCGTAGACCAGCATCGGCAAGGTTAGCTAAGGGTGTTGAAGTCGGGGCTTGAAATATTGAATTTTACATTCGAGCTATTTAGGTGACATACTTCCAGAAACCATAGAAACTGAGAGTAGTGATGTTGGTGATTATTCTTTTTAGAGGAAGTACAATTAGGCAACCGTCCTCTACATAACACTAATCAGAGAGGAAAAATCTAAAGGATCCGACATTTCGAAGAATGAAGGTATCGGCCAAAGGAAGACAGGGCCATGAAAGGCGTGAAAATATTAGACTCCCTAGGCCACGATTGTTCTAATACCGTCGGGGTCGGAAAAGAACAAGTGTTGACCATGGGAGGTCGGATAGGATAGATGAAAGTAAGACGCCTGGCATAAGTAATAGGAAGCAATGCCAGAACTCAGCTGAGGGCCTCGTGGTAACAACCCACGCTCCCATATTGAGAGCCCCTGGGCCCCTTTTAGTCGCCTCTTGCGACAGGCAGGTACACCGTAGGTTTTAATCTACCTCTCCACCCACAGGGAAATAGCAGCTGAGATGACACATGTATTGCAGTATGTCAGAATCAGCTAGACTTAGCCAAGTTACAAGACACAGCATATAACACACCTAAAATCTACCACCACATATTAAAAAAAGAAATATCGCTTTCCATTCCTGTGTGCATCCATATCTTACCCAAAATTACCCATCACTTTTTTGTCTCTTTAAGTTATATTTCCCACTCTTCCATTGTAATTGCCATAAGTACTCTCATGTCTTTGCTCTTGACCCTGAATACGATGTCATTCAGTGTTTCATAAGGCTAGTGTAATTTCATTCTCATCTGCACCCTCGCATTGTGAATACACTGAGACAATTTTCATCCTAATTCCATCAACAGATAAATCTACTTACATCATTCGCTCATCTACGAGCCTAAAAGAAACTGTGTTGCGTGCAATAGTTTGCATGATGAACAGTCCTACCCCACACTCTGCCCTTCCATTTTTCATACCTGTTACGAACACCTTATAATCCCCCACATCTTCCTCGTTATCTCCACCTAAGTGAATATCATTAATCCCTAACGCATCTCCTTTCTAAGCCAGTTCTACAGTTTTCCTTCCATAAGTCCCATTAATATTAATAGCCCCTCATCCAATTCCATTTCGCTCGCCAAGTTGTTTGCATGGATTCTCTTGACTGCCAAATGGAAGTGGCACTCCGTTACTCCCATGAGTGCGAGGCTTCCCTAAAATGTTCTGGGCGTGCTCGGTAGAATTCCTGTGAAGCAGGATGCTAACCTTCTTACACATAGTCCTGGTGAAAAATTCTCCTCTGAAGAGTTATGGACCGCCGGTGTATTGTATAATCCTAGCCGCCTGAGCACAAGGAGATTCCAGCTCGCATTCCTTAGCAACTGATATCCCGACTTTCAGGGCCACTTACTAGGCCAATCAGTCTTTGCCCGTAGTTTGCCCACTAGGAGGTGACCACAGTGACCCACACCATAGATCCGGGAGAGAGTATTTTTTATTGTAATATTACGTTTCGGTACATGCAGTTTACAAAACATGATATTGTATAGCATAACATAAAAACATGCAATAAAGGCAAAAATGAAAAATAAGGTATCCGTAAAACGTCATAAACCTAAATTTACAACTTGCATGTGGTTTAGAATTAGGACAGAGGAAAAATGGCCTGAAAGAAGTGTTAGAAACATTATTGTAACCAAGAAAACTTCTCGGGCATGCTAAAGAGGTCCATCAGATCCCCAGGTCACATGCCCCCCGCAAAGCGATCACCAAAGTAGTCATCCTCAGTCCCGCCATAGCCTACTATGTCCGACTCCTGAAATGAATATTAGTATTGGCTGTCAAAAATCTTGCAGAGTTATTAAACTAATACGATAAAGTAACTGTATACTATACAATAAGCTACATATATAATGGCTCTGGAATTCAGCCAAGCTGTATTGTCCAGGTTGCCTTAGGCCCAATTTTGTTACTAAGTAGCATGTATCAATTTTTTCCTTCCATCAGTTTACTTCCCCACATTCCCTTAATAGTGACAAATAAGTTTAAAATCTTCCCCGGTGCAGTCACTCTCTGTTCCACTTTACAACCGTATACAGCTGGTTTTAGTTATCAATTATGCTCATATCCTTCTCAACTATAAATTTCTCTCTTATTCCCCTTGTACTTAACCTCATAACCGGGCGTGACGAGTTAATTCGTCTACCAGCAGTTGTTACTCAATCGGGTAATGACGAGTTAACTCGTCTAGAGCCTTCAAAAATTGTTGTCTGCTGGGCGGGACGTGTTAGCTCGGCTCATATTATTGGCGAGTCTAGTTGTATGATCTCTTTATAGATGCCAGTAGTTTCAGACTTGCTGTGCCGCAGTGCGCGCCAATATTTCATTGAGTTTGCACCCGTACATAATGGCTAAGCGCGCTCGTTTGGATGATGAAACTATTCTTCATCTCATTGATTCAGATGATGAATTTGATGACAAATCTTCGGATAGCAACGATAGCACAAGTGGTGGAAGTGACATTGAACTTGCTTCTGAAAATGAAGAAGACAACAACAAGTGATGCAGCCGCTTCGAACTGGCATAGCCAAGGTAATCCTCGGGCTCCTTTTACGTTTGTATCGAACAGTAAAATAAATATTGATGCAAGTGATTCCAACAAAGTGAGCCCACTGTCCCATTTTAGACAGTTTATAGAGGAGGATCTAGTCAAGCTAATATGTGAGCAGACAAATAAGTACGAAGAACAATTTTTCGAAAGGCATACGTTACTGAAACCTCGGTCGCGAGCTCGGAATTGGACTCTTAACTACTACACGAGAGATAAAGTTATTCCTATTCCTTTTCATCATTCAAGCAATAATAAAGAAACCTACGTATGAACTGTACTTCAGTCGCAGGGATTCCATCTCGACACCATTCTTAAGAAAAGTGATGGGTGAGAAAATGTTTTCATTATTGAAGACATTTCTTGTCATTTTGTTTATAATAAGACTTACGATGCGAACATGAGTGGTAAGTTGTTCAAAATCTCACCTGTTTCTATCCAATTCGTAAGAACTGCCGAGAATTTTATACACCTCAAGAAAACTATTTTGTGGTTGAATCGCTATTGCGGTGGAAAGGAAGGCTGCAGTTGAAGCGATTTAAACTATCGAAAGGGAGTCACTTTGGTTTCAAACATTTTGTTCTTTGTGAGAGTGGTTCAGGGTACATTTGGTATTTTATTATATACGCTGGGAAGAACGCAGACTAGGATCTTGTGTCCCAAAACTCCTATATCAAGTAGATTAATCCTGGAACTGTCACATGAACTACTGAACAAAGGATACACATTGAATCTAGATAACTGGTATTCCAGTGTCCAGCTAGCTGAAATTATATGTAGCATGGACACCGACATGGTGGGAACGATGCTTATAAATCGCCTTGGGTACCTGATGTTCTCAAGAATGAACGCTTGAAGAAAGGTGAGCACATTGCCAGATATAAGGACAAGATTGTGGTCCTGCGTAGGAAAGATAAGAGGGAAGTTTGTATGATAAGTTCGATTCACGACGAGACCTTCATAGACGTAGCAAGAAGGAACAAAGTGAATTGGAACGAAAACCCAAGCTAGCAGTGAACTACAATTAGAATATGGGTGGAGAAAAGAAGACTGATGGACAAATGGTGGCATATCCTATTGCACGAGAAAGAGTAAAGAAGTACTACTTCAAACTCTTCATGCATTTGCTAGACATTGTTTGTTTCAATGCAATCCAGCTGTATAAGGAAATTGGAGGAACCAAAGACATGTTGCACTTTATGATTGAGCTGGGCGAACACATAGTTGAAGAGAATCTTGGAGAAGCAGCCAATGAAATGAGAAGCCCACAATTATAAAGGCCATCGTTGAAACCTGCACCAACACAATTTACATAGAGGCATTTCACAGACTCCATCCCATCCAGTGCCAAAAGAAGTGTGTGATAAGGAAGTGCAAAGTGTTTTATGACAAATTTGTTAGGAAAAAAAGTCGGTATTGGTGCCCGGATTGCAAGGTTGGACTTTGTGTAGCTCCGTATTTCAAGGCGTATCATTGTAAATAGAAACTCATTGAAGAGAAATGATTTTGAAGATTACTGTCTTACAATTCTTTTTATGTAACATCATGTACAATGCAGTCCTTTACTTTCATTTTTCAATGTTTTTCTTGCTGTACTGTTATAAAACAAATACATGCAGTGCAATAATAACGTACTGCATTACAACAGTGGCATCGTTTCATTGGTTGTTACTTAGTGGAAGACGTAGTCTCATAATATATTTGCAAGACGTTGAATCAGACATTGAACTATAGTTTGAATTGACAAATGCAAATCAAAAGAAACCGCTTTTCCCTTTGCGGAAAGCAAATGATCGTAAATATGTCTCTCGGTCATGAACGGCTTCTAATTTCAGATGACCACCAGCCATAAGATATAACCTGCACGGTTGCTAGGTAATATACCTTAGATCACAGTCTGCAAGGGTTACACTTCCTTTGCACCTTCTGTAACACAAATTTTCCGATGACCACCGGCCATAAAACATATTTATATCAAAACGAGCAGGCCTTAACTCGTCTTCCACGAAGGCATGCACGCGTAATGAGCGTGACGATTTCCTTCGTCATTCGCGGAAGCAAATAATGGGCGGGTCGAGTTACTTCGTGATTCCCGGAAGCATGATGGGCGGGACGAGGTAACTCGTCACCCACATCACGATAATGGGCGTTTTCAGTCAAAATATATTCCGCGCTACGAATGTTCGTTTCTCAGTCGAAACTCCCTGGTTAAGAGTTTAAAGAGTATTTCATAAGACGTGCCAATACCATTTTTTAGATCACTGTAAACATTAATTTCCATATCTATTTCTTCTGCATGCTTTACTTTTCCGTACCTTCATTAACTACCATATCATGCCCCTGATTAGCCTCTTATTCATACTAACTGCATTTGTCCTTATTCACCTAACTACATTACATAATTCACCTAGTGATTTCTTACTTTTACACTGTGAAACAGTCTGTTGCTTTTCAGTATTCTTAACTCTTAGAACTAATTTCTTTACAAATTCTTTGCTCTTCTATTCAATCGCTTTCCCAGTAGTATTCCTTTCCTACTGTTTAAAATGTTACTTACCCGGTGCACCCAATATCCTTGGTTCTAAGATTTCATTTGGTGTTGGAGGGCTATCTGTAACACTTCGCCACCTGATCCAACTTCACTATCAGCCAATACTTTTTTAACAATATCTCCCTGTAGACTTACATCATTGCACTTCATTCTCACTCCACAGTTAGTTGTACAGCTGGGTATTCCCATTATTATTTTAACAGATTTAATCGTGATTGCATCAAGTGCGGGAACTTATCCTTCAACTCCCCAGATATCCGCCCCGTTCAATAACCTACATTTGATTAAATTTTAAACTTTTTCATGCACTCTTTAAACAATGTTGGGCATCTTTTTATCCAAACTGTTAATAGCAGATAATGCACTCATACACATTAATGTTGCTCTTTTATTTTGTTTTACGATTTTACGTCTGTATGTGTTATGGGTTAATGATATTCTGGTAAGGGAAGCTAACAAGTGAGATATAGGAGGTTGTAAAGTGATCTGCACAGGTGTTCTGTTCATCAGCAATACTATTGCATGCAGAATAGTTTCTGTTAGGCACGCAAATGATAGAAGTGTGTGGGTAGATTTGTTAGCTGGAGGAAAATAGTCTCAATCTATTACTATGTGAGGGTGCAGACGAAGAGGTAGTTGATAGGTTTTATGAAGAACTGAGTGACATCAGAGTCAGGGCCAACAGCAAGGGCAGGATAGTGCTAAAGGTTAATTTAAATGCAACATTCAGAAATAAAACTGAATAGTGTAAGAAAGTGATGGGTAAATGAGGGGAAGATAAGGAATGGGAAGCGTTTACTGGAAGTTTAGCTAGTGGGATTAGCTATTGTGAATACATTCTTCAAGCATAAGGCTATTCACCGCTGCATATGTGAGGGTATGGGCATCACATTCGTAATTGAATATATCGTAACCGACTTTGAATTCAGAAAATCTGTTAAGAATGAGCGGGTATTCCAAGGAATCCTTCAATGATGCAGACCACTATATAATCTGTATTCAACTAAGTGACCCTATGCCTAGGAGAGAGGAACTGAAATCTATCTGCAGACAAACAAGGTTAGAAAATATCCAGTGCAAGGAAATTAGACAGAATTACATGGACATGATTAGTGGAAAGTTCCAAACAATGAACAGTAAACAAGTTCAGGATGGAAAAAGGGAATGTGTTTCCAACAGGTATGCTGTAATAGAACCAGCAACGGAATGCCTAAGAACAACTGCGTGTAAACATGACAAAAAGCGAAATTCTTGGTGGAATGATGATGAGCCAGCAGCTTGTAATCGTAAAAAGGAGGTGTATCAAAAATGACTCCAAACAAGAACTCATGATGACAGAGAATTGTACACAGACAAAAGAAACAGAGCGAAAAAATAATTGTTGAATCCTAGAAGTCGTGGGAAGATATCGGTAATAACCTGGAAAGGCTAGGTCACGCGGCAGGGAGACCTTCGTGGACAGTAATAAGGGATCTTAAAAAGGGAGGGGAAAAAGAAAATGGATTGTGTTTTGGGTAAATCAGGTGACCTCATAACAGATGACTGAACAACATCTCAAGGCAAAAGAGACCTTTCCGGTGACGTCGTGAACAACCGAGCTCATGGTAAGGAGGCCAATGATGGAGAAATTACGCTTGAGGAAGTGGAAAGTATGGTAAATAAACTCCAGTCATAAATCAGCGGAAATAGATGAAATTAGACCTGAAATGGTAAAATATAGTGTTAAGACAGGGATGGAATGGCTTCACAGAGTAATAATATTAGCATGGAATATAAGTGAGGTACCTTCTGATTGGACGTAAAGAGTAATATTGTACCTATCTATAAAAAAGGAGCAGGAAGGGTGCAAACTATCTAGGTATTTCATTGATCCGCGAATCAGGCAAGATGTTCACTGGAATTTTTGATAGGAGTGTGTGATCAGTGGTTGAGAATATGTTTGATTAAAACCAGTGTGGTTTCAGATTTTCACTATGCGCCATGTAACTTAAAAATGCTAAAATAAGAATAGACAGTTATGTTTATGTTTCATAGATCTACATTAGGCATATGACAGAGTACCGAGGGAACAAATGTTCACCGTACTGGGAGAATATGGAACTGCGCGAAGATTATTGAAAGAAATTAAAGGCATTTATGTTGACAATTGGGCTGTGGTGAGAATTGATGGTAGATTGAGTTCGTGGTCCAACGTCCTTATAGGGGTTAGACAAGGCTGTATTCTTTCAGATTCGTTGTTCATAGTTTTTACAGATAATCTGCGGAAAGGTATAAAGTGGCAGGGAGTGGATCAGTTAGGTGGAAATGTAGTAAGCAGTTTGAAAAAAGCGAGAAAAATCCCAGTTAAAATCAGATGGGAACAATACCAAGAGAGTGATGTGAACTAAATGTGTATATTATTATATTCTGTGTTGTATTTATGTTGTAAAGCTCCAAAAGAAATCTCATTAATAGATAATATACACAACTAAACTTAGGCTATATGTAATTGTCTTTAACGTACTGTGATGTCCATGCATTATGTGCAAACATTTAACTTAGAGGTATCATTTTACCCTTGTATCCTTCTGTGTATTTTATAAATTACCTTATTTACATACTGATAAGTCACTTTATACTACTGTACAAGAAAATTAAAGCCACGCAATTAATCAGTACAGAAAATATTTAATACAGCACAACAAACCTCTTGTGTTACTCTGTTACATATCCTTGCATTGTACTTCTGTACCGTCCAGCTCCATGGCTAAACGGTCGGCGTGCTGGCCTTTGTTCACAGTAGTCCAGGGTTCGACTCCCGGCGGGGTCGGAAATTTTTAAACATAATTGTTTAATTTCGCTGACACGGGCGCATGGTGTTTGTGTCATCTTCATGATCATTTCATCCTCATCACGACTCGCAGGTCGCCTACGGGTGTCACATCAAAAGACCTGCATCGGGCGAGCCGAACATGTCCTCGGACTCTCCCGGCACTAAAAGCCATACGCCATTTCATTACGTCTATACTGATGTTATGCAAATGCAGGAAGCTGGGAATTTGTCAAGTTACCAAGGAAAAGATCCAGTGTGCACATCCTTTTGTCGTTGGTTTAATTGTCTTTCCTTATTGATTTCTAAGTTTTGTCCCACTAGAGAGCAGCTTGTTTATCTGCTTCCAGGCCAGTTGGTGGAAGCTTTTCCATTATTTATCTGGACACGGACAGAGGCTACCACATACTGCCTTGTGTTAGTCTTGATTGGAAGATTGCAATCTCTCAAGCAACCTCCTTTGAAAGTATAACGACGAATAAAATGTGGATAAAACGGGACTCAAGTGAAAGTGGAACATTCTCCCGACTGCATTTCTTCGAAACAATCACAGAAGTGAAGTGCTCACGTCTATGTTTCTAAACATTGACGCCTATGTAGCCTTCAATCGATCCCCGTTTGGAAACAACGGATATTTTTTAAAGTTTTCCCTACGTATGATATTGAAGAAGAGCGGTTACGCACAGTAGTTTGAAGCTCGCTTACTTAACATATATTGAACTATTTGTCACCCGCGGCTTCGCTCGCGTGGATTTCGTAATTTGACAAAAGTAATCGTTCTCGGTACTATACTAAGACATTATCTGAAAATACCTAAAGTATAAAATCTCACCGAAAAATTGAGTTTACTCCGGAAACGTTCTGTATACCACGTTTGTGGTAATGTATTTTGGAATTAAGTTGACAATGCGACATACAACGTGTAGAATTGTACACTGACTGACAGAGCAAATGCAACACCAAGAAGGAGTGGTTCGAAACGGATGAAAGTTGGGGAAAAAACAGAGTCGGCACGGATGAATAATTGATGTTTATTTCAAACCGATATGCAGTTTACACAATGCGCACGGCATCGACTCAGTAGGATGTAGGACCACCGCGAGCGGCGATGCACGCAGAAACACGTCGAGGTACAGAGTCAATAAGAGTGCGGATGGTGTCCTGAGGGATGGTTCTCCATTCTCTGTCAACTATTTGCCACAGTTGTTCGTCCGTACGAGGCTGGGGCAGAGTTTGCAAACGGCGTCCAATGAGATCCCACACATGTTCGATTGGTGAGAGATCCGGAGAGTACGCTGGCCACGGAAGCATCTGTACACCTCGTAGAGCCTGTTGGGAGATGCGATCAGTGTGTGGGCGGGCATTATCCTGCTGAAACAGAGCATTGGGCAGCCCCTGAAGGTACGGGAGTGCCACCGGCCGCAGCACATGCTGCACGTAGCGGTGGGCATTTAACGTGCCTTGAATACGCACTAGAGGTGACGTGGAATCATACGCAATAGCGCCCCAAACCATGATGCCGCGTTGTCTAGCGGTAGGGCGCTCCACAGTTACTGCCGGGTTTGACCTTTCTCCACGCCGACGCCACACTCGTCTGCGGTGACTATCACTGACAGAACAGAAGCGTGACTCATCGGAGAACACGACGTTCCGCCATTCCCTCATCCAAGTCGCTCTAGCCCGGCACCATGCCAGGCGTGCACGTCTATGCTGTGGAGTCAATGGTAGTCTTCTGAGCGGACGCCGGGAGTGCTCAGTGCAGGCCTCCTTCAACCAATCGACGGGAAATTGTTCTGGTCGATATTGGAACAGCCAGGGTGTCTTGCACATGCTGAAGAATGGCGGTTGACGTGGCGTGCGGGGCTGCCACCGCTTGGCGGCGGATGCGCCGATCCTCGCGTGCTGACGTCACTCGGGCTGCACCTGGACCCCTCGCACGTGCCACATGTCCCTGCGCCAACCATCTTCGCCACAGGCGCTGCACCGTGGACACATCCCTATGGGTATCGGCTGCGATTTGACGAAGCGACCAACCTGCCCTTCTCAGCCCGATCGCCATACCCCTCGTAAAGTCGTCTGTCTGCTGGAAATGCCTCCGTTGACGGCGGCCTGGCATTCTTAGCTATACACGTGTCCTGTGGCACACGACAACACGTTCTACAATGATTGTCGGCTGAGAAATCACGGTACGAAGTGGGCCATTCGCCAACGCCGTGTCCCATTTATCGTTCGCTACGTGCGCAGCACAGCGGCGCATTTCACATCATGAGCATACCTCAGTGACGTCAGTCTACCCTGCAATTGGTATAAAGTTCTGACCACTCCTTCTTGGTGTTGCATTTGCTCTGTCAGTCAGTGTACATGTGAGAAACAGTCTTCTCTCAAGTCGAAAAAACTTTCTTTATTTTTAAAGGAGATTCCAAATACCTATTTCCACGTCTGTAAAATCTTCACTGCTTGAGATATCAGTATCCTCATAAAAAGAAATCAACCCCTTTATCAATCCTTCCTCCAGCCCCCCGCCTCCCACAAGTGGATTGTCCGAAAACGAAAATATACCTGTTTCTTTATTTTTAGAGGAGATTCCAACAACCAATCTTCATGTCTTTAACATCTTCAGTTTTTGAGATCTAAGTGAAACGAAATGGCGTATGGATTTTAATGCCGGAATGTCTGAGGATATGCTCGGCTCGCCAGTTGCAGGTCATTTGATCTGACTCCCGTAGGCGACCTGTACGTCGTTATGAGGATGAAGTGATGATGAAGACGACACATAACACACAGCCCTCGAGCCAGCAAAATTAACCAATGATGATTAAAATTCCCGACACTGCCGGGAATCAAACCCGGGACTCCTCTGACCAAAGGCCAGCACGCTAACCATATAGCCATGGAGCTAGACGAGATATAAGTATCCTCATAAAAAATCTACTCCTTTTGAGTCCTTTTTACAACCCACTTAAATTAATTTACCGAACAAAAAACAATAGGTTTTCCTTTATTTTTAAAGGCGACTCAAGATACTTATTTTCACGTCCGTGGTATGTTGAGCTTCTGAGATATACTGTAGATATTTTTATTTTAAAAATTCACCCCTTTGTAAATTATGTTTACCCCTCTTAAGTATATTTCCAAAAATGAAAAATACGCGTCTCTTTATCTTAAAGAAGATTCCAAATACCAAAATTCATGACTGTAACATCCTCAGTTTTTGAGAAGTATCCTCATAAAAGGTATTTAACACATTTTCACCTTTTCTCACCCCCCTCCTTAACAGGATTTTCCAAAAACAAAAAACGAGTGTTTCCTTATTTTTAAAGAATATTCTAAATACCAATTTTCACGTCCTTAAACAGTTAATAATTTGAGGTATAGATACACTCACTTTAGAAATTAACCCCACTTTTAGCCCTCCTAGCGACGGAGTATCCAAAAAATCATCCCGTAGTGAGCAGCTACATTGTAATACAAATGTATGCTCAAAATTTCATTCCTTTTTTTCCAGTAGTTTTGGCCCGGCGATGATCAATTTTTCAGTCAGTCAGTCAGTCAGTCAGTCAGTCAGTCAGTCAGTCAGTCAGGACATGTTTTATAAACATGTAAAAGGCATTTGGGAAGTGGTAATTTCGGCAGGATACCATTTCATTCGTCTACAAAATGTAGGAACTCTCCTTCAAGTGCTCGCAAGACCTCTAGCACCTCTTGTTAATCCATGTGAGAATTAGAAAATATCCAGAATAATGGGTGTCATCTGAACATCTCCCAACACCTCTCAAATTCCCTATGCAATGCAAACTAGGGTACTAAGCACACTGTCATAATTGCTACCTTCTCACTATGATGGATAGGTTCGAATACCAGTAAGAGTTTTGCATGTATTTGGTTGAAAGTCCAACTGTGACTGTAGAACCTGTAGTTTAAGAGAATTTACACTTGATATTTTCAACTTAGAGTCCTTGTTTCGATGAATACCAATCAGTCATCAGTTTTATCATTTCGACTTACCGAATAGGAAATTAGCATTTTCAATTTTGTTCTCATAATTTAATGATAGTTTCTCAAATAACTTTGTAACTCACATATTGAAGTACATCATATTCTTGTCAAGTGATCAGTCGTCCTTGCCTCAAACGCCATCAGTCTTTGCACAGTGTACTTCCAATTCAATCAGTTAGAAGTGATTTCCTCTTTAGGTCATTATTGCATACATCACTGGACCGTGGAACATTAACATTTATTATTATTATTATTATTATTATTATTATTATTATTATTATTATTATTATTATTATTGCAGGTGGTGGTTTCATGTCGCACTGACACATTGAATGTTTTCGGTGATGCAAGGTTGAAAATGGGCTAGAATTGGGAAGGAAGGGACCGCGCCCATAATTAAGATACAGCCCCAGCATTTGCTTGGTGTGAAAATGGGAAACCACTGAAAATTGACGGTGTGATTCGAACTTTTATTATTAACATTGAAAAGTGACTAAAGTTCCATTAAGCATACTATGTAAACAAAACACCAGCGGCATGAGACGGAATCGAGTACACGGTTTTTGATGTTGAAGATCGGCATTTAGGCTCAACTGAGTCCTTCATTCAGGTATTTAACCCTAAAATGACAGGTAAATGGAAAAACAGCCATTAAACCGGGGATTAAAATAAGCTGCCAAACATCCCTGGCATCTAAATTATGTCCGTAGCTCCTAAGATTTCAGTAGCATGGGCGACAGAATTTAAAAGGAATTCGCCGAAAAACTTGAGTTCTACAGTCAATATCGTCGATGCACATAGGAAATAAAACCGCTATGTGATAATATTTCAGCTTAGAACTGTGATCAGAATCGTTCTGTCATCTACGGTTCGGTAATGCATGAAGTGTGCCGACGATTTTTCGCTCTAAGAGATACATGTGCTGCGGGTCAGTATTTATAACCTCAGCATTGTCACATAACGGTATTTCGGTATTTCGAGGCGCAACGTCATATCGTTTTTTTATAACTTCGTATTATTTTGCGGAGTCCATTACGTAGTTACAATTCTACAAGTTAGACATGAACTTTCCGATATGTACGTGCGACCAGATGCATTACATCTTTTCTCTCGTCAGAAATATTGGTTCACTGGTTCAAGCGAGCAGGCGACATTGCGTCGTTTGTATACAGTTGTCTCTCTTTTGAGAGATTTGTTTACGAAATTACGTGTGACGAGTTTGTTTCAGTAACCAATGGTATGTCATATCAACCAAATATTTAGTTCTTTTCTGCAAAATGACGAAAGCATTTCGACGAAATTGTAAGCATCGACTGTAATAGTACATCAATTGTAAATGTGCCAAGTAACATTCCTCGTGTTAATCTTCCTAATGAACCGAGCAAACCAATCGTCAATTAAGAGCTGGAAAGCATACAGGTGACCCCAGTCGGAAACTACCATACTCCAGCAATAACATAGGTACGTCTATCAAAAGGTGACATAAAATGAAATAAATATTCCTTCACAACAATTTCTCAAGAAATAACCTCAGCCTCACTAACAGCAGTGAATCAGGTAAGAAAAATGAGCCTGTGACTTTTTGGTTGGCCTGTAAGTAATCTGCCCTTATTTATACCCCTGCACTAAACATTAAATGATAACATCAGGATGCCATGTTTACTTTAATGAGGTTCAACTCTGAGATTATATTTCTAGTATTACATTTTTGAGGTCGGTAACCAGAATACGAAATTGGCTACATACGCTTGCTGAACATCCTCTTGATCAGACTTTATAGTCTTCAAGGACCTTGCAATGCGATGAGATGTTGTTGGGGAAGGAAACAGAAAGTTATACCGAACACTGCTATTTCATTACCATTTATTTACAGATCTGCGTCCAATTATCGAAAATCTTCAACCATTCACCATAACACTGTCTTCTTATTTAGTACAATAATATGTAATTTAAATATATATCTTACCGTACAGTACAACCAAAAGGAAATGTTGCTATTTGATTTACGTCGCACCAACACAGATAGGTCTTATGGTGACGATGGGATAGGAAAGGCCTAGGAATGAGAAGGAAGCGGCCGTGACCTTCAGTAAGGTACATCCCCAGCATTTGCCTGATGCAAAAGTGGGAAACCACGGAAAACCATCTTCAGGGCTGCCAACAGTGGGGTTCGAACCCACTATCTCCCGGATGCAAGCTCACAGCTGCGTGCTCCGAACCGCATGGCGAACTCGCCCAGTCAATGGGAAAGCAATATATCATTTATTGATATGCAGGTGCATTCGAAAATATGTCAAAACTGTCCGACTTCACCCCATTTGACTGTAACCCACCATTCAGTTTGAATTAGGCTACTCACCACTTCATACTGAAGGACTATAATTATCATACTGCAGAACTCAGACAATCTAATCCGTGGATTCTGTTGAATTTCAAGACATTATGAAACCGAGCTGGATAGCTGCAGTCGCTTAAGTGCGGCCAGTATCCAGTATTCGGGAGAGAGTAGGTTCGAACCCCACTGTCGGCAGCCCTGAAAATGGTTTTCCGTGGTTTCCAATTTTCACACCAGGAAAATGCTGGGGCTGTACCTTAATGAAGGTCACGGCCGCTTCCTTCCCAGTCCTAGCCCCTTCCTGTCCCATCGTCCCCATAAGACCTATCTGTGTCGGTGCGACGTAAAGCAACTAGCAAAAAAAAAGACATTAAGAAAACCACCTTACACATTAAGCCGGCTCGTGGTGTAGGGGAAGCGTGCCCGCTTCTTACTTATATCCCGGACTCTTATCTCGGCCAGTCCACGGATTTTAAGTGTGGATTGAGGGCTAGAATTGGGTTAACCTGCCTACTGAGGACATATCTATATGAGAGACAGCGAACCTGGCCACTAATGCCTAGTAATATGGCTGACCACTTGAAACTTCAGTATCTGCAGGCC
Organism: Anabrus simplex; assembly: GCF_040414725.1. Lineage (NCBI taxonomy): Eukaryota > Metazoa > Arthropoda > Insecta > Orthoptera > Tettigoniidae > Anabrus > Anabrus simplex. The sequence goes on along the minus strand of NC_090266.1, from coordinate 791,100,486 downwards.
ATCTGGCAGGGCAGTAGACGTCTTGGGAGGCCAAGCCCCAAATGGGCTGTTTTACCGGGGGTTTCCGGAGAGTTTGAACATTGACGAGTGGTAGCTGTCAATATCTGTACAATATTTTCAAAATTGTGAAATTACTGGCCATTGTATATCTCATGGAGAACATTTACATCATAAACAACACATCTGAAATTCTGAAGAACAAAGTTGTAATTTTTAAACTGGTACCATAATGATATTTTTATTTGATCCATCTCATGTTAGTGACAAACGTTCTGAATGTGAACGAAATTTACCATAGTGTTTCAAAATGAATTTGGCTTCAATTTCTTACAAATATACTCATAAACTTTAACTTAGAATATGTTCTCAATATCATGCTCAAAATTGTACTGTACACATAGGAATACATATCTTCCGTTGTTCAAATTTCTGTAAAAAAAAAATTCACCGCCTTGTCAATACTTTAAAGTATTGACAAGGCAGTGAAAAATTGTTTTACAGAAATTTGAATATAAGTCAATACGGACCAACATGGTGAAAATAATCAATTCTTCCGTTGTTCTCATAATGAAATAGAAAATTAGAGGTAATATGAAGGAAAATGGTATGTAGTTGTATTTATTTAGAATTAACATATTCTTGATCCGATCGTGAGGCTTTATTATAATTGCACTTTACGAGGAAGAAATCTATTGTCAGGTAATATTCGAATAACAGATGTTAGTCTGTTGTATAAGTGCATGTTTACCACGATTAGGTATACTTCGGGCAGCGTCCAAGGTAATCTCCTCTTTATGACTGGGCTTTATAGCAATATCTCTAATAGGAAGATTCCTTCCATGTGCCCCAGTTGAAAACAAACGTGTTTCGAACTTTGGAACTGGTTTCCGATTTACTTCTCTCAGAAAATCTCTTGTGGTACACGCATTGTGTCTGTAATGGCTTCTGTTATGTATCTCTATTTATGATGAACATATCAACATATCAATGTATTCTTTAATGGAATACGTCACAAATGTAGATTAGCAAAACAATTACTGTTAGTTTGCTCCCACTACACGAGTGAATGAATAAGCTTTGTGGTGTGGCCTTCTTCAATAGCTGCGGGGTTCAGGAAGCATACATGCTTAACATGGCACTGTGGTGTTGTCTCGAAGGAGACACACTGCCGTATTTAGGTATAATGAGGCTGTGAATCTTTCACATATGTCTACGTTGAGCAGGATTAGAATCATAGACAAACTTTTAGATCTCAAATACATTAACAGATACGCCACACTCGTTGTTCGCAAGAATGCCACTACTTCAGGCAAGCTCCTTTCAACCCAAAATTTAATTTCCGTGTCATACCTCTGATTCATGTTTTACGGAATTCATTTTTCTTGTTTGGCAGATCGAATTGAAAAGCTACTAACATCTTTCTTGCTAGTGCCTTTAAGTCGCATCGACACAGATAGGTCTTATGGCGACTATGAGATAGGAAAGGCCTGGGAGTGGGAAGGAAGCGGCCGTGGCCTTAATTAAGGTACAGCCCCAACATTTGCCTGGTGTGTAAATGGGAAACCACGGAAAACCATCTTCAGGGCTGCCGATATTAGAATTCGAACCCACTATCTCCTGAATGCAAGCTCACAACTGCGCGCCACTAACCGCACGGCCAACTGGCCCGTACTAACTTGTTCATATAGGCTATACTTGTATAATAAGAGAACGCAATGTTCAGTATGTACCATATGTGCAAAGGTATTTTCATTTTGGCGCGCTGACTACACGTAGTCGCTTTTGCTGTGCAAGGTTGTCTGATTTGACGTTGTTGACATGTAAATAATAATAATGTTATTTGCTTTACGTCTCACTAACTACTTTTACGGTTTTCGGAGACGCCAAGGTGCCGGAATTTAGTCCCGCAGGAGTTCTTTTACGTGCCAGTAAATCTACCGGCACGAGGCTGACGTATTTGTGCACCTTCAAATACCACCGGGCTGAGCCAGGATCGAACCTGCCAAGATGGGGTCAGAAGGCCAGCGCCTCAACCGTCTAAGCCACTCAGCCCGGCTGTTGACATGTAGGTAGCAAACAGAGCTACATCGAAGTGAAAGACTAGCGGTGTTAAATGATTTTCCCACTTTCATGAATTTCAGGAGGCTAATATACCACCCTGAACATCGTCATGACGCAGTTGTATTAGAGCACTTTCAAATACCACAGGACTTGCCCTCTACCGTCTGAGCCAATAACCTCGGCGCTAAGATTCGAATAGATCGATATAGAATTTAATTTCCTTAGATATTCACTTCAATTGTTGATGTTGATTTATTCTTAGAATTTGTGACACTTTGTGATCAGCTGTTGTGAACAGAATCTTCAACTTATTGCTACCGGTTAAATGTCCCACCAACTGAGATAGGGTTCTATCCACGGTGGGAAAGGACGTGTCTAGGGCAGGAAAGGAAGCGACTTTTGCCTTAAGTAAGGTGTATTCTCAACATTTTCCTGATATGAAAATGGGAAACCATCTCCAGGCTGCTGACGATGGGATTCGAATCCACCATCCACAAGCGTGGCAAGATGGCTCTGGGTGAGAGTCGTATGTGTTTCCTCTCTACCACAAACATACAGTAAATAGACTGGTAATTAACAGCTAGAGCTGAAGCTGGAAGCCACCATCTTACGTAACTACACTGTTTCAATGCATAAGTATAAAATAATGATCGAAATATAAATATTGGATGGGAAATAATGAAAAACGCATTGAAATTATAATAATACTGATTATTTCGGTCTGTTATCACTTTATCTTCATGTCTAGGAAAAGTGACTCTGATACATCGATTTACAAATGCTTAAAAATATTCAACCTGTTGACCGGAGATATATGGTGAAACCTGAGTCATCTCTCCTACATGATTCAAATGAATTTTCAAATTCGCTGATGAGATTGCGTTAATAATATGGGAAACATGTGGCCATTCCGTTAATAGCTGCTCTTAAACCACGTATTCTCTCTAAAATACATATCACAATGTACCTTCAGATAGAAGAGTCTCATACATTCTTTTAGTTATTGAAGGCCTTCTTGAAGGCGACTTCCCGAATATAAGTACCCCAAAGGCATTGGACCAGATATCCAGGCAGTCTCTGTAAAATAGGCTTTGAAAAATGTCAGGTGTCTTCCGTGAACTATACGTTAGGGAAATGACAAAGGAGCTCATGTCTCAGAGGGTAGCGCACAAGTCTTGTAACAAGGGCATCAGTGTTTCGTGTCCCGCAGCGAGCATGGTTTTCATTTCCTTTTTTCCCGTTACTGTGCCTCATTCTACGTATATTCTAGGTAAGGATATTCATAATGGTTTTAACGTTGGGAACATGAAAAATGTCAGGTATGCAGCTGGACATATTTGTATTTTCCATATTTAAAAATTATTTTTATTTCCTTTCTCTACCTGGCGAGTTGGCCGTGCGGTTAGGAGCGTGCAGCTGTGAGCTCGCATCTGGGAGATAGTTGGTTCGAACCTCACTGTCGGCAGCCCTGATGATGGCTTTCCGTGGTTTCCCATTTTCACACCAGGCAAATGTTGGGGCTGTACCTTAATTAAGGCCACGGCCTCTTCCTTCCCATTCCAGGGCTTTCCTGGCCCATCGTCGCAATAATACCTATCTGTGTCGGTGCAACATAAAGCAACTAGAAAATAAAGCATTTCCTATCTTAATCCGTTTACCATCGAGGGTTGGCTTTTTCTTCGGACTCACTGAGGGATCCCACCTCTACAATCTCCAGGGCAGTGTCCTGGAGCGTGGGACTTTGCGTCGGGGATACAATTGGGAGGAGGACCAGGCGGCCTCACCTGTCATGCAGTAAAGGGGCCTTGTGGGGTCTATGGGAATATTGGAATGGAAGGAAGAGAAAGAGGGAAGGAAGCTTCCCTGGCATTATGTTGGGTACCACTCCAGTATTTGCTGGAGGAGAATTGGGAAACCACGGGAAACCACTTCGAGAATGGCTGAGGTGGGAATCGAAACCCTTCTTCTCAGTTGAGCTGCCGCGCTTGAGTAGATCCCGTTCCAGTCTTGTACCACGTTTTAATTTCGTGGTAGAGCTGGGAATAGAATCTGGGCCTCCGAGGGTTGCAGCTAATCACACTAACTGCTACACCACAGAGGAAATGTTTCATTTCCAACGCAGTGTTCTTTTTTTCAGTTTTGTTTCTAACATTCGTGACGTTACAACTAATTTTACGTATAATACAGGTGGAATGAAATGTACGAAGGACAAGAAAGAGAAAGAAGCCCAAGCACGCTGCCAGAATTGAACCGGCGATCCCTTAATAGTCTTTGAATTCGACTTGAATATTTCTTGACTGATGCCGAATTTTTGCACCGGTCTCGTGGCACAGGTCACAGCAAAATGTACTTGATACTAAATTCTCTGTATTTTTTACGTCTATAATAATACAAGAGCTGCCGAGGAGAGCGTAGTGTTGAGTAATGATATTCAGAGCGTGAGTAGTGCGTTTGGATGCTTGAAAGACGTTATTCATACGTTCAGTCATGCTGCAATAGCGAGGACAGCAACTTGCTCCTCATCTTGTCCAGTTCACCTCAATATGTCATGACTATCGGTTTTTGCGATTTTTGAATGCCTGTATAACCTTTGGTGGTGCTATCTGAAGATCCAACCAACCTTCAGGCTGATGAACAGATACATAAATGCAGCAATGAATATATATATAAAATAAACACATTATGAATGAATATATAGATGGACTATGAATATATTGGCAGTGGTGTTGTATGTTCTTTTATTGTAAATTAGGTCTTCTCTTGTGTGTGATTGTTGATTTCTCTATTTTGTCGGGTGTCAAACAACTTAACTAGAGAACGCTCGTTTACAGCAGGCTTCCATTGTAGTGTTTTGAGGACGTACAGTGTCTTGGGGTTAACTAATTTAGTTCACATGTTGTGTTGACTCATATCAGTTTAATAACTTTCCGGATATTCGCGACGATGTTCTGGCAGTCATGTAGCAATTAATTTTGTTCGTCATCCCAATTACATTGTTTGAAATTACCCTAAGATTGTTAACGAAAAGTAATCTTAATTAGTGTCTCCTGCTGTATAATCTAACGAATGTATCAGCAGTGTCGGCACTTTCTGAACTGCAAAGGAATATCGTTCCGCTAAGCGCTGTGTTTCGATGTGCCGGCAGTAGCTCAAGCAATGTATCTGCGACTTCTCGACGCAGATTACTACACAAATCCTCGCGGGTGCAGACTGTGAAGGATCCAATTTTCTCGCAATAATTCGCGTCATCTGGCATCGACAGGTTGTCACTTCATCATATCACTTGATTCTCACGGCCATCAAAGCACAACTTGAAGACAGGACTGCAGCAGCCGCCCGCGTAAATGAAACCAATACAAATAACGATTCCTATGATATGGAGAATAATTATAGCTAATCCTAACGGCTGTACAAGTCATTTAAAGAACCGATATACATCACAGGGAGTAAAAAGTAAATATCTGCTCCAAACGACTTTTAAGATGGATTTAATATCGAATGAGCCTCTTAAGAGTAGGCTACAGCACAGAACCAATCCGTTATACGTCCTTAAAAAAAAAAAATGGTGCCGGGCTGAGTGGCTCAGCCGGTTAAGGCGCTGGCCTTCTGACCCCAACTTGGCAGGTTCGATCCTGGCTCAACCCGGTGGTATTTGAAGGTGCTCAAATACGACAGCCCCGTGTCGGTAGATTTACTGGCACGTTAAAGAACTCCTGCGGGACTAAATTCCGGCACCTCGGCGTCTCCGAAGACCTTAAAAAAAGTAGTTAGTGGGACGTTAAACAAATAGCATTATTATTAAAAAAATGGTACCTTATTTACACAGGCCCTATATAATTTATAATACTTCATTGAGTATTTACTATGTTTGGAATCATTCATTTCCACCAAGATTGCGAATAAGATTTCTATTCAAGTAAGTGGCATTTCAAGGGCGTTTGACTCATATAGATGAGCAGATAAATAAATAGATCAATAAATATCAATAAATAATTTTTCCCATCGTCGCCATAAGACCTATCTGTGTCGGTGCGACGTAAAACAACTAGCAAAAAAAAGGCACTTTACCCATTGTCGGGTTGTTGCTACCAGCATTTTCTGAGGAGCTCATTCAATTTCAGTTTATTGCATGCCACAGTGTTTGATTGATTGATTGATTGATTGATTGATTGATTGATTGATTGATTGATTGATTGATTGATTGATTGATTGATTGATTGATTGATTGATTGATTGATTGATTGATTGATTGATTGATTGATTGATTGAACAGAGCTCCTAATTTGCTCACCGCTGGCTCCTCCCACATTGTCACTACTCGACTGGTATTGTAGCCTCCCGCCGGCCCCCACGCTCTTGGCCCTCAATATTATTATCATTATTATTATTATTATTATTATTATTATTACTGGCATACTAGTGGTTGTAGAACAGACTGATCTAGTACAGCGTTTAAATACCATGTAGTCTAAATTTCGTACAAAACTTGGCGTATTATTAACTGAGGTTGAAAACAAGTGGACGACAGGTTTTCCGTTATATCTCTTGTGGCTTGGTAAAAGAAGAGAAATACGTTAGAGGACTTTACTCTGCCATTACACTGCCGCAGAATTCCCCGTGACTTTGTAGAGTAGGTGGGAATGACTTTAAATTAAGTAAATAAAATTCAGTTTCTAATGAAATGCGTAAGTTTAGATTGTTACATAGTTATCGGTGAGAATTTTCTATGATAGTTCTAGCATTTCCAAAAGCCCAAAATGCAGTGTAAATGCAGATCCACTACCTGACTTACATTTAAGCACGCTTGTAGCTAGACATACCGGCCCCATGGTGTAGGGGTAGCATGCCCGCCTCTTACCCGGAGGCCACGGGTTCGATTCGCGGCTAGGTCAGGGATTTTTATCTGGACCTGAGGGCTGGTTCGAGGTTCACTCAGCCTACGTGATTAGAATTGAGGAGCTACTGACTGTGAGATAGCGGCCCCGGTCTAGAAAGCCAAGAATAATGGCTGAGAGGATTCGTCGTGCTGACCATACGACACCTCGTAATCCGCAGGCCTTCGGGCTGAGCAGCGGCTGTTTGGTAGGCCAAGGCCCTCCAAGGGCTGTAGTGCGATGGGGTTTGGTTTTTGGTTTTTGTAGCTTGACATGACTGTTAATACATTGACAACGGCCACATGACGTCAAGGTTTACGTGGAAACCGGGTCTCAGGAAAGTGGCTTTTCTTGTCCAAAATCCCTCTTGCATTGAGCAGGATTTACACCATGGCCACTTTGGCGGAAAACCAAAGAAAATAATACTCTGTTACCATGGCTCTATTGACTAGGTTTACAATACTACTTGGACAAATATATGACTACACTTTAATATATAAATACGGAACACTATGCGAGTTGGCTGCGTGGTTCGCACTTTATAGCTGTTAGCCTGCATGGGGAAGATGGTGAGTTAAAACCCAATTTCGGCAGCCCTGAAAATGCTTTTCCGCAATTTCTCATTTTCACACCTGGTAATTGCCAATTCTGCATTTTCAAGGCTACGGCTTTTCAAGGCTTCCCAGTCCCAGGCATTTCCGAACCCATGGTCGCCAAAACCCTATAGGACATGATACGACGTTGAACCACTTGCAAAAAGAAATTCCCAACTGTACGGCAATGGAGGCTGGTTATTGTTCTATTGGTGGTACCAGCTTAAGTACCAATTCAAACGAATTTATACATTGAGATACTAATATAAACATTTACAATAATCCGTAATGAAATTTTCTTAAATTTCCAGTTTTAAGAAATGTATTGAACAAATGAACAACCCCTCCAGGCAAAAATGAAGAAGACATATGCATGACCTACTCGCCATTAGTGTGTGCTCGAAAACCTCGAACGACACCATCAAAATAATGAGCTAATATGTACGGTACTGAAAATAACACATGCTTGCCTCACATACGAATAAACAACGGATGAATCAATCATACAACCCATATATTTGCCCACATAATTCCTCTATATCCAACATACGCGGGAACTCAATGCCCGTAGCCGCTAAACTGAAATTTGCAAAATGCCTTCCCTTCAACTTCAAGGCTACATAACACACAAATTCAAAATTGGAGGGAATATCTCCTGCACCCTGTATGGTTACACACACAAATAATTTAACGCCGCTATTCATAAAAACAAAAAAATCACCAGAAAAGATAACAATTTTGATATGTTTGCTTGCATTCTGGTAGGTAAAGGTGAGTCACTAACTTAAATTAATGAAATAGATCAAAATTAATTGAAAAAATCCTAGATTGTTACATTATAAATTGAGAAAGATGTATTTCTGCCCCTAATACAGTTTAAAAGCGGCTAGGCGACTATTTTAACACAAGAGAACGAAAAATACCGTGTTCAAAAGGTATATTAGTCGTCAGATACAGCGACAAAATCGCTATATTAGTAACGCTGGGAGTTGTGATTGCCATATGCAGTACTGTGGATTTTTTAGTGGTTGAAATATAAATCAGTTTTGAGATGTGCTTGCGCATGCTGCACTCTAGGGGATGAAATTGAAGCGTTGCGTCACGCGGCCATTGGCACACTCTCAGCCCTTAACAACACGTATAATACCCAAGCCAAACTGAGTCAAGCAGTATTTTGTTCAGTTTCTTATGTTCGGATGCAGTGCCCGTGAGATCTGTCGCACGTACTTCGACAAGCGCCGACAGAGCGCATGTCATTTAGCAAGCTCGTTCAAATGAGGGCAGAATAAAATATACATTCACGTTCTTAAAATTTATATTTAGTATAAACTGTTCGTGGAAGGAAAATTATCTCATAATCTTTCTTTTTTACATCGGTAGCACACCGGCTCTACCTCACGAGCCGCCCCTGCGTACGGAAAAGCTTATTTATATTTTACAATTGTATGCACTAGATGTTCAAATTAATCAGTAAGTGACATGTGCTATCAATCTTCGCTGTACGGAGGAATATTCGCTCAAATCCTTCACCTCTGGCTAAAGATTGTCAACATTTGCCGACAAGCGGCGATCTAGCAGGCCACAGCAGGGGTATAATGTTGTTGTCATGGACTTCAACGACATAACAATAAGACAGTCCTTTTTGGATATCGGTGCCAAGTGTGCTAGGATGTCAATGTAACCTTGAACTGGATGTTCTGATTGGAGTATCCGTTTACCTATACAAAATATAGAATCGTATTGAGTTAATCATGCCAAAGAAATTGGTTTAGATGATTGCATCTATTAAAGCATGCATGAGAATAACGTGGGTAGGGCCTGTTAATTAATCCTCCAGTCTTTCTATAGAGGCGAGATGTTACTTCAGAAAAATAACCCGCACACAAGTGTCCGCCTCCTAATATATTGTGACGGTTAACGCCATTTTAATATAAGACCTTGAGAGGAGCAAGCTAGCCTGGCTCCAACTGTGAGAGCCATAACCGAATTAGGGCCCCGCCCTCTCGCCATTGCAAACAACCATTCGGAGACTAGTCAGGTGCACAAGGCTAGCGCCTCTGCCACCACTATTATATTCACTCCGTGTCTCTCGGTGGTGTGAGAAACGTATAGAAAGGTGAACCCATGGCTTTCCAATTCCAGAGAACAAGAGCGATTATTCCCTATCTGATGTATCTGGAAGGACCGGGCTCACTACATAAGACAGGCCAGATGAGCTTCAGACGGTTTTCTTCCGCCAGCAATTGATATGGCTCAGTTTGGGTTCCGTTCTTCTAGTGATTCAGTCAGCGAGAGAGTGTTGTGAAGGGACTGGACTGCTGTGGAATACTGGAGCAGCCAGTGGTCCGTGCCGACGAAATGCTGTTTGTGAACTGACGGCGACTGCGGAACAGTGCAGCTATTCATGTGGCACTGTGGTTGCGTGCGCACTAACTGTGGAGTATGTAGTGGCTATGGTTTTACAGTGATTTTTTTATCTGAACTGTCCTAGGGTCTAAGTGACAGGTGCAGAAGTACGTGTAGTAAAATTTTTTTAGCTTGTAAGTGTCAGAGCGAATAACTTGTGAGAGTAAACAGTCAGAACAGAGAGAGTGAGGGCGGTAAGTAGAGTAATATGCAGTTTTGTAAAAAAGAAAACAATAGTGTTTGTTGATCAACCTAAAAAAACGCTACCAATTGTGTGTTCATTTACCACCCCGCCTTCACGTTACAATACAAATTCGTGCTATTTAATACTTTCGCAGTATGCACTTCCCTAACTTAAACAAAAAACATTGAATTTTATAAGCTTTTTCACCGAAGTAATATGATAGGCCATAATGAACCAATTATGAATGTGTGTGTGTGTGTGTGTGTGTGTGTGTGCCAAGCCCGTGTCACGTTTCTCTACGGGGTCAGGTGGGAAATGAGATGAAACTTCATTACGACTTTTTATGGCTGGATACACTTCCTGACATCAACCTTATAAGAAGAGTTAATGGGATGAAATGAATGATGTGATATATCATGGTAAGAGGAAAGAGTTTGCGAGCCGGTGCCTGCACATGGTCTTCACCTGTGGAAAACCACCAAGGGATCTGCTTGACTTTCCCATCCGACGGACGATGACCATCAACAGCATAATATGGGCTCTCTCCATATGAACACTGCGGAAAGATTTCTAACTAGGTCCAGGCTCTTGGCACGCAATCTGGTCATTAGCAATTGTATACCACTACCTGTCTTACCCTTTCAGATATCATTCTGACATTCTTTCGACCAACAGGACTCGAACCGGCTAACCACGATGCCTGACCATATTAGCTTCATGGCTTAATGATCGTTGCTACCAGGCGGCCTGAAGAAAATTTAAGAATCTATTTATATTAATTGGAAAGTGTGTAGAGGAATGTATAAAAATATCACATTTTAAAGTTTAATTAAAAATTTCAATCTTCGCGGATTTCTGGTTCTGATTTAACTAAAGCACATTAGAATAAATAAATAAATAAATAAATAAATAAATAAATAAATAAATAAATAAATAAATAAATAAATAAATAAATAAATAAATAAATCAGTAAATTGTGCAATAACATATGTTATAGTCTAGTTTTCCTCGAACATTTGGTGCACATCAACGTACTCCATTTCATATGGTTTATGGAAATATATTCACATTCCCGCAAAGTGGTGACACGCAGTTACCTATCTTCATTAGTGATGGTCACGAAACGATACTAACTTTGAAACTTCAGTTTTATCAACATATCGCAGTTCTGGCCATGAGTTCAATTATTTGCTCAGCCAAGCTTACAGGCGGCTAAAGACGTAAATTCCGAAATGTATTACCAAAAAGATAAACAAATACATTTGTATGAAATAATCACTGGAAATAAGCACTGCCGCATCCGTAGAATTAGGCACATATTCAATTACGCAGAATAGGCTGTATAGTTTAACTTTATAAGTTTTGAGATTACCTTAAAAGGTCTATGAATAAAATACATTAGCCACCCGCTTGAGAATGAAGGTAATCTTGCCCCACTCTACCCTGAATTAAAATGTAATTAATTTAATCTTTCACACACTGCATATAAAGTCTAAAATGTATAATCCTTTTTATGTATTGGTAATTGTGTTGCATACAATTTTAATGAATCTGACAACCATATCTTAACACGTACGTGGTGGCATGTACTGTCGGCGGTAGACGCTTACGTACTAATTGGTATATGTATGCTTTCCCAGCAGATCTGGTGGGTAAATCGATTCTAATGGTACGACTCTGGAAGGAGTATTTTCGTTTTACATATTCAGTTTATAAAATCGAGACACTCTCAACCTTATGGGAATATGTTGGAAAAGATAACGTAGTACAATAAAGTAATTATTTTGCACACGGTTGTTAAATATAAAAATCCTAATCAGTAAGATATTATGAACAAAATATCTTTTACTGCATATATAATATGTCATGCTACGTAGATTCCGTAATTACTATTTACATATTTGAATAAGCAATGTTGTTCCTGAAGTTTCGGAAAAATGAAATAAATAGTATATGAGATGCAACATTACACTTCTGTCAGTGCAGTCTCTTCAAAATAACCATATTTAGAGATGGTTTGTGATGAATGAATAATTTTTTAGAAATCCTTTTTAACACACGGCATTTTGCAGAAATTCGCACAAATGTGATTGAAGTTAACTTTAGTCATCTTCATTGCTTTAAGGGCGTTTTCTCATAGATGAGTTTTATCACTTGTCTATAGGATATTCATGTTTGAAAATACGCGTTCGATAGGAGAATTAGTTCCGAAAAAAACTGCAGTATGTATGTATGTATTGAACACCTTTTTAGCCTATCAGCACATAATATCGACCGAGCTCGATAGCTGCAGTCGCTTAAGTGCGGCCAGTATCCAGTATTCGCCAGAAGTGGGTTCGAATCCGACTATTGGCAGCCCTGAAAATGGTCTCCCTAGGATTCCCATTTTCACACCAGGCAAATGCTGGAGCAGTACCTTAATCAAGGCCACCGACGCTTCCTTCCCAACGACCTCGATAGCTGCAGTCGCTAAAGTGCGGTCAATATCCAGTATTCGGGAGATAGTGGGTTCGAACCCCACTTTCGGCAGCCCTGAAGATGGTTTTCCGTGGTTTCCCATTTTCACACCAGGCAAATGCTGGGGCTGTAGATTAATTAAGGCCACGGCAACTTCCTTACCACTCCTAGCTCCTTTCTGTCCCATCGTCACCATAAGACCTCTCTGTGTCGGTGCGACGTAAAGCAACTTGTTGTAGCTTCCTTCCCACTCCTAGCCCTTTCCTATCCCATCGTCGCCATAAGACCTACCAGTGCCGGAGCGACGTAAAGCAACGTGAAAAAAACCAACATAATATCGTTTGCCTGCTAAGTCGGTGGCAACTATGAGCGCTCTTACATTCTCAGGTTTTCTTCTGGTTCTTCGTTACTAGCTGACATGGCTACGGGAAAATAAACGTTTGGAGAATATGATTTATAAAAATTAAAATTCGAAAAATCAAAACTTTAAAGTCATCAGGCTAGATTATCATACTGGGGTGAATTTCCTTCAGATATTCAAGTTGTACGGCCAAGTTTATTTATAGTATTGCTTGAGGGGCTGAATAAAGGAAAATACACCGCAAATAAAACGGCGGCTCTAAAACGTTTAATGTAAACGACGTCGAAACTAGTTGCCGTTAGCTGATACTGTTTAATGATTTATAATTCTCAAGCACTCACGAACTTCTCATTCACATACCGGCTGTATCACTATGACAAAATCTGTTATTTTTGTGAGAGTGCAACATGGGAATTAGCTTTAGAGTTGAATGGCAGCTTTGGAATTACACAGTATTTTCGTGTACTCATTCTGATATGGTGCAGCTATTTCCAGGCACATTACCAACGGAGGGGAGCTGGTTGTACCTATTTTACCACATACCAGCCCTCCTGTCATTCTTGAATTCCTGATAATACAGGGAATGGAACCCGAGACCCCGAGAACGGCAGCTAATTGCAGTAATAACGCTATGAAAGTGGACAGCCTTCGAATTAATAAATGTATTTACTACGAAATGGGTCCGGCTCTTTGGCTGAAAGGTGAGCCTACTAGTCTTCGGTTCTAAGGAACCCGGGTTCGTTTCGCGGAGGGGCCGGTGATTATAACAGTGTAAAGTTAATTCCAACGGCCCTGGGACTGAGTGTTTGTGCTAGTCCCAACATATCCATCTTCATATTCACACAACCCATCACACATAATAATAAATACATCCCTCCACATAGGGTTAGCGTCAGGAAGTTCATCCGGCCATAAAAGACGACCACATCCAAATGTGAGACACTGTTCGCACGCGCGACCCCATCAGTATGGGAAATGTTACAGTTACATTGTTCACACAACCATTAATTTGATACCAAACTTTTATATATGAAATAAGGTGTTGCAATGATAATTATTTCACCATATTTACAGCTGAGATTCAGACTGTCGACTGATGCTTGCGCGGTCAAACACGTGGAGGCTGCTTGCAAGGTCAAGAACTATGCGCGCGCCCCTCATACTGCAGCATACATATCGGAGAGTAAATATGCCGCTTCGACGGCCTCGTTTGCATGAGAGACGCTGTATTTATTGTTCTCCTAATTTTTCCATTTAAGAACAACGTACAATATCATGAAGAAATTCCATCTTTTATTGTAGCCCGCGTCATCATATTTTATGCTTAATAATCTTACTGAATAATAATAATAATAATAATAATAATAATAATAATAATAATAATAATAATAATAATAATAATAATAATAATAATAATAATAATAATAAGGTATCGATAAAATGGCCATATGGAACTTATTCCTTCTTTTCGACGGTAAACGTTCGTAACTTTGACTCTACTCTGGCTGTTTATAAAATATAGCTTCATTTTCCCTCTTTCTGTGAGTGCTTTCTTGTTTATCATACTCGATTTCCGTTAACAATATGGAAGAAGACCAATCGGTACACGATATATTTCTCATCCGTATCACGAAATGAGGTCCTGGTTTGTTTGGAATTAGGAAAGCCTTAGCCTTCGCTAAGGACTAAAACTTGTCACTTTTGAGGCGCTTAGTACTGAACCCTTTTAGGTCCTTCGTAGAATACCTAGCATCCTTACCCATCGGCAAATCGGAATGATATCTTTCTCTTGATACGTCTACGGGTTCTTTGTCACTTGCTTGGGTAAGACGCGGGTTTGAGTGATTTAAAACATTTTCTACAACGAGAGGACTCCAGTTAAAATGAATGAATATTTTCTTATCATAAAATTGAAATCTAAGAAACTTGCTACATTTCATCACATTTAAATAACGAACTGAGTCTTTTCCGTTAAAATGTAATAACAATAATAACGATGGTAATAAATTCAACTGCCTGAGGGGCATCCTTACTAGAAACCACTGTCTTAATTTAAGAATGAAATAAAGAATGTCGGGAGATCCCTAAGATCGCTTTCCATGTGGGACTACATGTACTACCATGATGATTCTTCATGATCCAGCCCCCGTAACACGAGCTCTAGACTCTTGGTATAATTAAGGCAGTCCAATCGGTATGTGCCACAGAGTGGTTGTACGGTATGGACCCTTATTTGAATCGATGTGACCTGCGACTATGTCATGGGCCAACATCTAACTTAATGATTTACGTTAAAGTCATTCAGGATGATGGCCGCAAGGAAAATGATGCCATAATGGCATATGGCCCTAATCTAAGTCACTGAGGTTGATGACCCCATGGCCATCCAAACTTCTAAGAGTTGAAGGCTGAACGCAATTAAGTTACAGTAGTTGATGACCAAGGTTTCCACATTAATAAATCCCCAGTACTTCTGATGCTCAACAAATCAAAATCAAAACAACAACAAACGCTCACAACACTTGTTGCAATAAAGTCCCTTGCAATAGGACATGTCCCCTTAATCGTTACGTTAGTAAGTTGAAATGTCCCAGCGAATTAAACTAAGATTTCCAGTTCGTCACTTGGTTTTAAGCTAATTCTCAACATACTATTCCACTGAATTTAATACATTAATAAATTAAGTAATTTCATAATCCTAATTAACAACAAATTTTATCTATCCCGGACGAATGGTTTCTTTAAACTCCCCAACTATTTAATTACATTTTTGTTATCACTCGGATATGGTTATCAGAAACATTCCTTTGACGAAAATGTTGATCCAATATTGTTTATGCTCTAGGTTTTCTTCACCGCAGCTAAAAAGCGGATTAGATTTTCATAATTACCAGTACCATTTATTTATTTCATGACGTCACTCAACAAGTTTATATTATAACACCAATAATCATTAAGAAACTATCCTGGATAATCCTAATGTTACATCCCACAATCTGCGTAACTTTATACACAACGCGAAATAAAACAACCCATGTAAAATCGCTTATAATGCCTACGGTTATCTTTTGGACTAATTCCGGCCAATCCTTCTACATGATTTCAGGTCCATAAGACCCAAGTGCCGTAATTCACCCCACCCAACTCTACGGTGGATGGACTGCTGCACTCCATGTGCTCCACAAGTAAGACCTTATATCACAGGAACCTACATTTGTGTCTTGGAAACCAACAACAACACAACACAATCGTCCATCAAGAACACTATGGATTTTCAGCCACCGTGACATTCAAATTAAAATAATCGCAAAACTTTGTACAACCCTGAACACCAAACAATATCACTACTGATTCTCAAATTTTGACTTCCCCGAAAATGTTATTTTTTTTTTCAACATAACGCACCATCGTGTGATTTCCGTCGGTTCGATAATAATGAATTCAAGTCTCTACTAAAACGACTCTCTTCTAAAATAACGAAAAGTAATTCCAAGCATTTACTACAAATGGCACATCACAGTTACAGTTTCTTTCTAACAATAAACTGGCTCGACCATCTAACAACTGGCTTGAATAACGGGAACACGAGCCTCCCTCGATATCTGTTAACAATAACACACTTTATCTTGACTTGCATCAAATTAAAACCTCGCATCGGTGGCAATTCGCATGAAACATAATTATTGACCCACATAGATTATGCGAAGAGGTTTAATTTAAAACGTGACGTGAAATGTTCTTAACCACCACGTTCCTACATATTCACGTGGAATCCTAACTGTAGAACGACCCTATTCCCGTAAAATTACATTACACAAAATAAAGCCTGGGGTTCCGTGCCATGAAATTCCCGGCATAAAGTATCTTCAACATTACAGGATTTCATCACACTGATCCACATCCCTTCCCATCTTCGCAAGACTTATACCACTTGCTATCAAAAATTCTCTACACGACAATAAAATGGAATATCCCCCTTGGGTGACCCACTATCTTGTTATGTAAAACACTCTGTGACAACTAACCATCTCTCCTCGCATATCTCAGATTGACAACACAATATTTTGAAACCGATAATCACAACTCGACTTACAAAAATCTTTACCGTTATTTTCCTCCCATCATTTGAACAAATCACACCGGTCTCACCTCATAACCTCCCTTGACAAACTATTTACAGCGCCGAACACACGACGGTGTGCCTTCCGCACCAGCTGACATTCCATCACTATCGCGCACTCGATCTAAATGGTAAACCACGGATTACACTTACAGGAAATTCGTCTTTGCACTAAACAGAATTTTCTTTGATACATTAATATCTTAACTTTGGCAAACAACAAATATAAGAAATAAACGTAAGGAAATGATACATTGCTCTAGACATTATATTCGTTTTACAACCATCAAATCTAATACTGTACAAACATTTCGCTAGCTGGTTTCATGACTTTCCGATTATCCAAGATACATAAAAAATGACCATTTTGTCGTATTCCTCTGACTTTTTCGATATAAAATTGTGACCAAAATGCGTCACAGATACACAAATAAAATTGTGACATCAAGAAATAAATAAATGCACTTTATAACAAAGGTAAGCTACATACCTGTAAGTCGTACGTCGCCACACATCTTAACAGGCCCACCAGTCTCTCTGATTCTTTATCTAGCCATCTCGACAGATAGTGGCTTTACAAACGTATTCTTCCTTTTTATTTATTTTTAACATCATTCACCTGAAAATAATGACATAAGCAAAAAATTCCCTTCACACGTTCCCCTTCTCGCGAACCGAATACGTTCGTCCAATCACCAATTATACTAGCTAATTTAACTGCAGGACTTCGGCATTATAATGACCGTCTGTTCCCTGGACGTCAATTTCCATGACGGTTCCACATGGGAATACCGTTAATTTGACTGACAATCTCTCTCCACTTAGAGATGATGTTAGATACCTACCTTTGACCAAACGTCTTTCCCTTGGCACATCGTTCTTTTATAACATTAACTCGCCACTCCCATGCCATCTACATTTACCGCCAAATGTTTACATATACTTCTTCCACCCCATAGAAATGAAATTATGGCTGATCACGACATAACACATAATTGCTTATTGTAGTAGCGTTATTGGTAATAAGCATTTAAGGGTTTCTCTTAACCAACTGAGTTGTTAAATTACCTCATAAGCTAGGCACTACATTTTCGGTCGATGTAACACAGTTCAAATGAACAGGCGCGTCTTTCGACAATTTTACTTCTGGAGCTATTTAGCTGTCTAAAGCCCTTACCATTAATAACCAAATTGTTTCACTTACGATTTCCTTACGTTTACTACGGCAGTTTCGTCGCCAATTCTTCTTCAATTGTACTTTTATTAGAAAATTAGATCTTCCGTATCCCTGCACATTCTGCACGTGCGGGTGACGTAACTTCCCTAGCGTGAGAATGAGAATCATCACCTATTCTCCAGGTGCCGTCTCTGGTCAGAGCTAAAAAGTGCAGCTAGAGCCCCTTATGACTTGTAATTTACATGGGATCTCAAATAATGAATTTAGGACTCTGGCTCTTATGACTCAAAAGTCATGGGTTCAGTACATTTTGCAGAAATTGAATGACAGGAATCAGGAAGGGTAATATAGGGTGTTACGAAGGAAGGAACAATGGTCTGTGAAAAGGAGACTCTCCAACAATCGTTGCTTGTAATACTGGAGAAAAGCAGAAATTGTCACGTGATTACCGTTTCTTTTGAACGTTGCGCTAGTACATCAAAGCTTTTCGGCTGTAAGAATGGAAAATGGTTAGGATTGGGAAGTTAGTGACCGTGGCCTTAATTAAGGTGCAGCCCAGTCATTTGCCAGGCTTGAAAAAGAGAAACCACGGAAAAACCATCTTCAGGACTGCCGGCGGTAAGTTTCGAACCCAACATGTCTTGAATAAGAGCTCACGGGTACCAGACACTAAGTGAATGGCTAGCTTACTCTGTACATGATGGCCTATTGGGGTATTCAAGCCCATATGCTTCCTGACAATCGCTGACAATGAATAAATGAAAAACAGCACTCTCCTTCTGCAACACAATATCTATATAAATAATTAAAAAATATTATTATTTATTAGGATGTAATGTCTGGCATATGCAAGGAAAACTACGATAAAGGAAGAAGCGGCTTCAGTGTCACCTAAATAATTTCCTTACCGCAGATTCGTTTAAGTTCGCAAGATTTTGTTCGTATTCCATTTTAAGCATGCTAGGCACAAACCTTGCTGTATCTCACCATTACAAGCCGCTGCACAAATGCTCTATTTTACCTCTTAGAGACTCACTACCAGCACTGGTTTAAAAGCACAATAATATTTCACGTAGGTCCTTTGGAAATTGTTGAGGACTTTCAAAACAATTGAGCAATGCGCTAAACCATGGAGTGTAATTGTAGCTGAATCGCGTGGAGGCTGCTTGCAAGATCAAGAACTACGCGTGCGCCTGCCGTATTGCAGCATACGTATCGGAGATTAAAATGTGGTATTGTTATTCTGTACCCAGTGATAAGTGTAACAATCTCTCAAATCTTGAGTTGTCGCCATAAGACCTGTCTGTGTCGGTGCGAAAACAAATAGCAGTATATATATCATGTGCAGATTTGTATACCTGACTTTCCTTTGTTTATACAGCGATTAGATTTTCATTAGAGTACATCAAATTAAGCGTGACGAAAATCCAGTAAGCATCATTATTAACTGAATAAATATTTTCAATTTTCATGCGAAAGGTATTGTAAAACTGCTCAAATTACAGTTAAGCCATCTTACTACTTAGCTTTTAGACCTAATCCATCGTGTAAAATATTCATATTATGCGTTCCATTACCACTGCGCGCCACGGTGCTAAATATGGCAGACATTTATTATCCATGGTCAGTTGTTTTACTTCAAATAATACTCTCGTTTACCATCAGATACTGGAAAGGTGGCCGTATGAAAGATAACAGCCAGATTGTTCAGTTGGCATCTGGATGCGTGTCAATGAGAACGGGGCCTTATGAAAGCTGAAGATGGCGCATAATTCCAGTCCACGAGCCAGAGTAAATGACCAATGATGGTTTAAATCCCCGACCGGGTCGCGAATCGAACACGGAATCCTTCGAGGCAAAGGTTAGTATGCTACCCAGTCAGTCATGGAGACGGACACAAAACTCCTGGTTCGTTATGAAGGAACCTCTATGTGTGTGAGTGAAACACACTTTTTTCATTACTTTGCAAAGAAACAAGACTCTGGACTGTTCAATAATGAATCGCACCGACACAGATAGGTCTTTTGGCGACGACGGGATAGGAAAGCCCTAGGAATTGGAAGGAAGCGGCCGTGGCCTTCATTAAGGTACAGCCCCGGCATTTGCCTGGTGTGAAAATGGGAAACCACGGAAAACCGTCTTCAGGGCTGCCGACAGTGGGGCTCGAACCCACTATCTCCCGATTACTGTATACTGGCCGCACTTAGAGAGACGTAAAGCAAACTGTAATATACATACAGTACAATCATAATAAAACTATTCATAACACTATTCAAATTATGACTAATTTAAATCCTTCAATTTTAATACACTTACTATAATTACAATCCCAATTCTGAAAATATTATACCTAATCATCAACCAAGTCATAAATCCTAAAGTTACCGGTGTTTCTTAAAGCCGATTGAATTTTAAATGGAGTTAATAATAAACGAGGCCAGCAATATGATTTCTGCCTAGAAAGGAAATATGCGTTTACAACTTATACTTCCGCGTATTTCAGGAGTTATTTCTCTTCCAAAAAAATTATGGTTTGAACGTAGAATCCGTAGCGATGATCACGAGAGGTGTATAAAATTTGTTAAATTCTTGAAATGAATAAATTTTCCTGTATGAGAGCTCATAACACGCAAGGGTGAACATCTTACTCTGCACGATATCCATCCATTTCTCAGCTTTCACGAGGGGGCAGCATTTTATATTAGCTGTTAGGTTATTCTTCTCTAAACATCGTTGCTCCTACTTTAGCTGCTAAATTAAAATTCTAGTCCAATGTGCACCGGTTCTAAAACTGTATAATCCTGTATAATCCTGCTTCTAGTGGCCCTTAATTTACCGTGGAGAATAAAAGGATCTGCCTAGTTACCGACACAGACTATTGATCACGCGCATGTACATCTGATCCCCATCATTTACTCAGAGGATCAAAGTCCTATCGGGGCCATGTTAGGTGATTACGTAAACGCATCCACTCCTCGCCATGAAAAATTCTTTCATTCCTGCAGAGGGTCTAGTACGCTTCAACTCAACCAAAAGTCATTATTTAAATTTATCCTCATGCAATCCATCTCTCTGTTCATAAATACTGCAGTCAAAAGGTAGGAAGTATTGTTTTAAATGTATTTTATTTTTTGCGTATGTCCATACTTCTGTATATTGTGAAGTACGATGAAAGGAAAAACCCCATTGGGCAACAACCCCAAGCGACCGCTGCTCAGATCGAAGGCCTGCAGATTACGAGGTATCGTGTGGTCAGCACGACGAATCCTATCCGCCGTTAATCTTGGCTTCCTAGACCGGGGCTGCTATCTCACCGTCAGAGAGCTCCTCAATTCTAATCACGTAGGCTGAGTGAACCTCGAACCAGCCCTCAGGTGCAGGTAAAAATCCCTGGCCGGGCCGGGAATTGAACCCGGGGCCTCCGGGTTAGAGGCAGGCACGCTACCCCTACACCACGGGGCCGGCACAGAGAAAGAAGCCGTCAAGTATTTGGTTCCGAAACAGCACGTAATCATATAACGATGTCAATAATGGATTGGGTTTTCTGAAACGTTCTAGATGGCAGGGGTTGTAACAACTGATGGAGTTCGGATAAATGAATTCTTATCAAAGTAGATCCACTTTCTTTTTTCATTAAATTATCTGAATGGGAAGGATTGGGCTGGCATACAGGCAGGGAAGAAGTCATCCAAGTGCTTTTTCAAAGCGCTTAAATTACCGTATGATTTAACCTTTCAAGGAATTCTATAGGGGAAGAGGAAATCAGCTGGCGTAATGTGTGACTAATATGGTGGATGAGACTTGACATCTCAGTCAATCTCACACGAATTTTGTTCGCTGATCAAAAACACGTGAGGCTTCACGTTGTCTTGGTGGAATTGGACCCTTGTGTTAAATGATGCACTCAGTCGCGGCGAAAAGGACACTGCAGACTCCTCGGGGCCGGGTGGCCCATGGCTTGTGATGGGACCACGACTGTTTCTTAATTCAGTAGCAAAAGAGTGATTTTATATATTGATAAAGCTACAACACACAACACAGTATTATTTTTATTCTTTCTTTCTTTCTTAATCTGTTTACACTCCAGGATAGGATTTTCTCTTGGACATTAATTTTATTACAGAGGGTTATTCCAAAAGTAGGCCGTCGTAGTTTAGAGATTCTTTCGTCGATAGGAGTACGGTAGTTACTTCAGAAATAATATGGGTTTTCCAACCTGTTCCTATACTAACCATGCCTTGTTGCCTCTCACAACAATCAACAAGGCTTTTGAAGTAATTAACCAGTTATGAGAACCCAGTAGTCAGCGAAGTTGCGATAACAAAAACATCTTCCGGATCTAGGCTTTAAATACTCAAGTCTCGAGCCTGTTTATAACTCTCGGCAGTTAGTGTAGGTATGTAGGCCTACGATTGACGGTTGAGTTGTAAATAGTAGTAAATTGTTTGGTTCTAGGAACGAGAATATTTTTTTAATATTGTGACGGTCAGCGTGTGTTGCTTACTATAATTTGAATATGCATTTCTTGTGTGTGTGTGTGTGTGTGTGTGTGTGTGTGTGTGTGTGTGTGTGTGTGTGTGTGTGTGTGTGTGTGTGTGTGTGTGTGTGTGTGTGTGTGTGTGTGTGTGTGTGTGTGTGTGTGTGTGTGTGTGTGTGTGTGTGTGTGTGTTTTCGTACCATATAAGTGTATTACTTGAATTCCTTCTGATCTGAAAAATAAATTGTGTAACTTTTTCCTATTATTATTATTATTATTATTATTATTATTAATATTATTATTATTATTATTATTATGGTTGCTGTTCATTGTAATAATATACAACCTTGTACTACGAAATGAATTTGTGACCTTCTTTATCAGGAAACGAAGGGCCCATTTTTAATTATTGCGGTGGGGGTAGTGGCGAGCTTCTTAGCTCCGCTACCTTATGCACTGTAATTGACTCAAGTAGCTGTCATTCGTATACTAATTGACCATCTGATTATGAGAACTTAACTCGGATTGGAGAATGTCTTTCAGATCTCATGGGATATAGACATAACATTCTTTTCATGAATAATAAATTTCTGACTTTACAACTGTAAATCAATAACTCCCTTAATACATGAATCCCAATAATGTGAAACGAGACTGTCAACGCAGAAAATAAGGAATATCGCTTTTCTTCCCATTTTGGAAAGCAAAGACTGTAGTAGTCACGCGAATTTACCCCTTATAAGCACCAACATTTCACTTTCTTAACAAAATTACCATTAAATGCATGTATTTTGGTCTTTAATCTATATTCCATATCAAGTTACTTTTAGGTATTTCAGATTAGCTTTTTCGAAATAAGTATTGAACGAATTGCATTTATCGAAAGGCAGTCTTTGTTATCTAATCTACACCGCATGCCAAATGTTTCAAACCCGTTTGTAGTCCTGCACTTAACCTGCAGCAATCAGCTCATTGATCGGCTTTTCACCTCTTTATTGGTTAGAAATTGAGTTCCTTGGAGCCATTCCTACACAATACTGACAGGGAATTCCTCAGAAGCTGATAAGTGGTCTCTTTCAGAGCTTGTCTTATGCAAATTAAAATGTAGCGAACTACTACACTTTCGTCAAACACAGTATATAGTAGCAGGAGGTTCCTAATTGTTGCACTGAATGATGTTGTTGAGTGAGCGCGGTTAATACTCCCCCGTGAGCTCGTCTTGGCCTCTTGTCTGCTAATGGGTTTGCCGCCCTCAATCTCGTGTCAATTACAAGGCAATCAGAGAGTTCCGATTGGCTGTGGTGAGCTGAGCCCCCTCTCACTTCTGTATGGACTTATTTCTCACCTAAATAAAACTCTCAAGTTGTAAAGAAGAGGAACATATAACAGAATAGAAATTTGTACATAGCAACTAAGAGTGTGACCTTGTTTCATGAGAATCTTGTCCGGCTCCATGGCTAGATTGTTAGCATGCTGCCCTTTGGTCACAGGGGTCCCGGATTCGATTCCCGTCAGAGTCAGGAATTTTAACCATCATTGGTTAATTTCTCTGGCACGGGGGCTGGGTGTATGTGTTGTCTTCATCTTCATTTCATCCTCATCTTGATGCGCAGGTCGCCTACGGGGGTCAAATCCAAAGACCTGCAGCTGGAAAGCCGAACCCGTCCTGGGATCTCCCAGCACTCCCATACGCCGTTTCTTTTCATGAGAATCTTACATTGGTGATGCACTGTGCGTCAAAGCTACTTTAAAATTTGATTCTCTTCCGCATCATTCACGCTTCTTTACATTAATTGTCTGTCAGTACAGACACTTCCTGACAGTTCCAGGTAAGGAAGTAGTTACTACATCTGTCCTCCCAAACTCTGTCGCATAGCCTGTTCTTTAGTTGTTTTCATTCTGTTTCAAAGATAACCGGTTCAGTTCTTACTCAGATCGATGACATTTACGGGTATTTAGATGTGATAACTCCGTTTTATTATCTTATGAAAAACAATATTCTGATGTCATGGCATCTCTTAAATTCGAGGTAAGTCAAGCAACAACAACTACAACTACCACTAATACTATAGTGCTAACATAATCTTAAAGAAATATACCATTAAATTCGTACATTTTGACATTTAATCTCAGTTCCATATCAAGCTACTATTAGGCATCTCAGTTTCGCATTTTCAAAGTAAATATTGAACGAAATACTATAGTAGTACTAGTAATTGTTGTTGCTGTTGTTGTTTTTGTTGTTGTTCATGGTGGTGGTGGGATCGATTCAAGATATTGAGTCCTTGAATCTGCCATACCATCGTCGGTTGTTTGCCTCGGCTGCTTTTGTAGATCAAATTGATTCGTAGATCTTGGGGTCGTGTAGGATACTTTTCTGTCACTTCATCGACCGATCGATAGTGTTCAGAGGAGAGCATAACTACTTCAAATAAGGAGCAAAATGTGCTTACTGAAAATTTATTTAACGAAATCATGACAATCACGGTTATTGAATAACCAAGATGAGACAATTAAATTTATCACAACCGGGCGAGTTGGCCGTGCGTGTAGAGGCGCGCGGCTGTGAGCTTGCATCCGGGAGATAGTAGGTTCGAATCCCACTATCGGCAGCCCTGAAAATGGTTTTCCGTGGTTTCCCATTTTCACACCAGGCAAATGCTGGGGCTGTACCTTAATTAAGGCCACGGCCGCTTCCTTCCAACTCCTAGGCCTTTTCTATCCCATCGTCGCCATAAGACCTATCCGTGTCGGTGCGACGTAAAGCCCCTAGCAAAAAAAAATTATCACAAAATGTTAAAAATCAGTCACATTGCATAACGTGAACGACGAAAGTATCATGAAAATATTTACATTAGTGTCTTCCAAAGTTTAAAAACGCAATATGAGATTTGTGAAAAACAACAATAAAAATAAAAAGGAAAGAACAAGACGGAAAATCTGACAACCGGGCAACATTTACCCAAAGGATAACTGAGAGTTAACCCACACGATCCGTGGAAAATCTGAACTTCTAAAAATAGAATTCCATATTTATATTTAATTAAGGTTATCAACCAGTCTAATATCCTCTCGGACACCGGAACATCCCCGAATGAATCCTTAATCTAACCAAATTAACTATCCGTTGCTCTGGATAGGTTGCGAAATATTATGAGAAAGCAGGGGTTGGTTACAAGTTAACAGCAATTATTAAAATCAGAAATAAAATCACACCATGCGTTGTCATCTCGTGACACCCTTAAGTTATGGATAAATCCCGATGCAGAAATATGCACCAACCCAAACAGATATTCAGCATGAACCAACAACACTTGATCCGTGAGGATCTTACGTTATCTTGTTATGAAGGAACAAAACTGCGAAATGCAGGGAAACATTAACTAACTATGCGTTTTGAAGAAACGCCAAACACTGACGTTAAATAAAAGTGGTAAATCACTCGAAAAGTCTTCTTACTAAACCAACTTTTAGGTTATGAAACAGTTACGTCGTTAAATTAGTTAAAGTAGAAGTCCACAGTATAAAAAACAATCAACAGGATTTTTTTTCCAATTCTTCATAACTACAACTACAATCACAAATCTGTCTACCTACACTTGTCCCCTTAAACTAAACTAAAAGGGATCAGTAGACCAACTTCTCAGCTAAATAATGTGAAAAATGTAAAATGAATCAAATATTGTAACTGCTGATGAATCGAAACCACATTCGTGTTGTAAATTCCTCAATACAACAAAATTAACTGTCAACACACTGCACTATCGTAACATACCGCATACCCGAACAATAAATCTCGAAGTGAAAGAAAAAGTGTAAGATAGAAAAGGAAAGTTAATCGAGCTTGAACACACGCGGCAACGTAGTAGGGACCAGTCTCCATTAGCCAGGTTTCCACGTGGGACAACATTTACATTTAAACCACTACTGGTGCATCGCTATGATAGAAGTACTTTCCAGCTAGTAAAGGTTATGCCGAAACGTGGCCTAATAGTACCAGCTAATATCTGCCATGCCTGCATCCATTACTGCAGACACTGACTTCGTTCAAGTCGGTTCATAAAAATGCCTAACCTATGACGTGGCTATGTATAAACGGCGTCTTGATCGTATTGTTGAGCCAACGCTGCAGTGTCAACACACCTCTAAAAGTAATCGTGTACATGCGGCATCCCGAACCTGTCGTTGAGCCAACACTATGGTATCTACACATCACTGATATTGTCGGACGAAATCGAAAATTTCAAACAATGTCTGGATATTTAAATGTAATTCCCACTGATATTCAAACAAATGAAGTAAAATCCGCTATAGAAATCAACTCGAATCTGGAATAATATAAATTATGTCGAATTCCTACGATAAAGTGTGAAATCGAAATTAAATAAAGGGTTTTGAATTGTTCAATCTGTCACTCCTAAAAATTCAAACAGTTTACAGTGAAGTTCACTAAATAAAAGTAAACTCAAATCTCGTCTGATATTACGAGATATTACTGAAAACAGTAATCACCACCACAACCACGATATTCGCGACATATCCTGGAGTGTGAGGCTCCAAGTAACCTGCAATGTCAACACTCCAAACATTCACCATTGTCAACTCTCCAGTGAAGTAAACTTTCATCGACATATGCAGGGTAAACTCTTATAACACTTATAACTCTTCTAACCTCTTGGACCGCATGAAGCTACTAACGTCTGACGGCCAGGTGTTTGTTCCTGCGTATCCGTGGGAGGAGATAACGTTCACCTCTCCTTCTCCCCGTGGAACACGGTGTGACAAAATTAAATTTCCAAATGCAAAAAATTATCTCACTTCACTGGATTTCGATATGAAATCGCTCACACAACAGTTGAGTGCATTATTGTCTCAATTTACTCCTAACGTGAATATTATTATTATTATTATTATTATTATTATTATTATTATTATTATTATTATTATTATTATTATTATTATTATTATTAGTTGACTTCATCACACTCTTTATATCAATATGAACCGCAGAGAAAGTACATGCTGTATTATTATAACGATATCTCCCAGCTCAATGAAGATGGTCTAAAAAGTATAGCCATTTTAATATTCAAGATACTGACACAACCATTTAGCAAATGAATACTTATATAAACCTAAGTACCATGCCAATGAGAACATTTCTGTAATTAATCCAATTAAGACACAAGCTATATGAAAGTCAAGAACTATAACTATTCCAAAGGAAAGACATCCACTCCACTAATGATCAGCGGTGTGTTTTAATCACTGAAAAATTCTGTTAAAAGGCTTCAGGTCATCATAAATGAAACATTCGAATGACGTGAACAATTAACTTATAATAGCAGGAAAGTAGACGATCGCTTCGCCGACTCAAAATTCACCAGTTGCTTCTTCAATACAATATGAAAGTCGGATTAATTCAGATACTCATGTTACCCGTACTCAACTACTGCGATGAGGTATTAGTTGATGCTACTGAGGAAAATTCAAAGAAACTGCAGAAGGCAATGAACTCTACATATGTTTTAATTTTTAATTGAATTATACAACTCATGTCACATCCGATCTCAAGGCATTCGGCGATTAAAGATTAAGCGAATGAGATATTTACGGACTGCTACGCCAATTTCCCGAATTTTCAATGAACAACAGCACAGTCTCTTTATTCTTATCTTAGCTACCTCACCATTACTCAACCACATTACAGTACTTTCGATCTAACTCGTCACTTACTACGGTATAACTATAAATCGTTCATCTGCGTACAATCGTTCATTCCTTTTGTCTCTTGCTAGGCTATGGAATTATCTCCCATTGAGGGTTAGGAACTGCGCTAAATTAGCGTCTTTTAAACGATCTTATGGGATTTCCTCTTAAGTGCGTAGCCAGGTTGTAGGAATGTTTAGGCGAATGTGAAAATGAATGGCGTATTACTAAATTATTTCCATTAATTCATACTTACTTCTAATATGTTACACTAGGTCACGTATGTTATTAATCTCTTACGTAACTCCAGAGCCGATTGTGCATGTTATGTTAAGTTACTTGTTTCTGTAGTCGTTAGTGCAGTATCACGATTATTAGCTATAGTCATCTAGCCTAGTTACGTATAGAATTAACTTAGTCAATCAGTTTTCACCAGGCTTCGGATAATTATGCATTTGCATTTTGCATATATATTTGCATATTTGGAGCAGTTTTATCTTAACAGTGGTTATTTTGGGGTTTTCCTCCTGTCAGGGCATATTTCCAAAGTAGTTTTCTTCTTGAGTGTAGACATCAGCTTCTGCAGGGCACTAGTGGAAAATTTGACATATATATATAGGTCGGCAACGTGTTTAAATTTCGCAACGCTATTTACACATCTGGCCATGGCTTTGTCTACCTGCCGTGCAATTAGATGGGTACGGACTTCCGAATTTCCCTCACAGCAGGTCTGTCTTTTCCTCATTTCGTAAATAGTCGTCTTCAATGCACGATTAGTTCTTGTCAGTCTTACTCTACTCGAGAAGAAACAGGGTGTGGTTAACAGTACGTTAAATAGCTGTACTCTTATAATTTAACGCCTAAGGAGAAGAGAACTGTTAGTGAAGTTCTAAAGGCGAATGTACGTGAGTGTCAAGACTTTATAACTGACGGAAATATGTTGTTTGGCAAATACTGTAGCACAGTCGTCGCCACAACTTAAAAGTACCAAACTGAACATCATTTTCAAACAACGAAACACAGCAAATTGAAAGAGGTAAACTTGAAACGCCAGCCTCTTTTAACCACAGCTTTAGTTAAACCTGGACCAACGTCAATGAAGATCTGTAAAGCAATTGTCTCGGCAAACATCCCATTGGCTAAGCTAACAATAAGAACTTAGTTCAGGTTCTGTAGGAAAATACGAAATGACCAGTCCCAGATGAATCACCAATTAGGAAGAATTATGTTCCTGAGATTTATAAAGTTATGTTAGGTAAATTAAGGGAAAAATCCGATGGAAAATATATTGGGGTCTCACCAGACGAACAAAAGGACGTGGATCAAAGATATGTAGCCAGTTTCGTGTTCGGAAGTTTAGGAGAGAAAGAAGAGAGAGATAAATCATATCTACTACATGTGTCTGTATTAACTAAGGTGAATCATTAAATAGTTACTGCATTTCTCAATGATGCGCTTCCTTGTTGAGGCCATCAGGCATTCTTCACGACCATGTTCTCGTGGCCTGCACTGATGCTGCACCTTACATGTTTAAAGCCACGGGAAGTCTTGGAATATTATGTCTCAAGACGATACACGTCACATGTGTAGTACATGAACTTCATCGGGCCGCTGAAGTAGTCCCAGCTTCCTTTCCTGAAGTAAACGCGTTGATCTCTACAGTGAAGAGTGTTTTTGAAGGCTCCAAGTCGCAAGAAATTATCTTCGGTTGGAGTTGACGATGTGCTGCTCACGCCTTTACCAGTCCATACAAGATGGCAAACGTAGTTCGAAGCTGCTGTTTATTATTCCGATTATTTTGAGGCAGTAAAAAAAGGTAGTTGATGACCTCAGTTCTGAAGAAGCTGCTTCTACCAAAGAAGCTCAAGAAGTTTTGAACAAAGAAGGTGTTCGTGTGAAACTAATATTTATTCATTAAAATTTTCACTGCATACCTTCAGCCATCAAGAAATTGCAGGAAAAAAGGACTGCCTCTTCACAGTAGTATTGGAATTGTTGAAAAAGTCGAACGATCCCTAATGGACCTAACTCAACAAGTTTTCTAGGAGAAATTGCAGAGTGTACTCCAGTCTCCTCAAACTTAAGAGCATTTCTGGTGTCATCACATGAAAAGGCAACGTTTTAGTGCATCGATACTAGAAGTCTCTGATTTTGTCAAGTTGGTGTATGCTCCAATGGTTTGAATGTGATGTGAAGAGAGTTTTTCAGAATACAAAGTCATTTTACGCGAAAATAGGAGCGTGCAAGTGTTTCATAACCTATTACATCATGCAATGATTAAGTGTAATCAAGACGTTTGAATTTCATTGACAAAATGAGCATTTTATTGTGGTACGGAATGTAATTCTTTTTTTATCTCGCGATGATTAAGGCGTAACGTTAATTTTTTTAAATATTAACCGTTATTGATATGCGATATATGTTTATTTTTAATTCATATTTCAATTTTTGCGCATACTTTGACCCTTTTTAGTGCATATTTGCAAGCATATTTTGACAATTTTAGTGCATAATTATTTAAAGCCTGGTTATAACATTCCGTGTTTTGCATTTGAGATCGAGTGTTAAAAGTCTTCTACACCACTATCATCACCTTCACCACCACAAATATCACAGTATAATATAATAAGAATAAGACAATCCTACCCATCACGAAGAATGTTGTCAAGTGTTAGAGAGGACTATGAGCCGTAACTTTACCACGTGTAAATTAAATAAATACATAAATAAATAAATAAATAAATAAATAAATAAATAAATAAATAAATAAATAAATAAATAAATAAATAAATAAATAAATAAATAAATAAATAAATAAATAAATAAATAAATAAATAAATAAATAAATAAATTTAAAATGCTATCTATGACCTAAGAACTAGGTCATTGTATTACATTGCACGGTACATTACAGTGAATATGTGTTAATGTACCCGGAAGCAGAATTGGAAAGTTAAATTACGACATCACTCGATATATGCCAGATACTACTACTTTCCCCATGTATTGAACGTGGTACAAGCTGTCTGCCCTAATCTTGGGCGATCTCTAAATTTGCATGGGTTATCCAGATTGAACACAAAATTGCGTAGACAATAATTTGAACAATTATTTTTAGTTTTAACCAAACACTCTGCTCTGACCTATGTGTTTTTGAATGTCATAAGTCGCTGAAAATAACGTTTCCGGCCAAAAATAAGCCGCATTGGCCAAAATGGTATTTCCTGATACCTTTTTCTGCTCAGTAGTTGTAACATATTCAAGTTTATTTACTTCAGCCCTTCTTCATTTTATGCATAACTACTTACAAACTCTGTAATGACTAAATGCCCAGATGATCATTCTTGAGCAGCCTATTTGTATTCATAAAACTGTGTGTCATTTCTCTTCAGGAATATTGAATTTTGACTTGGAGCAAATATACCCCAGTAAGTATGATTGATCGTCCAAACCCTTTATAAGGACGAGCAACTCATCTTGATGACTTGTCTTTAATCAAGCTTTGCTAAATAATGGTCCGTCTCCTGGAGGGAATATCAATTTCCTTATACCCTTAGCGATTATTGAAACTCTGTCAAGAGGATAATTCACTTAATAACTGAAGCGTGATGAAGCAGTACTCATACTTATCGCCTCATTTATTATCGGGGTAACATTTAGCGTCAACAGGCCCCTCTACGAAGAGAATTCCTTTATTAAACTTTTTCTCAAAATTACATGTAATAACATCACAAACGTATATATGTAATCAATTTAAATTTTATTTGTATACGTCAACTTCAGCTGGAATACGTAGTCATACATACTTTCTGTACGTTATAAAACAATTAGCTCTTTTGTTTGATATGTTTACTGCACTACCGAATATTTTATATGGAGGAATTTGATTTAAGGAAAAATGTATGTAAGGTTTAGCACACAGTAAAAGGAAAATTAAGGAACGATTAAAGACGTTCACTAATAATTAATATCTCCATCCAGGAGCCTAATCTACGTTGTGTTTTCCTTGCGTGTTACTTCCTACATTATTGCCTTTGAGAAGAATCCTGGAAATACAGTAACATGCAAATAAGTTCTTATGAAAAGAGTCTTCTGAGCAAGACTAATTTTCCTGTGAGTCACGGGATTCTGTCATGATCAGAGGCGTATATTAGGACAAAAACAATTACTTTTATCACGGACCAGTTTATGTGTGTGCTCACAAGGTCAATGAATCCTATCTAGGCCTTCACAAAAGTCGTATAATTGTGATAGATGTACTAGAACATGGGACCACCGCAGTAACATTCCTGATGTAGTGAAACAACCCTAGGAAGAAACACATGTGATAGACCAGTAATCCAATCACTCAACTTTGCATTTGTAATCCTATCAATTGAGATACAAGTATAATATATCATTGGATGATATAATTAATACTTATAGTTTAGTTTTTTTGGTTATGTACAAATGTTACCCTGTTGTAATTTAGTTTGTGTACGTTGGAATACCCTCACAAAATTAATATCAAATATGTTGGCTTTGATGATATTTCAATTTAAATTGATCGCATCATATCTACAGCAACTGTGATTGTCCTTGATTTATATTAAAGTGTTTGGTTATCTGCGTAACCTTAACGCCAGTTACCATTGTCTTCTTACGTGGTCTTATCTATAATGATTATGGGTATACTAGCCGTTGAAGGACAAATACAAAAGATGGGATTCGTTGGCCAAACATGTCCTGTGATTTAGAGTTGCGCTTTGTTGAGCGGCATGGCTATTACACAAGGACACGTGAATTTGGTCCTTATGGCATTTGAAGTACTTTCCTTATATTCATTATACTCGAAAGTTGTCTCCTGCCGAGGCTCATGTATTGCGCAAGATAGCATGTTGTTAAGCAGCAATTTCAGACCTCGTCTCATTAAACAGCATTTTTCACTGTTCCTAATCATACAAATAATCGTTCTAAAATCAGTCGTGACGTATAATATGTGTATCACTTCTATTGCAGATTAATGTACACTATTAAAATGATTGATAATCATGGCAGTGATTAAATATTGATGTCTACAGTCCAACTGCAGGTTATGGCACGCTTCAGGTGATTTCCACACTGAGCAGCACAAAAACTGGCCGGCAAAAGGAATGTATCATGTTATGCATTCTCGAAACGTGAGGATGTTCGTAATCTGTGAATAACTGTGAATATTATATTATAATATAATAATATTATAATTATAATGTTTTTATTATTATTATTATTATTATTATTATTATTATTATTATTATTATTATTATTATTATTATTATACCGGAGGTACAACAACTCCGTACATTCAAATTAAGCGCCTTTTAGAAGGCAATCTGTAATGTGAATATTGAAACTCATTTCTGAAGAAGTTTAAAGCTTTATCTCCAGATGACCCTACTGTCGATTTATGTGGTCCCTCCGTTGTGAGGATGGGCAATTAAATTTCAAGAGAATTTTGTGATGTCAAGGTTTTCAAAACTGATTTATTTGTAGATTGTTTCTGGTGTTATAAGGTTACTAGCACTTCTATCTCTTCCCACCTGTTTGACATTTTACTCAATCAGGACTATTTGATATTTATTTCTTCAACCAATAGTAATTGATGGTGTGTCCAGGGCTTCGACCCCGGGAATTCTGGAACCTTCCTCTCCACTATAATACTGGGACTTTTTTGGGCATGTTCTCTTTCGATCGCTCCAATCAAGAGGTTTAGAGTGTGTTCATAGAGAAGGCAGGGTGTCTTGCCTCGTCCATCTCCGGAAGGCCCACCAGTTCTAGGTGATGGCAGACATCTTTTAATCATGTAATAGTCTCAGAAAGCTAACTCGAGGGAAAGGTTTCAAAATCCTTTCTTAATGTAATCCTTCAATGTAAATTTTCAAACCCGGTAAGACCTTAGTCTAACTTAGGGAATAAAGAGTGTGAACAAGAGTGTGAACCCTCTTGTATTCCCCTTCAATTTGGTATTGAGGTGACTATGATTTCGTAAACTTTAAAATTTTCCTTTTTAATTTAAAACTTTCTCTCCATCTACTCACCTGCGTAGTATAGACTTAGCCTCTGTAATTTCGGGCCATAAGGCCACATAGAGTTTTATGTATTTTCATGTGAACTTCAAAGGAGCGCAAGTGTTCGCCTCCTAACATTTTGATTTACGGCCAACAACTTTAACCTTTTCTTTTTCACTAAGGCCATGTAAAATGGGCACTTATTGTCCTGTTATCTTATTTTCCTATTTAAATGTAACTTAGACTGTTGAGCGGATAAGGCAGTGATTACTGTTTGTTTTCTATAAAAACAGAATCTTGTAAATTTTGGAAATTTGTCTCCTTATTAATTGCGTGGAACAACGACGCTCTTTCCATTGTTGCAAATTTTGGAGCCCAGTCTCCTGACTTGTAATCGACTGGATCAGTAGTACTCTTGATAATAGTGTAACGTTTCAGCTACTTGACACATTTCTAAAAAATCATTATGTCTATTGTATCTGATCTGAATGACTATTTGTATAAGAGCTAAAGAGCTCCCCCTCTGACTATCCAAATGTTATTTGTTTAACGAGTTAAAAAAAGGAAAGACATACAATTTCGAATTTTAGAGTTTTAAATTACAATTTGGTCCGCCGCTGAGGTGTAGTGCTTAGTGTGATTAGCTGCCACCTGCGGAGGCCCGGGTTCGATTCCCGGCTCTGCCAATAAATATGAAAAGTGATACGAGAGCTGGAACAGGTCGCTCAGCCTCCGGAGTTCTAATGAGTAGAGGTGGTTTCGATTCCCACCTCAGCCATCCTGGAAGTGGTTTTCCGTGGTTTCCCACTTCTCCTCGAGGCAAATGCGAGGATGGTACCTAACTTAAGGCCATGGCCGCTTCGTTCCCTCTTCCTTGTATTCCCTTCCAATCTTCCCATTCCCCCACAAGGCCCCTGTAAACACAGCAGGTGAGGCTGCCTGGGCGAGGTACTGGTCATTCTCCCCTATTGTATACTCCGACCCATTGTGTCACGCTCCAGGACACTGCCCTTGAGGCAATAGACGTGGGATTCCTCGCTCAGTCCAAGGGAAGAAACAACCATGGAGGGTTAACTGATTAAGAAAGGAAAGCACTACGATTTAATCTTTTCTCTGTCCACCCATTCATGTACGCACCTTCTTACACCTGTATGCTCCACGGTATCCCCGGAACAATTATTATTATTGTTATTATTATTATTATTATTATTATTATTATTATTATTAGTTTGGATGTTGGCGTCTGTTTACCTATTAAGCGTTATATAAAGGTTGTCAAAATGACGTAACGCCAAATTTTCGGGCACATTCCTCACACGTAGAAGAAGAAACGTTTCACCGTCATTGGTCCAGAAGCGCTTTATTTCCATATTAGAACTTATTTTCTACAACTCTACACAGCACATTAATAAGTGGGGAAAAAACGGGAACAGAATATTCCAGCATACTACATGAAACTCTTCCCTAAAATAAATGTTCAATATGCCCTCCGTTAGCATTGATATATAAATACCGGGTGGTTCACCAGCCCTTCATTTTTTCGGAGGTAGGTAACCTAACTAACGCGTATATCATAGTCATCCGAAGAACATTAATACCTGATACTTTACGGCCTTAGTATAACTATACCGGTTATTTAATGCGCTCGAATATGGTAGAAATCATTACCAACAGTGTTATTTCCATTATTTAAACTATAATGAATGTGTAAAACAGTCAGACTCATTGGCTGAATGGTCAGCGTTTAGGCCTTAGGTTCAGAGGATCCCGGGTTCGATTCCAGGCCGGGTCTGGGATTTTAATCGAGTTTGATTAGTTCTTCTGGCTCGGGGACTGGGTGTTTGTGTTTGTTCCAACACTTTCCTCTTCATATTCGGACAACACACTACACTACCAACCACAACAGAGAAACGCAATAGTGATTACACCCTTCCATGTAAGGTTGGCGTCGGGAAGGGCATCCGGCCATAAAACAGGGCCAAATGCACGTGTGCGGCGCAGCACCCGCGACCCCACATGTGTGGGAAAGGCGGTATAAGAAGAAGAAGAATGTGTAAAACGATCACAGCTGCGAATAATACTATCTTACTTTTGGACAGGAAGTGTTTATAACGATAACGTGCCAACTACGCGCCACGGATCGCGGTAGCTAATGTGGCTAAATCACGCATCATTGCTATTTTATCAACCAAACTGTCTGGTTGTAGGTTCGATTCGCAGGATGTTACACCTCTTTTTTTCGATTAATGCCGTTTACAGTGACCATCAAATGGTCACATGCCATCCTGTTCCAAAGAGTAAATTTTTATTTGATCCTGAAAAGGACAGCTTTTATCCAACCGAGCTCGATATCTGCAGTCGCGTAAGTGCAGCCAGTATCCAGTATCCGGGAGATAGTGGATTCGAACTTGACTGTCGCTAGCACTGAAGATTGATTTCCATGGTTTCCCACTTTCACACGAGGCAAATGCTGGGGCTTTACCTTAATTAAAGCCACTGCTGCTCCCTTCCCACTCCTAGCCCTTTCCTGTCCCATCGCCGCCGTAAGACCTATCTGTGTCGGTGCGACGTAAAAGCCACTTGTTTTTATCCGATGTTACGTAGCCAGGTTGGACTACAACATGAAGGTCTGTAGATCGAAAATAGGGCACCCAGCATATTCAGTGTAACAAGTTTTGGTAATGTTGACCATCTAGATTTATGCAGATTTCAGCACGACGTTTGAAGACATTCTTGCACGTTGTAACATGTCAGGTGTAACAGCTTGGCATTCCTCGGTGATCAGTTGCCGAAGGTTACCAGGATCTTCAGGCTCCTGAGCATACACTACCTGCTTTAAGTGAGCCCACACGAAGAAGTTAAGTGGCGTTATATCGGGTGATCTGAAGGGCCAATGAACGGGTCCGCCACTTTCTATCCAGTTATTTGGATATGAAGCATGAAGATGGTTCCGGACGACTACTGATCCGTGAGGTGGAGCCCCGTCGTGTTGAAAACGTATTTGTAATCACTCGCGCAGTGCCACGTTCTCCAGCAATTGTGGGAGTTCATTTTGAAAAAAAGCGTGCTCCCGTTAGATGTCCTGTGAAGAAATATGGTCTGATTGAGATATTCACCGAAGATTCCACACCAGATATTTACTCCCCTCTGCACTTCAAATGGGCCTTGTCTTACCCAAGGGGGATTCTTCATACTCCAATAGTGTATATTGTGCCGATTCAACGCCATTGTTGTCAAATCGTTATTCGTCTGAAAACAAGACTCTTGACAAATAAGCTGCGTTATTGGTCACCGTGAATAATGCCCATTGAAAACATTTTACTCTAGCTTCGATATCACATCCGCGGAGCTGCTGGTGTAACTGCATACGATATTGGTGAAATTTAATATTCGCATATATTATTCGCATGACTGATGACCGGCTGGTGCTAGTCCGTTGTGCAAGTGTCCGAGCCTTTTCATTTGGACCAGACGTTATAGGAGCATCTCTAAGGGAAGGTACCCTTGCAAGCGTCCCAGCTGACCGCAATATTCGGTCAAGTTTTCGGAACGTACTGGTAGTCGACAGTCCTCTGTCAGGGAAGCGCTCGTGATAGAGACGCAACTTGACTTCGTTCCGCCTCGTTTCCCTATAAATAAGCAACATATCAACGTACTCCCCACTGGAGTTCATCGTGAGTGAATGAATACGTGCTGTGATGTGACCTGGTAAGCGTGCATAAACATTGTGTGTCCGTTAAAATGGGGCTGAGTGGCTCACACGGTTGAGGCGCTGGCCTTCTGACCCCAACTTCGCAGGATCGGTGATTGTTCAGTCCGGTGGTATTAAAAGGTGCTCAAATACGTCAGTCTCGTGTTGGCAGATTTACTGCCACGTAAAAGGACTCCTGCGAGTATCAATTCCGGCACCTCGGCGTCTCCGAAATCCTATTATTATTGTTACTTTTATTATTATTATTAAAATGGGGCACCTGCCTGCCGGTCAAAAATAAAAAAATCATGCATAAGGTTGAAAACGAACCAATGCATCACCGGCCCTACACCGACTCAGCCATAAACACAGCATGCAGAGCGCTTGCTAAAGGAGTATCACTAAGTTTGGCCGTTCGACATCGAAAGTTAGTATCCGCGTCAAAGTCTACAATAATGTTTTACAGTGTTTATTTACCTTTTCACCATTACGCTTGCTTGTTGTTTAGATGGGCCTAACATCTAGGTCATCGGCCCTTTACCATTACGGAGCATGTGGCATACATATTAATTCGACCGTACTTTCTCCATAAATTAGCAACAAGTCAACGTATCATTCATAGGAATAAATCGTTAGAAAATGAATAAGTGCTGTGATGTGACCACGGAGGTGTGGATTACTTTGTGTGTGCAGACTCGGGAGTTTGTGGATTCGAATCCCATGCTGGCCGTCCTGAAAATGGTTTTCCTCGGTTTCCCATTTTCACCACAAGGCAGGTGCCGGGGCGGTACCTTAGTAAAAGGCCAATTTCCTTCTGAATCCTCCCCCACCCATCCTTAAGGGAATGATGCCAAATCAGAGCGCGACCCTAAAACCAATAATAAAAAATATTGATTAATAATTGTATCCACGCTAAAAATGGAGCACCTCTGTCGTTCAAAAAGTTTGTCTTGTGCTGGATTCAAACCACAACGCTGCGGATACTCATATACTTTGTGCTCCAGCCCTTAACAGGTAAGTCTACATACGTGTCACTAACTAGAGGTTTAGTACTTATGTATGGCCGTTCCACCCTGAAAGTTAATGTCCGTGTCAAAGTCTTCAATGCTGTTTTACAGTGTTCATTTAATTTCTTTACAATAGAGAACACGTGGCATAACCCACTAATTCGATCGTATTACGGGTACCTGTTTTATTCAATACGCAATGAATCACATGTTTGCAGAATGGTCCTTAGTATTTGGCGCGGAATTGTGCTTAGCAGTTTGCGTGTGCTTTCTTTCTTTCTTTCTTTTTTAATCTGTTTACCCTCCAGGGTCGGTTTTTTCCTCCAACTCAGCGAGGGATCCCACCTCTACCGCCTCGTGTGTAATGTCCTGTAGCATGAGACATTGGGTCGAGGGATACAACTGGGGAAGAGGACGATTACCTCGCCCAGGCGGCCTCACCTGCTATGCTGAAAAGGGACCTTGTGGTGGGGGGGGGTGATGGGATGATAGGAAGGGATAGACAAGAAAGTGGGAAGGAAGCAGCCGTGGCCTTACGTTAGGTACCATCCCGACATTTGCCTGGAGGAGAAGTGGTAAACCACGGAAAATCACTTCGAGAAGGGAATCGAACCCCCCTCTAATCAGTTGACCTTCCGAGGGTGAGTGAAGCCCTTTCCAGCCTTCGTACCATTTTTCAAACTACGTGGCAGTGCCGGCAATCGAACCCGGGCCTCCGGGTGAGGCAGCTAATCACACTAACCACTACACCACAGAGGCGGACCTTTGCTAGGTCCATGGATCAATATTTACAGTGAGGACACACAGAGAGCCAGAGAGCCTTATCGACCATAACAAGACATTTCAAGTTATTTGGTGTTCATAAAACTAAAGTATAAGGATCTTTAGCTTGTACGCGTTTTTTGGGTTGCCTATCTCCGAAAAACAATGGGCTGTTGAATCACACGTTATATACAATCGCACCCCGGATGTGTGATGTATCCCTCTAGTACTGCTTATGGTATCTTGGTTACGTCTGGTTAAGTTGTAAATCTTAGGTTCACCGCTAGTGATTTGTGTTCAGTTTGACCGGAGATAATGAAGGTAATGTTGACATGAGACTCAATAATAATAATAATAATAATAATAATAATGCTTTTTGCTTTACGTCCCACTAACTACTTTTACGGTCTTCGGAGACGCCGAGGTGACGGAATTTAGTCCCGCAGGAGTTCTCTTACGTGCCAGTAAATCTACCGACACGGGGCTGTTGTATTTGAGCACCTTCAAATACCACCGGACTGAGCCAGGATCGAACCTGCCAAGTTGGGTTTAGAAGGCCAACGCCTTAACCGTCTGAGCCACTCAGCCTGGTAACACATGAGACTCACTTCGTTGCCTTTCTACATACAACGTCTATTGTTTAGTGTTTATTTGCGGATTTGGCAACCACGTAACAGTTTACTAGTGTTCATAACGGAATTGGTCTCCGGTACAGTGCAATGGAAGTGTACACAAATGCGGAGTTGGCAGATGCCCATTTGATGTATAGAGCATAATGTACTGGCCGTGACGCTCAGCGTTATATCGGGAGAGATTTCCAGAACGAAGTTGCCCGGAGAGGAATATGCTTGAAGCAGCGGATCGTCTTCTTAGGGAAAACGGGACGTTTAAGCTTGCTACTGGCGACTGAAGTAGGCCTAAAAGGACGGGACACTGTAACTGGAGAAAACTATTCTTCAAGCAGTTGACGACGGCCATAGTGTCAGCCTAAGACAATTAGCTGCAACAAGTAATGTTGACTACAAGTAATGTTGTTGAGAGTGTTACATGAGAACCTGCTGTGTCCATTTATGGCGAGGTCGAACCCGCCAACTTGAGCTCAGAAGACCAGTTGTCTACCGACAGAGCTGTTTAGGTTGGCATCAAAATTGAGTACCAGATTAACTCCTGGGGGCAAAGCAGACGGTCGTAGGGCTAACCACTTTACCCCGCTTAACGTCTAAGTTACGGATAGTTTCTAGTTGCTTTACGTCGCACCGACACAGAAAGGTCTTATGGCGACGATGGAACGCATGTACGTTAGTATAGTAAATCTGAGCAAGCCCTGATAGAATAATATTTGAGGGAAGTATTCACTTTACGTCGTTTCAAAAGTCTGGCGTCGTAATAATTTTATATCTGCCATTACTTCATAACAAGTCCTGCTACATGGACTCTAGTTTATTTGTCGTACCCGCGTTTAGTCCTCACT
This sequence comes from Anabrus simplex, assembly GCF_040414725.1. Taxonomy (NCBI): domain Eukaryota; kingdom Metazoa; phylum Arthropoda; class Insecta; order Orthoptera; family Tettigoniidae; genus Anabrus; species Anabrus simplex. The sequence goes on along the minus strand of NC_090266.1, from coordinate 791,059,110 downwards.
TTCTATACTTACCACCATTATCATCTTTTGTAAGTGAAGTGCATACTTAATGATACAACCTATCTACATGAAGAAATTGTGCTATCATTGTAAATTGATTTCATCCATGCAGTAGTTGTAAGAACCATGACGATGAACAATTTGTAATATTTCATACAGCGTTGATGCACGATGTAGCCATTGATTTACGATGAATCCAAAGTACGTGAGCTGCTGCAATTGGTTTTGGAACGTGATTTGAAGGAACTTCCCTTCTTCCTCTTTATGAGTTTACCCTCCAGGGTCGCTTTTTCCCTCGGACCTATACTGCCTCAAGGACAGTGTCCTGGAGCTTCAGACTCTGAGTCGGTGTATACAATTGGGGAGGAAGACCAGTACCTCGCCCAGGCGGTCTCACCTGCTATGCTGAACAGGGGCCCTGCGGGGGCATGGGAGGATTGGAAGGGATAGATAAGGAAGAGGGAAGGAAGCAGCCGTGGCCTTAAGTTAGGTACCATCCCGGCATTTGCCTGGAGGAGAAGTGGGAAACCACGGAAAACCACTTCCAGGATGGCTGAGGTGGGAATCGAACCCACCTCTACTCACTTGACCTCCTGAGGCTGAGTAGACCCCGTTCCAGCCCTCATACCACTTTTCATATTTCGTGGCAGAGCCGCGAATCGAACCCGGACCTCCGGATGTGGCAGCTAATCACACTAACCACTCCACCACAGAGGCAGGCGAAGGAACATCCCATCCCAGCATTTTCTGACACTGAGCGTGAGTTAGGAAAATACACAGTGAAGTGCTGGATCGAACTTCACATTCCTGGTAAACGCAGTCTTCCAGTCTGATCTACGGTAATGACTTATTTCCCTTGTCTTCTTAAAATGACATTTTGGATGGCCTCCTCCTCACTTCAATATGCCGCTGTAGGTATACAAGTACAGTACTATAAAAAGTGTCCCATACAGAAATTGCACAAGGGTGGAGTATTGAACAGCTATTTTCTACTTTACGAAGAAAATATTAACAAGATGAAAGTAGCAGGCAGCAAGGCAACTCCTTTTCATCCAAATGGCCCTGAGGGAGGCTCTTGAAGAATACGACCACTGGTATGACACTTTGGATGAGATCAGCCAGCACAAAGACCGCTCTCCTGAGAACCTGCTATCGAGATGACTGCATGATTGCCTAGCGTAAATGGTGAATTGGATTCCAGGTAACACGCGGGGTGTGAAACTGAATCGTTCGATCAGGTCTGGTTCGGTAATCCATATTGAATTTTCCTGGTTCCTTCCTCTCTTTTTTTCATTCGTGTTATATTGGCAGATTGCGAGTCACGGATAGAATAAGCGGAAATATCAAATTAAAAGTATCGAAGAGATTGTTATGCCGTGGCATAGTTTGGTTCACTCTTTAACATAACTTAATTCTACCGTCATGTGAAAATCACATTGTTATCATTTCCCTTATCATACCACATCATACTAATTATTTCTTGTTACATCCTGCTTGCTTCACAGTAAATTGTAATATTAACTATGAACCAGAATGGAACGTGACTTGTATACACATGAGACTTGAATTTCATGCTTTCTTAACCATTATCACTTCCCAAAGAAAATGCAGCCACATACAGTGTTGTAAAACGGTCTTAAAACATGTCACGTGTCAGCTAATAATTAGGAAGTCTCCTTAGTGTAAAGGTAGAAAAACATTAATTGTACTTGTCATAATAGGGCACCTTACAATTTACCGTGGTATGTTCCTGGAAGAGGAACTATTAATTTATTTTGAAATGATAGACTGTATACCTTGAATAGTGAGACAAACGAGTGACACAGTACTTCACTTCTCAACAAGGTCAAGTATGTGGGATTTTGGGAATGAAAACTCACATCCCTGGTGTCTAGATTCAACGCATAACAGGAGGTTCCAAAACTATGATCACGACGTCGACAGGCACCTTGAAGTACAAGCTCCCTCACTAGTGTAACTCAAAGATTTCAAACATCAACTATTTTTGAATGTCAGAATGAATGAATGAATCCTCAACCATGTAATTTACTCAGTCTGCAACATACAATATGTGTATGAACAAATTCCTCGCCGGTTACTTCAGAATACACTAAATCTTGAAATGTTGTAACTTCATCAACTACTGGGCGAATTGGCCGTGCGCGTAGAGGCGCGCGGCTGTGAGCTTGCATCCGGGAGATCGTGGGTTCGAGCCCCACTGTCGGCAGCCCTGAAGATGGTTTTCCGTGGTTTCCCATTTTCACACCAGGCAAATGCTGGGGCTGTACCTTAATTAACGCCACGGCCGTTTCCTTCCAACTCCTAGGCCTTTCCTATCCCATCGTCGCCATAAGGCCTATCTGTGTCGGTGCGACGTAAAGCAACTAGAAAAAGAACTTCATCAACTGGACCTACTTTATAACAGGTGAAACAACTGCGTCTATTTTTTCTTGAATATATGGAATATGCTATGAATGATCTGTCTTTTAGTCTTAACTTGCGTGACATTTTACAATAATATTACGTTCATACAATCTGATATAAGCTTCTCAGAGCCGAGCTGAGTGGCTCAGTCTGTTGAGGCGCTGGCCTTCTGACCCCAACTTGGCACGTTCCATCCTGGCTCAGTCCGGTGGTATTTAAAGGTGCCCAAATTCGTCAACCTCGTGTGGGTAGATTTACTGCCAAGTAAAAAACTCCTGCGAGACTCAATTCCGGCACTTCGTCGTCCCTGAAAATCGTAAAAGTATCTAGTGGGGCGTAAAGCAAAATAACATTACTTATTATTAAGCGTCTCAGTAAAATAAAAATCATGTAAGAGGCAGTGAGTGCCATCTTGAAAACACCATACCGTTTTATGCAGTGCGGAGTCGACTTCTCCAGTCATCTGAGATATCCTTATAACGATGTTATAATAAATAAAACAGACGTAATAACTATCACCACTTAAATACCTACTGGACGGAAATGTACTGTACAAACTGTACCCACTCAGACAGCTGCCACTGAAGAATTGCGTTTCTGATAGGTCCCAGTGGCCATTTTTCGTTTGAGATAAAATGATGCAGTGGTATCACAACAGATGCGGTGCTTACGACCAATTAGAGACATGCCTATTTACAACCACCCTGGGTGCAAAACTGAAATTGACAGAAGCGTTACTTTCAAAGTATGGTATAAACTGTGGCACTTAAGTGGTGTCCGACAGACATAACAACTTACAGAATGAAATTGTTATTGCTGGTGTGCTCAAGAAACGCCTTAACCCGCGCCATAAATCTGTAATACGTAATCAATTTTACGAAGTGAGAACTTTGGTCTCCGTTACGATGTACCAAGCTGCGCACGTCGAGTATCTGTTTGGGATTAAGCTGGGTAGATAGATACCTAGCTTCTCACAGCAATGAGAGTTCATATCCTTACTTCACTCATGCCATTTTCATTTTCAATTTGTACACGGGTAGGCATTCTCCATTAATGTCCCATATTCCTGAAGCCTCCTATATCCATATAACGAAGTTCTAATAAATAAAGTAGGCGTAATAAATATCGCCACTTAAACACCGACTAGGAAAAGACGTATTGTGTATACTGTTGTCAATATTCTGCTCTAACCATTCAACCAAGTGATAGATACAGTTGATCAAATAAAAGAGAACGAATGCGTGATGTATGTTTCTCGCATTCAATAGTTTATCATATTTAAGTTCAATTGCTATCAAAATCCAATATACTTATATTTTGCGATATCTGAAGCCGTTGCTTTTCACTTAGGTGATTTATAACTTCTCGGTTTTTATTAGTTTCGGCAGACTGAAGAACTTAAAAATTAAAAAACAAATAATAATAATAATAATATTAATAACTAGCAAGATACCCGTGCTTCGCTACGGTATTATACTGAAATTTAGAATTGAATGCTTATTGTTTTATATATAATCCGCCGAAATTCGCGATCTGACTCGTTTTCTGAGAGAATCCGCCAAAATTCGTGATCTGACTCGTTTTGTAATATATTATGGCAAGTTTCCTCCCATTTTTCAATCTTTCTTTCCAGCAATCGATTTCGTACTTCCCGTGCTAAGTCCAGGTATTCCACCCGGTCAGTTGGGTCCATAATCTTTGCCATCTTTTCCTATAAGCATTTTTAATATGGGTCAAATCCTTCAGGAGGTCCAGCGTAGTGTCGTCTTGGGTGCCTTGGCGATACTGAACCCGCAGCCGGACTGCATTCTTAGTCATTACCCGTCCAGGAACCGTTTTCAGCGCGGTCCACACATTTGACGACGGTCCGGAACACTTATTATTATTATTATTATTATTATTATTATTATTATTATTATTATTATTATTATTATTATTATTATTATTATTATTATTATTATTATTATTATTATTATAGATGTTCTGGACCCCACAGCAAGATGCAAGACCGCTACTTGGCGGTAAATTACATTTTCTACGATTGTCATTGTTGAAAATGTGACCAACACCATTGTCGCGCGTAGGCAAGTGTGCTGGATTTCTGGCCATACGAATGACATACTTCCGTGCATTATTGACCTTATTATGGAAGTGAAAAATTGGACGGTCAATCTCATTCCTATCGTTTATTGCAAATGTGTTTAATTTTTTATTTATATGCCAGGAGAATCTACTGTAATGTAAGAACGTTCTCCGAAGGAAAAGATGGCTCTTGAAAACGAACCCAGGAAAGATTAAAAATGATCGGTTTATGATCAGAATAAGTACATCGAAAATCTACAGCCTGTTTCCAGTCATTCGACAGGGTCAGGAATGGAATGAATAAAGCCCCCATATAGCGGCGAAAATAGGAATTGTGCCGGCAGCCGAAACCTGTCGCACTCCTCTGGGGCAATAATTAATGGATGACAAATGAAATGAAATTACATTGGACAGTCTTGTTGGAGTGAATGATGACGGGGAAAACCGGATTGTCCGGAGAAAGAACTGTCCCGCTTTTGTATTGTCCAGCACGAACGTCAAATGGAGAGACCGGGATTTGAACCACGGAATCCAGCTGTGAGAGGCCGTCGCGCTGCCGCCTGAGCAACGGAGGCTCCTTATAAATACATTATGAACAGTAAAATCAATTGGTGTCACCTCCTTTTACACCCCACCGCCGTTACGTTTATTTAGCCACCCCCCACCCCACCCCCGCCAAAAAAATTAAAAGATGGCGTGTTTCTTTATGTTAAAGGAGATTCCAAACACTAATGTTCACGTCTATTACCTTCAGTTTTGAGATTAAAATAGTTCACTTTTTTTCACTTTCACACCACTCCCCCCCCCCCTAAGTAAATTTCCAGCAAAAAGTACTTGTTTGTTTAATAGTAAAGGATCTTCTAAATACCAATCATCACGACTGTAACGCTGTAACTTCTTCAGTTTTTGATTTATGTGTCCTCATGAAAGGAATTCATCTCCTTTTCACTCCCGCCCCCAAGATGATTTGCCCCCCAAAACGCGTTTTTCTTTGTTTTTAAAGGAGATCCAAATACCAATTTTCACATCTGTAGGCCCTAACAACTTTAGTTTTTAATAGATGTAAGTATTCTCATACAATTAAGTCAATTAATTTTTCACTTCTTCACCTCCCCCACCCCCTTTCATTGGATTTTCCGAGAATACGTGTTTCTTTACTTTTAAAGCAGATTCCAAATATCAAATTTCACGTCTGTGAATACATGCCAACGGGTTAAGGCAAACCCTTATTTGATCAGGCAGGCACCTATTCCTCTCTTACCTTCGCAACCTAAAGAGCTGTTCGCGATGGATATCTATGGGCCACTCGTGAAAGGAAAGCGTGGGAACAAGTTCGTGCTGGTAACCATCGATGTTTTCTCCAAATTTACGACTCTGTTTCCCATGCAAAAAGCTAATACTAAGCTAGTCTTGAGGTGTATTTCCCGTAACATCATTCCGGAAATGGGCACACCGAAATTTCTTCTGACAGATAATGGTCCCCAGTTTACCTCTGCACAGTTCAAAACTGCCCTTCAGAATATGGAAATCCATCACATCCTGAGCAGCGTGAGACATCCTGAGGGAAATCCTAGCGAAAGGGTAATGCAAGTAATTGCAAAATTCTGCAGAATTTATTGCGCCCGAGAGCATTTCAAGTGGGTTGATGTGCTACCCCTAATAGTAACTTGTGTAAATAACACCATACACGAATGTATTGGGAGGATTCCCTCTATCGTGCATTTCAATAGATATCCTGTGAGATCCTGGAATGGTGTCATCCAATGTCCCATCGATCCCCGTCCGTCACAGGAATTATGCATTCAGAGTACGGCAGAACATCTACGTCGGCAGGCAGACCGCCGGTTACGCAGGGTGAGGAACAGGAGATTCCACCGTCCCTTAGAGGAAGGCGAATTGGTGCTTGTTAGGAGACCCATGATGTCGAAACCGCAGGAAAACATCTATGCTAAATTTGCTCCCTTATATGTTGGGCCTTTCAAGGTGATCAAAAGTTTCAGGAATAATTCCTATAGAATTCAGAGTTTGGATGGCAGCAGCGAAGCTATATTCAATGCAGCGAATTTGAAGGTTTACCATAGAGCAGAAGAAAGAGTTCCACTACAGGATGACACCGCCTTACCAACTGGGGAAATGGTCACCGAAGAAGAAGAAGAATTACAACCCGTAAATATGATCGTCACGTCGAAAGGGAGACAGGTCGAGGCACCACTCCAAGGGCAGGCAAGCAGCTGTAGTAATCCAGAGGGAGACCCTGAATGCTTACAATGTTCGTTCTTAAGAGAAGACTTTATTGATGACATATGTAACGCAATTCTATTGTTGGAAGAAGAGAACAGGAAAATACGTGAAAGTAACAGAGCCCTACGTCAAGAATGAGATCGACTGGGAAATTTTACGTAGAATCATGGTTCATTTGTATCAAAATTCCCATGTACAATTCAGAATTTTGAAGGAATATATATATTTAAATATTTCCCCTTTACTGGGTAAACATTTCGTCGTTGTAGGTGGATTATGAACCCATAATTCCACGATGAGAAAAATATTTTTTATTTTCTCAATATTTATTTCAAATCAACAAGCTACTTTTATTTTTGAGGGCAGCCATGTTGCGCTCCAAAGAGCCTCGATGTCGCGTGGGAAGGATCTCACCCGCGGCAGGCTCGTGAAATACCGTGACACCTCGGTGGACTTCGAGTGCCCGATAATTCTTTAAATTCAAGGAATTCTGCGTAACGAGAGATTTTGGCAATACAGTAAATAAAGAAATAAATCATCTAAATTATTCTTAAACCCTACGTGAAGACAGAGCCCCCAGGGTAAATTATAAATGCAGTTAAGCCTAAGTACAAGTCAGCGTCAGATCAGTGAACAAGCTCCACGTGCCAAGGTCAAGGGATGAAGAAAACGCGCGAAACGTCCGGGCAGAAATAATTTATTTCACCTGTTGTGAGTGTGGTAAAATTATGAGATTAACATCTAAAATAATTACAAGTCTGTCCGGAAGTCTGGGACAAGTCTCATAAAAATCGGTCTATTGGACGCGAAATTAGCAGGTTACGCAATCAAGCTTAGTAGTGTGTGTAGCGTCCCTCCTATAGACTATAAGAGGAACCCCCCATTGCATATTTTTCAGTGTCGATCTGGTTTTTGAAGCGGCGGTAGCTTACGCACGTCGTCAGCAGAAAATTGTACCAGATTGATCTACAAACGACTTAGTACATGTTAGTGGCTGAGGTCCACCCAGTCGGTTAGAAAGGGAAGGTGACAGAAAATTTCTGAATTATTGCCGACAAATTGTGAAAGTATAGGCGTCTGTTAAAGTACACAGCAAATGTTACTGTATCACCTTATGTGCGATTGAAAGTGGTAAGAGAATTGGGAAGCTAGTCAGAGTGGTTTTGATTTCGTTATCTGTTGAACACCTGGTGTGTTTGTGGGTGACAGAGAGAGACAACTCTGGGACGAAAGCAGACAGTAGCAGTTGACTGCAGAACAGGGGAGGTTCGTGGTACACATTATAACGAGGAATATGCGTGATTTGTGTTGTAATTTTATATCGTGTGAAAAAGGCAGTGTTTGTAAGAGTGATATGTTTGAAATGATGATGTTATTTGTGCAAATGTACGGCTAAAGGCACGAGGTCAGCTGGCGACGATGTAGCCAGAATGCTGGGAATGACGCCATGTGCAGGTCTGCCTATATTTGTATTATGTTGTAGTTAGATTTTTTTGTTCTGTCCCAACATATTTTTCAAGATGATTATCGGGTTGATATTTGTAATTATCAGGCGAAAAGGGTTATAATTTTGGTCAGCGTGTGAAATTTTAGTTTGAAAATTTCACGTCGAGAAACTGTAAAAATGCGACGTTTAAATCTGGTGTTAATGTTCTATGAGATATTGTCCAAAGCGAGAAAATTTTGGAAAGCTATAATTGTAAAATAGTCGTAGCGAGTGTCTTAATTTCAAATATCAGTTGAATTCAGAAATGTTTGTCAATAATAATAATAATAATAATAATAATAATAATAATAATAATAATAATAATAATAATAATAATAATAATAATAATAATAATAATATCTACCGCGGGATAAAGAAATTTGTCAATGTTAAAAGTGCATTTAACCTGTATATTTTACAAGGATCACAGGCACTTAGAATATTTCAGTGAAATTCGATAGAGTTATATTTATTAATGGGAAGTAAAAATTTTGGGACATCGTGTATATCAGTGATACGGAAAGTCGCGTTGTGTTCTTGGATTCTCGAGGTCCGAAAGTCGTAGTAATAGTAAAATAAAGAGGTGTATTTCATAATGGTTGTTATTTTCACTAGAGGATTGAAAAATGAAAGGGGTCTTAGAAATATAAGAAAAATGAGTTGAGAGCGAAGAATTTATATATGTGGAGATGAGAGGGATAGGAATATTGAAGATGAAATGAAGCCTGGATTTTAAGTGATACCGCTGGGATAATGCGAGGAGAATGAGTTTGAGACAAGCTATGTTTGCCGAGGAAGTATTTGTGAAACAGACTGTATTGTGACAGGCTGTAGAGTATTCCGCTACCAATCCGAAATTTCAGACGACTACTGTGTGAGGCATCGTAGATTTCTAGTAAGATCCCAAGTGAAAACGGCTCTAGTAAAAGGTTAAAAATCTTGGTAGTAAAAGTCAAGTGACTAGTTACGTAAAGCCCGTATGAATATTAAGATAATGCGATCTCAAGGATAAAAGAGCATTTCGAATACATGGTTGGTGTTGTATTGAATTTCGTTTCACTGGATATGGCATTGATATAAATATTTGGAATTGACGGTAGGCGATTTGAGAGTTTCTAATGCGGTAGTGATGATTATTATTTTGAATACATCCACTAAATGGTAGACGTGTGTTGGGAGTTATCATTGCTTCCCTAAAAACTTCATTGCACAGGCTGAGATTGTGTTTGAGTTGGAGAATTGTTCGTCACGTATATTTATTTTCGAGTTCACGTATTGTAACGAGATGGAGACTTACTGCATTTTTCGACTTGCATTCGTTTAATAGTAAGAGACGTGGTCCCATGTGTATTGAAATGTCAGAGTTGGTTTGAAATTGTTAGTTCGCCTGATATGCTAGGGGATACGTAGTACGATCCATTTTGACGCCCGACTATAGATTTAGGACGTCACATGTTATCCTTGAAGTTACTGATGATGAGATGTCCTAGTTCACGCCCGACGATAGAATTTGCAAGGTGTCATGTACATAGAGATTAGTGTTAGGATGTACAGATTTTAAGTGAGCCCTACGATAGGTCTGGGATGTCAGCTGTACATACTCAAGTCAGATTAGATGTTTCTTTTGTTTTCGCGAAGTGACTTGGGCGAAGGTAGCCTCTACAGTAAAATATGAAATATGAAGAGGGTTAGATCGACAATAATGAGGCCAACTAGTGCGTAGCTCCAACAGCTGAAGGGTGTTCCTTGAGATAACGGGGCCGCTTTCGGTGAATGAGGGTTGCCCAAATATTGGATATCGACCTGATGGAGATTAAATATTTTTACTGTAATTCTCCATGCGTGTTGAGTTTTAATGACTTCGATATGTTATTTTATTTTACGGACTTAATTGTTTTGTCGTTCTGACGTCCGTTTCGTTTTGATAGTGTGCATATTGACACTCAGTGTATTAGCGTGAGACTTGAGTTGCGAATGCGGTTTCGATTCGTCAGCCAGTAATATTATTTTATTTTCAATCTTTGTCGTACTTTCATTTTATTCGTAGTTGAATTCGATTAAGTAATCATTTTATAGGTAGTGTGTTGGGACAGACAATAAGTAGACGGATCTGTAAAGGTAGTCATTGTTCTTTGTTTAGGAAAGAATTCCTTAAAGTTGTAATATTTTTTCAATGTGGACTGGTAATTTCATTAAGCGTAACATAACCATTTCTAACCTGAAAATCGGTTTGGTAATAATACTTTTCAAGTGATTTACCACTTTTTAATTAACTTCAGTGTTTGGCATTTCTTCTAAATGCGTGATGAATAAGTGTTTCCTGCATTTCGCAGTTTTGTTCCTTTAGAACGACGTAACGTAAGATCCTCGCGGATCATGTTTTTGTTGGTTCCTTCCGAACAGCTGTTTGGGTGATGCACATTTAGCATCGGGATTACCTTATCACTTAAGGGTGTCATGAATGACAAATACATGGTGAAATTTTATTTCAATTGTGAATGATGCTGTTAACTTGTAGTGAACACCATGCTTTCCCATAATATTTCGCAACCTATCCAAAGCAACTGATAGTCAATTTGGTTCGATTAAGGGTCCATTCGGCGGGTGTTCCGTATCCGTAAAAGGTATTCGACCTGTGGATAACCTTAATTGAGAGGAAATCAGGCGTTCTACTTGTTGAAAGTCAGATTTTCCACGGATCGTGTGGATTAATTCTCAGTTCTCGTTTGGAGTAATAGGTGCCCGGTTTTCAGGTCTTTCCTTTTTCAGTTTTTCAGTTTCGCTGTCCACTAATGTACTAATTTCACCGAAGCAACTCTTCGATATTGTGAGAAATAAATCAACGCTATGCAATGTGACTGCGTTTGAAACATTCAATAATAAATAATTTATAATTTTTTCTCTCAAGGATTTATATTAAAATAACAATGTTGTCGTGTCATTTCGATTTTAATAAAAGTTAGTAAGGACATATTTGCTCCTCATTTCAAGTAGTTAGGCTCTCTTCTGAACCCCATCGTTTGGTTAAGACCGTGACCGAATTTATTCCCCCAACGACCCATGATTTAAGAGTTCTATATTGTTCTACTGTAGCAGCCGTGGCCGACCAACGATGGAATTAATTGAAATTTTCAAAAAAAAAAAAAATACGTGTTTCTTTATTTTCAAGGGAGATCCCATATACAAATTTTCAGTTCTGTAATATCTTCAGTTTCTGAGATATATGTATCCTCATTAAAGGCCTTCAACCCATTATTCACCCTTTTACACCCCTCCTATTCGGATTTACAGAAAACAAAATATACGTGTTCCTTTATTTTTTAAAGGGGATTCTAAATATCAATTTTTACATGTGCAAACTTTTAAAGTTTTGAAATATAGATACACTCATTTTAAAACTTCACCCCCCTTTTTCCCCTCCCATTAATTGGATTTTCCAAAAACAAAAAATTACGTGTTTCTTTATTTTTAAAAGGGATCAAAAGTACCAATTTGCAAGACTATAATATCTACAATTTCTGAGATATAAGTACCGGTATCCTGATTAAAGGCATTCAACCCTTTTTTCACCCTTTTAAAGCCGTCCTATTGGGATTTTCTGAAAACAAAGAAATACGTGTTTCTTTATTTTTAACGATGATTCTAAATACCAATTTTTACATCTGTAAACTTTCAAAGCTTTGAGATATGTATATACTCATTTGAAAAATTCACCCCCTTTTCACCCCCCCCCCCGATTAATTGGATTTTTCAAAAACAAAAAATACGTGTTTCTTTATTTTTAAAGGAGATCCAAAACGCCAATTTTCAGGTTTATAATATTTTCAGTTTCTGAGATATAAGTATCCTCATTAAATGTATTCAAACTCTTTTTCACCCCTTTCCACCCCTCCTATTGGGATTTTCCGAAAACAAAAAACACGTGTTTGTTTATTCTTAATGAAGATTCTAAATACCAAATTTTACATCTGTAAACATTCAAAGCTTTGAGATATGGAAACACTCATTTTAAAAATTCACCTCCCTTTTCCCCCTCCCATTAATTGGATTTTCCAAAAACAAAAAAATACTTGTTCCTTTATTTTTAAAAGAGATCAAAAGTACCAATTTTCAGGTCTGCAATATCTAGAGTTTCAGAGATATAAGTACCGGTATCCTGATTAAAGGCATTCAACCACTTTTCCACACTTTTTCACCCTTTTTCACCCGTCCTATTGGTATTTTATGAAAACCAAAAAATACGTGTTTCCTTATTTTCAAAGAAGACACTAAATAACAATTTTTACATTTGTAAACTTTTAAAGTTTTGAGATATAGATACACTCATTTTAAAATTTCACCCCCCTTTTCACCCCCTTAGCAACGGAATATCCAAATATCCTCTCTTAGCGAGCACCTACATCTTAATATGAATGTATCCCCAAAATTTAATTTCATTATGTCCAGTAGTTTTGGCTCGGCGATGATGAATCAGTCAGTCAGTCAGTCAGTCAGTCAGTCAGTCAGTCAGTCAGTCAGTCAGGACAAGCTATTTTATATATAGACTAGCGAATGTACCCGTGCTTCGCTACGGTATTCTACATTGTATTCGAATATCGAAGTAAATAGTGTGCATGTAGTAAATAAGATTGTTTTAAAATTGCATGTCTCTTAGCGTTATCCGAGAAAGAGCATGGGGAGGTCCCCGTACGTTGTTTCCAATGTAAAGTGTTTGTTATGGATTTGTGATATAACGGCAGGCTCACTTGCCTACTGCCATTCACAATCGAGTTGGGAAGTTTACATTATAATTGCAGGCCCCATTGCCTACTATGCGCACAGAATCGATTTGGGGAGTTTTCGTTAAAATGGCTGCCCCCCTTTCCTACTTCCAGACAGATTACAGTTTTTATTATAATGGCAGGCAATTACCCTACTATCACTCGAAACTGAGTTGTGCAGTTATCATTATAATGCCAGGCCCATTTTCCTACTTCCAGCCAGCTTACTGCCAGTCACACCAAGTTGGTGAGTTTCCTTCAAAATAGCAGGCCACCATGCCTAATGCCAGTCACATTTTACATGAGGACATTTCTTTATAATGGCGGGCACCCTTGCCTACTGCCAAACACAATCGGGTAGGGGAGTTTTAAACAAAATTGCATGCTCACTTGCCTTCTGCAAGTCAAATCGAGAAGTGAACTATTCATTACAATTGTAGACCTTCCTTACTAATGACAGTTACACAGGAGTTGGAGAAGGAACCCTTTCATACTGCCAGTCAAAGTATGACACACAAAGTCGGTGTGGGGAGTACTGATTACAATAGCAGACCAACCCTTTCTCGATCACTACAAATCGACATACGAAAGTATATGCGTGTTTACAATATTGAAGACCTTCATTTACAGATTAACTGCTACTAAACGTACGTCATATCGACAAAGGATTATACCATAAGACACGCCGGATTTAGTGGCCTAAATGGCTGGTCCTATGATATGTCATCTATTCTTGGGTCAGATTGAGTTAGAAACGTGGAACAGGGTAACGTTCTTGTAAGATTATCTCACATTACATTACTTTTCGGATAACTATGTGACAGCTACATACATAGCATTTGGCTCATATATGGCTACTGGGTGGGCCAATTTTCGTGAAGAGTTTGATGATTCTGTATTTCATATAAGTAATCGAAAGTATGAATTATGCATGTGAAAATTCCAAATTGACTTAACATCCATTAATAGAGAAAAATCAAACGTAAAAGGGATACAGATACGGCAAAAAGTCATAAGACCAAGGTTGTAGATCATTCCAAATTGAACGGAGATCGTGCAATCTGTTATGTGATAGGAATTTCCGAAGGTCTGCACCATCATTAAAATTGCCTGCATATTTCGATATTCTTCGGGGATAAAAAGTGAAAAATGTAATGATCTTGGATGTTTTCCGTTCGTTACAGGATGAAACGTATAATTTTGGCAGTTTCAATTATCTTCTTTTTCTTCTGGCAGATTATGCCGAAATCTGGATTTTGGGCGAGGCGGGTAAAAATTAGGACTTTCAGGAAACTAAACGAAAAATTATGCAGATGGTCATTATTACCCCTTAAACGGAAAGCTGTACGAAAATTTCGCCAAAATAGTCAGTGTAGAGGCACACAGTCGTTACGATTTGATTTATATAGATAAGGAATCTGCTCCATGTAAAACACCTTTTTGGCTATGTCCGCTGGACTTAACCTGCAAAACTGACCATTCATGATATCTCCCTTATTAATCCTCCTGACGAAAAAATGCACATGAAAAAAAGGTTTAGAGGTAGAATTCCATCACGTTTGGTCGATTTCCAGTCAGGTTGGTCTTGTTCTGTATATATTGTGGAAGAGTAAAATCACCATTTCGGTTCCCTATAAACCGCCAGTCCATTCCGGAACATGAAATGTTATTTACGTTTAAAACCTACCTTTGGACAGGTGGATGCTAAATATGAATTTTGGTTCGAATGTCTTCAGTAGTTTTCAAGTTGTAAGGAATACGCTTTACACGCACCCGCTCGTGAGTTAAGTCCGTTGGGACTTGTACAAAAAACGGTCCGTTAATGATATCTCCCTTATCAATCCTCGTATCGAAATGATGTACATGAGAAAAAAGGTTTGGAAAAAAATTTCTACCAAGGCAGGTAGATTTAAATTAACGTTGGTTGTGTATATTTTGTGGAAGTGCAAAATCACTGTTTCGGTTTCGTATAGACCCCCAGTCAGTTCAGGGATTTAGAAACAATATTTGCCCTAAAACCTATCAAGGACAGGTGTATTCTAAATATGAGTATTGGTGGGAATACATCCAGTAGTTTGTAGCACTCGCGTACATACGGCGTAATTAAGGAAGAAAATCATACATTTAAGAGAGTTGAAAGTAATAGAAAATGGATTATAACTGAGGACAGCCGGATAACGACAAATATGTAAATACCTAGTTAATGTATTGGAAAATCAAATGACCCTCAATAAATTATGCTAGTGTGAGTTATGGATATAATAAAGCGGTAACAGAGGAGAAATTTAGGTCCAGTGATTACCAGGTAAACAAAAAATAAGAAGATGACTAATGGTGTTATTACTTAATCTATTCGAATGCGGTTATAACATCCAACGATATTCCGCCAATATCCCGCAGATAGGCCGATTGACGCCTCTCTTGCCTTCTACCTAAGGAACAACCACGAATTTAAAAGCATGATGAGGAAAATGGCAAAACGTTACTTCCCTGCTGGCATGCAGACAGAGACGTTGCCATGGTAACCTGTAGGTTCGTTGTCGGTCTGTCGGTCACTCAATGCAGAGCATGGTACCAGCAGAAAATTGTAAATTTCTCCGTCATGTAAAGAGTAAGGTAAATTATGAACATAACGAAAGTTGTCTATAATGAAGAGACGTTTCACGTACGGTAAACGAAGCTTACAGAAAATCAATAGTATAAGAGAAAATGGAGGAAAACCATTCGGGTTTTCCTATAAACCCCCCGTCTATTGAAAGATTTTAAAATGATATGCATATTGAAACCTTCCACGGGATGAATACACTCTAAATATGAAGTTTAGTTGAGATCTATCGAGCCGTTTCGACGTGATGGTGGAAAAACCATTCTGGTTTTCCTATAAACCCCCGGCTATTCAAAGATTTTAAAATGATATGCATATCGAAACCTTCCCCGGGATGACTATACTCTAAATATGAAATTTGGTTGAGATCTATCCCGCCGTATCTACGTGATGGTCGAAAAACCATTCTGGTTTTCCTATAAACCCCCCGTGTATTCAAAGATTTTGAAACTTTCCCCGCGATGAGTATACTCTAAATATGAAATTTGGTTGAGATCTATCCAGCCGTTTCGACGTGATGGTGGAAAAACCATTCTATTTTTCCTATAAACCCCCCGTGTATTCAAAGATTTTAAAATGATATGTATATCGAAACCTTGCCCGGGATGAGTATACTCTAAATATGAAATTTGTTTGAGATCTATCCAGCCCCTTTCGACGTGATGGTGGAAAAACCATTGTGGTTTTCCTATAAACCCCCGTCTATTCAAAGATTTTAAAATGATATGCATATCGAAACTTTCCCAGGGATGAGTATACTCTAAATATGAAATTTGGTTGAGATCTATCCAGCCGTTTCGACGTGATGGTGGAAAAACCATTCTGGTTTTCCTATAAACCCCCCGTGTATTCAATGATTTTAAAATGATATGCATATCGAAACCTTCCCCGGGATGAGTATACTCTAAATATGAAATTTGTTTGAGATCTATCCAGCCGTTTCGACGCGATGGTGGAAAAACCATTCTGGTTTTCCTATAAACGCCCCGTGTATTCAAAGATTTTAAAATGATATGCATATCGAAACCTTCCGCGGGAGGAGTATACTCTAAATATGAAATTTGGTTGAGATCTATCCGGCCGTTTCGAAGTGATGGTGGAAAAACCATTGTGGTATTCCTATAAACCCCCGTCTATTCAAAGATTTTAAAATGATATGCATATCGAAACCTTCCCCGGGAGGAGTATACTCTAAATATGAAGTTTAGTTGAGATCTATCGAGCCGTTTCGACGTGATGGTGGAAGAACCATTCTGGTTTTCCTAGAAACCCCCGTCTATTCAAAGATTTTAAAATGTTATGCATATCGAAACCTTCCCCGGGATGAGTATACTCTAAATATGAAATTTGGTTGAGATCTATCCAGCCGTTTCGACGTGATGGGGGAAAAACAATTCTGGTTTTCCTATAAACCCCCGTGTATTCAAAGATTTTAAAATGATATGCATATCGAAACCTTCCACGGGAGGAGTATACTCTAAATATGAAGTTTACTTGAGATCTATAGAGCCGTTTCGACGTGATGGTGGAAAAACCATTCTGGTTTTCCTATGAACCCCCGTATATTCAAATATTTTAAAATGATATGCATATCGAAACCTTCCCTGGGAGGAGTATACTCTAAATATGAAGTTTGGTTGAGATCTATCCAGCTGTTTCGACGTGATGGTGGAAAAACCATTCTGGTTTTCCTATAAACCCCCGTCTATTCAAATATTTTAAAATGATATGCATATCGAAACCTCCCCCGGGAGGAGTATACTCTAAATATGAAGTTTGGTTGAGATCTATCCAGCCGTTTCGACGTGATGGTGGAAAAACCATTCTGGTTTTCCTATAAACCCCCGTGTATTCAAAGATTTTAAAATGATATGCATATCGAAACCTTCCCCGGGATGAGTATACTCTAAATTTGAAATTTGTTTGAGATCTATCCAGCCGTTTCGACGTGATGGTGGAAAAACCATTCTGGTTTTCCTATAAACCCCCCGTGTATTCAAAGATTTTAAAATGATATACATATCGAAACCTTCCCCGGGAAGAGTATACTCTAAATATGAAGTTTGGTTGAGATCTATCCAGCCGTTTCGACGTGATCGTGGAAAAACCATACTGGTTTCCGTATAAACCCCCCGTATATTCAAAGATTTTAAAATGATATGCATATTGAAACCTTCCCCGGGATGAGTATACTCTAAATATGAAATTTGGTTGAGATGTATCCAGCCGTTTCGACGTGATGGTGGAAAAACCATTCTGGTTTTCCTATAAACCCCCCGTGTATTCAAAGATTTTAAAATGATATGCATATCGAAACCTTCCCCGGGATGAGTATACTCTAAATATGAAGTTTGGTTGAGATCTATCCAGCCGTTTCGACGTGATGGTGGAAAAACCATTCTGGTTTTCCTATAAACACCCCGTGTATTCAAGGATTCTAAAATGACATGCATATCGAAACCTTCCCCGGGATGAGTATACTGTATATATGAAATTTGGTTGAGATCTATCGAGCCGTTTCGACGTGATGGTGGAAAAATCATTCTGGTTTTCCTATAAACCCCCCGTGTATTCAAAGATTTTAAAATGATATGCATATCGAAACCTTCCCCGGGAGGAGTATACTCTAAATATGATATTTGGTTGAGATCTATCCAGCCGTTTCGACGTGATGGTGGAAAAACCATTTTGGTATTCCTATAAACCCAAAGTGTTTTCAAAGAGTTTAAAATGATATGCACATCAGAACCTTCCCCGGGAGGAGTATACTCTAAATATGAAGTTTGGTTGAGATCTATCCAGCCGTTTCGACGTGATGGTGGAAAAAACATTGTGGTTTTCCTATAAACCCCCGTCTATTCAAAGATTTTAAAATGATATGCATATCGAAACTTTCCCCGGGATGAGTATACTCTAAATATGAAATTTGGTTGAGATCTATCCAGCCGTTTCGACGTGCTGGTGGAAAAATCATTCTGGTTTTCCTATAAACTCCCCGTGTATTCAAAGATTTTAAAATGATATGCATATCGAACCTTCTCCGGGAGGGGTATACTCTAAATACGAAGTTTGGTTGAGATCTATCCAGCCGATTCGACGTGATGGTGGAAAAACCATTCTGGTTTTCCTATAAACCCCCCGTGTATTCAAAGATTTTAAAATGATATGCATATCGAAACCTTCCCCGGGATGAGTATACTCTAAATATGAAGTTTGGTTGAGATCTATCCTGCCGATTCGACGTGATGGTGGAAAAACCATTCTGGTTTTCCTATAAACCCCCCGTGTATTCAAAGATTTTAAAATGATATGCATATCGAAACCTTCCCCGGGATGAGTATACTCTAAATATGAAGTTTGGTTGAGATCTATCCAGCCGTTTCGACGTGATGGTGGAACAGACAAACAGACAAACAGACAAACAGATACAATTTTATTTATATAGACTAGCGAATGTACCCGTGCTTCGCTACGGAATTCTACATTGTATTCGAATATCGAAGTAAATAGTGTGCATGCAGTAAATAAGATTGTTTTAAAATTGCATGTCTCTTAGCGTTATCCGAGAAGGAGCATGGGGAAGTCCCCGTACGTTGTTTCCAATGTAAAGTGTTTGTTATGGATTTGTGATATAACGGCAGGCTCACTTGCCTACTGCCATTCACAATCGAGTTGGGAAGTTTACATTATAATTGCAGGCCCCATTGCCTACTATGCGCACAGAATCGATTTGGGGAGTTTTCGTTAAAATGGCTGCCCCCCTTTCCTACTTCCAGACAGATTACAGTTTTTATTATAATGGCAGGCAATTACCCTACTATCACTCGAAACTGAGTTGTGCAGTTATCATTATAATGCCAGGCCCATTTTCCTACTTCCAGCCAGCTTACTGCCAGTCACACCAAGTTGGTGACTTTCCATCAAAATAGCAGGCCACTATGCCTAATGCCAGTCACATTTTACATGAGGACATTTCTTTATAATGGCGGGCACCCTTGCCTACTGCCAAACACAATCGGGTAGGGGAGTTTTAAAAAAAACTGCATGCTTACTTGCCTTCTGCAAGTCAAATCGAGAAGTGAACTATTCATTACAATTGTAGACCTTCCTTACTAATGACAGTTACACAGGAGTTGGAGAAGGAACCCTTTCATACTGCCAGTCAAAGTATGACACACAAAGTCGGTGTGGGGAGTACTGATTACAATAGCAGACCAACCCTTTCTCGATCACTACAAATCGACATACGAAAGTATATGCGTGTTTACAATATTGAAGACCTTCATTTACAGATTAACTGCTACTAAACGTACGTCATATCGACAAAGGATTATACCATAAGACACGCCGGATTTAGTGGCCTAAATGGCTGGTCCTATGATATGTCATCTATTCTTGGGTCAGATTGAGTTAGAAACGTGGAACAGGGTAACGTTCTTGTAAGATTATCTCACATTACATTACTTTTCGGATAATTATGTGACAGCTACATACATAGCATTTGGCTCATATATGGCTACTGGGTGGGCCAATTTTCGTGAAGAGTTTGATGATTCTGTATTTCATATAAGTAATCGAAGGTATGAATTATGCATGTGAAAATTCCAAATTGACTTAACATCCATTAATAGAGAAAAATCAAACGTAAAAGGGATACAGATACGGCAAAAAGTCATAAGACCAAGGTTGTAGATCATTCCAAATTGAACGGAGATCGTGCAATCTGTTATGTGATAGGAATTTCCGAAGGTCTGCACCATCATTAAAATTGCCTGCATATTTCGATATTCTTCGGGGTTAAAAAGTGAAAAATGTACTGATCTTGGATGTTTTCCGTTCGTTACAGGATAAAACGTATAATTTTGGCAGTTTCAATTATCTTCTTTTTCTTCTGGCAGATTATGCCGAAATCTGGATTTTGAGCGAGGCGGGTAAAAATTGGGACTTTCAGGAAACTAAACGAAAAATTATGCAGATGGTCATTATTACCCCTTAAACGGAAAGCTGTACAAAAATTTCGCCAAAATAGTCAGTGTAGAGGCACACAGTCGTTACGATTTGATTTATATAGATAAGGAATCTGCTCCATGTAAAACACCTTTTTGGCTATGTCCGCTGGACTTAACCTGCAAAACTGACCATTCATGATATCTCCCTTATTAATCCTCCTGACGAAAAAACGCACATGAAAAAAAGGTTTAGAGGTAGAATTCCATCACGTTTGGTCGATTTCCAGTCAGGTTGGTCTTGTTCTGTATATATTGTGGAAGAGTAAAATCACCATTTCGGTTCCCTATAAACCGCCAGTCCATTCCGGAACATGAAATGTTATTTACGTTTAAAACCTACCTTTGGACAGGTGGATGCTAAATATGAATTTTGGTTCGAATGTCTTCAGTAGTTTTCAACTTGTAAGGAATACGCTTTACACGCACCCGCTCGTGAGTTAAGTCCGTTGGGACTTGTACAAAAAAACGGTCCGTTAATGATATCTCCCTTATTAATCCTCGTATCGAAATGATGCACATGAGAAAAAAGGTTTGGAAAAACATTTCTACCAAGGCAGGTAGATTTAAATTAACGTTGGTTGTGTATATTTTGTGGAAGTGCAAAATCACTGTTTCGGTTTCGTATAAACCCCCAGTCAGTTCAGGGATTTAGAAACAATATTTGCCCTAAAACCTATCAAGGACAGGTGTATTCTAAATATGAGTATTGGTGGGAATACATCCAGTAGTTTGTAGCACTCGCGTACATACGGCGTAATTAAGGAAGAAAATAATACAGTTAAGAGAGTTGAAAGTAATAGAAAATGGATTATAACTGAGGACAGCCGGATAACGACAAATATGTAAATGCCTAGTTAATGTATTGGAAAATCAAATGACCCTCAATAAATTATGCTAGTGTGAGTTATGGATATAATAAAGCGGTAACAGAGGAGAAATTTAGGTCCAGTGATTCCTAGGTAAACAAAAAATAAGAAGATGACTAATGGTGTTATTACTTAATCTATTCGAAGGCGGTTATAACATCCAACGATATTCCGCCAATATCCCGCAGATAGGCCGATTGACGCCTCTCTTGCCTTCTACCTAAGGAACAACCACGAATTTAAAAGCATGATGAGGAAAATGGCAAAACGTTACTTCCCTGCTGGCATGCAGTCAGAGACGTTGCCATGGTAACCTGTAGGTTCGTTGTCGGTCTGTCGGTCACTCAATGCAGAGCATGGTACCAGCAGAAAATTGTAAATTTCTCCGTCATGTAAAGAGTAAGGTAAATTATGAACATAACGAAAGTTGTTTATATTAAAGAGACGTTTCACGTACGGTAAACGAAGCTTACAGAAAATCAATAGTATAAGAGAAAATGGAGGAAAACCATTCTGGTTTTCCTATAAACCCCCCGTCTATTGAAAGATTTTAAAATGACATGCATATTGAAACCTTCCACGGGATGAATACACTCTAAATATGAAGTTTAGTTGAGATCTATCGAGCCGTTTCGACGTGATGGTGGGAAAACCATTCTGGTTTTCCTATAAACCCCCGTCTATTCAAAGATTTTAAAATGATATGCATATCGAAACATTCCCCGGGATGAGTATACTCTAAATATGAAATTTGGTTGAGATCTATCCCGCCGTATCTACGTGATGGTCGAAAAACCATTCTGGTTTTCCTATAAACCCCCGTGTATTCAAAGATTTTGAAATGATATGCATATCGAAACCTTCCCCGGGAGGAGTATACTCTAAATATGAAGTTTAGTTGAGACCTATCGAGCCGTTTCGACGTGCTGGTGGAAAAACCATTCTGGTTTTCCTATAAACCCCCGTCTATTCAAAGATTTTAAAATGATATGCATATCGAAACTTTCCCCGGGATGAGTATACTCTAAATATGAAATTTGATTGAGATCTATCCAGCCGTTTCGACGTGATGGTGGAAAAACCATTCTGGTTTTCCTATAAACCCCCGTGTATTCAAAGATTTTAAAATGATATGCATATCGCAACCTTCCCCGGGATGAGTATACTGTATATATGAAATTTGGTTGAGATCTATCGAGCCGTTTCGACGTGATGGTGGAAAAACCATTCTGGTTTTCCTATAAACCCCCCGTGTATTCAAAGATTTTAAAATGATATGCATATCGAAACCTTCCCCGGGAGGAGTATACTCTAAATATGATATTTGGTTGAGATCTATCCAGCCGTTTCGACGTGATGGTGGAAAAACCATTTTGGTATTCCTATAAACCCAACGTGTTTTCAAAGAGTTTAAAATGATATGAACATCAAAACCTTCCCCGGGAGGAGTATACTCTAAATATGAAGTTTGGTTGAGATCTATCCAGCCGTTTCGACGTGATGGTGGAAAAACCATTGTGGTATTCCTATAAACCCCCGTCTATTCAAAGATTTTAAAATGATATGCATATCGAAACTTTCCCCGGGATGAGTATACTCTAAATATGAAATTTGGTTGAGATCTATCCAGCCGTTTCGACGTGCTGGTGGAAAAATCATTCTGGTTTTCCTATAAACTCCCCGTGTATTCAAAGATTTTAAAATGATATGCATATCGAACCTTCCCCGGGAGGGGTATACTCTAAATACGAAGTTTGGTTGAGATCTATCCAGCCGATTCGACGTGATGGTGGAAAAACCATTGTGGTTTTCCTATAAACCCCCCGTGTATTCAAAGATTTTAAAATGATATGCATATCGAACCTTCCCCGGGAGGGGTATACTCTAAATACGAAGTTTGGTTGAGATCTATCCAGCCGATTCGACGTGATGGTGGAAAAACCATTGTGGTTTTCCTATAAACCCCCCGTGTATTCAAAGATTTTAAAATGATATGCATATCGAAACCTTCCCCGGGATGAGTATACTCTAAATATGAAGTTTGGTTGAGATCTATCCAGCCGTTTCGACGTGATGGTGGAAGAACCATTGTGGTTTTCCTATAAACCCCCGTCTATTCAAAGATTTTAAAATGATATGCATATCGAATCCTTCCGCGGGATGAGTATACTCTAAATATGAAATTTGGTTGAGATCTATCCAGCCGTTTCGACGTGCTGGTGGAAAAATCATTCTGGTTTTCCTATAAACCCCCCGTGTATTCAAAGATTTTAAAATGATATGCATATCGAAACCTTCCCCGGGAGGGGTATACTCTAAATACGAAGTTTGGTTGAGATCTATCCAGCCGATTCGACGTGATGGTGGAAAAACCATTCTGGTTTTCCTATAAACCCCCCGTGTATTCAAAGATTTTAAAATGATATGCATATCGAAACCTTCCCCGGGATGAGTATACTCTAAATATGAAGTTTGGTTGAGATCTATCCAGCCGTTTCGACGTGATGGTGGAACAGACAAACAGACAAACAGACAAACAGATACAATTTTATTTATATAGATAATAATAATAATAATAATAATAATAATAATAATAATAATAATAATAATAATAATAATAATAATAATGGCGTATGACCTCCGGAGAGGCCTGGTGCAGCTCTTTTTCCTGTAGACGCCCTGCAGGTGACGTGCATGTTTGTGAGGACGGGGCCTAAGATTTTTAATGTTAATGTTGAAGACATCGCAAACATCCAGTCCCGAGTCAGAAGAATTAGATAATTAAGGTTGAAACCTCTAAACAGTTCGGGAATCGAACCCGGGACCTCTTGGACCGAAGGCCAGCATACTCAACATTTAGGCATGGAGCTGGACAAATTTTTTCTTCATCGCACTCGATAACAAGAGAAAGGCAAGGAACTCGTAGGAGACACAGCAGGCTTCAATACATCGCATTATCAGCCGAAATATCCGAAATATGTGTTGTAATGATTATTATGTCGTATCGTGATTTCAGTAACTACCGTTTAGTACTCCAGAAGTCACTTTTATAATTAGTGCTTTCCAGATTACAAAGAACAAAATTATAGGTGGAGCAAGAAGCGAATCACCTTGAATTTCATGTATTCATTGGCATATACACAGTATTATAAGAAATTAAATTTAAAAATGAGAACTAAGACTTTCTCTCCATGTTGGATACTGTCATATATCTATGTATATTACGTACAGGTTCCTGACAGATTTTAGCTAAGATCCAGTAAGGGTACTTCGATCATACAAAATATCAGATCAACCTTGGAAACCAGGAAGATTACCTCCCAAATACGTATGCAAACAAAAATAAAATTAATAAGTCACAGCTGAAGTTATCAAACCCTACTACTTGGAGGATGATTCAAGAATCCCTTTCCAATGGTAGGCCTTAACTCACCTACTTCTGAAAATGCGTTTTTTCTTTAGGGTAAGTAGACTGGTAACTGTGCAAATAAAGATAATGGAAATATATAATAAAATATCTTGATGAAAGGAACGATACTGCACTAGGATATCATGTGACTGGATAATAACATAAAAAGATTCGACAGTGGATGTAATGAAAGGGATGGAGGGATATTAAATAGGAAATCTCCTTTGGAAAATATCCGTAGATGATATTAAAGGTGCTGATCTCTTTTATAACGATAATAGAATAAGCTCAACACACGTACCGTAATTATTGAATACGTAAGTTACAGCTTGCAAATCGTTGAACATGTACCCCATAACATAACATACTGGGACTTCTAACGAACTAAAGCATCTACGCTCCAATCAAGAAACTACAACGAATTTTCCTAAGATACTCCACCTAGGGGCCTTACAAACAGCCATCAAATAACACATACTGTCGGCGTATTTACGGACCGAACGTACTTACGACAGTTCTTTACAAAGTATTTTTTTTTTAATTTGCTTTATGTCGGGTCGTCACAGATAGGTTCCAAGGCGACCATAATATATGAAACGGCTAGGAGTGGGAAGGAAGTGGGCGTGGCCATAATTTAGGTACAGCCCCATTATTTTCTTGGTGATAAAATGGGAAACCACGGAAAACCATCTTCAAGGCTACTAGCAGTGGTGTTTGAAACCACTATATCTGGAATACGAGCTCACAGCTGTGCGTCCTTAACCTCAGGGCTAACTCTTACTCATCAATTTCTGTCCTCGTCCTTCATAGTCTACCAGGCGACTCAACGTCGTTTTCAATAAAGTGCGTATGACAATTCAATATACAAATGCTAGTAATGAATTACACGTACGAAAAAATACACTGACTGACAGAGCAAATGCAACACCAAGAAGGAGTGGTTCGAAAGGGATGAAAGTTGGGGAAAAAACAGAGACGGCACGGACGAATAATTGATGTTTATTTCAAACCGATATGCAGGTTACACAATGCACACGGCATCGACTCAGTAGGATGTAGGACCACCGCGAGCGGAGATGCACGCAGAAACACGTCGAGGTACAGAGTCAATAAGAGTGCGGATGGTGTCCTGAGGGATGGTTCTCCATTCTCTGTCAACCATTTGCCACAGCCGGTCGTCCGTACGAGGCTGGGGCAGAGTTTTGCAAACGGCCTCCAATGAGATCCCACACGTGTTCGATTGGTGAGACATCCGGAGAGTACGCTGGCCACGGAAGCATCTGTACACCTCGTAGAGCCTGTTGGGAGATGCGAGCAGTGTGTGGGCGGGCATTATCCTGCTGAAACAGAGCATTGGGCAGCCCCTGAAGGTACGGGAGTGCCACCGGCCGCAGCACATGCTGCACGTAGCGGTGGGCATTTAACGTGCCTTGAATACGCACTAGAGGTGACGTGGAATCATACGCAATAGCGCCCCAAACCATGATGCCGCGTTGTCTAGCGGTAGGGCGCTCCACAGTTACTGCCGGATTTGACCTTTCTCCACGCCGACGCCACACGCGTCTGCGGTGACTATCACTGACAGAACAGAAGCGTGACTCATCGGAGAACACGACGTTCCGCCATTCCCTCATCCAAGTCGCTCTAGCCCGGCGTCATGCCAAGCGTGCACGTCTATGCTGTGGAGTCAATGGTAGTCTTCTGAGCGGACGCCCGGAGTGCAGGCCTCCTTCAACCAATCGACGGGAAATTGTTCTGGTCGATATTGGTACAGCCAGGGTGTCTTGCACATGCTGAAGAATGGCGGTTGACGTGGCGTGCGGGGCTGCCACCGCTTGGCGGCGGATGCGCCGATCCTCGCGTGCTGACGTCACTCGGGCTGCGCCTGGACCCCTCGCACGTGCCACATGTCCCTGCGCCAACCATCTTCGCCACAGGCGCTGCACCGTGGACACATCCCTATGGGTATCGGCTGCGATTTGACGAAGTGACCAACCTGCCCTTCTCAGCCCGATCACCATACCCCTCGTAAAGTCGTCTGTCTGCTGGAAATGCCTCCGTTGACGGCGGCCTGGCATTCTTAGCTATACACGTGTCCTGTGGCACACGACAACACGTTCTACAATGACTGTCGGCTGAGAAATCACGGTACGAAGTGGGCCATTCGCCAACGCCGTGTCCCATTTATCGTTCGCTACGTGCGCAGCACAGCGGCGCATTTCACATCATAAGCATACCTCAGTGACGTCAGTCTACCCTGCAATTGGCATAAAGTTCTGACCACTCCTTCTTGGTGTTGCATTTGCTCTGTCAGTCAGTGTACTATTCCAAATAATACATCCACTTACAAAGGCATGGTAACCATAAAGGAGGCATCGCCGGGGCACATAAGTGAGTACAAGCAGAGGACATGTTAGCATAAAAACATAAAAGTATTGTACCAATCTAAACTCTTATTGCAGGGTAACAAACACCTGCAGGATGCACATAGTGGCATACAGACGTCGGATATTCTCCTTAGGAAGATCATGCCAAAGCTGGCTTAGGTGATCCTCCTAATTTACTACAGTTGCCGCTGGCCGAATTTGCCCTCTAACCTTATCTCAAATTTTCTCAACGGAAGAGGGATCTGGAGACCTAGCTGGCAAAGGAAGCATGTTGACATGTCGAATTATGGGCACAGATATTATCCTGAATGAAAAATGGAAATAGAATGAGAAGCACATATAGTCCCAGAATTTCCTACACATACCGTCGCGTCCTCAGGCTTTCCTCATTCGCCATCAGTAGGGAGCGGGTGTCATAGAAAAGCACCCCACACAATGATGCCTCTCGACGAAGTGGTGTGCCCCTCTAAATTGAAGTTTGGACCACTTCACTTGCCAGATTGTCTCCAGACACGAATCTCTGTATGCAGATAGAACCTTGTTTCATCGCTGAACACCACTCATCCCTAATCCATCAGCTGCCATAGTGCCCGTTACTGGCACAAGTTCAAATGTGCTCGGCGATGCTCAGGTCGTAACGTTGCACGTTGCAAGGGATGCCACGACGATAGATCCTACGCTGATAGCCGCCTTGGTATGGTACTAGTTTACACAGGCGTATGCCTAGCTGCCGTGAAATGTCTCTGAATGATACACAGCGACGCCTGTGGATTGCTTACAGCGTGTTGCACGATAACATGATCCTCTCTTCGCCGAATTAGACCCGAGTCTTTTCGACGCGTGTGTACCTTCACTTTCTCAATGCGTCCTACATCAACGCACAGTGTAATTAGAATGATTCATGTGGCTAGTAATGCATAAAAAACTGCAACCTGTCTCTTTTATTTCAATGACGCGGCATCTCTCAATCTCAACTATCGAGTCAAAGTCTGGTCGAATATGCTGTCGAGCCATTCTGCGTGTTCACTCAACTTAGCCCACACTGCTCGGAAACTGTGTTACTATGGCCTTATTCGATGTTTTCCATCTATGAATGACGGAAGAAAATGTACGTGCTCCTAGTGGAAATTCCGTGGAAGCAATCTGCATTTAAGGCAAAGGGTACTGTGTGGCATCCTTCGTTTAACTCAGCCATTGTCGCATGGTGCGCAATTTTCTTTTAAAATGAGTACAAGTATGATACATGTTGATGGCAGATATGGAATATCATGTCATTATACCACATCAATCGTCTTGATAAAGAATAATGCAATGTTTGCAGCATGGGCAACCTGTGCAGTACATAATACACACAGAACAGAAACATGGCTCAACCTAGACGATGAACGCAATAATGATAATAATTTAAAAGGCCGTGGAGGCTTTAATTCTTAATACTGTCCCCTTCTCCGGGGTCGCTCAGTCGGCAAAACGAGAGTCCCAAAAGGGTGGACCGTTCGCAGGGCCGATTTTGCTATTAAGGGACAATTTCACAGAGTTTATATTTTCAGGACCCTTGGTGACTGGATAGGTGACACAATATAAATGAAAATCAGGGCAAATAACAACAACGTTTATTAAAACATAACGGAAACTCAGTCTGGACAAATGCATGAAAAGGAAAAAAAAAATTTTAAATACAATGTGACTTTGCAACAAAAGAAATATCTCAATCTTTAATGGCTTGTGAATAAATGAACACGACTATAAGTCCTCGCATGCTTCTGGAGTTAGATTCCATTGCTTCTTCAATGAAACTCCACCCAGTATTTTACTCTGCAACATCGAATGAACCACAAAATTAGCAAAGCTGTCATTTCCCATTATAACTCATGTTTAGTCATTTACAGGTAAAATAATTTTATACATTTTGAAGAAAAATTACTATTAGCTCAGCATTTACTTGTTCGAGGAAATCTCTTGAAAATTCATTCACTCTACCTGTGAAAATCCTCTAACTCATCTTGTCATCATAAAATTCCTTTACAATTTCATTTTAGTGTTGGGAAAATATTTTTTTACAATTTCTTTGGCATAACTCCCTCTCTCTCGTAGACTACGCTTGACTGTATTCTTTCCTTACTCTATTTAACTTTTCTAAATTACCTAGCATTTCATGGATGGATAGAGCATCATGAGATCCTACACGGAATCAACAACAACAACAATGCTTCACAGTCACCAAAAAAAAAATATACCAGATAAGTTTCCTTGGAATGATATAAGTAAATGACATCAAACAACCCAATTCTACCAACTGGTTAAGTAAATTTTTATCACACAATGAATCTGTAATATTTATTATTATTATTATTATCCAGTCATTTATCTCGTCTTCCTCTTGAGTTTTATTGAAGATCCTTACAATCATCTGACCAGAATAAAAACTCGCTCATGACTGTAGTTATGATGATACAGAAAGCCAAATTTCTCTCTCGAATAATAACTATCACCATCATCAGTGATAAGAGCTCACGAGCCTCGAAACATCTAATAACGATTAAGTCATGTATTATTCATTTCAGTTGTTGAGCCAGAAATAGACCTATTATTAGTAACTAAATTCGTACATCCTCATAAATCATTATCGCCATAATCATTCATTACAATCACTGTGACTCATAATACCTTTTAGGCCCGACATGCACCCTAGTAGTCCCATGTCGTCCATTAATGGCGAATTCCATTATCACAATGACCATACAAGTTTAATCTCAACAACTTTACATTATCCGACCTTTACTATTATTAGCATTATCATTATTATTATCCTATAATGGCTCCTGGATCGTTCTCTCGAAGAATATTTCTTACATTCGTCGTTCACTTTCCCTTCTACCATCAATCACTACACATGACTAACAGGGTTTTAAAACTACGATTTAATTATAGTGTACTCCTACATCTAATCATATCTTCATTTACTATTTTTATGAGTTTAATTTACTCTTATTATTATTATTATTATCATGATTGTTAGTAGGCCTTACTCCCTTAAAGTCACTTTCGAAGATCATAATCACTCACTCTTGTTGACTCAAGAACAACTGGGATTATTCATCATCACGTCCAAAATACAACTATCATTATTCCAAGTAAATGCAAAGATAGAACAATATTGAAATCACAAATCAACGAAGTAAGGAATGCTCTCCCATCACCATTACATACAAATTACTAAGGAAACTACTTTACTCTACGTAAGAATACAATCTAGTCATCTACTAAAAGAGAAGAAATTTTACAAGGGTACTCATATTTCCGGTGAGAATCCTTGGCGTCGGGATGCTGCTGCAGGCGACAACGTCTCTTGCCTCATCTATGGTGGTTTACGGATGTACAAAGTCATCGCGTTGGCGTGCACTCTGGAATTTAGTTCCACATGACTGTAGCTCTATTCAGCGTCTTCCTTTTATTCCAGCAAAGTCCCAGAAAATCTCTCGATTTCCCTCTTGATCGCCGCATCTCGACAACTTGGTTTCCTCGGAGATAGCTGAAACTAAAATATTCTATTAGCACAGGGATCCACACTAGCTATAACTCACTAAGTTATTTTCAACACTTAACTTGGCGCAACGATGTACTTCAGGTCCATTATTACTATAAGCTTCGTCTTCTGAACACATTCATTAAGTTACGATGCGCCTTAGGCTGACAAATAATAGGGCTGACTATTATGATGATTAAATAAAGGTTAGATTTCCTCTCGCCTATCCACTTGAGATCGTGACTTCCTTTCATAATGCCCAATGGAACATTCCTAAAGCTTCTATGGCAAGAATCGGCTTTAATGAGCACGCTGACTGTCTGTGGTTTAACATTTTCCACCCGGGAGAATGCATGACTGTAGTAAGCTCGCTGGATACTGCGTTGAGCTAACAATGAATTACACTGGCCTTCAAATAATGTAATGATCGTGCCCTACAAGGATTACACTAGTATTCACGTCGTCTGAAAATATTCTTCTTTCCCGTAGAGAATACACGGTTCGACTTCTCGTAAGAAAACCACTGTCCGACGTGCTCTTGGAAAACTGTTCTGGCCGTCGTCTCGTGAAATTTTTCCTGAACTGTTCTGTCGTTCATACACAAGAACTTCCTTCGACTTCTCCAGAACAATCCTAATATTTCCAGCACTTTCCTCAATTTCTATTGGCTGGTAATCGACCTGCGCCATAGCTCGTCCTTGACCGCTACGAGTGGATTTTATGAGAACATTTCTCCTCCCCTCTGTCGTCTGCTGGTGTCGTGACGTAACTGCGCTCTGGTCACCCTCGATCAGCTGTTGACCTAGTTTCGGCCGGCTCGCTCTCGCACAACTATGTCACAGCTGGTACACGCGCACTCGTAAGCAATGCTCCGTAATAAATATTCCCAGCTTTCCCAAATTAACTGAGGTACCATTTAGACGGGTACAATACAAAGGGTAAATTAGTGTACGACTGTTGGCACACACGTAACTTCATGTTATCTGTTCCATTGTTGTCGATGTGCTGTACAGGATTTCGTTAAAACTGTATATTTTATGAACAAAGTTTTAAATTTAGATTTCGACGGCTATTTTTAATGCATATTCATGACATTTTGTTTTTCAGGTTTCCTTCTTCTCCACAAGCCCTGAACTGAGCAACAAGCAGCGTTTTGAGTACTTCTCACGCACCATACCATCAGACCACTATCAGGTGAAAGCGATGGTTGAGATTGTGCTGCTCATGGGTTGGAATTATATCAGTATCATCTATGAAGAATCCAATTACGGCATTAAGGTAACAATATTTGTATGCATAGTACCTTGATTCATTGCTTCCACTTCATG
This sequence comes from Anabrus simplex, assembly GCF_040414725.1. Lineage (NCBI taxonomy): Eukaryota > Metazoa > Arthropoda > Insecta > Orthoptera > Tettigoniidae > Anabrus > Anabrus simplex. The sequence goes on along the minus strand of NC_090266.1, from coordinate 791,026,987 downwards.
TCCAGTATGCCTACATCCTATAATACTGTCGATTGACTTCGCATTCTGATTAGAGATTACCTTTTTAATACAATTTGAATGACTTAGACACTCCATTAAATCTATCTGACAACACCTCTATAGTACACTTTGTAACAAAACTGAAAACTCTAATCAGAATAATTAGAGTGGATAGAGGAATAACACTTTTGTGTCGACCAGGATTTGTTTACATGCCGCCATAGCTGGTAAGGAGAGCTAGAAAAATTGTCATGCAAAAAATTCGTCATATATGTGCTGGGACCGAATCAGCAATCATGAATAAAAGAAGAAATTACCTAGCTCTGTTATATTGCAATATTAATTTCTGGGATGATAAAATTTTATACGACATGTGTTCTCCAATTATTCTTGCGTTTCCGGAATCTTCTTTCTTGTTTGACGACTTGATATTACATGCTACTTTCATGGACAGTACTTTATCTTGGGACTTACGATTCTAATATCCTGAAATAACATCAGTAAAGTCTTTACTGAACGACACTGAATATTATAGTGTACGTAAACTCAAGTTTATATGAGTTCTTGCGATAACCCATCAAAGAAGTGGACGAACTTGTGACTTTATCGATGAATTTGTAAGAATTAAAGAATGTATCGCAGTCTCATCAGCACAGAGGGTTTAACAGCTGCATTTCTTCCAAAGCAGATATTCAGGTTCAAATTCATATTACTCTGTAGGCTTGGAGCATCGTTCCTCTCAGAATACGTACCTTGTCAGCATATTCCTGGGCTTCCTCCTTATTATTACCTTTAACGCCTTATGAGGAGCATACGGGTGCAAATAAATGTCGCCATATAGCCCTTTTCCACTCTAGGTCTTTCATTCAACTCCAGATTTTTCCTACCACGTCTCCCCTTTCCCTGAGGGTGCCAGTCGGGAGCCTCCTTCGCAATCCAAAAAATTGCGCAACAACCCCGAAGGGCCATGGACTACCAAGCGACCGAGCCCGAAGGCCTGCAGATTATGAGGTGTCATGTGGTAAGCACGACGAATACTCTCGGCCGTTATTCTTGCATTTCTAAACAAGGGCCGCCATCTCACCGTCAGATAGCTCCTCAATTGTGATCACGTACGTCCCGTGTACCTCGACCCAGCCCTCAAATCCAGGTAAAACTCACTGAACTGACCGGGAATCGAACCCGGGGCCTCCGGGTAAGAGGCAGACACCCTAGCCCTACAACGCGGGCCGGGTTTCCTCCGCCATCCGATACCCTGAATGTGTGTCCCAGTCATCGCCATTTCTCTACCTTATGTCTAGTTCAATTGGCTTATGGTTAGTCTTCTCACAGAACGTAGTGCTGGAGATACATTGGGCCACCATACTCACAGAATAATCCTCAGTATCGGATAATGAATGTCCCCAGCTTATGAATCAGGTGCTTGCTAACTTAAATTTGCTCACCTCCATAGAGAGGACTGGATTCACATTGCTTTTAAATACCCACAGATTAGTCTTCATTTTTAGTTCTTGCGATCTCCGGATTGGACTTAGCGTTGCGAAGGTTCCTTTGACTTAGTAGAGAGAAGTGTTGATTTCCTCTGCCGTTTCTTCATGCGTGGTGATAACGTTGTTGAGGTAGCAGAACTTGTTCACCTTCTCCATTATCTGTGTTTGGTAGAATCCCAAGTATCTCCTAGGGATCGTTCTGTTCTACCACGTTCTGCTGCACGGAGAACGTCTTCACTGGTTGGACGAATTTCATCTTCATACTTTCCCACTGGATTTCAAAGTCTCCGTTGTTAATTTCTGTGTTTCAAAGTGGTTCTCAGTTTGACAATAAACTCCTCTCGTACTGATGTATCTATCAGTTACCTGATATTCCGACCACGTCGTTGCCTGATTGCCACGAATTTTAGACGAACTGTCGCTAGGCATAAGGTGGTGAATGCTGCCGATATCTGCTCCTCTCTAGTTCCCAGCGTCCAAGAGTGATCTCCGCCAAGTTCTGCGAATTGGTCTGTTCGAATGTAGGTTGTACAGTTTGGCGAGACACGTGAAACTTTGTGACACTATCGGTGAGAGAAGACAGTTCGTCCTATGACTAAGCTGTACATCACGTATAGGTCCAGAACTCGTTCTCCGCTGTCGTGTTTTCCCCAAACCACGCTGTCCGATGATCTGCTTCACATTTTGGTAACTTCGGCGTTGAAATCGTCCATCAGCATCCCTTGAGAATTTTCGCATTGCCCCTCGAAAGCTGTTATAAATTCGTCTTTGTGCTATTAATTTAACACTTGAGTTGGTGCAAAGCATTGTATAATGCCACCTGTTCATATACTTGTCACGAGGTGAGTCACAAAGATCTTGCCTGTGACATAGTGCGGTTCCTTCAAAACGTTCTTCTCCTTGTGATCTAACAGCTGAACTACTTCCTCATCCTCTCTTCCAGAATAGAGGAGGGTATATCCAACCTTCGTACTTGTCACTAAAAAACCTTCGTCACCTTCGTTAACGTTCCTGCTTGCACATTGTTCATACTTCCCAAAATACTCTAGTGTACTTTCCCATGACAAAGGTCGCCAACGATACATCCGTCTGGCGTTTCTTTGTTACAGTTCCTCTGATGGCTTCACTTCAGGTGGAATATTTACCATAGCATGTACCCTATCTCGATGAAATGGCTGCTGCTTCTCCGTGGACGAGCCCACGAGTGTTTCCTGTCGGAGTTCAATCCCTTAGCCTATGGAGTCCTCCTCTCTGCAAGGCAGCAGTTAAGTCACAGACGTTTAGATCTTCAGTTTGCCTACTTGCCATCTTCACCGTACATAGGATCTCATTCGCCGCTCAATCTGCCCTTGAGGACTTCTCCAGAGACCAGATGGCTCTCATTTTTCTGGGCCTTCACAGCTACCGTATCGGTCTCAAGGTACTTATGGTCCCCACTGTATTTCTCTCCTACAGGCTGTCCTTACTTCCTGTCTCTTTCCATTTTCCCGACGTGAACGTGGGGTTGGACTAGGCGAGACATATTTCTAAGAGTGGAAATGAAAAAAATTTGGTGGAGAATCACTCTGAGGATAGCCAGTGCTAAAGTGGCCAGCAGGGAATTAAATCAGTCAGGGTCACGTACTCGCCCTTCTTTCCTCCGTTTCCCTGGTTTTCCGGAGTTGCCGCATTGCTGCGTACTTTTCCATTATTTTGCAATTGAACTCATTCTAATGATCTCGTTACCATTACATCAATCAATCAATCAATCAATCAATCAATCAATCAATCAATCAATCAATCAATCAATCAATCAATCAATCAATCAATCAATCAATCAATCAATCAATCAATCAATCAATCAATCAAGCAAGCAAGCAAGCAAACAAACAAACAAACAAACAATCAATCAACAATCAATCAATCAAACAAATAGTTAGCACTGATCTGCATTTAAGGCTTAGATCCTGAAGGCAGGTTCTCTATCAATTGTTTTGTGTTATGATATCGTCCCAAGAGACCTGGTATAGCAAGACACGAAATTAACGATGAAATCAACGACACAGTGTCGTGGATAACGTACGATACAGCGAAGTAGAGAAGTACTCTAAGGCATTCTTAATACACGTCTCACCCCACAATATGGCGTAACACATTTGGCCAAACTTTGGCCTACCAATCAGACCATAACGAAACGTAGTGTTAATAGTTACAATCTTACAGCGACATGAATCGTACCAGTGGTGCCACACGCAGGTCATAAAACGCGGATATTATTGTTTTTCAGCGCAGTGAACACCGTTTTGCTATACAGCTGGAAAGAAGTTACTTGAGTCATTCGCCATGTGTTCCACGGACGAATACATTGACATGTTCGTTATGTACGGGCAAGCAAGGGAGAATTCGTTGCAGGCAGTACGTGTATCAGGAAAGGTATTCGGACAGGCGACATCCAACTGTAAAGGCTTTCCGAAGGATTGAGAGACCTTCCGAACAACAGCGATGTTTGGAGACACCTCTTGTCCGAGAGAAGACCGCAACATCTGGTGAAAATGAGTGGGCTGCTCTGGATGCAGTTAGCAATGACCAACACATGAGTACACGGCCAACTGCAAAATAGGTGAACATCAGCCACATTCCAGCGTTATCATTACTGCAAGCTCATGCATATCACCACTACCATCTACAGCTAATCCAGGAGCTCGACGGGCGGAATTTCGAAGCTCGAATGAATTTCTGACAGTAGCAGTTATGAAATATTGAAAATGATGCTACATTTCTATCGACACTCCTGTTCTCGAACGAATCGGGATTCCACAATAATGGTACTGTCAACCGCAACAATATGCACTATTGGAGTGCTGACAATCCCCACTGGGTGCGAAAGGGAACCTATAAAGTTGAACGGTTATGATGATGATGATGATGATGATGATGATGCTTGTTGTTTAAAGGGGCCTAATATCTAGGTCATCGGCCCAAGTTGAATGTAAAGTGTGCGCCTTTTAACAGCCTCACGCTGCCAAGTACTATCTACGCCATAAACTCGCCCTGTTGCTGCAGAATGTGCCACCTGGAGAACGTTTAACAATGTCGTCTCAGCAGGATGGAGATCCACCACAATGGACCTTAGCCATCCGTAACCATATGAATGAGACACATCCAGGAAAATGGTCCGCAATTTTAAAGTAAATAACGCTATTACATTTAGTCCTATGAGGGCATTTGAAACAAGCCGTTTACAGTCTTGTGCCAGAAAACCTCGCGTGTCTTCGACAACTCATTACCAAAACCTGAAGTTCAATATCACCGGCTATGCTACAGCGCACTATAATATCCATTCATCAGATTGCCTAGACGTGCATAAAACAAGCAGGTCATCACTTCGGACACTTGCTAACGTAAGTAACCACTGTTAGTGCAATTTGGTTTCCTCCACTACCTATCCCGTCTAAGTACGTCGTCGACTGAGCTATCAGCCCCACTTAAGACCACATACACATTCATTCATTGAAAATGTGCGCAAAAGAGGATAGTTCACGTACATTAAGTGACGGTAAAAATTAAATAAATAAAAAAAGTAATATACCTGCTCAGGACTCGACTCTATCGCATGTAAAACTGGTGCATCGGGGCGTTCGTCTTCCTCATAGCAGGGCAAGGCCGGTTTTAGATCATTGCGTCAGCATTTTTGTGCTGAGCTAGCACCCGAGGTCATTTACCCCTAGTAGTGAGGATACGGAGTTCTGAGGTCACAGACCACTAGTATAGTCGTGGAGCTATGGGGATTCGCTTAAGAGAGCAAGCCTAACCTCACAGACGCCATCTTGGAGGGGCCTAATCTCACTTTAAAAGCCAGATGCCCTTCCCGACGCCAACAGTCGCCTTCTTGGAGGGGTCCAACCTCACTTTTACGGACAGATGTCTTTCCCGACGGGGATTTTGCAAAAGGGAGCAAGCCTAACCTCATAGTCGTCACTTGGAGGGACCTAACCTCACTCTTTAGGCCAGATGCCATTCCCGACTCCAACAGTCGCCATCCTTGAGGGGGCCTAACCTCACTTTTACGGCCAGATGCCCTTCCCGACGCCATCTTCGAGGTGCCTGATTACACAGAGCACAGTTTTACGGTTAGAAGTCCTTCCGTCACCATTATTATCCTCCCACCGGAGGGGGCACGTACGGCCTAACCTAGTTTTATGGCCTGGTGCCCTTCCCGACGCCATCTTGGAGTAGCCTAACAACACAGGGCCTAATTTTACCGTCATATGCCCCTCCCGTCGCCGTTTTGGAAGGACATAACTACACAGGGCCCAATTTTACGGACAGATGCCCTTCCCGTCGACATTTTGGAGGGGTCTAACTATACCATCACCATCTTGGACCCAGTTTGGAAGGGTCTATCTACCCCGTCGCCATCTTGGGCCCAGCGGTCTATCGAACCTTATATGTTAAAATGTAATTACTACCGTGTGTTGACTGAATATAAAAAGGAGATCGAACAAAAACCGACAGTCCCCGAGCCAGAAGTAATAATCACATACGAATAAAATCCCTCCCCACCATATAGATAGAAATCAAACCAAAGATTTTCTAAACCGACGGCTTGAACACTGAATAATCAGCTAATGTGATGAGCAATAATGTACATCTAATTTCACGGTTTTCGAAGACGCATTGGTGCCGGAATTTTGTCACCCTTCATGTGTTCTTTTTACGTGATAGTAAAGTATCCGACACGAGACTGACATACTGTATTTGAACACATTCAAATACCGCCGAACTGAGCCAGAATCGAACCTGCCATGTTGAGGACAATTAAACGGTAACTGATAATTGTAGATTTCTTTCATGCTGTATTAAAATGACTGAACATCTTCGTCCATAAGTCGTCACGGCTGGACCATATCGAGTGTGTGGTATGCCAGCAGTGTGAAATTTAATATCGTAGCTTTCACTCCTCGCTCACCGGATGTAACCGCAAACTACTACACTATATAGGTGGTATCACACAGCCCCGACAAATATTATTATTATTGACCCATCACCTTGGTGTATGATCAGCGTTGCGGTTTTCAGTTCAGAGGGTCTCCGGGTTCGAATCCGTGGCGGGATGATGGTCACAAATCGAAACCGGAACCTCTTTTGTCAATATTTAATTTTGCGTTATATTTACAAGATATAAAAATCATATTTCAATATTTTTATGGAATTAATATATGCACATTCCAGACTTATTGTGGCATACAGAACCGAGAAATAATAATATGCTCACTGCTCTTCTCTGCATGTATTTTGTACTGGAATTTAGTCCTCCTCCATATGTCCCTTTATATGTTATCTGTTACGAGACTGACATATTTGAAAAACTTCAAATACTACCGGACAGAGCCAGGATCGAACCTGTCCGATTCATTAAAAGGCAGACTATCCGATTAGGGTGGGCTGCATCTGCTAACACATCAACGACTACGCTCCGTTAAGCTTTGTTAAGACCATGTAGGGAGATGTGAATAATAATTGTGATGGACATATGGAGTGAGGGGACTTGTGCAGACCACTTGATGCAATTCGATAACAGTAGGGAATGTAAAGCAGAATCGTTAGGAGAAAGATGAGTGACACAAGCAGCGTGCATTCCCCTTAAAAGGCAGACCCACCGATGAGAGCGGACTGCATTTGCTATCTCATCAACCACTACACTGTGTCCTTACCTGTTAACCTGAAATGAAGGGCTTTTTGCAGGGTGTGCGTCTTCAGCTGCTATGTTGAACAGGAGCCTTCCAATGAGATGGGAAGGTTAAAAGGGATGGGCGATAGGGATGGGATCGGACGAGCACACCACACAGTCCCCGTTCGAACCCACTTCTACTCAGTCGACCTCCCGAGGCTGTGTAAATCCCCTTCCTGCCCCTCGAATTACCTTTTAATTTCTTTTAGTAGAGCTGGGAATCGAACCCTGGCCTGTGGAAGTGGCAGCTAATTACGCAAACCGTGAAAAGAGATTATCTCAGATCGAGCAATACACACCACACAGCCTCCAGCTCTATTTGTCAAGTTGTGTACGGCAAAAGTCTAGATTACGTTACATATCGTTTAGATTGAAAAGACGACTAAAATAGTAACTGTTAATTTTAGATTTCTTTATGTTTTATTGAAATTACTGAACATTCACAGTCCATATGTCCCTACGACTGCATGTGTGTGTGTGTGTAGAAGGTGACCACTGCGGTATGCTAGCAGTGTGAAATTAGACCCTTCGCTTCCTCCTCGATCTCTTGCCTGTTGTCAGGGGTATGCAATAATGAGAAATTATTCGCAGTGTGCAGACCTGTGTAAGGGAACATATGTGGTATCTCCTCTCTGATGTAAGAGGTGACTAAAAGAGCCATCCATGGGCTCTCAACTTAGGAGCACACACACAGTATCTTCTGCCTGCCGTAAGAGGCGATTAAAAGGGGCGTCCATAGGTTCACAACTTGAGAGTACACACGATATCTCCTGCATGTCGTAAAAGGTGACAAAAAGGGACACCCATGGGCTCACAACGTGTAAACACTAACGGTATCCCCTGTCAGTCGTAAGAGGCGGCTAAAAGGGACGCCCATGTGCACACAACATGAGAACACGCACGGTATTCTCTGCCTGTCGTAAGAGGTGACTAAAGGGACACCCATGAGCTCTCAACTTGTGACCACACGCTGTATCCCCTGCCTGTTGTAAGAGGCGGCTAAAAGGGACACTCATGGGCTCTCAGCTTGTAACCACACACGATATCCCCTGCCTGTTGTAAGAGGCGGCTAAAAGAGGCACTCATGGGTTGTGACCACACGCAGTATCCCCTGCCTGTTGTAAGAGGCCGCTAAAAGGGGCACTCATGGGTTGTGACCACACGCGGTATCCCCTGCTGTCGTAAGTGGCGGCTAAAAAGCGCACTCATGGGTTGTGTCCACACACGGTATCCCCTGCGTGTCGTAAGAGGCGGCTGAAAGGCACACACATAAGCTCTCTAACAAGCGTACGTTGTTGATATTTCAATAGACTAATAATAGTAATGCCGGCCCCGTGGTGTAGGGGTAGCGTGCCTGCCTCTTACCCGGAGGCCCCAGGTTCGATTCCCGGCCAGGTCAGGGGTTTTACCTGGACCTGAGGGCTGGTTCGAGGTCCACTCAGCCTACGTGATTAGAATTGAGGAGCTATCTGACGGTGAGATAGCGACCCCGGTCTAGAAAACCAAGAATAACGGCCGAGAGGATTCGTCGTGCTAACCACACGACACCTCGTAATCTGCAGGCCTTCGGGCTGAGCGGCGGTCGCTTGGTAGGCCAAGGCCCTTCAAGGGCTGTAGTGCCATGGGGTTTGGTTTGGTTTGAAATAATAGTAATTGTTTTTAGAATGGAGGCAATTACCACGACTCGTCACTGAACTAAAGGTCTAAATACGCATTTTCAACATGTCTTACAAAATATTATTAATAATAATAATAATAATAATAATAATAATAATAATAATAATAATAATAATAATAGTATAGCTTGTTTGTGTCATGGCATGCAAACTCTGGCCACTCCTGCCCGATGTGTATGGCTTATCGTTCGTTGTGCGAACAAAGTCTGCAGCGCAGTACTGTGTAGACTGTTCCTTTGTTCAGTTGTGTGTATGTGTCTTAAAAAAATATCATTTAGGTTGATTGTGCTTGCATCTGAGAGATAGTGGGTTCGAAAACGGATTCTCTGTAGGGAGAACTATAACAGAGTTTATTAATGTTGTCGGGAAAACACAAAATGTGTTACCGAAAATCTTTACATGTCATCATCATACTATATGGAGTGTTTCATAATCTTTTTCCGTCCCACCTCCCTCATTTAAGAATCCGACGACCTCTGTCTGCATAGTAGCCATCTTAGTTAAGGAGTTAAGTCTGTATGGTCTATCACTGTGGATAGCGACTTCGAGTTTCTATGGTGGAAAATCACATTAGAATGTTGACGACAGGGTAGGAGGTTAATAGTAGGCCAATACTATTTCATATCATTAGAATAAATAATAATGTATTTCTTCTTCTACCGGTTTTCTATGATATTACGGTGCGAAATGTGTGCCACATGTGGGTTTAGTATATTTTTACGACCGGATGCCCTTCCTGTCGACAACCCTATATGGTAATGTGTAATTACTGTAGTGTGTTTTGTAGTGGTTTGTAGTGTAATTTCTTGCCTGAATATGAGAAGGAGAGTGTTGGAACAAACAAGAAACACACAGTCTCCGAGCCAGAAGAAATAATGATTTTTATTTTAGTTTCATTCATGTTGCATTTGAAGTGTGATTCAGTCGTGGAGCGCAACAGTAGAAGCAGACCGCTGCGCTGAAGAAATTCCACAGTGGAAATTTAATAACTTCCCTCCTGCACTAACAGTGTGCTATGTTGGAGAGGCGTTCATTTCTTATCAAATCATTGCAGATTACATTCATCATTTCAAAACATGAATTATCCTCTGATTTTTTTTTTTACTTGTAAGTATATATTATGCTACTATGAGGTAAGTAATTAAATACAAAGGAAACGCGATCGAAGTGTATGGGCAGAATTAAAACACGTACATGTAAGCTGTGTAAATATGAATTTTTCCGATGGTTTCTTCACTACGTTAGAAGATAGTGTTACGTTGTCCAATGCGTGTGCTATGCGATGTGTTTAACTGCATCAATATACCTGTGTTTATCATTCGTACCGTGTTTATCAATCGTAAATAGGAGCAAATCCGTAGATTTATTATTATTATTATTATTATCATTATTATTATTATTATTATTATTATTATTATTATTATTATTATTATTATTATTATTATTATTATTATTATTATTATTATTATTATTATTATTATATAATTCGCTGCGGCCATCAAGGACCACGTTAAGTCTTGTTGCATTTGACACTGAACTTGGCCTTCTTTAGAGCCCAAATTTCCCTCATTCTTTGCGAGTGGGCCTGCTTACGCTCCACTGTCCAAGGGGCACCATGTCTTCTCTTCGGCTGCTCGTCTCGGTTTAGCCCGTTCGTCAATATTTTCTTGCGGAAGAGATCTCTGTTAAGGGCGTCTTCAGCTGAGATATGTAGCATTTGCAGGTCTTCTTTGGTATTTCTAAACCAGGGAATTGTGGTTTTGGGGTTTGAATCAAAAAAGTGAAAGATTTCTTTAGTTAACTTTCTTCCGTCCATTCTTTTCAGATGACCGTAAAATCGTGCCCGTCTTTTTCTGATCGTATCGGTAATTTTCTCTATTTTGCTGTAGACTTCCTTGTTGGATCTCTTTTGATGGATTCCATTTCTGTACTTTGTCCCAAGATTCCTGTCACAATTTTGCGTTCTCTTTTCTCCAGTTCTTCAAGGAGTCCTTTGTTGGTATTTAGAGACAGGGTTTCGGCTCCATATAGAACTACTGGCTTCAGAACTGTTTCATAGTGACGTGTCTTGGTGTTTTGGGAAAGGCATTTTTTGTTGTAGATTGTGCGGGATGTTTGGTAGGCTATTTGCAGTTTGCGTACTCGCTCCTGAAGTGCTTCTTTGTCCAGTCCATTTTTCATGATGATCTCATCCAGGTATTTGAATTTGTCTACTCGGGTGATGTCCCCGTATTTTGTATGGAGTTTTGGTGGAGCCTCTTTGATGTTAGACATTACTTCTGTTTTCTCAAACGATATCTGCAAACCAGTTTGTTCGGCAATTTCCTTTAAAATTTCAACTTGAGCTCTAGCGGTTTATATGTCGTTTGAGAGAACAGCAATATCATCGGCAAATGCTAAGCAGTCTGTTGCGATCCCCTTGGATTTGGTTCCTATTCTCAATGGACTGTAGTTGGTTTTCTGTAATCTCACCCGCCAGGTTCTGATGATCTTTTCAAGAACACAGTTGAAGAGTATCGGGGATAGCCCATCACCTTGTCGGACTCCTGTTTTGATGTCAAAGGAATGCGAGAGACATCCGTGGAACTTCACCTTGGATTTTGTATCGGTCAGGGTAGCTCTAATTAATGCTAGCAGTTCCAAATCAACTCCAAATTCATTTAAGATGTTTAGCAGGACTTCCCGGTCAATGGAGTCGTACGCTTTCTTAAAGTCCACAAAGACAGACACATACTGCTTGGACCTTAGTGTACAATATCTGATGTTCGTTTTGAGATTTTGGATCTGTTCAGCTGTTGAGCGACCTTTTCTGAACCCTGCTTGGTATTCACCTATTTGATGTTCGACTTGTGCTTCAAACGCTCCAGGATGGCAAGGGATAGAATTTTGTAAGTCACGGGTAGCAAAGATATTCCTCTGTAGTTGTTGATGTTCACCATGCTGCCTTTTTTTGTGTAATGGATGGATCAAAGCTATTTTCCAATCTTCGGGTAGGGTCTCCTTGTTCCAAATTTCTTCTATTTGCTTTTGCCAGATATCAAGTGATTCCTCTGGGGCATATTTCCATAGTTCTGCTACTACTGAGTCTTCCCCCGGCGCTTTGTTATTTTTGAGACGGGCAATGTGGCGCTTGATTCCATCTCTGTCGGGTGGTCTGGAATCTGGGTACCTGAGTAAGGGTTCCTTGGTCTCAATGGCGCTTTGAGGTTTAGAGCAATTAAGTAAATTCTTGAAGTAATCTGCCAGAATGCTGCAATTTTCTTCATTTGATGTCGCCAGTGTGCCGTCCTTTCGCTCAAAGCATAGAGATGGTGGTTTATAGCCAGTAAGTTTGCGTTTGAAGGCTCTGTAGTACTCTCTGCTTTCATTCTTCCTAAAGTTTTATTCTATCTTTTCAATGAGAGATTTTTCGGATTTACGTTCCTCAGTTCTGAACACCCTAGCTGCTTGGGCACGTTGGGTTTTGTAGGTTTCCCAATCATTTTCTTATTTCGTAGAGTAGTACTGTTTCCACGCATTGATTCTTTCTTGGAGGACTGATTCGCAGGTACCATTCCACCAGGTATGCTTTTTGCCTCTCTTGATTTCTGCAACGTCTTTGGCGGCCTCAACAAGGAGACTTTTGGCGTTGTTAAAGTCACAGTCATTTGGTCTAGCCTTCTCCTGGAACTCCTCGACCCTTTGCCGAAGTTTATCATTGTCGAAGCGTGTGATCTGTTTGGTTGTCTTCCTTGTGTTTGCGGGAATTGGTTTGAATTTGATAAGAGACATATAATGATCTGAGGCCACATTGATGCCTTTCTTTACCTTGACATTCATAATCTCAGGGCTGTTTCTCCTGGAGATTGCAACATCATCAATTTGGAACTCTCCGAGAGCTTGGACGGGAGAACGCCAAGTCATTTGCTTTCTGGGTAGATGGCGAAAGTGGGTCGACATGACCTGCAGGTTGTGATTTTCGCAAATGGACACCAGTCTTTTGCCGTTGGGATTGGTTCTTTTGTGAGCAGGGTAATTTCCTATAACTCTCTTGTACTTCTGTTCACGACCTAGTTGGGCATTGAAGTCACCCAAAAGAAGCTTGACATGGTGTTTGGGGATTTTGTTTAATTTTTCATCCAGTAGGTCCCAGAAATTATCAACTTCGTCTGGATCAGACTTGTTCTTATCGTTTGTAGGAGCATGTGCGTAAACTAGGGCGTAGGTTTTGTTCGCGCATTTAATTGTGAGTATAGACAATCTGTCATTCACAGGTTCGAAATTTGCTACCGATTTAAGGATCTTGGTTCTAACAGCAAACGCGGTTCCAAGCATCACAGCTCCATTGAGGATTCCTCTTTGCGCTTTGCTCTTGAAAAATCGGTAGCCTTCGGATTCAAAAATCTCTTCATCTGGGTACCTTGTTTCCTGTAGGGCCATTATGGATATCTGATTTTCGTGAAGAGCTTTGGTGAGGGTTTTCAGCTTGCCAATTTGTGGAAGTGAATTTATGTTGAAAGTTGCTAGAAAGGTTTTAGATTTTGGCCTGAGTTTTTGACTCTTCTGAGTACACCGAGACGCTCCGACTCGTCTCTTGCATGATGTTGAGTCTCCCCCAGAGTCCGAACGAGACTCGTGCGCCGTGGCGTTCACGACGAGGGATTTATCCGAAGATTTACCCCCTGGGGTATATTTCTTGAAATGTTGTGCCATCATGCTTTTTGACTTGACTTTGCTTTGGACGGGTACCCATCCTTTTACAACTAGGGTTGTTAGCCCTAGAGGTTGCCTCAAGATGTTTTCTGGCTTCTGGTCATTTACCAGTCTTCGCCGTAACCCTGGCAAGGGACCAGTTTTTTTTTCACGGTGGTATTTTATTTCCGTACTACCCTCTGACTCTGCTGGCGGCAGAGCCAGCGAGCTTCCCCAATTCCAATCGGACGCGCCCGATGGAGGTAACCGGTAAATCCCCACACGGGTATTATTATTACTCTTATTATTATTTTTATTATTATTATTATTATTATTATTATTATTATTATTATTATTATTATTATTATTATTATTATTATTATTATTATTATTGCACTCCACTGTGGTTGTTGTGATTAGCTACCACACCCGGAGGCTCAGGTTCGAATCCCCGCTCGGTTACAAAATTTGAAAAAGTCTGCTGGATGGAGACGTAAAGCCATGTGCTGACTTGTTGTTGCTGGGGCACTAGTCCTCTTCTTCAGCTGTATCCCACCTGACCTTTAAAGTCTCACGTTCCTTGAAGTGGTAGAGGTATTATCCTTCGCTAAGACTGAGGGGGTGACTAACATTGGAGGTTAAACGGATTAAGAAACATTCCTTATTATTAGTATGTGACTATAAATATGGTAAGTAGAATGTGATTAAATACCATAATGCATGTGTAAAGATAATGAGACACATATGCAGACTGCGTGTCAATCTTTTTTAAAACCAAGCTTATGTTTCATACCCACTTACAAGAAGAGATTGAAGATAGGTTAACATACCGTTAAAACAGGAACTTAACTTTGTCTCCATTGCAGCAGTTACTTATTGCTCTATGGTTGACTGGTACATTTCAGATTACTGTTGGTAATATTGCAATTGCCTGCGTAAAGTGCAAAAAGTGTCTACTGTCACTGCAGCACTGAAACCGAGGTACATAGGTTTTCCAGAAACAGGAGGGCGTGTTGAAGTTATGCAGGAACTTTATGCCATAACTAATGTTCCTGGTTGTGTAGGTGCTATTGCCTACACTCACATAAAGGTACAATCTCCCGGTGGAAATAGAGCAGAATTATATCGTGGTCGGAAACAATATTTTTCCATTAATGTACAAACCCTTTGTGAATCAAAAATGCTTATTAGTATTATTTATTATTTTCCTCCAGACTTACAGTAACAAATACTCATTTGATCTGTTAAATGAGGAAAATAATAATAACCAGCCTATAAGTCAGAACAAACTACAATGGAATGAATAACTGACACTGATAAGTGGCCCTTGAACAACTCCTTCTTGGAGGTCCAATGGCCATGGCATTGCGGCAAACGGCATATGAGATGAACAATGCCAAACAGGCAAAATTAAAATGGCAAAATCGAATGGGAAAATTAGTAAGGCAAACTAAAATGAAATGCGCCACTGGTAAAGGCAAAATTAAATGACGATGAGCAACTGATGCTGATAACCTGATGACTTGGAAAGGTGCGCGCCCGCTGGGGTTACGCAACATAACCCACGTCCCAGATTTGCTCGCCTGAGTAAGCCAGTCTGACAACACAATTCCACTCCTGGCCTACCCTGGCAAGATCACGTTTTCCGCTGAGCGCGCTGACTTTTCTGTTTACACAAGGCAGTCTTCTACCATTTAAATTACTTAATGTGTTCACTATACTTACTCAATCTGCTGAGCTGTCCTCTCTCTTTTACCACACAAGCACTGTACTACTTAGAGCTCCAACTTCATACTCAATTGCGCAACAAGAAAGCAATCCAACGTTTCCAACTCTTCACCTAAATACTCAGCGAAACAACATTGCTCAGTATCATCCCCCACACTAAAGATTAAACTTACTATACAGACATAGGGTTCCACTTCATGCTCAATTGCGCAATAAGAAAGCCATCCAACGATTCCAACTCTTCAGCTAAATACTCTGTGAAACAACATTGCTCAAAATCACCCCCCCCCCAAGATTAAATTTACTACACAGACATATACTAACCATATACTAACTTAACTATAAACATATCTCCAAGTCACACTTCACCATTACGTTCACTCTAATAGTATACATTTCACCTACTCCATTACTAATAAATACACACAGTACCATACCTATCATAAACACAACTCCAAATCTCATAGCACCAATATTTTCACCATACAAATACCAACCATAGTGTCACCCCAAACCCGTGAACATATGCAGTTGAATACCATAACACCTCCACACTTTTATCCACCCTTCCATCACATATACCTAATAACACCCTTACTGACGCAAACCAATTACACCACTCCCAAACTCCACCTTCAATAACAATTAAATGAATTCCTCACTCTTAGCTCATTTACAGTTAATACACACACTAAATTACTTCCTCGTATCATTTCTCATTATACTATCAACATAGGACACTAAACATTTCGCATACACTTACCTTTACACTTTTCTCCACCCACATCTGCCTAATACCACACTTACCGTAACAGCCCAATTACATCACTCCTAACTCTACATTAAATTACCATTAAATGGCTTCTTCAATCTTAATAACAGTTTATACACATTGAAGACACTAGGCATTTCATATACAATTACCTCTTAACAACCCAAGGCAACTCAAATATACACATAACACCACTTACTATAATCGCTCTCCCATATCACTAAATCTACCCCTTCTGCATAACCATTTAATTACACTGCTCTCAAACTCTTTCAATAAATGTATCACTTTATTACCTATCCTCAAACACAACTCTACATCACATTTCACCAATAATTTCACCATCCAAACACCAACCACAATACAACACCGAACTCCTAAGCATCTCCTCTCAAATACCATTATACCTTCACTCTTTTCTCCACCATACCACCACATCTACCTAATAGCACACTTACCGTAACAATCCAAATACACCACTCTCAAAATATACATTAATTTACAATTATATGACTTTCTCTCTCTTGGCTCACTTACTTATACTCTTCAAAATCACGATGAACATCTCTATTCCCTCTTATAACGTACTCTTGTATCCATTGAAACTTACTATAATAATTCACCACTCACACTACAACCAAATACAACTTGCTAATTTCGACTTACACACTACAAATCAATTACACCTTACACAAGTAACATAAAGATACCACTCTCACTCCTTATGTTGTCACCCTACCTTCTGCGACTATTACTTCCTGCTCACTTTATTAGAGTTTTTGCTCCTTGTTACAATACCCTCATCATTTCTTCTTATTACCTCATGTCTCTTAAGCTTCTACTGTTCCCTCCGTTCATGAACAGCTCTACTTTCTTCCTGGTTGCCTCTGAACATTCCTTTATCCTCTGTGCCTCCGTTTCTTCACTGCTTTCACTCTGCTGACATCCATTGTCTCTAGCTGTGACCATATCAGTATCCCTAGACCTTCCTATTCTCGCCCCATTATCCACTACTCCTTCCTCATCACTGTTTATGATGACACTTTCACTTAGCGCCTCTCCCTGTCTTTCTTAGCTCAGCTCACTGTTTCTCTTGGTATTTACCTTACTGCCTTCCCCGTCTTCTCCAATATTACTGTCTATAACTTGTCTATCATTCCCACTAACCACTATATTCCTCTCTGTTACATCCTCTAGTTTTATCTTCATTCGCAGTCCAGATCTTACTCCAGCTGCCGTTTGACACTACTAGTTCCTGTCCCCTGATGACTGCCCTCAATCCTTGAAGTCTAGCTAGTATCATATGGTTCTTGAGAATTTTTGCATTACTGATCACTTCACTTCCCACGTCCATCTTAATCATTATTGTTTCTATCTGCATGTTGCCCTCATTTCCAATCACAATATCGGCCATCTACGTAGAAAGCAGTTGAACTTTAATAGGCCTGTTACTCCTAACTTTCCCTACTCTCTGCACACCGTCTATGTCCACTTCGCTAAAACTGATTTTCATTTTTCCCTGAATTAGGACCACCACTTTATAAATTGTGAGCACTTTGTCCTCCCTCTTCTCCTCAGGCACACCATATATAAATAGGCATTTCTTCCTGCGATTTAGAATACTAGAATCCACTTCTGCTTTAAGTTTCAGCGTCTCCTCTTCTAATCGTCCTGTATTTTCTTCCTTAATGCTGCAACTTTTTCGGTATTTTTCCTCACTTGGGATGTTGTATCGTCTGCCCTTTCTCGGGACCATCTCTTCATATTGTCGAACTCCCTCGTTTGCTCCTGTATCATATTTTTGAGTTTCTCAAAGAGGCAGACTTCAACAACCACCTATTTTACTACCCTCCTGATTGCTTCCACGTCTTCCCAACTCATATTTCCACTGTAAGTCGGACCTGGGTTCAGATCGACTCCCCCAATCCATAGCATTACTATAATCACCGCCGCTGTCAGTATTAACTCTCCTTTCGTTCCCATTTCCATTCTACACCCTTCTGGTTTCTTTCTTTCTTCTTTCTTCCCTGCCATCTTCCTATGATCGCCCTGTATTGCTCCACACCAATCATTGTCAATCAACTCTTCACTTCTTCCCTGCTCTCCACACCTGCGCTCCCCTCTCTCTCTCCCGGGACCCTCCACTCAACACGTCCGCGCTCGTCAGTGGCTTAGGCTGTACTGAAAATGCTTATTAGAAACACTGTTGCACGTTGGCCTGGTTCTGTGCAATACAGCACTATGTTCTATAACTGCCAGGTTAGAGCAAAGTTTGAAATCAGACAAATTACTAAGGGTGTTCTATTGGGTGATAATGGTTATCCTTTGAGAAAAAATGTATTAACTGATGTATTAAATCTTCAAACAAGAGGAGAAATAACGTACAACAGAGCTCACATCAGGACTAGGAACTGTGTAGAAAGGATGTACGGTGTATGGAAGAGACGTTTTCCTGTTCTGAACATGGTTCTAGTAGTTAAAGTTCAGAAAGCTCTTACAATCATTATTGCAACAGCAGTATCGCATATTATCGCTATACAAGCAAAGGATGAATTACCTCTAGAAGACCGCAATCTCCGCGAATATTTGACTGAGGGAAGACAGCATAACCCTAGGATGAATGACGACATTCGTCCCAATGTTCCATATGACGTTTCAACTGCTATTGCATTTAAAAATGCAATCAAAACCAACCATTTTATTTTGTAAGTTTAATGGGAGCTTGTAAGTCCCATGCTGGCAATGTTAAAATGACACAATTTGACTGCTGTTTTCTCAAAAACTATTAATCCGATGAGGTAGAACTTTATGCAGTTTTCAATACATGCTTTTGCCAACACACTGACTTTTTTGTTTTAATGCCGAGTGAAAATTTTATTTTATATATTTTTAAAAGTATACTGAATTTTCCCAGTATTTTTCCATTTAAATGTATGGTAATTTCCATGATTACATTACAGTAGAAAGAAAAATAGAAAGTCAGTAAAACCAGAGCTAAGTATGGAATAACTATACAAAATTTCACACATCTAGGTAAGGAACATCCTGTAAAAATGCGATGATACCATGACTACGTTTTGAGAAGAACTGCTTTAAAGTTGAAGGTATATTCAGTGCATTCTACTCCCACATCGTGGATTTTCACTGTTGTCCTAGTCATCTCTGGCTCCCTTCCTAGAACTCTGAATATTTCTGGCCCCCTTTACAGGCTATTCTGCATCTAAATCAGCTTTACCGACCCAAATCCTGTCGAGATCTTGGACAGTCTTCAGTGCATTCCTCCTTTGGTGAATACCTAGCTGATGCAGCACGTAAACACGCCCCATATTTTCCTCACTGAATGCCAATACTGCATCATTAACACCGAGAACCAGTGCTCATACCCCACAAATACACATTTGGGAACTCTAGCCCAATAACATTGTTAAAACATTCATTAGGGTTTTGAGTTTTCCCATGTAAGCAGTTTTTTTCAGAAAGTCAGGTTGTGCTAGACTTCTGAATATTGGCTTGATTACATCAGCCACATGCACTGGTAATGAATGTTTATTACAATGGCTTTCTCCTGTAACTAGGGACCTATTATATTTACACCAGAAGACAAACCTTTGGGACAGAGGCAGTGCTAGGGAACCTCACCTGTGGAAATTTTGTGTAAGAAAATTGCCCATATATCCAGCCCGATCTCCTCCGCACTATTTGTTTTCCTTCTTATAGCCATACCACAGTAGTGACTGAGCCTACCCCTTCCTGATAGGACTTTACCGTCCTCCAATTGTTTTCCTTTGTATTCGCTGCGCAGCCTCCGGAGAAGAAACCCCATTCGTTTCAGGATATGACCTATTCATTCCAATTTCTCAATAGTTATTTCTCCATAAGGCTTCTTTTGAATAACACTTGTGAAAGCCTTCTCTAGCTAACACCATTTAATGACACTGAATTTCCTAATATTGGAATAGCACCGGTTTGAATCCATCCCACCGGTTACACCACTGTATTTGGAATGACACAAACCACCATCCCTGTGATCTGTTAATTTTTCATCATTTATGTTTAGATTTTCACAACTACGGAAGTATTTTGTTAGCACCTGAATGCCAATCACCTTCCCAGCGTCTATACCATTGACTTAGACAACCCTATTCAGACTTTTATGCCTTCTATTCTGCCACGAGACATCCAGTGCCACTGCAAGATCAATTGATCCATAATGAATTTCCACAGTCTCTTGTACAGCTTCACTAACTGATTTTTGTGTACATACTTTCACTGCCTTGTTCAAAAATCGTAATAAGCCTGGAATCTATAAGGTGGGTTTGAGAAGTCCATTACTCCACACAATATCTTACCTGCACTTTGGTCCTCCCCAATTAACCTATGTACTTAAAAAAATCTTACATTCGTTTCAAAACCATATTTTGTGGCCTTGGATGATCTAAATGTATGCTGCTTACTATGTTACAGTTTGTATATCTGATAATACAACTCTTGGCTAATCCTACCTTTTTACCTCTATCTTTATAGAACTGCATACCTGAGTCACTGCCGAAATATTTACAATTCACAAAATTATTCAAAGCACTACTGGGCAGAGTTACATCTATAATACAGTTATCACTATCTAAACTATCGTTATAATTATGTAGGCGTACATTAACTTCTCCACTTCCATATATTATTTTCCTTGAAGCACTGCCTTGTTCACTTACATTAACTTCACACTTATTATTCGAAGCGCTGCCTCGTCCTACAAGCACATCTTGTTTGTTCTTCACTCAAACTAAACTCACTCTCATTATTTACATGTATTGAAACTATATTGAAATTATGTACAGCCTTTAATTTCCCTCTACCAGGACCACCTTTCCTTTTCTTGCAAATTCTTGTTGGTCCAGAAATAATAATACGTTACATACAAATTACAGAACCACGAGGATAAAAAGAAACTTTGACCAGCATATTTAACCGCCAAAGAAACAATAGAATGCAGCATCGTGTCTGTTTACGAGGCTGGCCATCACGCAAAACTTCCCTAGAACATTCCAACCTTCTAAGGAAAAAGAAAATATGGCAATTCTCAGGCCTGAAGGAACAGATCTAGAAAGTAAGTAGGCTCTCTTACGTCACATGGCCTTTAAATGGACTTCAAATGGCGTTTGGGGTACTTTTTCAGCAAAAATACCTGCAAATTATAAAATGGACTTCCAGCTATCTAAATCATAAAAATTCTTAAAACGGGTGTTTTAAACTGAAAATGCTTTAAACCTCCCCTTAACAAGATTAATATTGTGACAA
Source organism: Anabrus simplex (assembly GCF_040414725.1). Classification (NCBI taxonomy): domain Eukaryota; kingdom Metazoa; phylum Arthropoda; class Insecta; order Orthoptera; family Tettigoniidae; genus Anabrus; species Anabrus simplex. Next base: position 791,005,645 of record NC_090266.1, on the reverse strand, counting down.
ATCTGTAATACAGCACTGATATAAGAGTTTTCGTGTTGTTATAGGTTAGGATATCAGAGCGTCAGAGCACTCATTCACTATTAATTAGGTTATTATCTGTGCACTTTTTAGCGATAGATTTACACCCTAGTGCTGAATCGATCGACTTCGGTTATCTTCGAGATTCGTATTGGCAACTTTTGAAACAAAAACTAAGAATCGCTTATCATCGCTGTGCGACATCTGGCGTACACTTTAAGTACTCGTACTGTTGTTGTTTACACAGCAAAGCCAAACTATAGAATTCATGCTAGGAACAAGATTCGCATCGGGAAATATTATATAGTATTATATATTGCGTCTGTGACTCAGTTGTTGGCGTTAAGATAATAAAGTTTTAGAAAATTCATATCGATCGATCACATTATCGATTCAATTCAGATTTCATTTCCATTCAGTTGGCAGTATTTACCGGAACCGGCAGTGCTTCCTTCTTACTCCTCACAGAGTACAAAAATCTATCACTAAAAAGTGCGCGTACAGTAGTGTTGGTTAGCACTAATTCTTTATAAATAATTCTCCTCTGCTTTCTGAGTGTTGCAGTCGCTTCTTTCTAAAATGATTAAACAATACCTATGTATTGTATAAACCAGAGTGATACACTGATAGTCAGGTATATTCCTCCTCCTGTGCGGTATCTCTCCACATTCTTACGTAGCACTCCTCTTCATATTTCATACAATTGCTTCAATTGTTTGATTGTACGTTAGCTAACACGAGAAATTCTAAAAACGGGTGTTTTAATCTGAAAAGGGTTTACAACCTCCCCTTAACAAGATTAATATTGTGACAAATAGCAGGTTAGGCCACCTTGGCGAGGCACTGGTCCTCCTCCCCAGTTGTATCCCCAGACATTGAATTCTCGGCAAGTTTTCAGCCAAGCTTAAATTTTTGCTTTCAGTACCGATCCATTAGTGTGCTTGCTATCAATAATTATATATTTGATAAAAACTTGCATGAGATTGTGCCACATTTCCATGCTCGACACTTGCAGTTGGGGGATCCTCAAGGACTTGAACTTCGTTTCATACCACTGGCACCTCAGTTTCATGTACCGGAAATACTGCCACCTCAGTTCCTTCAATATCATTATTATCACTACTGCTCGTAGTATGTATTTTACCTGTAACAATACTACGAAATTACTCACTTGTAAAACTTGCCTACCTCTGTTGTGTAGTGGTTAGCGTGATTAGCTGCCAGACCCGGAGGCCCGGGTTCGATTCCCAGCTCTGCCACAAAAATTTCAAAAGTGGTTCTAGGGTTGGAACGGTGTCCAACTGGGAGGTCAACTGAGTAGAGGGGGCTCGATTCCCTCCTCAGCCATCGTCGAAGTGGTTTACCGTGGTTTCTCACTTCTCTTCCAGGTACCTAACTTAAGGCCACGGCCGCTTTCTTTCCTCTTCCTTGTCTATCGCATCCAACATTTCCATACCCTACAAGGCCCCTGTTAAGCATAGCAGGTTAGGCCACCTGGGCGAGGTACTGTTCCTCCTCCCCAGTTGTATCCCCAGACCCAATGTCTCACGCTCCAGGATACTGCACTTGAGGTCTTTGAGGTGGGATCCCTCGCTGAATCCTAGTGGAAACCAACCCTGGAGGGTAAATAGATTAAGAAAGAAGGAAAGAAAGAAAGAAAGAAAGACAGAAAGAAAGAAAGAAAGAAAAACTTGCAAAACTTATGAAAATATGATAAATGAAACTAATGGTCTTAAAAAAATTGTAAAAATTTGAAACAAGTTTTGTTGATGGTCTTCAAAAACTTCTCTGACATAAAGCAAAAGTTATCGAAATATGTGTTATTTTGAGAATTTATTAAAAATAATTACACAAACTAACATTTTTACGTAGTTATTCTGCATCACAATCATACGGGTTTTCATCCGATTCACTATTATCTGTCGGCATACTTAGAAGTTTCGCTGATTTATCTGTTAATTTACGATGGTATGTTCCTCCTCCATTCTCTCGTGAGCACTTTCTTTCTTAGTATTATTCTTCATAGTTTCATACAATTACTTCAGGTGTTTTATTGTATGAAGGCGGTTATGTTTCAACCTCCGATCGCGCAGGTAAAGAACCACACAAGCTGTGGGAACTGTTCGCGCATGGAAGGTGACTTCGCAAGTCCTCCTCTCTACCCGTGATCAAAGCCAACTTCCTCACACCAGTGTGAGCCGAGGTATTGGTCGGAAACATGGCCACTACTATTGACGCTCCCGCCAAATGTGAGGTGCGTAGTGTGATACGTTCCCTTCAAGCAGAAGGAAATAGTGCAGCTGTCATTCATCGACGAATGAGTCGAGTATACGGTCCAAACGTTATGAGTAATGGTGTTGTGCGTGAATGGTGCAGGAAGTTCAAAGAGGGCCGGACCGATGTTCACGATGAAGGGGGGCAAGGACGCAAGTCTGTCGCTACAGATGACATTGTTCACGAAATTGACCAAGAGGCTCGCAAGAACCGAAGGTTTACCGTAAGCGAGTTGTGTGAGAAATTTCCTGCAGTTTCAAGGTCATCTGTTTACAAGATCTTAACAGAACACCTGCGCTACAGGAAATTGTGCGTCCGATGGGTTCCGAAGATGTTGTCTGATAACCACAAAAGTCGCCGGATGGCAGCTGCGTTGAAGTTTCTTACCCGTTACGAGGCTGAAGGTGGCGATTTGTTGAAGAAAATTGTGACTGGCGACGAGAATTGGGTTTCGTACGTCACCACCGAAACAAAACAACAATCACGTCAATGGATGCACACGCACTCACCAAACAAACCGAAGAAGTTTAAGCAAACCTTCAACGAAAGGAAGATGATGGCTACAGACCTTTGGGTCCAAAAAGGTGTGTTGCTTGTTGAGTTCATGGAACGGGGGTCTTCAATCAATGCAGCTGGTTATTGCTAGACTTTACGACGACTGCGGAGGGCCATACAGAACAAACGACGAGGTATGCTGACGTCTGGAATCTTCTTCATTCATGACAACGCACGCCCTCACAGTGTTCGTGTCACCCAACAACTTCTGCAGCAAGAATTTAGGTGGGACGTTTTTGACCACCCACCGTACAGTCCCGATTTAGCGCCGAGTGACTTTCACCTCTTCCCGGGACTTAAAAATTGGCTGGGAGGGCAGAGGTTCCAGGAGGATAAAGATCTTCAAACCAACGTTCGGGCCCATCTGAACTCACTGGCGGCAACATACTGTGCAGAGGGGATTGAAAAGCTTGTCCACAGGTATGATAAATGCCTCAACTTTCATGGTGATTATGTTGAAAAGTAACCACATTTGTACCTAACTTCTGGTAATAAATTCATTTGGATACGTTCACTTGTCTTTCATTTATGACCCTCCGGATGTTGAAAAAACCGCCCTCGTACATTGGCTAAAACCAGTATGAACGTTGAATTCTCGGCAAATTTTCGGCCAAGCGTCACTTTTCACTTTGATGCTTGATGCTTGTTGTTTAGAGGGTCCTAACAACTAGGTCATCGCCCCCTCTTCACTTTCAGCACTGATCCATTAGTTTGCTTGCTCTCAATAATTCCTACATACTTTGATATAATTTCTAAAAGAAGACTTCTTTCAAAAGATGAGAAATTGGTAATTCGCATCCTCTTTCCGGGTATTTCCATATGTGAGTACAGAGAAACAGAAAATTCACAAAATTGTTATCCAAGTTGACTTCGCGCGACTTGTTGGTTTACAGCCTTATTCAAAAAAAGGTGCATCGGAGCGCGCTCAGAAACTGCATGGTTCTGCCCCTGCCTTCTAGATTCTCACTGATCGTTAGCCTTGTGAGAGTTAACACCATGTTAGCTAACAATTTCCAAGAAATGCTTGGATGAACGCAATAATCCTAACATGCTTGTAATCTTTTAACGCTATGTTGACAAACAGTGTGTTAGTGTTCTTTTAACTGAGATTGATGAAACCGGGCCTGTATTTTATGAAATTTGTTTTTGCATACCTGTATTGATTTCGTATAAAATTGTTTTGGTATATCACCAAGCGGAGTGACCGCACGTGTTAACGTGCTACGGCCATGGAGGCAAGATTCCATGCACACATTCGCCGTAAGAAAATTTCAAATCCACAGGCTCCCATCTTTACAGATTTGCATAATATAGGAATAACGTAGTGTAGGTCTGTGATAGATACATCTCAGCACAAGTGCACAGAGTTAATGGCGATTGATATCCTAGACACTGAACATAAATCGACAAGAAAATGAATGGTCAGCAACCTAACTTCTTGATTGTTCTGTTAGTGACTAAGGTCAGACACGGGAGACGTTACATGCAGTACAGTTTTGTCATTGTTACAGTTGCTAATGCATGAGTAGTGTGTGTACCAAATGCAACAAATGCCATGTTCCATACGAGTAATGAAAATCCTTGGACTTTTCAAGACAACGCTACACACCAAATGGCATGCAGATATTGGAATATCACGTGATCGGTATGTGGACGTCTACTCAGCCATATTACTTGATTCTCATGACCGAGATCACTGCCTCTCCAATCTGTGAGACCTCTGTTGACCTAACAGGGCTGAATGTATACTTTTCCACACTTTCTAACTAGGATTAAAATCTTTAGGCCAGCCTGATAACGAGCCTGGGGTCTACGAGTCAGAGACATGGAGTTGAAGCATTCAACGTACCAAATGACCAAATGTAGCACAACAGGAATGTCACAAGTTTAACGCACGTGAGGTTCAAGTCTTCTTTAGCACGCTGTGTCTGCTCGCACACCCTGTCACTGCGCCTGATATCTCGTCGCTCCGTGATTAGAACGAAGTTTACATGGATGTATGGTGCGTGCAAATCCCCTTCAGCTGAGGAGTATCGCTTCCACTCCCAGGAATATTAGCGGACGACTCCAGCTTCCCTCCCGTAGGTTTCAGAGGCTTTTATTTTCTTTGCTTTTTGCTTTACGTTGCACTGACACAGATAGGTCTTATGGCGACGATGGGATAGGAAAGGGCTAGGACTGGGAAGGAAGTGGCCATGGCCTTAATTAAGGTACAGCCCCAGCATTTGCCTGGTATGAAAATGAGAAACCACTGAAAACCATCTTCAGCGCTGCCGATAGTGGGGTTCGAACCCACTATCTCCCGGATGCAAGCTTACAGCTACGCGGCCCTGACCGCACGGCCAACTCGCCTGGTATGGTTTCAGAGGCAAGGCGTTCGATTTCGTTCAACGTGTCAATCAAAACAAGTTATCATTAACTCGAGAATGGGGCGTTGTAGAGGAACTCGTTATTTTGAAAGTGGTACCACTTCCTTTCAACGAAGTCATGGATTGCATTGTCCGACTCGTTGGCTGAACGGTCAGCGTTCTGGCTTTCGGTTCAGAGGGTCCTGGGTTCGATTCCCGGCCGGGTCGGGGATTTTAACCTTAATTGGTTAATGCCAATGGCACGGGGGCTGGGTGTATGTGTTGTCTTCATCATCATTTCATCCTCATCACGACGCGCAGGTCGCCTACGGGAGTCAAATAGAAAGACCTGCACCTGGCGAGCCGAACCCGTCCTGGGATATCCCGGCACTAAAAGCCATACGACATTTCATTTTTTTTCATGGATTGCATTTATAAGATGATTTTATGAGTCAAAAATAATTATTCTTAGTTCATTGAATATAGGTGAGGTCGAATTTTCAGACCGTTCTTTATTTTGGCGGGACTGATTAAGCGGTGTGTAAGTTCAGGTCCTTCGTGAAGTGATTACCGTACTCTCGTTTGGTTCAGAGGGCCCTGGGTTCGACTTCCGGAAGCTTGGTGTTTGTGTGATTTTCTTAATACACTTCTCCATTTACATACAGCACATCAAACTACCAACCGCATCGAAGCAAGTAAGATTTCATACTTTGCTTCATCTAGGGTTGGTGTTATTCAGTGCATTCAGCCACCTAACTGAGCTGAAACTACCCATCTTACCGACCTTAAGTCAGAAGGCCGGGAATAAGATGAAGAATATATAATCACATGTAAATATCAGTATACATAGTGTCTATAAGTGACCGAGTGGAGTGGCCGCGCATCTTAACGCGCTACGGCTATGCTGCCAAACTCTACATTTGGGTGACGAGTGGGTTTGAACTCCATTGTCAGCAGTCCTGAAAATGATTTTCTGTGGCTTCCCATATTCACTTCCAGAGAGATTTTCTATTCATAGGCCATAGCCGATTCCTTCCACCACCTTACTCAATTTCATTCATCATCATTCATTTCATCTTCGTTAGCTCCTCAACCGAGGTTGGCATCAGAAAGGACATCGAGCCGTATCATCATGCTATATAATTTCATCTCACCTCATCCCCGACCATCATCTTGAAATTGAACTAAGGGTTAGACATTAGTAGTACTGTATCTACAAATCCTCTTTCTTATTTCTAATAGGGGCCGATGACCTTCGATGATAGGCCCCTTTAAACAACAAGCATAATTATCATCATCAAAATTTCTAATAGTATTGATTTACAACCGATAGATATCTGACAAAGTTTACTATTTCTAGTGCAGATTTTCATACTGATTTCAAATCTGAAAACCGTTTTCTTCTATTAAGTCAGGTTTTGAAGATGTTGACGAAAATTTCTTTTTCGAGGAACAGCGTTCGTCGAAAATTGTTTCCATTGTGCTTCGTTTTATTTTTCATACAAAGCCGAACATTTTTATTTGTTTCTCTTTATTGTCAGTTACAGTGGATATTAATTTCATCCAGAGACTGAACAAATTCAGCAGATCTTCCTTCCTATGTGTGCGGTTATATAATAGACATATCCAATAACTGGCATGTGGTGCGTTTGTGTTAATTTTAGCTAAAGCCACTCTCATTAGTACGCCATGTAACAATCAGTGCTGTAATGGATTGTTACACCACACGGTTGCTGTTTCGTTCTTTCTCTTTTTCTTCCTTTGTTTCTTTAATTCACATTAACACAGGTGGTTTCTGGTGACGCTGGGGTAGGAAAGGCCACAACTGAGAAGGTAACATCCGTAGACTTTATTAAGCTAGGACCAAATATTGACTTCTTCTACTAAAATACCAATATAAATGGTCTATTTTTTGACATTATAAATTTTCCAGCTAACTCATTCCTGGTTGCCAGCGTTTCGCCCAACCCAGCACACGAGGGCGAAACGCTGGCAACCAGGAATGAGTTAGCTGGAAAATTTATAATGTCCAATAACGGACCATTTATATTGGTATCATAAATTTACTCATTCGGGACAAATATTTCAGATTCCCTATGTGAATCATCATGAATATCATTCATCTACTATTACATAGATGCAGTATATACATAGCTACACTTATGGATATGGATTTTTGTCAAATTCTGTTATTCTTTTAATAATGATAATAATAATAATGAATAAAATATTAAAATAGTAAAATAGTCCCCCATTCGGATTTCTGAGCGGGGAATACACGAGAGGTAGCAATCATCAGGGAGATGCATACTGACATTCTGCGAGTCGGAGAGTGGAATGTTAGAAGTTTGAATCGTTGTGGTAGATTAGAGAATCCGAAAAGGCAGATGGATAGACTCATGCTAGATGCAGTTTTATAAGGGAAGTACGTTGGCAGGAAGAGCAAGATTTTTGGTAGGCGACTACAGAATTATCAACACAAAATCAAATAGGGGAAATGCAGGAGTTAGTTTGATAATGAATAAGAAAATAGGGCAGCGGGTAAGCTACTATGACCAGCATAATGAAAGGATGATTGTTGTCAAGATAGACACAAAACCAATGCAATCCACAATAGTGCAGGTCTATATGCCTACTAATTCAGCAGATGATGAAGAACTGGAAAGAATATAAGAGGAGATAGAAGATTTAATACAATATTCTGTGTAAAAGGTGACGAGAATCTAATTGTGCTTGGAGACTGGAATGCAGTGGTAGGCGAAGAAAGAGAATGTAATACAGTAGGAGATTCCTGATTGGGAAAAAGGAATGAGAGAGGAGGCCGGCTCATTGAATTTTGCACCGATCATAATTTAGTCCTCGCTAATATCGTATCATATTATACCTTTATTTCCTTCTACAACACTACAGATTTCACCATCAAATACGTAGAAAAAATATGAACAAAAATAAACATTAAAAAGTTTACACTAGTCGAATATATGACAATGAACTCTAGCTGAGCCAACGCGGTGTTCCCTCTCTTGGATCGGCCCCACCCCACCTCCCAACGGCTAACCTATTGTTAGGCGCGGGGGGGGGGGGGGAGGCGCATGCCCCACCTATTCCCTTCCTTTACTCTCTTTCCCTTCTCCACTCACAGAATCCTGTACTGAAAGAGGGGAACAACTCTCAAACTTCCCCATCGGAAAGCCAAACGTAGGAACCTCTCATCTCCCCCTCCACCTTTCGCTAGTAAATTCAGACTTGACCTAACTTACTTGAGTTAGGTCACTATCTCTCCTATCATTTCGTTGACACAGCTAGAAGAATTATCTTGCGAAGCTCCTTCAAAACACGTCCTTCTGTCTTTACTCTGTTCATTTTATACATGCAGGTATCATAACGAGCCACCAGAACTGGCAGTGCAAAGCAGAACACTCGACACCGTTTCACTGAATCTACTGGCTATCTGATTTAGCTTAACTCTATACATTTCAACCCTCACACCGCAGAACCATAAAGAACTCTGCTTGGGACCACCGTGTGAAAAATCATCCCTTGTGTTTCATACCTTATTCTAGGGAATTTGCTTTCCAATATTTTCATGACTGGCATAGCTGCCAATCCTTTCCATATACTCTTTCATTCTGGTCCTCCCACCTCCCTTTCTTATCAATAAAGACACCTAGATATTCCAACATATCCACCTCATCAATTATCGCGTCCACTTTCTCTTACTCTTTCTAGTTTTATTTTTTCCTGCCTATCAACACCTTTGTTGTGTTACAGTTTATTTTCAAAGCCCAGTTATTAGCATATCCTGAGACATCATTTAGGCTTTCTTTCAACCCCCCGGCCCCCGATAACGTTAATCATAAAACATCGTCTGCAAAAATTAGACCTGGGATCTCTACCTCTCCTAATACAGGGCAGGCCCATTCGTTCGTCCATGTCCGTGCACAATATAATTTATAAGTATTAAAAATAAAATAGGGGACAATTTGCAACCGTGCTTCAGAACCTTGTCATATTCAATCAGCTCACTTACCACTCCCTCCTCAACCTTAATACAGCATTAAACAGTACCATATACACTGACTGACAGAGCAAATGCAACACCAAGGAGGAGTGGTTCGAAAGGGATGAAAGTTGGGGAAAAAACAGAGACGGCACGGACGAATAATTGATGTTTATTTCAAACCGATATGCAGGTTACACAATGCGCACGGCATCGACTCAGTAGGATGTAGGACCACCGCGAGCGGCGATGCACGCAGAAACACGTCGAGGTACAGAGTCAATAAGAGTGCGGATGGTGTCCTGAGGGATGGTTCTCCATTCTCTGTGAACCATTTGCTACAGTTGGTCGTCCGTATGAGACTGGGGCAGAGTTTGCAAACGGCGTCCAATGAGATCCCACACGTGTTCGATTGGTGAGAGATCCGGAGAGTACGCTGGCCACGGAAGCATCTGTACACCTCGTAGAGCCTGTTGGGAGATGCGAGCAGTGTGTGGGCGGGCATTATCCTGCTGAAACAGAGCATTGGGCAGCCCCTGAAGGTACGGGAGTGCCACCGGCCGCAGCACATGCTGCACGTAGCGGTGGGCATTTAACGTGCCGTGAATACGCACTAGAGGTGACGTGGAATCATACGCAATAGCGCCCCAAACCATGATGCCGCGTTGTCTAGCGGTAGGGCGCTCCACAGTTACTGCCGGATTTGACCTTTCTCCACGCCGACGCCACACTCGTCTGCGGTGACTATCACTGACAGAACAGAAGCGTGACTCATCGGAGAACACGACGTTCCGCCATTCCCTCATCCAAGTCGCTCTAGCCCGGCACCATGCCAGGCGTGCACGTCTATGCTGTGGAGTCAATGGTAGTCTTCTGAGCGGACGCCGGGAGTGCAGGCCTCCTTCAACCAATCGACGGGAAGTTGTTCTGGTCGATATTGGAACAGCCAGGGTGTCTTGCACATGCTGAAGAATGGCGGTTGACATGGCGTGCGGGGCTGCCACCGCTTGGCGGCGGATGCGCCGATCCTCGCGTGCTGACGTCACTCGGGCTGCGCCTGGACCCCTCGCACGTGCCACATGTCCCTGCGTCAACCATCTTCGCCACAGGCGCTGCACCGTGGACACATCCCTATGGGTATCGGCTGCGATTTGACGAAGTGACCAACCTGCCCTTCTCAGCCCGATCACCATACCCCTCGTAAAGTCGTCTGTCTGCTGGAAATGCCTCCGTTGACGGCGGCCTGGCATTCTTAGCTATACACGTGTCCTGTGGCACACGACAACACGTTCTACAATGACTGTCGGCTGAGAAATCACGGTACGAAGTGGGCCATTCGCCAACGCCGTGTCCCATTTATCGTTCGCTACGTGCGCAGCACAGCGGCGCACTTCACATCATGAGCATACCTCAGTGACGTCAGTCTACCCTGCAATTGGCATAAAGTTCTGACCACTCCTTCTTGGTGTTGCATTTGCTCTGTCAGTCAGTGTATATCCTCTCTCGGACGTATCATTTTTAGTCCTCGCTAATATCGTATCATATTATACCTTTATTTCCTTCTACAACACTACAGATTTCTCCATCAACTACGTAGAAAAAATATGAACAAAAATAAACATTAAAAAGTTTACACTAGTCGAATATATGACAATGAACTCTAGCTGTGCCAACGCGGTGTTCCCTCCCTTGTATCGGCCCCACCCCACCACCCAACGGCTAACCTATCGTTAGGCGGGGGGGGGGGAGGGCGCATGCCCCACATATTCCCTTCCTTTCCTCTCCCTTCTCCACTCACAGAATCCTGTACTGAAAGAGGGGAACAACTCTCAAACTTCCCCATCGGAAAGCCAAACGTAGGAACCTCTCATCTCCCCCTCTACCTTTCGCTAGTAAATTCAGACTTGACTTTACTTACTTGAGTTAGATCACTATCTCTCCTATCATTTCGTTAACACAGCTAGAAGAATTATCTTGCGAAGCTCCTTCAAAACACGTCCTTCTGTCTTTACTCTGTTCATTTTATACATTCAGGTATCATAACGAGCCACCAGAACTGGCAGTGCAAAGCAGAACACTCGACACCGTTTCACTGAATCTACTGGCTATCTGATTTAGCTTAACTCTATACATTTCAACCCTCACACCGCAGAACCATAAAGAACTCTGCTTGGGACCACCGTGTGAAAAATCATCCCTTGTGTTTCATACCTTATTCCAGGGAATTTGCTTTCCAATATTTTCATGACTGGCATAGCTGCCAATCCTTTCCATATACTCTTTCATTCTGGTCATCCCATCTCCCTTTCTTATCAATAAAGACACCTAGATATTCCAACATATCCACCTCATCAATTATCTCGTCCACTTTCTCTTACTCTTTCTAGTTTTATTTTTTCCTGCCTACCAACACCTTTGTTGTGTTACAGTTTGTTTTCAAAGCCCAGTTATTAGCATATCCTGAGACATCATTTAGGCTTTCTTTCAACCCCCCGGCCCCCGATAACGTTAATCATAAAACATCGTCTGCAAAAATTAGACCTGGGATCTCTACCTCTCCTAATACAGGGCAGGCCCATTCGTGCGTCCATGTCCGTACAAAATATAATTTATAAGTATTAAAAATGAAATAGGGGACAATTTGCAACCGTGCTTCAGACCCTTGTCATATTCAATCAGCTCACTTACCACTCCCTCCTCAACCTTAATACAGCATTAAACAGTACCATATATATCCTCCCTCGAACGTATAATCATTCGTAACTTTTCAACAATCGCACTTCGAATCACTGTATCAAATGCTCTTTTCGAAATCAATAGCTGCTGTGAACACTTTCTCTCTTTTCTTCCTCAGATATTTCTCAAGAATTATCCTAACTAGCATGATCTTGTCAGTCGTCCTTCTACCCTTACTAAACCCACACTAAAAAATCGACAATATGCCGAATTCCTCAACCCAATCTCTCAATCTATTAGCCAAAATGCCCACATAAATCTTACTCAAAGAATCCAGCACAGTTATTCCTCTACAGTTACTCGGAAGATTTCTATCTCCTTTAATTTTGTATATTGGGCATATAATTCCCTTTTTCCATTCTCCTGGAAACCTCCCATTCTCAAATACCTTATTAAGTAACTTTACTATATCCTCCCTCATCTGACTGTTTTTCAATATTTCTTTCCAAAATACGTTATGTATCTACCTCCTGCTAACTTGTTCTTAATTTTTCCTGCCACTTTCATTATCCCATCCCCTGTTATCTCCTTACCCAGCTGATAGATCTCCATCACTAAACCCCTATGCATGACCAATTTCCTTCTCTCCACCGGTCTGCCCTGCTCATTAATTTACGAAAGTATCCCACCCAATCTTCGCAGTCTATCTTCGTTTTTACATAGCTCCTCCCACCTTGTTAATTTTATTCACTCATTCCAAAACTTTATCAGGTTGATTAATTTCAGATTATCGATTTATCGCCTATGTCTGCTCCCTCTGCCATGATTTCCTCCTCTCAATAATTCTCGCCTTATATTCTTTCCTTAATTCACAAAACTGCTTTCTTCTTTCTCTCCCTCCATATCTTCTGAACTCCTTTAGCGCTTTCACAACTACTACCCTCAATTCCTTCATTCATTATTATACTAACCTCCTCCCACTACCTTATTCCTATTACTAACCTTTTCACCGGGTATTCGATTAACTCAACTGCCCTATCCACGTTACCTTCCCTTGATGCCACCTCCCGTCCTATCTTAACCATTTGCATATCATTTTCTAGCAACTTTTTTAGCCCCATATTTACCTCATCCGACCATATGTATTTAAGGCTCCTACTACCTCTTCCATTTACGTCCCTCTCATCACTTCTTAACCTAATATATACCGGAATGTGATGAGACTCGATCCCATCCCCTACTTCAAGAGTCTTAATTCTATCAAGCATATCCCTCGTGCTGACTACCAAATCTATCACATTCACCCTCACCTCCTGTGGCGTAGTATATGTCATTTTCCCCTCCCTATCTCCATATCACCAACCGTTTAAGATATAGAGATAACCTGCCTCGCATAAACCAAGCAATTATAAACAATAACGATTGCAATGTTATCTTCACTACACCTCGATCCCTTCATCTTCCCACCTCCTTTACTATAGGTAGGGCATAAGCCCCCCATTATTGCATTCCAATCCCCAAACAAAATGAATCCATCTTCTTGTTATTTCTCAAAAATTACGTTTATTTCCAATTAAAAATCCTCAAAACATTTGTCGTTCGCGTAGGGCGAATTGTTGGAATGGTTGTAAAGAATGCCCAATCATACGTTCTTCTCTGTATCTCTCCCCACTCCCGTGTGTTAAATATGATCCAGATCACCTCCTCTATCTCATTTCCATGTTTCCCATTCGTTCAGTAATCTCTTCCTTTGTCAAGACAAAATACCTCCTGGATTCATTCCCTTCGCCCTCTCCTTTCTTTTGGTTTTATTCACCACAAACCCTCTTCATGTAAACACCTCCCCTTCACCTAGCCACGTCTCTAGTAGGGCTACAATAAGAAACTCTCTACTAATTTAATAACCTATTTTCCATTCTAGTTATGCATTTCTCTCGCCTACCGACCCTCTTCCTTCCCTCCTTCATTCCTTCCTTCCTTCCTTCCTTACTTCCTTCCTTCCTTCCTTGTTCTTTCCCCCTTCGCTCACGTTACTTGCCCTACTTCTTGATATTATCGCTCTTTCCGCATCCAGACCGTCATTTTTACACATTTTTGAGTACCCTTTATTCACTTTCTCAACCAGACCTCTCTTATTTTTCCCTCACAGGTATTCAGACCCAAGGATCTTCCCCTCCTCAAAAGTTCACTTCCTTTTTCACCTCGTTCCCCCCTCTTCTTTCACGATACTCATCCCTGCTGACTCCATTCCTTTCTTCATCGCTTCCCCCTTTCACCTGGGCCTGGTGATCTCTGCTCGCTCCACTAGCAGGCCCACGTACCTTGAATTCGCTTATGCTGCCGATACATGCTTGATCATCGCAGTTCAACTCTCTGCAACTTTATCACCTTGGTTTGACACCAGAAACACTTCCTGTTTATTATTATCATCCATTTACTGCAGCTTATTCACAGACCACGTTCTAAACCATCTTTCATTACCTACCACCAGGTGTTGTCCCATAATGAAAGCTCTCAGCCCTAGGTTCCTGGTTCCCAATAGGAGGTTATTGAAAATTCTAGTAATTCTACTTCCGTCACTCCCCCATGTTTCTTTTCATCCACAATTTTTTGCCGTGAAGTGTTCCAGCATATCTAACCACAATATCCGCCATCAAGCTGGACAATAACTTCACTTGTTTGGCTTATTCCCTTTCACACCACCCACTATTTCCACAACGTCTGTATCCACTTCACTGAAATTAATTTTCATTTTGTTCTGTAGCACATCCGCCACCTTGTACACTATATCCACTTTACTTTCCTTCACTACCTCCTGTAAACCGTAGATGAAGATATTTCTTCTCGTGTGTTCCTGACAGCTTATTGCCTATTCTTTTTTCACCCTCTCCAGCTCCTCTTCCAAAAATTTAACCTTCTTTCTAAAAAACAGTACTTCTTCAGCATTATCTTCCGTCTTCCGTCTCAACTCCACAATTTTCCCCTTTAGGGACCTCCTTACATCCTTAATTTCCATCAACTGCTCCTTTACTTGGTCTATTGGACATGCCTCCTTCACATTCTCTTTAAAAGCCTCGAATTCCATCAAACCAATGTTTCCAGTACCTGGGCCTGGGTTCAGTTTCACACCCCAATAATTAATAAAATTGCCACCACCACTGCCGCCAATACCACAACCATCCTTTTCTTCAGAAATGCTTTTATTTTCATTATTCCTACAATTTTCATACTCCTGCACCTCCACCATCCTCCAATAACTGTTCGATATTGCACTTAAGAGATACCCATCTCTGTCACTAACTGCTCCGCACGTCCACCTCCCTTCGTTGCTTGAGCTCGACTGAGACCTTGCTATTATTTGGTTCAAACACTGCAAACGACGGCAGTATACGTGAACGAGACCTGGAGACACTGGAAGGAATTAAATAGACTCCATTATGATTAGGCAGAGTTTCAGAAACCAGGTGTTGCATTGCAAAAGTTTCTCAGTAGCAGACGTAGACTCTGACCATGAAATGCCAACTGAAGTTAAGGAAATTGAAGAAATGAAGGAATGCAAGCAGATAGGTTTTATACAATTTGAAAGGAAAGAGTATGAAAGACTGTGTCAAGGGACATGTTACACAAGGACTAAATGGAAAATCTGAAGGAAACACAATAGATGAAGAATGGACGGTTATGAAGAATGAAGTCTCCAGTTCTGCAGAAGAAATGTTAGGAAGGAAGGAAAACTCAGGAGATACTAGACATGATTATGAACGACGAAAGTACAAGAATGTAAACAAGAAGGAAGACGGCAGGAAGGAATCCAGACGATTAAAGAACGAAGTGGATAGAAAGTGCAGGGCAGCTAAGGAAGAATGGCTGAAGGAGAAGTGCAAGGATATTGAAGATTGTATGGTCCTAGGAATGGTAGACGGTGCACACAGGAAAATGAAGAAAAACTTTGGAGAAAGGAAAACTAGATTTATGTATATTAAGAACTCAGACGAAAACTTCTTCTAGGGAAAGAAGACAAGGCATAAAGATGGCAGGAACATATCCAACAATTGTATCAAGGAGAAAACGTACATGACATGATTCTGTAGCAATAACAGTGTGTTGATGCTGATGAAATGGGAGACCTAATTTTGAGATCAGAATTTGAGAGAGCTCTCACGGACCTAAACAGGAACAAGGGACCTGGCATTGATGACATTCCCTCTGAATTAGTGACTTTTTTTTTTTTGCTAAGGGCTTTACGTCGCACCGACACAGATAGGTCTTATGGCGACGATGGGATAGGAAAGGCCTAGGAGTTGGAAGGAAGCGGCCGTGGCCTTAATGAAGGTACAGCCCCAGCATTTGCCTGGTGTGAAAATGGGAAACCACGGAAAACCATCTTCAGGGCTGCCGATAGTGGGATTCGAACCTACTATCTCCCGGATGCAAGCTCACAGCCGCGCGCCTCTACGCGCACGGCCAACTCGCCCGGTGAATTAGTGACTGCCTTAGAAGAAACCAGCATGGCAAGGTTATTCAATTTAGTGTGTAAGATGCAATGAGACAGAAGAAGTTTCATCCGTTTTTCGGCAGATTGTTGTTATACCTATTACCAAGAAAGCCGGTGCTGACGAGTGTGTAAACTACTGCACCGTTACTTTATTACCTCACGTCTGCAGAATTTTAACACGTATTATTTACAGAAGAATGGGAAGACAAGTTGAAAATGAGTTGGGAGAAGGTCAATTGGCTTCATAAGAAATGTAGGAACCCGTGAAGCAATCTTGAATTCAGGTCTGATCTTAACCTAAGAGGATCGAATTAAGAAGGACAAGTCCGCATATTTGGCGTTCATAGATCTTGAAAAAGCACTTGATAATGTTGATTTGATGAATCTATTTCAGATTCTGAAGGTGACCGGGATCAGAAATCGAGAACGAAGAATTATCTACAATCGGTATAAAAAATCAGTCTGCAGTGATAAGATTCGAGGGCTTTGAAAATGAAACGAAATCCAGAAAAGAGTGAGGAGATGTTGCAGTTTGTCCCCTCTCCTTTTCAATAATTATATAGAACAGACAGTAAAGCAATCAAAGAGGAATTTAGGAAAGGAATCAAATCCAACCGGAAGAAATCAAAACCCTGAGATGTGTTGATGATATTGTTTTTGATCTCAGACTGCAGAAGATCTGTAGAAATTGCTGAATGGTATGGACAGAGTCTAGGGTAAGGAGTACAAGATGAAAACAAATAATTCGAAAACAAAAGTAATGGAGCGCAGTCATAGGAAGTCATGTGATGCAGGTAATATTAAATTAGGGAGTGAAGTATTAAAGGAAGTAGATGAATATTGTTACTTGGGTAGTGGAATAACGAACGATGGATGAAGTAAGGAGAATATAAAATACATACTAGCGCAAACAAGGGAGGACTTTCTTAAGAAAATAAATTTGCTTACTTCGAACATTGCTATAGGAATTAGACAGATATTTTTGAAGACTTTCGTCTCGAGCATAGCGTGTGCAGAAATGAAACATAGACAATAACTAGCTCAGAAAAAAAGAAAAAAGAGGCTTTTGAAATGTGGTGTTACAGAAGAATGCTGAAGGTGAGATGGATAGATGGATACATGGATAGATCGAATCAAGAATGAAGAGGTATTGGATGAAACTATGAGAGGAGATCGATTTGGCTAAATTTGACAAGAAGAAGAGATAGAATGATAGGACACATTTTAAGGCACCCAGGACTTTTTCAGTTGGTTTTTAGGGAAGTGTGGGCGGTAAGAACTGTAGGCGCAGACTAAGGTATTAGATTAGAGCAGATGTAGGATGTATCACTTATTTAGAAATGAAAATGTTAGCATAAGGTTGTGTGGCATGGAAAGCTGCATCAAACCAGTCTGTGGGCAGGTGACTCAAACAACAAAAATTATTATATCACGTAGAACGTAATATTAACCAAGCCACAATAACTAACTGAAGTAACTACCGTTCATCTAACGAAACGAGATCGTTTCTAACGTCCCTCGCAGAAGCTAACCACAAAGAGAGCAGAAAACGGCCCGAGGAACGTAAGATCAAGTTCAGCAAGAACTTTCTTTTTTCTTTTCTTGTTCGTGATTTAACGCCGCATCAACACATAAAGTCCGACTCGTTGGCTGAACGGTCAGCGAACTGGCCTTCGGTTCAGAGGGTCCCGGGTTCGATTCCCGGCCGGGTCGGGGATTTTAACCTTAATTGGTTAATTCTAATGGCACGGGGGCTGGGTGTATGTGTTGTCTTCATCATCATTTCATCCTCATCACGGCGCGCAGGTCGCCTACGGGAGTCAACTCGAAAGACCTGCACCTGGCGAGCCGAACATGTCTTCGGACACTCCCAGCACTAAAAGCCATACGCCATTTCATTTCAACACATAAAAGGTTTTCGGAGACCCAAGGATGGCAAAGGGCTAGAACTGGGAAAGTAGCAGCCGTGGCTGTAATTATCGAAGCCTACGGCCTAAGCATTTGTCTGGTGATAAAATGGGAAAACACGGAAAACCATCTACTGGTCTACCGACGGTAGGATTCGTACCCATCATCTCACGAATGGAAGCTGACAGCTATGCGAACTTATCCGCACGGCGAACTCGGTAGCAAGAAAATGGAGGTTTACTGGGCCGACAGAAAACTCAAGGTACCGACAAGGAAGCAGTCACCAAACCCACAACCAAGAACACCAGAGAAGGGCTGAGTGGCTCAGACGGTTGAGGCGCTGGCCTTCTTACGCCAGCTTGGCCTTTTCGATCCTGGCTCAGTCCGATTGTACTTGAAGGTGCTCAAATAAGTCATCCTTGTGTCGGTAGATTTACTGGCACGTAATAGAACTCCTGCGGGACTAAATTTCGGGACCTGGGCTCCTCCGAAAACCGAAAATGTAAGCCAATAACATTATTATTTAATAACACCAGAAGCGGCAAATAACGACGACGACAACAAAAAACAGCTAAGACATAAGCACCGTGGTTTTTTTTCATGTAAGTCGCCAGCAATCCATCAATTTGAAGGGACGTATAACCTTAAACGTGGGTACATTCAAGTGCGTACATTTACTTCTGTGCTTGCGTTATGCGAAATTTTATTTATTAAGTTATTTCATCTCAAGCTGATGATGGCACCAAAACTGTTCCTATTATTATCTGTTGAATAAAGAAGAGGTAACTGTGAGGTGGCAGTTAACAATAAAACAATACGGATAGTGGTGATGAAGATGTTGAGTTTTGTTGGAGGCAAACGGAAGGCAAATCCTCGCGACTGGAAAGATAATAAAGCTAAAAGATTAACGGCCGAAGGGAAAGCATACATAAATATAAAGGGAAAAAACTGGAAAGATGTATTGGTAATCTGTGCAGGTAAGTGCACCTACATGTACATCTGTACTATTGTATGCAAGATTTATAGCATGTTCCCCTTTCTTCTCTGTACTGGAAGCATTGCTTGAACTGGTAGATTGGTCTGGTGACTGCGTGGTCGCTTCACTGCATTGACGGGAATGAGATTCGGGACTCACACTCGTATGCTGGTATGCTGCCTTCTCTTTTAGATAATGCAGGTGTGGTGTCACTGCTTCCACTATCACTTTCGCTACCACAATTTCTCTCCAGACGCGAAGCCATTCCTCCAGGCAACAACAAAGGAATTCAGATTCCTCCCGGCACTTCAGGGAAAATATAAACTTTGGATAAATCTTTCTCCCACCGAGCAAGGTGGCCGTGCAGTTAGGGTCGCACAACTTTAAGTTTACACTAGAGAGACAATGGGTTCGAATGCCACTGCCGGCAGCCCTGAAGATGGTTTCCCGTGGTTTCCTGTTTTCACAGATACTTAGAAGGACCGTAATTAAAGCCACGGCCATTTCCTTCCCAATTCTAGCCTTTTCCTGTCCCATCGTCACAATAAGACCTATCTGTGTCGGTGCGACGTAGACACAATTGAAAATATGTTTTTCTTCCGGCAAAGGCAGACGATTAATAGATATTGCGCCAGCGTGTGAAGACTTTCAGTTTGATGTTTATCAGAGGAACAGCATATTAAAAATGCACCCCTTCATTAATTTTCCTCCCCTATCATTGTCACGAAGACCCATGGAAATACTGTTTGCCAGAATCCGATGTTCTTGCACTAGCCTTTCATGGTGTGCATCATTTATTGTGTTCATTGCAAGTGAGTGAATACCGTAATAGAACAATTTATCAGGCATAATTCAACGCATGTTACTCACACGGATTAGTAGCAATGGTGTCCGAAATTGCGACGTGCAAATAACAATAAATTGTACGCACTTACGCTTTCAAATTCTGAAATACAAATAGGGAGGAGTTACTAGCCATGCAAATTAACCTCGTTGAGTGCAGTAATGTAAATTCGCTCTCATATTCGGTGTCCAGGAGCGTCATATTATTGTTCCTATCTGCGCCTCAAAGTAGTCAATTATTCTGGATACAATGCAACACACAGGGGACTGGACACCGTAATACACTGCTAACACGAAAGGGATTACAACCACATCCACGAGATCAGGTATCACTATGGCAAACGAAAATCGCAATTACATTACAACTGTGTGCGTTGATTCACAAACAAACATACTAATGGATGGCCAAAGTGGGACACATTTTCTAAGCCTAGTAAATACACTGGTCAAGCAAGGGTTAATAGTAACCATTGGCAGACACTCTGAAATAATTGCTTCACCATGTTTTTCATCCGTATTCCAGAAAAAACGACAGGGCACTAACTTCTTTTAAGTCCTGAGTCATGTCTTCAAACTTCAGGTTCAGATTACGAACACTAAAATAGTACAAGATGTCGGCCAGATGATATAGGTTCTGTATCGCGGTCTTCTTCGTAAATCATGGGCAAGTACGGAGTGACCTGGTGTATAGTCCTGAAAGTCACGATAACGGTACTATGGAACGGGAAAGAGTTTCTTGGATTAATGTTGTGCTCACGCGATTAGAACTGCCAGAATATCGGCGGCGCCTAAACTGTTAGGGTAAGTAAAATATCATTTGTACAGTGTGTAAATAATACTAATACCCTACTACACAGAATATTTCTAGCGCTTCATCCGCTTACTGAACGACGGAGGTCATAACCGTCTACAGTGATGTATGTACACTATTTATGTATGATTCCACTTAAATGCGTACAACAGGTGAACCATTGTCCGAGGCTGATTGAACTGCATTTCGCTTAATATCGTGTACCAGAGGAAGAGTAACAACATTACAGTTTAGTGGTCCGTTCCTTCGGACGAGTGGCTCTGCATTAGCTTTCTTTGCAGAGTCCCGTATAAGATTCCCGGCAGTGCTGTGTGATTTTACCCGCGGATGATTAGTTTCATTGGCTCAAGGACGAAGTGCATGTGCTGTATCCAGACTTCTCTACAGCACGTAACACGTTGCTCTACTACAAATTTTCCAAACTCAATTTTGAATACAGTTTTTATTGTGGAATATTGACCTGCAGTGACTTTTCCTGATTGGTGGTCAGGAAAATCCATATTAAATATAATTAATTTTGCATCAATGGATGGGGTGTTAGTAATGGGTACACCTACTATCGCCGGAGCGGTCATTTTGACCGCTGTATTAATTATCGTAATAAAATGTGTTATAACACATATCTCTCATTGAGATATAATCATATGATCATAATTATCCTATCAACAATGGTACTGCTCAAAACTCAAAAGTGGATCTCGGATATATTATGAAATGTACGAGCATTATTTCCGCTGCTACTCCAGTAGTGTTGTCTTTCGTCAGCTTGTCACAGTACAGTAAACATGTCTCGTAAACCATCAGTTGTTGAGTCTATTGCATGACGTTTCTGAAGATATGCCTGATGTGGTCCAGATATAAAGGACCTAAGAAGAGAAAGTGCATACGAAGATTACTACCAATCAAATGATAACTCGGAAAGAAGTGATTCAGATCACGCTGAGAACCGGATTGTTCAGGCTGAAGGTAAGTCGATGTTAATATTATTATAACTATCAGCATAACAACTTCTCTGAAATTCCTTCATTTATACCGTATTCAAATTATAATGTTGCCACGCGCAGGCGGAGTACTGACGACTTTTCAATTATTCTATTACAGCCGTAGAAACGGTAACCCGGTAAGCATGGTATCATAAGGGACGCGACAGCCAAGGTAAAAGCTTCCCATGGCCAGATAATGCGTCGTTAGGTAATGATGGCGTAACGGAGTGGACTGTAGCAGACTTAAGGAACATTACACCTGGTAGGTATGCTGGCCATACCCCCTCGAAAGAAAATCCAGGACTTAATTCATATTCAAAGCGGCATGTTTCTAATGACAGTGTTAAAAGTGCATGGCGAATGTTTTTGATGAATGAATATTGAAACTCATAAAGCAATGTAGAGAAACAGAGGCCAAACGATAATAATGCAAAACTGTGCATATCGAGAACGGAAATTCACTTTCAATAGTGGTCACAATGATCGCATCGGCGGTTCAAGCTATACCAGGTGGCTCTCGAACGCCGTACTTTCTACTTATAAATGTCCTGCGTGCACAAATGATGAATGGGATGTCTACCAACTGATTTTCACAAGAGAACTACTGCCAGCGGGCAGGTTACGTCAGAATATGAAGACATAAAAAACGGAGTTTCGCTCGCAGCATGTTACTCAACGATACTGGTCTAATGCACCCCTTGCATTAGTAACCATCGTTTTCGACCGCATAGTGCTAGGCTGGTGCATGGTACAGCAGCACAATATTTGCTGTCTGCACATCAGCAATGGCTAGTGTGATCAGCAGCGGTGAATACGCAGACATTATTTTAAGTTGGACAACCTGGTCGGAATGCAACAGAAGCTCCAAACTGATGTACGCCTTCTACACACATATTTCGCCGAACAGTATTAGTTTTTGTTCCATACAATCAACTCTTTTATCGAGTTGAATGTCTACACGTGTATAAATGAATAAGTTATGAGATTTCATTTACTGCATCTTCGGCGTGTCTACAAACAGTAGCGGCGATTAGGGGGGGGGGGGGTGGGTGAGGAGGGACAGTCACTCCCACCCCCACTTTGTAGAGTAAATATAACATTTTATTCCACTTTAGCCAGCTGGAAGTAGGATTTATTTAAAAGAAGCTGCCTTATATGCTAAATCATTCCTTTATTGTATAGCGCTACGGCAAGTATTGGAGACTTTGAATGTGCTGTGAGGAAGGGTGGTAGGGGCACATAATTTTTTGCCGAGGTCGTGGCCACTGAGTTATAATTTACCCGCTTGCCGCGCTCATTCGTCAGTCTGGCAGTCTCTTTATTGTCTGTTAGTTTCTTAGTGTGTATTCAAATACTAAATGATTTTTAATTGCATAATAATGCCGTACATCTATGTAATTGTACCGGGCGAGCTGGTCGTAGGGTTACGGGCGCGCAGCTGTGAGCTTGCACTCGGCAGATAGTGGTTTCGAATCCCACTGTCGACAGCCCTGAAGATGGCTTTCCGTGGTTTCCTATTATCATACCAGGCAAATGCTCAGGCTGTACCTTAATTAAGGCCACGGCCGCTTCCTTCCCATAAGTTCTATCCGTGTTGGTGCGACGTAAAGTCAATTGTAAAAAATGATATATTTGATTGTAATTGTAATTTCAACGCGAGAGAATACCAACTGTACTTTCGGCGGACTAAATTATTTCCTTTGTATTATATTATTTTATATGTAAATGTAATCAATCTGCCCCGTGGATTAATCGTAATAATAGTTTTCTTGAGATTTTGATTCAATGCTGTATAATAAAATTTTCACGAGGTCTCATAAACCATTTACTTAATAAATGAAATGAAATGGCGTATGGCTTTTAGTGCCGGGAGATCCCAGGACGGGTTCGGCTCGCCAGGTACAGGTCTTTTGATTTGACGCCCGTAGGCGATCTGCACGTCATGATGAGGATGAAATGATGATGAAAACAACACATACATCCAGCCCCTTGCCTTAGAAATTAACCAATGATGGTTAAAATTCTCGACCCTGCCGGGAATCGAACACGGGACCCTTGTGGCCAAAGGCCAGCACGTTAACCATTTAGCCATGGAACCGGACATTTACTTAATAAATAACATAATACAAAGAAATAATTTAGGAATGTTGGTATTAGCTCCCGTTGAAATACGATTACAACTGAATATCCTTTTTTAATTGGCTTTACGACGCACCGACATAGATAGGATTTATGGCAACGATGAGACAGGAAAGGGCTACGCGTGGAAGAGAAGCGACCATGGCCTTAAAAAGGTACAGCCCCAGCACTTGCCTGGTGTGAAAATGGGAAACTACGGAAAACCATATTCAGGACTGCTGACAGTGGGATTCGAAACTACTATCTCCCGAGTGCAAGCTCAGAGCTGCGCGCCCGTAACCCCACGGCCACCTCGCCCGGTACAATTACATAGAAGTACGACATGATTATGCAATTGAAAATCATTTAGTATTTGAATACTCACTAAGAAACTAACAGACACTAAAGAGACTGCCTGACTGATGGATGCGTGCGGGAAGTGGGTGAATTATAATTCAGTGGCCACGACCTCGGCAAAACCGAGCTCGATAGCTGCAGTCGCTTAAGTGCGGCCAGTATTCAGTAATTGGGAGATAGTGGGTTCGAGCCCTACTGTCGGCAGCCCTGAAGATGGTTTTCCGTGGTTTCCTATTTTCACGCCAGGCAAATGCCGGGGTTGTACCTCAATTAAGGCCACAGCCGCTTCCTTCCACTTCCTAGGCCTTTCCTATCCCATCGTCGCCATAAGACATATCTGAGTCGGTGCGACGTAAAACAAATAGCCAAAAAAAAAGACCTCGGCCAAAAAATGTACCCCTACTACCCTTCCTCACAGCAAATGCAAAGTCTCCACTACTTGCCGTAGTGCTATACAAATTGGTCAGCCGCGACGAACAGCATTTTGTGCGTATTTCCGTCAATAATTATATTAATAATTAAAGAAAATAAACGAAGGAATTAGCAGATAACATAACAAGGTTTGTACAAACAGCTTTTTAAAAATAATTCCTAGTTCCAGCTGGCTAAAGTGGAATTAAAATATAATGTTTGCTCCACAAGGTGGGGGCGGGGGGTGACTGTCCCTGCTTGCCCCACCCTCTAATCGCCGCTACTGTTTGTAGACACGCCAAAGATGCAGAAAAGGAAATCTGATAACTTATTAATTTATACACGTGTAGACATTCCACTCAATGGAAGAGTTGCTTGTATGAAACAAAAACTAATACTGTTCGGTGATGTACGTGTGTAGAAGGCATACGTCTGTTTGGAGCTTCTGTTACATTCCGACCAGATTGTCCAGATTAAAATAATGTCTGTGTATTCGTCGCTGCTGATCACACTAGCCATTGCTGATATGCAGACAGCAAATATAGTGCAGCTGTGCCATACACCAGCCTGGAACTATGCGGTCGAAAACGATGTTTACTCATGCAAGGGGTGCATTAGACCAGTATCGCTGAGTAACATGCTGCGAGCGACACTCCGTTTCTTACGTCTTCATATTCTGACGTAACCTGCCCGCTGGCAATAGTTCCCCTGTGAAAATCAGTTGGTAGATATCCCATTCATCACTTGTGCATGCGGGACATTTATGAGTAGAATGTAGGGCGTTCGAGAGCCCCCTGGTATAATATATCCTGGCGGTTCTAGTGCTAAAATCTTCTTTCCTCCGGTTCTCCGAGGAGGAGTACTTTATTGGCATTTACGGATAGTGTTTCGACTGCATATATAACTACTGGCTTCAGAACGGTTTCATAGCGGCGTATTTTTGTGTTTTAGGAAAGGCATTGTTTGTTGTAGATCGTGCGTGACGTTTGGTAGGCTATTTCTAGTTTGCGTATTCATTCCTAAGTTCTTCCTTATCTAGTCCATTTTTCAAGATAATCTCACCCCGGTACTTACATTTTTGTACTCGGTTGATGTCGCCGTATTTCGTCCGGAGTTATTATTGTCTATGTATCCAGCTCCTCGCCTAAATGAGCTGTGTACTGGCCGTCAAATTGAGGGCCGAGGCATTGAACTGCGTATGTGTAATTCCTCTGGACCAGGCCCGGGCTGAGTAGCTCAGACGGTTGAGGCGCTGGCCTTCAGACCCTAACTCGGCACGTTAGATCTTGTCTCAATCGGGCGGTATTTGAAGGTGGTCAATACGTCAGCCTCGCGTCGATAGATTTACTGGCACGTAAAAGAACTCCTGCAGGAAAAATTTCCGACACCTTGGCGCCTCCACGAACCGTCGAGAGTAATTAATGAGACGCAAAAACAATAACATCATCGTCTGGCTCTGGGACTGAGTTTTTGTGTTTGTCTTAGTGTATGTGCATGCAGCACACAGCACGACTAACTACGACAGAAACCAAAAAACCAAACCCCATGGCACTACAGCCCTTGGCCTACCAAGCGACCGCTGCTCAGCCCGGAGGCCTGCAGATTACGAGGTGTCGTGTGGTAAGCACGACGAATCCTCTCGGTCGTTATTCTTGGCTTTCTAGACCGGGGCCGCTATCTCACCGTCAGATAGCTCCTCAATTCTAATCACGTAGGCTGAGTGGACCTCGAACCAGCCCTCAGGTCCAGGTAAAAATCCCTGACCTGGCCGGGAATCGAACCCGGGGCCTCCGGATGAGAGGCAGGCACGCTACCCCTACACCACGGGGCCGGCACGACAGAAACACTCAATATTAAATACATCCCACCACTCAGAGTTGGCATCAGGAAGGACATCAAACAGTAAATATAAACTGGCCCTCATCCACATTAAGTGCCGACCCCAGTAACTAGTAAAAAATGATAGGAAAGATCTGTTCTCTATGTAACATTATCATACTTTTTTCAATTTTAATGTTCAGGGACCAGAAATACATACGCCTATCAACAGCCTTAACTCGTTTAGTAATTCCTTCTTCATAACCTGCGATATTTTGATGACTATTGCAATGGGTGAGGCGACTAAATTTTGTTCTTGTTATATTCCTAAAATTAGTTTCCTGTCAATGAAGAAAATAGCAGTTTAAGTAGTCCACATTCAGCATACTGGGATGAACGTTTCCAGGCGTATAATATATGCAAATCAAGCAAAGTCACCTCCGTATAGGCCATGAAGGCCCTTGGAGGAGTGGAAGG
The DNA here is from genome assembly GCF_040414725.1 of Anabrus simplex. Taxonomy (NCBI): domain Eukaryota; kingdom Metazoa; phylum Arthropoda; class Insecta; order Orthoptera; family Tettigoniidae; genus Anabrus; species Anabrus simplex. The sequence continues at coordinate 790,978,580 of NC_090266.1, read as the reverse complement.
TAAAGGCCTCCACCATTGTTAACCTCGGCACGTGATGGGGTAGAGTGGTTAGCTCTACGCCCGGCCGTCTTTGCCCCCAGGAATTAACCTGATACTCATTTTGGTGTAGGCTGAGTGAACCTCAGGTCCCTATGTACGTCCGGAAGTGGAAATCTCGTTTCTTAAATTTTACGCCTTTACTGCCTCGGCCAGGCAGCCCCTATAATATATACAGTATATAATATACTATATAATATTATATATAATATATATCATGGAATCATTTGTAAAGGAATTGCTATTTAGTGAGCCCTAACATATAACGAATTTTTTAATGAATCACCAATTAACGAATGTTGATACATGATACAAAAGGTGTGAATCCAGATTCAGCGTTCAAAGGAGGGAAATCAATTAGTTACTCCGCAACGGGTTCCTACAATGAATCCAGTGATGGGGTAACTCATGCTGTGCAGTAATTGTATTCGAGCAAATGTCAGGTATTTTAATTTCAAAAGTCAATGTCGTCAGTGTATTGACACGTTCCGGAAATTTAGCAGGGCCAGCCTGTTACCTCGTTTCCAGCGTTCGCTCCATATCGAGCGACTGAAGAGATATCGTGCAGGTAGAGAGATACAGCCGCTCATCATGAACAGACTAGATCAAGATACGTTAGTGATTCCTTTGGAGTTACCATGCATGAGATTAGACCGGATGATCAGACCTACATAGATTCAATCTAAATTAGTCTGTTTCAACACCGGGTCGTTCCAGATTTTCACCACTATTTGAAATGAAATATTTTTCGATGCATTCTCAATCAAAGGATAATAAAATTATACTCGTCAAAGGCAACTAAAAGTGATAATGTATGATAAATTAGAGGATAGACCACAATCTCCTTGAACGAATGCGTAGGTTCACGCGGCCTTTCCTACGTTTCTTTACGAAGAATTGCATGAAAAATTCAAGATTTCGTTCCTTAAATCCTCGTAGCCTACAACATTGTCACCATGATGCAATGTAATGGAATAGTATAACATGGAAACAATTCTCTAACCCATGGGTAAATAATTGTAATATCGATTATTACTATATTATGATTATTATTGTTACCGAGTTATCCGTGGTAGTTAGAGGTGAAAGAAGGTGCGGGCGGGAATAGGTCTCAACTACAAAATTAAAGTCATTTTAAAACTTTAACAAAGGTTATATTTTCAAAACGTTACAATGATGACATAGAATTTGTAAACTTAACAAGTCAACAACAAGCCAAAATTAGATACAAAGAAATCACAAGATTTAGGGGGTTATAACAAGATCTGGGCTTCGAGCCCCAAAAATAATTTCTGAGCTCTCAGCTCACAATAACAAGGTACCAGAGGGCAGAACACCCTTAATTACATGGAGCATTAGTTCCCAATTTTTCATCTCAAGCCTCTCTAAGGCACTTTTACCACAATACTATAAAGAGCTGTCCCGCTCTCAATTTTACAAGCCTATCAAAGGCTACAACAAACTTCATTTCTATCTGCCCTTAAGGCACACAAGGAAACAGGGGTAATTAATACCCAACCTACGGGGCCTTCGCATGAAGAAACAAAAAGGTTAAGAAAATTGGCCCAAAATATACAAAATGAATGGAGGCGATAACTTGCACTCTTACACCAAGTTTTTGTCTAAAAACCTATGTGACACTAGGCCGATGATACAGGGGCTAATCCCAATCTATGGAGGTGACTAGTCGGCAAATAAGTTTAAGAATTTAAGAAGAAAGAGAAAAACGGTTACGAAAACACAGTCACCTCAAATTCAAACTGAAGGGGAGTTCGAGAGGGTGAAGCACCCTCTATCCCCGCTTTACAGATTTGTAATTTATAGATAGACGGAAAAGAATTTACATTTTAAAAAGGTAGGTTACACACTAAAGGTTTCGAACCCTCCCCGAGAGTTAAACTGCTGAGCTAGCAAGAAATGAAGATGTTAATAGGCCATTACCTTGTAGATGAACTGCTGCTTGAAGAAAGAGGCGCTTCAAGCCCCCTGCTACATATTGACACACTAAGAGAGATGTTACTGAAGTGGCCCCGAGACAAGAAAATCAGCAGTTCATATACCCTCGTGGAACATTCGAGACCTTTCATGAATGATAACAACCCGCCCACCAATTTTTATTGGCCAACAGCAAAAACTAATACACAAGATGAGGAAGAAACGCCTTATTGGTGGAAAATTAATTACGTAAATTCATGATTGGTTACATTCAAAACGGGCGGAAAGAAAGGATTTATATTGCCAACCCACAAACCACAGAACAAAATTTAGTAAAAATAAAACTTAGGAATACAATATTTCTTCAAGAAAGTTAATTCCATTGCACCAGAGTGTGTTACCATAGTTTTGGGTAGCGACATCTGTTAGAGAATGTTCAAACTTCTTGATACGGAGCAAACAAGCACAAATCAAAATAGACACAGTTTAGAACACTTCAAAATTACCAAATTTACAGTAGAGACATCTTCCGAGAAACAGTTGAGTTAACACAGTTTGTTAAAGTTCAGGCTTTCTCCTGAAGAGAGGTTTCAACTGGCGCAATATTTGAATTCGCGGCATGGAGGTGTACCGCCCGGTACAATTATTATTATTATTATTATTATTATTATTATTATTATTATTATTATTTCATTATTTGTGAGGCGTGGCTATGATGTTGTTTACATTTATTAGTATTAGAATTATTATTATTAATGGAAGCCTCGGTGGCTCTGGCGGCAGCGCACCGGCCTCCCATCGCCGCATACCGTGGTTCAAATCCTGGTCACTCCATGAGAGACTTTTTCTGTCTACAAAGCGGAGGCGGGGCGGCCTTTTTCCGGGTACTCCGGTTTTCCCTGTCATATTTCATTCCACCAACACTCTCCATTAACATTTCATTTCATCTATCAGTCATTTATCATGGCCCTAGAACATTGCTACAGGCTTCGGCAGCCGGCACATTTCCTATCCTCGCCGCCTCGCCGCTAGATGGAGGCTACATTCATCCCATTCCTGACCCGGTCGAATGACTAGAAACAGGCTGTGGATCTTTCATTATTTAGTTATGTCCGGACTTTATTTGGTATAAATCATTATCGTATTTGTGAGGTTAAGTCATGATAATAATAATGTTATTTGCTTTACGTCCGCCTAATTACTTTTACGGTCTTCTAAGACGCCGAGGTGCCGGAATTTAGTCCCACAGGAGTTCTTTTTACGTGCCAGTAAATATATCGACAAGAGGCTGTCGTATTTCAGCACCTTCAAATAACACCGGACTGAGCCAGGATCGAACCTGCCAAGTTAGAGTTAGAAGTCCAGCGCCTTAACCGTCTGAGCCACTCAGCCCGGCGTTATGTCATGAAACATTTGCTGTATGTATATTAATATGAGTTCATTTAATGTATGAACAAGTAATTCATAGTATATAATGTACTATTACCTGCATATATGATGTATAAATACACTGCAGTGTTGTGCAACTCACTGTAATATTCCAGAAGAACGCATCTTGCCACTGGAATTGTGTAGAGAAATCCTTTCATTGTAAATAGGCTGTTGAAAACTCTCGAAATTACGAGAAATCATGTTGTGTCATATTCTTCTAGAAGCCTGGCCAGGCAGTGTATATAAAGAGGCAGACTTGAAGGTTGAATGTTGTTGTTTAACAAGAGGTACGAGCGCAAGTCGTTAATCGAGTATGTGAATTTGGTACACGGAAGGTTGGTTGACATGCAAGTGTTGCAGTCTCCTGTCTTCTCCTTATTCTCCGTAGTAGTGTTTTGTTTCAAGATGACAGTTTATTAGTGCCTGTGTCAAGAATATATATATAACTAGCATGATACCCGTACTTCGCTACGGCATTATACTGAATTTTTTAATTGAATGCTTAACGTTTTATATATAATCCTCCGAATTCGCGATCTGACTCGTTTTCTGCGAGATTACGGCAAAGTTCCTCCAATTTTTCAATTTTTCTTTCCAGCAAACGATTTCGCACTTCTCGGGCTAGGTCCAGGTATTCCACCCGGTCAATTTGGTCCCTAAATCTCTGCCATCTTTTCCTGTAAGCATTTTTAAATGGATCAAATCGTTGAGGAGATCCGGCGTGGTGTCGTCTTGGGTGCTTGGCAGTACTGAACCGGCGGCCGGACTGTATTCGTAGTCATTACCCGGCCATGACCCGTCTCCAGCGCGGTCCGCACATTTTGACGACAGTCCAGAACTTTCTTCTTCTTCTTCTTCTTCTTCTTCTTCTTCTTATTATTATTATTATTATTATTATTATTATTATTATTATTATTATTATTATTGATGTTCAGGACCCCGCAGCAAGATGCAAGACCGCTGTAGTAAATTACAACTGCTGCCATTGTCATTGCTGACCATGTGACCAGCACCATCGTCGCGTGTAGGCAAGTACGCGGGATTTCTGGCGATACGAATGATATACTTCCGTGCATTATTGACCTTATTATAGATGTGAACAACTGCACCGTCAATATAATTCCTATCGTTCATTTCAAATGTGTATAAATTTTTATTTACATGCCAGGAGGAACTACTGTAATCTAAGAACGTTCTCCAAAGTAAAAGATTGCCTTTGGAAACGAGCCCAGGAAAGATTAAAAAGGATCAGTTTATGATCAGAATAAGTACATTGAAAATCCACAGCCTGTTTCCAGTCATTCGACTGGGTCAGGAATGGAATGAATGAAGCCTCCATCTAGCGGCAAGGATAGGAACTGTGCCGGCTGCAGAAGCCTGTCGCACTCTTCTGACAAATGAAATGATATTGGAGAGTGTTGCTGGAATGAATGATGGCAGGGAAAACGGGAGTACACGGAGAAAAACCTGCCCCACCTCCGCTTTGACCAGCACAAATCTCACGTGGAGAGACCGGGATTTGAACCACGGAACCGAGCGTTGAGAGGCCGGCGCGCTGCCGCCTGAGACACGGAGGCTCCCAATAAGTACATTATGAACAGTAAAATCAATTGGTCTCAAATATTTTTCACCCCGCAAAAGTTTAGTTGATTTTTTCCTTTTCACAATCTCCCCCCCCCCCCCCCGCCAAGTGAATTTTGCGGCAAAAAAGACTTGTTCCTTTAAAAGTAAAGGATCTTCTAAATACCAATTATCACTACTCCAGCATCTTCAGTTTTTGGGATATGTGTCCTCATAAAAGTAATTAAACTCCTATTCACTCCCACCCCAGCAAGAGGATTCTCCCCCCCCCTCCCAAGAAACGCATTTTCTTTGGTTTTAAAGGAGATCCAGATGCCAATTTTCACGTTTGTAACACTTTAGTTTGTATAAGATGTAAATATCCTCATACAATTAATTCTATTAATTTTTCAATTCTTTCACCTCTCCCCGCCCTTCAATGGATTATCCGAAAATACGTGTTTCTTTACTTTTAAAGCAGATTCCAAATACCAAATTTCACGTCTGTAACATCTTCAGTTTTTGAGATATCAGTATCCTCATTATAAAAATTCAACCCCTTTTTCAGTCACTCTTGCCCCACCGAACTCCATAGCTGCAGTCACTTAAGTGCGGCCAGTATCCAGTAATCAGGAGATAGTGGATTCGAACCCCACTGTCGGAAGCTCTGAAGATGGTTTTCCGTGGTTTCCCATTTTCACACCAGGCAAATGCTGGGGCTGTACCTAAATTAAGGCCACGGCCGCATCCTTTCCGGTCCTAGAACTTTCCTATCCCATCGTCGCCATAAGACCTATTTGTGTCGGTGCGACGTAAAGCAAATAGCAAAAATTAACTTTTACCCCCGCACACCTACGTGGTTTTACCGAAAACAAAAAATAGACGTTTCTTAATTTTTAATAGAGATAAAAAAAGACCATTTTTCACTCCTGTAACATGCTCAGTTTTTGAGATACACTGTAGAAATTCTCATTTTAAAATTTCACCCCACTGTTTTGTTCCCATTTAGTGGATTTTCCAAAAACAAACCACCTATGTTTCTTTACTTTTACAGGAGATTCCAAATACTAATGTTTACGTCTGTAATATTTTTACGTTTCTGAGATATTCTGTAGATAAGGTATTTCTAAAAATTCACCGCAATTTGTCACTCCTGTTTAACCCCATTAATTGGATTTTCCAAAAACAAAAAAAATCGTGTTTCTTTATTTGTAAGGAGATCCCAAATGCCAATTTTCAGGTCTGTAATGTCTTCAGTTTCTGAGATATAAGTACACTCATTAAAGGCATTCAACCCATTTTTCTTCCTTTTTCACCCCATTATTTGTATTTTCCAAAAACAAAAAAGTGTTTCTTTATTTTTAAAGAAGATTCCGAATACTAATTTTTATCTGTAAACTTTTAAAGTTCTGAGATATAGATTCTTAGCGAGCACGTACATTGTAATATAAATGCATCCTCAAAATTTCATTCCTTTATGTCCAGTAGTTTTGGCTCGGCGATGATGAATCAGTCAGTCAGTCAGTCAGTCAGTCAGTCAGTCAGTCAGTCAGTCAGTCAGTCAGTCAGTCAGTCAGTCAGTCAGTCAGTCAGTCAGTCAGTCAGTCAGTCAGTCAGTCAGTCAGGACATGTTATTTTATATATATAGATTTGTAAATAAAATTGTGTGCACAATTTATAGCATTTCGTGTATGCGTCTTTGTGGTAACAACCATCAATAATCAAAGTCATCTCCGTGCAGGCCATGAAGTCCCTTGGAATATTGGAAAGTTAAGGCTTCCACTATCCCTAACCTCAGCACTTGGTTGTATAGAGCGGTTAGTTTTATGCCTTTGCTCCCAGGAGTTAACTTGTTACTCACTTTTGCTGCAGAATGAGTGGATCTCAAGGCCATGTGCCTCTCTACAAGTGGAAATCTCGTTTCGAAAAAAAGAAATATATTCAAATTCCTAGCGTGGAATCGAGCCCACGTCGTTATAGGTGAACTGGGTTCTCATTTGCGGCCTCGGCTATGCAGCCCTCATTGTAACCTTCACCAAGGAAAACATACTATTCAATTACAATCATTATGTATAATTCTACATTGTTAAAATTCCACGATAAGTCACAGTACGCAGATCGTTTGGCTGAAGTGGTCTTGAGTGGGTAGAGAGATACACTCTAACCCCAAGAATAGGATATTCTGTATCGGCTGAAGTCAGCAGATCTTTGCACATGATGCAATCAACATATATTTTGCCTTTAATTCACTTCCCTGGGGAAGAAGTATCCACTGGTCATCAAAATAGTGTTGGAAGGATATCTAACTCTTGGCACAATCTACAAGAGACTTGCTCCGAGTTACTTTCTGCGTTTCTGACCTCATACTGTAAGTCGGATAAAAGAAAACCTGTATCCTCTACCAGACATGTATAACATATCCTATTACAGCACAAGGAACGGTGTATACGTTTATAACGTTCTTATCTTTGGTTATTCCCTTTACCTCCTTTACCTGCCTTTGTCTGTCCTGTGTAGAAATTCTTGTATGTCTTTTCTAAACATTTTCTCTTAAACGCCGACTGCTTTCTGTGGACGTTCGTTACATATTTCCAGATTTCATATTGCGAAGAATGAGGTCCGTTTGATTAAGGTACTATCACAAATACGAAGGCAGATCAGAAAATAAGTTGCACTTCCCAGTTATGGCCATTTATTACACCACATATACAACAGTAACACGACTATAACGACATACACTGTAACGTCATTTTTCCACATAGTTTCCAAGAGACTCCAAACATTTCTGCGAACGCACAAACAACTTGTCGATGCCGGATGCATAGAAATTTCCTCCAGCGTTCTGCAACCACTCGGAGACAGCGGCCTTCACCTCCTCATTGGTCTGGAAACGTCGACCACCGAACTCCGTTTAGAGCTTACGAACAGATGAAAGTCACAAGGCGCTAGGTCGGGACTGTAGGGTGGATGTTGCCAGACCTCCCACTTGAAACGCTGCAGTAGTTCTCTCGTTTGGCGAGCCTTGTGAGGTGTTGCGTTATCGTGCAACAAAATCACGCCCGCGCTTCCCTTTAATCGCTTTACACAACCGGTGCTACGTTTGACAATACGACGCCGCGTTGATCGTCGTTCCTTTCGGCATGAATTCCACGTGCAGCAAACCCTCCATGTCAAAGAACACTGTCGCCATAACCTTACCGGCTGAAGGTTGAACCTTGGCCTTCTTTCGTTGTGGTGACGAGGGGTGCACCCGTTCCATTGATGTTCGCTTCGTTTCGGGGGTGAAGTGGTAGATCCACGTTTCGTCGCCTGTGACGATTCGCCGCAGAAACCCGTTGCCGTCTGCGGCATAGCGTTGAAAAAATGCCAGGGAGGATTGGAAACGTTGTCCCTTGTGCTCATCGGTGAGAAGACGTGGGACCCATCTTTGACATAGCTTACGATATCCAAGATCCTCGTGAACAATGGCGAACATACTGCTATACGACATGTTCAGATGCGTCGCGATTTCTCTCAGTTTAATGCGCCGGTTCTGTCTAATGATCGCATTCACACTGTTGACCTTTGCACGGGTCCTGGAAGTTGCGGGCCTGCCTTCGCGATGGTTGTCCGTGATATCCGTGCGTCCGGCTTCGAATTACTGACAACATTTTACGATACCTTGCCGGGAAATGGCTCGGTCCCCATACACAGCACTTCTTTCACGATGAATGTCCGTACAAGTCTTCCTTTTGGCCCATAGGAATCGGATTGTCGCACGCACCTCATATTTGGAGTGAACGTCCAGTTGACGCTTCATTGCATTTGCCCGCTATTCACACAATACTAGACGAGACACCATAGCGACCTGCCTAACAGACGTGTGGGCAGTGTCTGTTCCTTTCTCCGCTGTGCCAATGTTTGCGACACACAGCACGCTGTTGCGGCGCGTTAGTGCAACTAACCTTTTGATCCACCTACGTAATTCGTGCTGATGAGACTATCCCAATATAATGAACATTTTTAACATTACATCCATAGAAATGGCAGAACGAGGTGACCTTCTTCTAAATATAAACTGGAGGAGTATTTTATAGCATATTTAAAATCACAGTAATTTTGTCAAAGAGTAAAAGAGAAGACATTACCTGGCCATCTTTTACGAGCCTTGGACAAGGATCTTTCCCTTGCGTGGTTCTCAATTTCTGCGGAGTCGTACATTCCATGCTGACCATTTATCACCCTACCAATCAGATAAAATTCACGGTGCGCTAATGTAGATATCAACATAATTTTACAGTCTATATAAGGGCCACTAACACAAGTTGAATGATGTAAAAGGTTGTACGTATTTTGTCTCGATTTGCTCTCCGCGCAGCGTTTCTTGAATCTGGCATGTTTCCCATTATTCGGCATGCAAAACCTAGTTCCTTTAGGTTCTTTAACTGACATCGTCCACTCATTGTTTGTTTAGGTCCGTGTACTTCTTGAAGGCCATTCCTACAAGTACGTGTACGAGAAACCGCAACATAAGGTCGTACTTGCTCGCTTAGCGCCTTTCGTAATCTTCTACGCAATACATTTGGATTAATACTGTTCAGTTCAAATTCAATAATTTTCGAAACTAATTTTACATCTGAATTTCGTTGAGTGGTATTTCCCAATTACTATCAAAACGAGGCGTGTATTGTAAGTGATCATCTTCATCAGTGCTAGACAACTGTTTAGATGATACATTCATTCCTTCAATAGTACCTACGTCTTCCTCGCCTGTAATTACACAATAGTGAATTTCTAGCTGTTCATCTATAGTTAAAGCCTGAGTTTTTTATATTATCCTATTTTTAATTCGGAATTTGGTATTATGCTCACAAAATATACCATTCAATTGATAATTCGTCAAACTTTCATTGAAATCTATCTGATCCAACACAAACAGTTCCCTATTTGGTGCTCAGGTTATGGATAGTCAAAGCCTTTACCTCCCAAACCTCTGAGGACCTTTATGGTCTGCACGGAGATGATCTCGTTATGCTTTCGCATCGTGTTCATGTCCGTCTCGGTGGCTAACTAGGTAGTATGCTGGCCAGTGCTCCGAGGGATCCCGGGTTTCAATTCCCGGTAGGGTCGAAGATTTTCACCTTAGATGGTTAATTTTTCAGGCTCGGTGACTGGATATGTGTGTGTGTGTATCGTCAGAAGCACTACATTTCATCCTACACTTCCTCACAGATGCGCAGGTCAGTCATGGGCGTCAACTCGAAAGACCTGTATCAGACACCTCCTAAGGCCATGCGCCATTATTATTACCGTATACAAAAGGGTCTATCCCATATTTTTGGTCTAAATAGAGTTACAATCCTTCCCACTCACCTGAAGCTGGAGCTCTTTCACATCATTAGACAGTTACTGTCACATTCCACCCTACTCATTTAGCTTATTTTACAAATAGCGTTAAGTCGCACGGACACAGATAGGTCTCATGGCAATGATGAGGCACAAAGGAGCTAGGAGTGGGAAGGAAGCGGCCGTGGACTTCATTGAGGTGCAGCCCACCATTTGCCTGCTGTGAAAATGGGAAACCACGGGAAACCATCCTCCGAGATGCCGACAGTGAGGTTCGAACCCACTTCTTATTGCTGGATACTGGACGCTCTTAAGCGACTGCAGCTATCGAGCTCGGTTTTAGTCAAACCACACCATCCATTCCTCCTTATTAACTAGTTAGTGTTACATTATATCCTGGCCATCTGTTCACAACAACGCCTATATACTAACCATAAACCATTTAGTGTTACATTCTATCCTGTCCATCCACTCATATTAAATCCACCACACTATCCATTTAAACCCGTTAGTGTTGCATGAAATCCTATCCATCTACTCATATCAAAGCTTCCATACCATCCCTTTAATCCAGCTAGTGTTACATCTATTGATATCAAAGGCCCCGTACAATCCATGTATACCTGTTAGTGTTACATGTCCATATACTCACATCAAAGCCTTCATCCGATCATTTTAAACCAGGTCGTGCTAGAGTACATTGAGTCCCGCCCATCGAACTGTATCAAAGCAGCTATCTAACCCCTTCAAAACAGTGTTACATTCTATGCTCCCTAACTATATCAAAGCATCTATCTGGTATCATTACTGTTGCCTGCGATCCTGCTCCCTGATCGCGCACTCTATCCCAATAATCTAGTTATTGGCACCGTCATGCCCTGTGAGACCAACTATAATAGAGCACGTAACCCTTCCTGCTAATGTATTCAGTATAATCAATCACTGCCCATTAAATACTTAAGCATATTAATGCACACACACACAATCCCGATAAAACGGATAGTGTTTCAATTCTATCCTACCTGTCTAATTATAATGGAGCACACAGGCCATCTGGCTAATCCAGTTATTTCTGCCACCGTACCACAGTATGTTCTCCTAATGATATTAAGGGCTGCATTCTACTTCACTAATTCATTTAGGACTGAAGTGTGGTCAGCGCCCTTGTGCTCTGGAACGTTCCTTCCAGTTGTATTACTCGGTATCATTCTACACTTAATGTGCCTATCCTCTGTGGCCGGCAAGGGAGAATGAGCAGGCCTTTAGAGTTCGTGATTTATTTGATGTGGTAATGGAATTAACTTAGGCATCCAGCTCCAGTTAGACTAGGACGTCGTTATCACTAGACTCGTGCACTTCGACACAGAGCGAGCTGTCTACGCTCCTAGGTCATATAGCTCTAAGCTTGCATTCGGGAGATGAGTTCAGTTCACACGGTTTTCCGTATTATTTCCATTTAAAGTCTTAGTACACATTGACGCCGTACTTTGAAGATGGCCACTGTCGCAACCATTCCAGTGCTAGTCTTTTCCTACCCCATTGTTGAAGGAAACCTCTTTGAGCTAGTGCAAGGTTAAACACATTGTGAATATAAAGAAAGGATCCCGCCGTCTGGGAAGCTGTTCAGATATTAAAATTAAAGACTGGTAATAGATTATGTGTATAATTTTCTACTTCGATACAATTAAATTTTGGAAATCTTTCGTAAAGCTACTTAAATCGGGGTTGCCGACATATATGTACATATACTCTGCCATACTAATCACTAGCTTTACGATAACTAAGAATATTTTTTGCAGCTTCGTATGTGGTACCCCTTTTTAAATTGCTAACACGTCGAAGCTTTTTGGCGATGCAAGGATAAGAAAGGACTAGGGTTGGGTGTGTAGTGGGCGTGGCCTGAATTAAGGTACAGCCCCAGAATTTTCCTAATGTCAAAATGCGATACCACGGAAAAATCTTCAGGGCTGTCGGCTGTCCACCGAATATAAGCTCTCAGCTATGACCCAGACCGCACAGTCAGCCCGTTCTTTGTGTGGTATACTAATTGGAGCAAGTACTGTGAGATGTTTTAGTAATTAAATTAGTTTAACTAGTTGTTTATTCTCAATAAAGTCTGATAAGTATCACCTTTAAAAACGATCTTCCTGTTGGCTTCAGTTACGAAGGGACACGAACCCTCCAGGCCGCATTAACCACGTCACCATCACCATCCACCACGAGTACCATGAAGTTTCATCTGCGATCACCTTCAACCACGGGCGCCATGAAGTTCAATCTGCGATCGCCACCCACCGAGGGCACCACGAAGATGTCAGTGTAATAAGTCATAGGGTAGCATGCCGTAATCACTCGCCGGAAGGTCCATTGTCAAAGATTAATTCGTCACACGAAGTTTGTTCAGAGTAAATACCAAGCTATAGTACGCAGTCTGTGATTCGATGCAAAATTTAAACTTATATCTCTCGTCTCTTACAGCAGACTCCACAAGCGAAGTTAGTGAACGACAGTTTTAAACATGGTAGAGCTATTTCAAAAAATATTTACAAGTCTAAGTGAATTATGTTGATATCTGACATTTAACGAAAGTTTACTCAACTCTTCACCGTTCGCATAGTCTGAATTACGAATGTGTAGATGTTTTTATGTAATTGCTTGAACACTCAATACACTTCTTTAAACAAGAAGTCTTAAGCTTTACCGCAGAATTTATTCTAACACTCAGCCGAGTTTAAACATCAAACTATTAACTCATTTGCGGCAGAAGTAAATACACGACTTTTAAACGTGCATTCTACAGGAACAAATACAAGTCCACTTAAATGTTCATGACACAAAAATAACTTTAAAAGAACTGTCTCGACCATTATTTAACACACGTCGCAGGAAATAGCGACGTTAAATATTCACGCTGCAGAAATAATATAAGTTCTCAAATAACACGACACAGAAATAAATACAAGTTTCCTAGTATTGTCTTGGCAAACTATTCAGATAAATTGAGTCTCACTTGTCCGTAGAAAGTTAAAGTCCGTAAATTAACTTTGTGGATCGCCCACTTCGTGTCTCACGCACTAAGTTGTCACGTGAATAGCTGTCTCCCATAGAACCTCGTCTCAGCAGCCTTGCTGACAAGCGTAAAGTACTCCCCGCCCCCCCGATGCCCGCTCCCCTTGCGTGGCGAAAGACTCTAATCTACATCGCCTCCGTTAGTTCTAAGAAGAAAGAGACAGCGGGGAGGATTGGGAGTGTGATACCACAGAAGTATCTGTCTGTTCCTTGCATGAGTAGCGGCGTAATCGGGTTATAAGAGTCAGGACAAAACAACATAGGCGGAAACATAAAGATGCCTACATGTAAAGTGTGACATATTGTAAATAGCACATGCAAGGATGTGGTTCTGGAAAGGTCCAGGTAATAGTGGTGATTGGAAACAGGTATCATGAAGAAATTCCTCGCCACCCCAGTTATTCAGGTGATCAGACCTTTTGGACACTGCTGCGACTAGCGTAAGCCTTGCCTGTTACCGACCCCTACCAGCTTGCCGCACTGCTGTGTCACCTTGGGGTCCTTGGTAACCAGTTTCCAATCTGGGAGAATGAGGCCACGCCCGCTCAGACTGAAACCTGCTGGATGGTTGTGGGACATGCCTCCGTGCCTCCTTCCTATCTGCCCGGTTGGCCCCCCGCGCACTTGACGCACACCGGCCCAACCAAAGCGCTGCTCAGGCCGTGTGATGATGATCACCACCACAGGGGTTGCACCTCACTTGGAACCCACACCTATCTTGACACTGGCCCCACTTCAAACACTGGAAACACCGCAAGATCTGCTGAGGGGGGGCGTTTCTGTTTCACCTGACTGCCGCTACCCTCTGAGGTCCTCTCCTAATTGACTCCTCCCTCAACTGTCTTCCTGGGAGCAGCCCTAAGCTCCGGCTAAGTGGCCCTCTCCTGGTGGTTCTGCCACTTTTTCTTCTTGGTCCAGGGGCGGCTTGTGCTTCCTGGCGGTGGTGGTACCTTCACGGCAGGGGAATAGGCCTCTACCTGATGGAGCTCCTCCCGCTCTGGTGACCGTGGGGTATCAGGTGGCCTGACTGGCCTCTGTGACATCAGGGGTCCCAAGCGTCGAGCTGCTGTATTCCGCCCAGGTAGTGATACTTTCCTTCTTCCTTTGGTGGCCCGAGTAGGTCGCGGTCGTTCCTGGTTAATGTCGGCAGCGTCCGTGTGTGGCCCCGCTGCAATGCCGGCTTCTTCTTCCTCCTGGCTATCGGTGGCGGCGGTGGCCGAGGCATCATGAAGCCTCGGTAGCATACCCTGAACGCCCGAGGGTGTCCGTCCCCGTGCCGCCTTCCTCCGTCCGGGAAGCTTTCATGGTCTGCGCCCGGGTGGTGGGCTTTTCCTGGGTGGCCCGCACAGATGGTGGGTGTTTCTGTATAGCTGCCTTGTCCGCCTACTTTTACTTTGTGAAGTGAAATGAAATGTCGTATGGCTTTTAGTGCCGGGATATCCCAGGATGGGTTCGGCTCGCCAGGTGCAGGTCTTTCTTTTTGACACCCGTAGGCGACCTGCGCGACTTCGTGAAGTGCTGCAGTTTGACATGTGTCGCGCCGTTGCGACGCTCGGTTACGTCGCCATGCTCCTCGGGCTGGGCTCCGTGGGAGTCAGGAAGCGACGGTCCGTGTCAACCTGCTTGGGCTTCTGCCTCCTGGCAGTCTGAGTGGTGGCGGTAGACGTCTCCTGTAACGTCTAGGTAGCTGCCTGATGTTTGTCGATCTCCAGGCTGGTCCCCAGTCAAGGTAGTCAGACGGCCTGGAAGTTCTTCAGTAGCTTCTCGTACCAGGCGATCCATGACTGGTCCGATAGGTGCAGGATGAGTTCCCGGGGAAGGATGGCTTCCAGGACATCCTACTGGTAGTTCACACATGTATCCACATAGTTTGCACTTGCATGTCTCTGTCGGTTCATGGTATGAGGTGTTGGGCTTTTATAGCAAGGCAGCGAGTAGTTTGAGTCATCACGCATACGTATTGCATCACCTTCCGCATTTCCTTAATTACGAGCTATAGGAATCTTATAATTGTCTTGTAGTACAGTTATTCATGTGTGTATTGCAGGGATAAACTTGTTACCGGTGTAATTTCCTTCCTCTTCCAATTTATTAGAGAAATTTTGAAATAAATGTGATATGAGTTGGCTCTCAGTGACGCGGAGCTTGGTGCTAGCCGGAAATGATGAAGCAAACGTCATTCTCTCCACGCTGAATCTTATGTGGATGTTGTACTTCAAATCGTGGAAAGATTTATCTTTTTATGTCATCATAATTACTGCACCGGCATTACTGGTACCATATATATTGAACACTTGGGCCATATCCATGAATCGTCGGTCATCTGCCTCAGCTGCTTCGGTAGTAATATATGGACATTGTATCTTGTATCTCTGAGCTTTATGTAACTTTTCTTATCACTTCGTCGACCAATAGACAGTGTTCAGAGGAAGGCATAACTAATTGAAATGAACATCGAAAATAAGCTTGATCAAGTTTTGATTAACGAAAGGCTTTAAATGAAGTTAAATTTTTTAAAATAAATCTTGCAACGAAAGAGAAAGGTATAAGAGTAACGTGCATTAAATATTCCTTAAAATAGCTGAAAAATAAACACTTAGCTTCTCAATTACTTTGCTTTAAACTGAAATGTGTGAGAGGTAAGAACCATTATGGAAAGTACGATAAACCTGAAAGTCGTGAACTAGGCTTCCAAATGAGACTCTGGTTAAATCCACTTGTTCCATGGAAAATCTAACATTCAGAATTGAACTACGAACATAAATTTAATTAAGCTTATCCAACAACAAGCGCAGGGTTTCATACAAGCCCCGAATGGACCCTTAATCGAATAAAACTAACATCCAGTTTTACTTTGGACCGGTTATCAATCATTAAATGCAAAGCAAGGTGCTTTAAAAGTTAAATTATTACAACTGAAGAGATAAAATAAAATAGCACCATCTTATGTATCCACAGGGCATCAGTAAGTAAATATTTAATACATGCTCAAATACGCATTAACACCAAAACATTCGCGGTAGGAAATAATAACTAATCAAGAAATTACTTTAAATTATATGTTCAGAAGGAACCAACAATTGCTCGAGGAATATTTCAATTAACATTTTAACTGATTAATAAATTAACCTTCAGGTTAATCATTAAGTTACTGAACACTGAAATTATTTAAATAATCACACGATATATATCGATGAATATAATAAATGTGGATCTGTTTCTCCCTCTTATTCTACAAACGGTATGGTCTGTGTAACTTAGTCTGTCTCCTTAGTATTTCGTCAACAAAAGGAAAACGAAATCAAACGTTGCAGAATCAGTTTACATGCGTTGTTCTAACAGAATATCCAACCACTACTGACAAATCGAAAACACATTCGCATAACCCATTAAAAATATCTGTATTAGGAACCTATCTTACATCTTATCTCGAACAATTTAATATAATCCATAACATGGAAAACCTGAGTAAGAAACAACTAATTCACATATCCGTAGCTTAGTGGTTCGGACTAGTCCTCGTTAGCTGAAAAACAAACATCTCCCTTCCTAATTACTTTGCTTGAAATTGAATTGTGTGAGAGGCAAGAACCATTATGGAAAATACGATGAAACTGAAAGTCGTGAACTAGGCTTCCAAATGAGATTGTGGGTTAATCCACTTCATTAGTGGAAAATCTAGCATTCAGAATGTAACTACGAACTTTCATTTAATTGAGGTTATCCAACAACAAGTGCAGGGTATCATACGAGCACCGAATGGACCCTTAATCGAATCAAACTAACCTCCAGTTTTACATTGGACCGGTTATCAATCATTAAATGCAAAGCAGTTTTTAAATGTAGGGACAGTAAAAATATTGAAAACTATCACCCTGTTTGTATTTTATGTGCACCGTCTAAAGTATTTGAGCAAATAATGTATACGTGTGTATGTAATCATGTGAGGGTCGTTATACATATTAATCAGCGTGGTTTTATGCCAGGAAGATCAACTACGACTAATCTATTAAATTTATACAATATGCGTATTCCGTTTTAGATAATCAAGGACAGATCGACGTAATATATAAAAACTTTTCCAAAGCCTTCGACAAATTAGATCATGACATTTAAATGAGAAAATTGTCGTGCTTTGGTCTGACCCCAACTTGGTTAAAACTGCTGCATCTTATCTTAGTGTACGGAAACAACATGAGTCTTACGCATACAATATTACTTCTGGTGTACCACAAGGGTCTAACCTTGGTCCTTTATTCTTCATTGTATATATTCATGATAAACCCACCAGAATTAGGTTTTCTCAGTGTTTATTATATGCGATGATGTCAAAATTTGTAAAGAGATTAAAATGTTGATGATATGTTGAAATCACAATATCATTTAGATTACTTATACACATGGAGTATTGGAAACTGTTTGCAACTTAATATAAATAAATGCTGTTTCCTTCAGATTTCAAATAAGAAAGATACATTGAATTATAAGTATAAAATTAATAATGAAGAACTCACAGTTGTTCACTCTGTTAATGACTTAGGGGTAATTTTTACAAGAAATTTACCTTTCAAGGAACATACTAATACAATGGTTAATGATTCCTATAAGAAATGGGGTTTTGTAATTCAAGAGATTTCGCTAACACGTATGCACTCACCTTATTTCTCATTAGTATTGTCCGATCAAAACTTGAGTATTCAGGTATAATTTGGTCTCCATGTTATAAATCTTATCTAAATCAACTCGAAAGAGTGCAAAAACTATTTCTAAGGTATATTTATTATAAAAAATGTGACATATTCCCTTTTAGATATTATGTTTCATATGGATTTTTGTTGAGTGAATTTAAATACGTATCGCTGGCCAGTAGGCGTGTAATAGCACAACAAATTTATCTCTATAATATTGTTAATGCATTAATTGATGTTAATATTCTGCTTCACGAGTTATGCTTTAATGTTAGAAAAGGACATTTTAGATTTCGGCAATTGTTTAAAACTCCAGTCCCAAAAAACTGTATTTTTAATAACTCTTCGTTTATCAATATGTGTGAAACATAAAATAACTTAATAAGTATCATATACAGCTTAACTTTGCTTATGAATATGACACATATGTAATTATATTAAAATAATTTTACGCGTAGAAGTGATTTGTTTATATGTATAATATTTACATGATTTGGTTGCATTTTTTTGTTTAATGTATTAACAGGCTTATGTATATGAGATATTGTTTCATCCATTTCGTACAGATCATTATCATCTCATTTACATAGCACTTTCATATTTTCTTTTTTCTTGGTATTTCTGTGTTGCTTGTGTAAAATAATTTGTAAAAGCCACCTATAATTGGAGTGTGTCTCTGTTGGTGGCACATTTATTAATTCAGTCAATAAATAAATATCATACCGAGTATCTGAGAAAGGACCAATCACACCGACGATGACATGATTGAGTATTCTATGGCATTCCAGACGGGTAATATAAACCGTGGCATAGACCGAGATGAAAAGTCACGAAGTGAATTCACTAACACACAGTTGCATATGGATTATCGCACAGTCGGTCACAGTAATATAGTTCAGTTAAGTACCGTGATATAATGCCGGGATCCAACGTAGAGAGGGAGAGAGAGAGAGAGAGAGAGAGAGAGAGAGAGAGAGAGAGAGAGAGAGATGGAGAATTCACAGCGGAGTGCAGAAGAGAAGGTAAGAGTTCGTTACATATCCGACTTGAAATCCTTGGGATATCAGACTATTTAAAGGAATACCTTCCGTCTGTCAATTTTAAGGGAGCTGCAGTTATGTTCTGTGCACATAGTGGTGTTAGAAAATCAATACAAGACAGATTCACGAGTGTTATTGGGTAGCACTGTGCCAATCAGTAGGATGTAGTGCTGCAGTGAACAGAGTTAAGAGTTTTGTATGCAAACTATGTGTAACATACCATGTTTTTCCAACTAATTGAAGGCAACTGAAGGAGTGTGGTGCAACATCAGATTTACAACTCCCAAGAATAAGAACTATACGATTGGTAGCATCAAGCTTCCGCACAGTCCATGCAGTTCGGCAAGTTTACCCAGCACTAGTTTATAATTTCCAACAAGCACAGAAGAATACCGCAAGGAGCAAAACAGAGTGGCGCCTTTATGACGGCCTAGTGAAAATAATACATCTTGTTGTCACTTTACTTTGGATATGAGCTAATGCGTGATGCTCTACAAAAGGTGAGTGAATTAAATTTTGAATTACACTAAAGACACATAAACTTGTACTAAGCTGTTAAGAAGATAAGCAACACAACACCGAGCTCGATAGCTGCAGTCGCTTAAGTGCGGCCAGTATCCAGTATTCGGGAGATAGTAGGTTCGAACCCCACTGTCGGCAGCCCTGAAAATGGTTTTCCGCGGTTTCCCATTTTCACACCAGGCAAATGCTGGGGCTGTACCTTAATTAAGGCCACGGCCGCTTCCTTCCCACTCCTAGCCCTTTCCTGTCCCATCGTCGCCGTAAGACCTATCTGTATCGGTGCGACGTAAAACAACTTGCAAAAAAGCAACACAATAACAGTGTTTGTAGAAATCACTGTTCATGCTAGCCCATAGTAAAGCGTCTCTCTCTAAAAGTTAAAAAACGTGATGTTCAAAAAGAAATTCGCAAGAAAAGAAACAAGAATTAATGCTGTTCCGCGAATCCAGGGAACTTTTTATGAGGTCCTAAAAGAATCCTTAGAAAGAATACTCCCGCATGGTGCTGGTGTTGATATTCCTGATTGTGCTAAAGATTTAGACTCTCATTACTGGTCAGGAAAGACAGAAAGTCAGGTTACCTGTGTAGAAGCAAACAACAGAAATCTGGCACGAAAGCTTTGAGTAAGCGAAATAGAGGCTCTTCTTGGTTTTTGTTAGTATCGTGAAGAAGATAAACTGCCGGATTAACTACATCCTCTCTCAAACATATTGAAGCAAAACTGCTGCATCTTCCATTGAATGAAAATAGGAGTTTCTCGGATGGTCCTGATACTGACACAATCCAGATCATCAAACTATGCACTCATGCTTATTAAAATAGATGCACCTCCTCTCTCCACTTTCAAGCCGGACAGATACGATGATCTGTGGCCGCTGCAAGTACGATATTCCGCTTTGGATACAAACAACAAACAGCGAGCAAGGGAAAAAGGGGACATGTCTAGAGAAATGAAGAATGTGTGCGATTTCTTGTGAGATTCAATTTATAAAGTAGTTCGGGTGAGTACCGCCACCTGTTTTCTTAGGAAAGAGACTGTAAGTAAGTTTTATTATTTTCTTTGCGTCCCACTAACTACTTTTTAAAATCTTCGGAGACGCCAAGGTGCCAGAATTTAGTCCCGCAGGAGTTCGTTTACGTGCCAGTAAATCTACCGACACGGGGCTGTCGTATTTGAGCACCGTCAAATACCACCGGACTGAGCCAGGATCGAATCTGCCAAGTTGGGGTTAGAAGGCCAGCGCCTTAACCGTCTGAGCCACTCAACCCGGCATTATTATTATTATTATTATTATTATTATTATATAGCGTGCTCTCATTTTATGAGGAGCGACCTGGATATTGTATTCTTATTACCGGTAAATGAAGACATTTAGCGACTAGAGAATAAAATAAGAATAAAGGTCCCACGAATTAAAGAATTATTATTAAGTTATTGCACATGTAAACATGTTTATTACTCACCATTTATTTCAGTTGTTGTTGAAATTGACCTCCCGCCGCAGTAAGACATGCCTCATATCGTTTATTTGCTACTTTCTTTAATTCCGCTTTGCTATTGCATATGTTATTTAACCCTTCAGTTATCCGTCTATAGTGCGGAGAATATTTCGGTTAACTTTGTCATTTAGGCTTCCTAAAAAATAATTACAGTAAGTTACGTCGGTTGATCTAGGGGGCCATAAACTCCTACTAATTATCCGGTCATCAAAATCTGGACTAATATGTCTATAGAATTAAGATCGGTATGGGCTGTGGCACGGTCCTTATGAAAATATCCATAGTCCTTTTCTTCCCGTGTCAGTTCATTAAAAAATGGACGGCAAAATTGTTTTCACATACGCACCTGAGTTCACGTGGTAGTAGAATAATGTAGGCCCAAGTATCCGCCAAGTGCTTACGGTACACCATACCCCTACCTCAATGGGATGCAATGACACTTTCTGTGAAACATGTGGGTTTTCACTTCTCGAGAATTGAACATTTTGAGATTTTATATGTCCAGAAAAATGTGACCATGCCACGTCAGACATAAACATTAGCTGTGAATTCAAATTTTCATGGCAAACACTTTCACGAAACCAATTCATCATCTTTGCATTTCCCCATTTATGTGCGGTCTGCCTTTCTGCAATGTTTTCTCCACTTCAATCGGTGCATAGTGTCCTAGGGGCTGAGTTTGGTTTTACAAAACCAACTTTAAAGCCTTATTCTTGAGGCGAAATCTGTCCGGTGAAGTTCCTACTCATATCTTACTTTATATGGGTGGTCAAAATTTCTGTGGTCTGGTCGCTTTGTGGTCCGACACCATAGATACCTTTGTTTTCTGCCATTCCAAGTAACAAATTCGCAGACACGATTCTTTATTTTAAAAGGTGATTCCAAATACCAATGTTCACGTAAATAAATAAATAAATAAATAAATAAATAAATAAATAAATAAATAAATAAATATGCTCATTTAAAAAATTCACCCCTTTTCTCTTCCCCGAAAATAAATTATGCGTGTTTCTTTACTTTATCAGGAGATTCTAAATGCAAATTTTGATGACTGAAATATTTTACATTTTTATACATACTGTAGATATACTCAGTTTTATAATTCACCCCGTTTTCTCACAGCCGTCCCCCTCTCCCCCGTTAAGTTGATTTTACAAAAACAAAAAATACGGTTTTCTTTATTTTTAAAGGAGATTCCAAATAACAATTTTCATGCCTACAACATCTTCATTTTTTTTAAATATGAGTATCTTTATAAAAGGTATTCAAACCCTTTTTCAAACTTTTCACCCCTTAAGGGGATTTTCGGAAAACAAGCAAATACGTATATTTTTATTTTTAAAGGAGATTCCAAATACCAATTTTTGTCTGTAAACTGTTAAATTTTCGAGATATAGATATACTCATTCTTTAAAATTCAACCCCACTTTTTACCTCCTTAGTGAAGGAATATCCAAAATTCCTTCCTTAGTGAGCACGTACAATATAAATGTATCAGCAACATTTCATTTCTTTATGCCCAGTAGTCTTGGCTCGACGATGATGAATCAGTCAGTCAGTCAGTCAGTCAGTCAGTCAGTCAGGACATGTTATTTTATCTATCTATACATGTATAGATAAGCACACGGCATGCTCTCATACAGCGCAGTTGATCACATGTAGGCTCCAAAATTCTTGTCTATCATAATAGCTAACATTCGGGTCCGGCGTGAAAGGTCATTATTATGACATCAGGCAACGAGAACACCAAGCTTGTACGAGCTAACTTATATAACAGATGTGAGAAAAGTTGTAGAAGAAGAAGAAGAGGGCGGCTTCTCAGCCGAGCCTAACGCAATAGAGCTATTTAATTTTATTCAAAAGTGTGTATAGGAGAAATAGGTATTATGCTTTAAAGAGTAAGACCATAAATATTTTATTTCGGAAGACCATAACACGGGACGAGCATAGAAAGTTTCTCAAGTGCAATATTACGCTGTGAATTTGTGGTGCTCAGCGTTCGCCCGAAGTTGAAAGTGAAAAATCGCAGAAGTAACCGAGAACGGAATTGTGAACCACTTTTCCCGTAAACTATGTGTTCCGAGACTGAAGTCATAATATTCCTGTCCACAAGGAAGTCGCAAGTAAATTCGCTAACTTTCGTGGTGCAGTCGTTTAGTCCTCGTCCTTCTGTTCTCAATATAACGAGTTCGATTCCAGTAGAGTTTGGTGATATTGGGAAATTTAAGTGCGGCAGCTCCATATCCTTGGCTCAGACACGTTAAAGAATCCCTACGGGACAAAATTTCTACACAGCAATTGAAGGATCGCTTGAAGTGCCTCAGCTCGAACCTGATCCAGCCAGGTGGAAAGCTACTATATTGGGAAAGGACAGAGTTCGAATATATAAATATAGAAAAACGAGGAATTCCTATAAGCAGGACAGTATCAGGCAGTACTGTGTGATATTGGTCAGCACCAGGGCATGCCACTGGGCTGGGCATGGTGGGCTAACTACACACTGTACGAAACATTAACGGAATTAATGGAATTCAGTTAACCGCAGGGCATCCAAACACAGCGCACGCTATTGTACGAACCCCTATTAAAGAGACAAATACGACGATCGTGAAATGTCACGCTATAAACAGTTAACGAATTAAATAGAAGATTTAACCACAAGCTGTATGAGCATGTCAGGTGGTTATGTATCGTTTTGTAAAGAAATACATATTAGCCGGTTTGTGCAGTAATGCGACATAAGTGCATGCATAAGTCGATACAGCGGAAAGGTTGCCAAATTAATTGCTTTATGTTATGAGAGAGGACAATTATATTGGGGTGCTACGAGCTCAACAATAATACATAAACTATATCTGATTTAATAATTCATGATAAAATATAAATTCCTTTAGGACTTGTGAATTTAAATTTTGAGAGAGTTACTGCATTTCTAAAGTGAAATTACATGCGTAATGTGCTAATTTTCCCTGTTCCATTTCTTGTGCCTTCTTCTGGTGTTTGTTTCCTCCTGCCACCATTGAATAATTTGTCTCAATGCTTAGTACGGTAGGTAATAATAATAATTTCGTGTGGCAATTTCTAGCCGGGCCCAGCCCTTGTAAGGCTGACCTTCCGATGAGGGCGGGTGGCATCTGCCACGTGTAGGTAACTACGTGTTATTGTGGTGGGGGATAGTGTTATGTGTGGTGTGTGAGTTGGAGGGATGTTGAGGACAGCACAAACACCCAGTCGCCGAGCCAAAGGAACTAACCATTTAAGGTTAAAAATCTTCGACCCGGACGGGAATAGAACCCGGTCATATGCTTAATATTTTTATAACTGCTATGAGCAAATCGTAATTTACGCAAATTTTGGGCTTTCTTGAAGTACTGATTTATAATTTATAATGGAAATGGGAATCGTTCGATCGATCGAGCAATCAATCAGTCAATCAATGATCTGATTTTAGGACTGTAACCCAGGTGGGAGATTCGCTATCAACTGTTTACCTAATCTTTTCTTATGTACTTTCAAGGAACTTGGAAATTTATCGAACATTCCTAAAAAAATATTCCACTCCGATACTCCTCGTCTTATAAATGAAATTTGCCCCAACTTGTCCCTTTGAATTTAAACCTTATCTTCATATTGTGATTTTTCTACACTTAAGAGTTTAGCCCAAGCTCATTCGTCAACTAATGTCATTCCAAGCCATCTTTCGGAACATAAACCTTAGTTGAGCATCTCGTCTTCTTATTCCTAAGTCATCCCAGCCAAAAGTTTGCAGCATTACCGAAACACCACTCCTTTGTCGGAAATCACCCAGAACACATCGTGCTGCCTGCCTTTGAATCTCTTCCAATTCTCATATCACGTATTCCTGGTATGGTTCCCGTACACTGGAACCAAACTCTAATTGGGGTCCTACTAGAGATATATACGCCTCCTACTTTACATCCTTACTACAATCTATAAATACACCAAACTCCCTCATAAACATGGGAAGAGATTTCTAACCTTTGTTTACAACCACGTTAATATGATTACCCCAATGAACATAATTCTCTTTATTAACACATAGCTACTTACAGTGATACCCATGAGGTAGTATCACCCCATTAACACAGTAATTAAAACTGAAAGGACTTTTCCTCTTGGTGAAATGTACAAGCTGACATTTCTTCCCGATCACCGTCATACCACTGTGCGCTGTCCACCTCACTACTTCGTCTATGTCTTTTTGCAGTCACTCACAATCCAGTAGCTTATTTACTACTGTATGCAGTAAAACTTCATCCGCAATAGGCTTATCTGTGCTTCGAGTTCTTTTCTCATATCATTTATATGTAGGCTATATAAGAAAACCTATGCCCATCTTACTCATTACCAGATCAGAAAACACTTCACTACTTTAATTCTCTGAGGTCTTTCTTTTATAAACATAGCCACCCATTAAACCACTCTTTAGTCTAGTCTAATAGCGCTCATTTTCGCCGGTAATCTCCCATGATCTACCCTACCAAAAGCCTAGGATAAGTCATTAGCGGTACAATCCATTTGACCTCCTGATTCTAAAGTATCTGCTATATCTTGCTGTAATCCTACAAGTGGAGCCTCACTGGAATAACCTTTCTTAAACCTGAATTGTGTTCTATCAAACCAGTTAGTAATTTGGCAAACCTGTCTAAGGAAATCGCATAAAATACTTTCCAGAGCTTACAAACAACACATGTCAAGCTGACTTGCCTGTAATTTTCCGCTTTATGGTTATCATGCTTTGCCTTGTACAATGGGGCTACTATTGCAACTCTAAATTCATTTAATATCCCTCCTTCAGGCAAACAGTAATCAGGTAAGTAATCCAGATATGATACTGTACCTCGACCCATAGCTATTAATATATCCCCTAGATTGTTATCAATATCAGCTGCTTTTCGTGACAACTTTTGTATCTTTTTGAAAATATCTTTATAGTCATAGTAAATTTCAATAATTTGCCTGTATTAGCCGCCTCCTCGATTTGGACATTATCCTTATATCTATCTACTTTTACATACTTCTGACTGAATACTTCTGCCGTCTATAAATCCTCACGAACACATTAATTTTCCCTAGAATATCCGTCCTGAAACCTTTTTCTTCCCTAAAATTTCTCTACAAATCCTTCCATTACTGCATATGGCCTAATTCGTATGGCTGCCATTTATGTTTGCCATCATATTATTCTTAGCTGAATATTCTCTTAAGGTACTCATCGACCCTCCATACAGCCATTTTCAAGATTGGCCCATACGAAAGTATGTTTTATCTAGTTTCCAGAAATGTATAATTTATACATGTTTTCTCGTTATTTAGCTTAATTGTATACATTTAAATGATCAGTGCACACGTGTTTCAGCAGCTGTCACTGTGATAACTTGACGTTTCTGGCTTGATATTGCAATATTGTTTCATTTAAAGCGCGGGATGTGTTTCAACGCTTTATTTCTCATAACCAGAATTAGCTTTCCTGGTGGGCAGCAGATGCAAGCATGTGTTATGTTGTATTATTTGACTAAAGGAAGAACGTCTTTCTTCCTTGCCATGTGGTCATGTTAGTAATAGTTATTTTGTACATGTGGTCTTCATGTTATATTTTGAAAATGGGCTACAAGTCTCGTACGCAAAAGAGAATGAAATCACGCGTGTTTCGCGGGAATCAACACGGTAAGACACCTACGGAATTTCAAAATTACACCGTTACTGATAATATGAATAATCGTGTGTCAAAAGTGACTCATATAGGTTAGGTTTAGACTTTGTAAATACTGATGTATTTAGTGATGTTAATTTTTGTTCTGGGAACGTGCTATTTGATTTAGAATGTCTACAGACTATGATTTCATTTTTAGCTCGCCCTGAATGTTTGGCATGTGGTAGTTTAATTATAAAGGAAATAGATAAGAGATTGGGCTGGGACATTTCTACATTATTATCATGTAAGATGTGTGGCTAACAAACACAAGACATTTGTTCCTCAAAAGAAAACAAGGACAAGTTCCTGATGTAAACAGGAGATTGGTGTACAGTATGCGTGCTATCGGTTGTGGTCAGACAGATGCCAAGAAATTCTCTTATTTACTGAATATGCCTCTACCACCGACCACAAATTCGTTTCAGAGAAATTTCAATGTCTTTTAGTGACACCTTAACCAAATTAGCTGAAGAAAGTATGCAGCCAGCTGCATAGAAAGTTAGAGAAATCACTGGTGGGGAATGTGGGGTGTCAGTTGATGGATCATGGCATCGTCGTGGGTTTACATCGGCTTTAGATGTGGTGACAGCTGTATCAATAGACACTGGTAAGGTAATTGATACAGAAATATAAACAACGTTGTGCTGGCTGCAAGAAACACATGAAATGGGATAAAAGTTATCCTGCTTTCTAGGATAGGGTACTGGAACGCAAAAATAAATGTGATACTAACTACGAGGGTTCTTCTCCTAGTATGGAACCTGTGGGCGCTGCTAGACTCTTCCTTTGATCCAAGGCAAATAGGAATTTCGAATATCTGAAGTACTTGGGCGATGGAGATTCTAAAAGATTTAAAAGTATCCATGATTTGAATCCATATAATGGTAAATAGATAGTGAAACTCAGGTATGTAGGACAGTATTAGAAAAGACTCGGTACTGCACTTCGAAAACTAGCTTCTGAGAAGAAGCTTGGTGGCAAGGGAAAGCTCACGGGTGTAATGAGTGATAAACTGCATAATTATTTTGGCATTGCACTGAGGTCGAACAGCAGCCGCATACACGCTATGTCAAAGGCAATTTAGGCAACACTGTTTTATCTAAGTGCCAGTGATAGTCTCAATCTTCACGGCAAGTGCCCAGAAGGTCCGAAAAGCTGGTGTTCATTTCAGAGGGCAGTGGCTAATGGTAACCGTGATTCCTATAAACATAAGCATGGCTTGCTGTTACAAATTTTACGCATTATAAGGCCTGTATGTGAGAAACTTACTGCTCCTGACATGCTGCCAAAATGCTTACATGGTAAAACACAGAATCCCAGTGAATCGTTCAACGTCATGATTTGGCAACGTTGACCTAAGGATGTGTAGATAGGACGAAAAACCCTACAACAGGGAGTAATGGACAGTATTTGCCACTTTAACAACGGATGTACGTCAGAATTGTACATCTTCTAGAAGGCTGGCATTAATCCAGGCAAGTATATAGTACCCGGCGTAGATGCCGCAGATAAGGAGCACCTTACTGTGGCCCCGGAGCAAAAACAACGTCGCAGATACTTACGGGCGAGGAGGAAGCACAAGATTGACCTAAAATCCTAAGAAGAAGGCACCACCTATGCATCAAGAGGATTTTAGGAGCATAGAAGTAAGCTACTTTAGTCTAAATGTGTACTTCAACTTTTTCTTTTTCTCACTTTTTCTCACGTTTCATTTTTTTCAGTATTTGTCATTACTTCGGCAAATGAAATCTACACATAGAACAGAGATATTAACTTCATTTAAAAACTTAATTGTAGCTAAACAATGTAGCTATGTTGTATAGAAGAATAATACAATTATATTGAAATGAAGGGTCCAGACCCCTGCAATTAAATTATTTTTCTCTATGAGAATAATTTAATTTATAGAAAAACATTAATAAATTTAGCCCTATGAAAGCTACGGAAACTATTCTGCTATAAAACACTCAGAACGTATTTCAAAGCAATCTGAAACAACAATGAGTATTTTGTGTTGAATAGGAGCAGAGATATTACGTCCCAAAAATGCTTGTTATTTTCTAAAAATTTCTTTGAAAAATCTCCACATATTCATTTTTTATTATTTTATGCCAGAAATCCACTAGTTTATACCCTTAGAATCCGTGATATCAATTTCAAGAAAATAGAATAACTTTGCTGAATTTTCATCACTAGTGTCAATGAGTACCTCCGTCCTGAATCCTTTTTCTTCCTTAAAGTATCTCGACATATCCTTCCATTGCTGTGTATAGTCTAATTCGTATGGCTGCCATTTATGTTTGCCATCATGTTATTCTTAGCTGACTATTCTCTTAAATTCAAATTCCTGGTAAGCTCCTTGTCCCTCACGCAACCATTTCTAACTCTATTTCTTTCTAATCTGTACATCAATCTTAATCCCTTTATTCTCTGTAATAATATAATGTATCCTTAACCATTCCTTACCACTTTTCATACTCCTCAGAAATTTCCTTAAACCCATCCCACAGGCTATTTACATTGTTATATACCATTTTCCATTGATCATAATTGCGTATTAAAAATTTCCCCTAGCCACTCTTATCAACCATGTGGTATTGTCCTATAGTCGTACTTGTACGACATTCCTCCCTATCACATGTATTTTTTACTACGACAAAGACATATTCATGATCATTTGTACCAATAACCACTTTAGTTTCTCTACAGAGGTCATCTGGTTTTATCAGCACCACGTCTAGTATTTTTTCCCATCTACTTGGTTCCGTCACTTTCTGATACAGCTGTCCTTCCCATATTCACTTATTCACCATTTGTTGGTCATGCTTTCTCACGTTCGCATTCCCTTCCCAGCTAACACATTGTTAGTTCAGATCACCCGCTACAACAACGTTCCTTTCTGCGTCGTTGCCCAGATAGCTGATTATCTTACTAAATAATTCTGCATTAGCGTCAGCAACGGCCTTGCGCTGTCTGTACACCCAGGAAACCTCCAATCTTACACATACAAATTCATGCTTCTCATCATTAACTTTTTCGTAGCTTACAAATTATTCTTACACCAGTATGGATACCAACCTTCTTACTATTCTTAACCTGTCCCTACGGTAATCTCTCCAGTTACGTGAGAAAATATCCGCTTCTCCAATATCATTTCTCAGCCATGATTCAATTCCTATTAATATATATATATATATATTACATTTATTAATCCTATTCCTTTCTTTACAATACTTATACATATTAACACTAACAATTTTATTTCATCATTAACTGACCTCATTCTTCCTATAAGCACCATGCAGGATGTACTAGTGGCGCCGCACAGCGTTACTGAGGCGAATTAAATGTCGACCTTGCGTCTACAGAAGAGTTCCGGAGTGGCATTAAGAAATTATGGATCTGAGCATTGAATGCGGATTTCTAGCCATCAAAAGTAGAAAATTTGACTTAGCGTCACTTTCTAAGGGTGAAGCTTTGTGCGTAATTGGACATGTGAAAGGAGTTAAGGAAGTAAGAAGAGATGGTGTATCAGATATGTCTGCAAATGTGATACGGCAAACGTCTATGACACAACCACCGCACACGGTAAACTCCAGATAAATTGTGTACATTTTTATTATCCCTTATGTTTGCACTCCACTTGCATTCCACTTGCACTGAGTAAATAGCAATATGTGAGTCTTGTTTATTTCCTCAACAGTCTCCCATCATGTAAGAAGTGTGACGTTACATTATCTATGCTGCGACCTTACATGCTTATTTTTATTCCTGGGAACCCTTTGCCAGCCATTACCTTATGATCCGCTTCTAACGATGGCAGCAGTCCGCTATCATTAATAGTAATAAATAGTAATTTGGAGAGATTCCTATGAGAAATGATTCTTTGTAACATCCCTTGCAATGTGAGTACAGGCATATTCCATGGTCAAATTCTCCTCGGTTGTTCAACTCTTGTTTCTGTGCAGTCCATTATTACTCTGCAATGGAGTTATTTATTTCCAAATTCTGAGGGCATACTTTCTTTAACGCTTTCTCTACTAGGCCAGAAAACAAAGTTCGCCATAGTAGCTGCACGAGTCATAACAGTCGCCGTAAAAATTCTGCATGCTGTAGTGCAATCAATACAAAACAAAACTCTCAATGCTGAATAAGAAAAACCAGTTTTCATCTTCATAAAAAAATAAGAAGTAAGCGATTTGCTTTAGTAACTTTTACTTCCTTCTGATCTGGCAACTTCTTTAAAAGTAAATTGAAAATCTTTGTATTTACACCCGTCAAGTCTCTGCGTTCATAATCTCCCTTAATGGACGAGTAACCTTCAAAACCTATTGGTTGAATTAAATCATCATCATTATTTTCCTTTTGTACAGTACCCCTACCTAGTCCAAAGTTGACGGTAATACATGCTTGAGCAGCTTTATAGTTACCATCAGACGTGCAGGTAGAAACAAACTCTTGTGTTTCCGTAAATGCGTCCACGAATTTACTCCTACTGTAACAATCTACTTCTAGGATCTCATTCTCTTCTCTAATTTTACTTTCCGTTCTATTCAACGCCCGCTTGAAACGCTCAGCAACCAATTCATTTGAAAGACTCCTTTTCTTATATTATTTTGGAAAGGTAGTAGGGACATATGCAGGAGTTTCAGGATGACCAAACCGCATATTACCAATGAAATGTACACTGTCAATTCCTGAGTGTAGTGTTAGTTCCCAGCATGAACCATCTGCGCTATTAAAGAGAAGGAAATATATTTTTGTGTATATCTGTAACTTCTGTCAATGAGTGAAAAAAGACAATACATTTTACGATTCAATGTTTCCAACCAATTTTCCCGCATTTTTGCCTCAGTTATCCTCTTAGGAAAATAACAGAATATCACATAATTAGTACGTATTTCTGTACCTATTGGAACACCCTACAACACTATACAATACCCTTCCTTTGTCCGGCTCCATGGCTAAATAGTTAGCGTGCTGGTCTTTGGCCACAGGGGCCCCGGGTTCGATTCACTGCAGGGTCGGGAATTTTAACCTTAATTGGTTAATTTCGCTGGCACGGGGGCTGAGTGTATGTGTCGTCTTCATCATCATTTCATCCTCATCATGACACGCAGGTCGCCTACGGAGGTCAAATCGAAAGACCTGCATCTGGCGAGCCGAACATGTCCTCGGACACTCCCGGCACTAAAAGCCATACGCCATTTCATTTCACCCTTCCTTTTTCTTTCTACATTTTCTTACACCCTACATTCATGATTCCATTTAACTAAATGAAGCGGCAAGTCCACATTTAATTCATCCGGTTGCCGCTAGTGTATCGCGCACTCAGCGTATACTGTAATCACCGCTACCTAGCCCACCACCTCTACCTCCTCGAACTACCACTTTTGTCGCATTGAGTTTTACTGATGCGTTTAATGGAATGGACTTGAAATTTGTCTCCCGGGACGGTCTCTTGTCCGGGTTATGGCTATGAAAGACAGCGCATACGAAATATTTATTAGAATAGCATTACATTTTACGTAATGAAGAGTATTATATAAGCCCTTCGTATTGTGGCAAAGGAGGCAAGTTCCTTCATTATTATCTTTCTCTGAAATATTGATATACCGGTTGAGTTAACTGCACTGTTCGGCTCATGTACCTGTAAACTTGTATTCTGGAGATGGGGGGTTCGAACCCTACTGTCGACATCCCTGAAGATGATTTTCAATGGTTCCTCATTTCCATACCACGTAAATGCTGGGGATGTGCCGTCATTCAGACCACGGTCGCTTCCTTTCCAGTCCTAACCCTGTCGTATCACATCAGAGTCAGCACGGCGTAAAATCAAACCGGGCGAGTTGGCCGTGTGCTTAGGGGCGCGTAGCTGTGAGCTCGCAACCGAAGGACAGTGGGTTCGAACCCCACTATCGGCAGCCCTGAAAATCGTTTTCCGTGGTTTCCCACTTTCACACCATGCAAATGCTGGGGCTCTACCTTAGTTAAGGCAACGGCCGCTTCTTTCCCATTCCTAAGAATTTCCTATCCCATCGTCACCATAAGACCTATCTGTGTCGGTGCGACGTAAAGCAAATAGCATAAAAAACGTGAAATCAATAGCAAGAAATGGTGAATGTGTAGCTCAGCTAATTAGGTGGTCGTCCCGTGGGAACAACATCGTACGATCTGCTTCTCATACAGGCAGTCACCAATCTAATGTATCACATTACTGAATACTTACCAGGGCAAAATTTGCGATACCATGAGAAAAATGGATAATGGATGTTATGGTTAAATCATATTATTATTATTATTATTATTATTATTATTATTATTAATCTGTTTACCCTCCAGGTTCGGTTTTTCCCTCGGACTCAGCGAGGGATCCCACCTCTACCGCCTCAAGGGCAGTGTCCTGGAGCTTCAGAGTCTGGGTCGGGGATACAACTGGGGAGGATGACCAGTACCTCACCAAGGCGGCCTCACCTGCTATGCTGAACAGGGGCCTTGCGGGGGATGGGAATTGGAAGGAAGAGGGAAGGAAGCGGCCGTGGCCTGAAGTTAGGTATTTGCTTGGAGGAGAAGTGGGAAATCACGGAAAACCACTTCCAGGATGGCTGAAGTGGGAATCGAACCCACCTCTACTCATTTGATCTCCCGAGGCTGAGTCTACCCAGTTCCAGCCCTCGTACAACTTTTCAAATTTCGTAGCACAGCCGGGAATCGAACCCGGGCCTCCTGGGGTGGCAGCTAATCACACTAACCACTACACCACAGAGGCGGACATTATTATTATTATTATTATTATTATTATTATTATTATTATTATTATTATTATTATTATTGTCCGACTGAATGGCTGAATGGTCAGCGCACTGGCCTACGGTTCAGAGGGTCCCGGGTTCGATTCCCGGCCGGGTCGGGGATTTTAACCATCATTGGTTAATTCCAATGGCCCTGGGGCTGGGTGTTTGTGCTGTCCCCAACATCCTTGCAACTCACACACCATACATAACACTATCCTCCACCACAATAACACGCAGTTACCTACACATGGCAGATGCTGCCCACCCTCATCGGAGGGTCTGCCTTACAAGAGGTGCACTCGGCTAGAAATAGCCACACAAAATTATTATTATTATTATTATTATTATTATTATTATTATTATTATTATTATTATTATTATTATTATTATTATTATTATTATTATCCAAGGTTATCAAATTGGTGCTTGGCAAATTTGGTTGACATTTATGAATCTTAAGATTACACTTTCTAACATGCACATTAGATTGCTCCTGTTCCAATATTATGCTACTATCATCAGAACCACTGATTCCATTGTAATGAAAACGTACACGCATAGAAAACTGAGTTCACTTCACAAGATGAGGTGGTTAAAATCCTGAAAGGAAAATTTCAACAAGAAGTCTATTCACGAGCTGACTATTTACGTAGCAGTCTTCAAATTAGGCACTCCCAAAGAAGAATGTACAAATTTTAACCCAATGAAACATTCTTTGTCTATAGTTTCAAATTTTGCTTTATTTGTTTGAAAAATGATAATCAAGAAAAATATACGAGTTATGAAATATTCCCCAAAGTTATTTGAACATAACCTATATTATTGTTAATCAGATTAATACACAGAAACCTATGAATAGTTTCGAATAATTTGATGTTTTTTGTTGGAGTAGTTTTATATATCATGTATCTTATTCTTATGACAATTAACGTTTTAGGAAATGACCATCGAAAATAATTTGTAAAATTTCAACAACAACTTTGGTATCTTCAGTGTTTTCGAGGATAGTATATTGTTAAAAATTGCAATCATCATTAGTCTGAATTTTTCGAATGAAGTGAATTGTGATATTCCTCATCCAAGCCTGAGGGGTTCCAGAAGTCAAGAAAATAACCGAAATTGTCATTATTCTATTATATCACCAATGAGTAAAGAAAATATTCCTAAATAAGAATATATATAGTCAATGTACGTAGCCTTTTGTTAAGTCAACTACGGAAAGGTGAATACTAATGTTACGTTTCGTTTTCCTTTCCTCTAAAATTGATGTTTTACAAATTAAGACATTTATCTCGCGAAGTGCTCCTGATAAGGTAATACAATGCTCAATTTCCAGTACCAAATTATTTTAGTTGAAAATATGCTACTGCTTCTGCTGCTATTGCTGCTGTTGTTTAAAGGGGACTAACATCTAGGTCATCGAACCTGAAACTCTTTTATGATATTACAATATTAGGAGTAATTTGCATTAATTTTAAAGTGTAAAACTTTTGGAATTGAAGACATGCCCGGAAAAGGGTTAAGCCACGCTTATTTAAAATGGAGATAATTTGAGGTTTGTGAATGAGGCTGAAAAAAATATAAGACATTATCTTCATTCATTTCTGTAAGCAAACGTTTCAAGCAGACAGTATAATCTTTCATATTTCATCACCCAAAACACGCCATTGTCTATAAATTTTACATAAAACTTCTCCAAACCTTTACCCACCTATCGCTGAAGGTAATGAAATATATATATTTTAATACACTGACTGACAGAGCAAATGCAACACCAAGGAGGAGTGGTTCGAAAGGAATGAAACTTGGGAAAAAACAGAGTAGGCACGGAAGAATAATTGATGTTTATTTCAAACCGATATGCAGGTTACATCCGCCGCCAAGCGGTGGCAGCCCCGCACGCCACGTCAACCGCCATTCTTCAGCATGTGCAAGACACCCTGGCTGTTCCAATATCGACCAGAACAATTTCCCGTCGATTGGTTGAAGGAGGCCTGCACTCCCGGCGTCCGCTCAGAAGACTACCATTGACTCCACAGCATAGACGTGCACGCCTAGCATGGTGCCGGGCTAGAGCGACTTGGATGAGGGAATGGCGGAACGTCGTGTTCTCCGATGAGTCACGCTTCTGTTCTGTCAGTGATAGTCACCGCAGACGAGTGTGGCGTCGGCGTGGAGAAAGGTCAAATCCGGCAGTAACTGTGGAGCGCCCTACCGCTAGACAACGCGGCATCATGGTTTGGGGCGCTATTGCGTATGATTCCACGTCACCTCTAGTGCTTATTCAAGGCACGTTAACCACCGCTACGTGCAGCATGTGCTGCGGCCGGTGGCACTCCCGTACCTTCAGGGGCTGCCCAATGCTCTGTTTCAGCAGGATAATGCCCGCCCACACACTGCTCGCATCTCCCAACAGGCTCTACGAGGTGTACAGATGCTTCCGTGGCCAGCGTACTCTCCGGATCTCTCACCAATCGAACACGTGTGGAATCTCATTGGACGCCGTTAGTAAACTCTGCCCCAGCCTCGTACGGACGACCAACTGTGGCAAATGGTTGACAGAGAATGTAGAACCATCCCTCAGGACACCATCCGCACTCTTATTGACTCTGTACCTCGACGTGTTTCTGCGTGCATCGCCGCTCGCGGTGGTCCTACATCCTACTGAGTCGATGCCGTGCGCATTGTGTAACCTGCATATCGGTTTCAAATAAACATCAATTATTCGTCCGTGCCGTCTCTGTTTTTTCCCCAACTTTCATCCCTTTCGAACCACTCCTCCTTGGTGTTAAATTTGCTCTGTCAGTCAGTGTATCTGGAAAGTAATAATTACATCTTTCATTTACCCTCTTTTTAACATGATTGCATTTCCCAAATAGTATAACATTATCTTATCCCAGAAATTTATGGTGAAGGTGTTATTTAAACAGTAATCAGTGCTATGGTCAAAAAATGTTTCATCAGGAATAGTCTCAGATTCTGGAACAGATTTAAGGTTTTGGTAGTATTCATGATCAACTGGTGGAATATCCATCAGTTTCTGCAAATCTTTCAGTTTTGCAGGATTTATAACTCTTGGATCATGATATTCGAGGGGAAATATCTCACAACTAAGTGAAGTTGTACCAAGTATTTTTTATTAATATACACAAAATCATAATTCTCAATTTCAACATAGCTATACTTAAAAAGAGCTTAAAAGGTTGGTTTTTAGTTACTTTCAAACAAGTAATCTTGCTCGGCTGTATTTTTGACCAGATTTTCTCACTACTTTTGATAATGATGATGATGATGATGATGATGATGATGATGATTGTTGTTTTAAGGGGCTTAACATCGAAGGTCATCGGCCCCTAATGGTATGAGATGGATGGCATGATATATGAAGTTAAATTTTTAAAACGTATCCACTGAGTAGAGTTCAAAAAATGGTGATAAAGAAAAATGAGTATGAGATTAAAACAATCCGTGGATCTAATTCGCAATGCCTTATTTTCTAATAAAATAAGAGAAAATACAGGAGACAAAGGAATAAGGCATTGCCTGGTAGTACAGATATATATACCTCGTACATAATTTACGTTAGACGTTAAAATAACACATTAAAATACGCAACGCAAACTAAAATGAAGTCAATAAGATAAAAGCGCAATTGACACAAATACATTAGCACAAAGGACATCATTACACACGGTAAAACAGACCACTATCCCTTATAAAGCGGATGACGAGGTCTGCCGACTGCTCGTCATCTCGCAAGATAAGGGAGATTGTACTCCGGAGGTTAAGACTACGGTACAGATCGACCAGGTCCACACACTCCGTAAGTATGTGTACCAAGGTGAGATGATCGCCGCAAGTACACACCGGAGGGGGTTCTCCTTTCAATAGATGGAGTGAGTCAGGATACCGTGGCCGATCTGAGGACGACATATTACCACTGCTTCCCTCCGCGAAGTCCAAGGGAAGTCCTTCATACTTCCGTCGTTCCTTTTATAGCTCTCAGCTTATTTGGAAGTGAAAAGACCTGCCACTCCATCTCCCAATGGGACATAACCAGATGTCTCAGCTGAGCGCGAATATCACTTTCTGGAACCTTGTAAGGCAACGGGGGCAGTGAAACTGCCTCCTTGGCAGCCTTATCTGCTAATTAATTTCCCTCTACACCCATGTGGCTTGGGAGCCACATGAATGTGATTCTGGTGCCGGAATCCGAACACCCGGCCAGCAGGTCCTGGACCCGCTGCACCAGAGGGTGTCGAGGGAAACAAGTATCAACAGACTGTAGGGAACTCAAGGAGTCAGTACACAGAAGAAAGTGTCGGCGCTCATCGGACAGTGCGTACCGCAGAACTTCACAAATAGCATAGAGCTCTGCTGTGTACACACTACAGGTTTTCGAGAGAGCAAAAAGAAACCTATCATTACCGACAACGAACGCACAGCCTACCTTTTTTCCTGTCCTTGAACCAGCCATGTAGACGACGACTGAACCTGGATATCGGCCAACAACGGACAGGATGAGACTCCAATAAATCGATGGGTCCGTGTTTTCCTTCGGGCCAGTGTGCAGATCCAGGTATCTTTCAGGACGTCGTTCTCCCCACGGAGGTACCCCACTTGGTTGTCTGACAAGGCAAGGAATCGAAGGTACGTGAAACAATCTGTAACTGCTATCCAAGTGTAAGCCAAACGGCCGCCTTGCTCGAGGACAAGCAGCGTACAGTAGACGGTGTCCATTGTTGGATACGCAAGGATAGCTTGGGAGAAGTGGCATCTGTCGCAAATTTGCAGCATACGACAAAAGGAGCTGCTGGCGCCTCAAGTGTAAAGGTGGCACACCAGATTCGGCGAGCAGGCTAGCCACGGGGCTTGTACGAAAAGCTCGAGTTGCCAACCTAACCTCGCCGTGGTGGATGCTATTCAGCTTCGCAGGGACGCTTGGTCTTCCTGAGGCATATGCTGCACTGCCGTAGTCTAACCTGGATAAAATCTGTGTCCTATAGAATTGGAGGAGCACCGCACGGTCAGCTCCCCAATTAGTGCTGCTAAGAAACTTCAAGAGATTAAGCCTCTTGGTGCATTGCACTTTTAGCTCCTGTACGAGTGGCTCCCACGATAATTTACTATCAAAAAGAGCCCAAGAAATCGGTGTCAACTACGGGAAGAGTGACATTTCCTAGATAAAGTTCAGGAGGTGGTTGAAGAGTACGTTGACGACTTAAGTGAACAACAGAGGTCTTTGCGGTAGAAAACCGAAAGCCATGTTCTAAGGTCCACTGCTCAACTCTCCTAACAGCTTGCTGTAATTGTCGCTCTGCGACTGCCATACTACGCGAGCTATAGTGTAGAGCAAAATCGTCCACATATAGCGAAGGTATTACTGCTCAACCAGCAGCAGCAACAATACCGTTTATGGCAATCGCGAATAAAGTGACACTAAGAACCGATCCCTGTGGGATTTCATTTTTCAGAACGTGGTATTGCGAATATGTCCTCCCTACTCGGATACGGAATAGACGGAGGGACAAAAAATTCGCGATAAATACCGGCAAGTTACCTCGGAATCTCCATTGATACAGGACTGAAAGGATACCATATCGCCATGTGGTGTCGTAGGCCTTCTCTAAGTCAAAGAAAACAACTACCAAATGCTGTTTGCGGAGAAACACATCCTGGATATAGTTCTCCAGGCGTACCAAATGGTCAGTGGTCGATCGAGCGGCTCGAAAACCACACTGGTACTCGGACAAGAGTCCTTGTTTCTCCGGACACCACAAAAGTCGGCCATTTACCATCCTCTCAAATAGCTTACACAGGCAGTTTGTAAGACAAATAGGTCTGTAACTTCCTCCATACTTAGGATCTTTGTCAGGCTTGAGGACAGTAATGAATATGCCCTCTCGCCTTTGAGACGGAAAATCACCCTCAATCCAATTTCGGTTGAACACACGAAGGAGATATAGAAGACTGTCCTCACTAAGGAGTTTCAACATCTGGTTATGGATGTTGTCTGGTCCAGGAGACGTTTCCCTGCAAAGCGCTAATGCGCTGCGGACTTCCCACTCCATAAAGGGCACGTTATGGTTCTCTAAAGCTTCAGTGGCAAAACTGAGGTGATGACGTTCTGCCTCCCGCTTCAGAGCGAGGAAATCACGATGGTAATTCCTGGAGCCAGACACATCCGCAAAATGGCTAGCTAGTTGGTTAGCAATCGAGAGTGGTTCAGTGACGATAGTGCCTGCAATGGAAATTCCCGATACAGAAGATGATCGTTGGATACCCAAAATACGTCAAAGTTTAGTCCACACATGAGATGATGGAGTTTGTGACGTCATAGACGACACATATCTCTCCCACAAAGCTTTCTTACTTTGGCGAATAAGGACTCGCCCCTTAGCGAGGAGTTGTTTAAATGTTACCAAGCTGGCCACAGTAGGCTGTCTACGGTAACGTTTATTAGCTCGACGGTGTTCTTTGATAGCTGCTGCTATTGCTTCGTTCCACTAAGGAACGAGTTTTCGTCGAGGAGTCCCCGAGAAGGACGGAATGGACTCCTCAGCAGCAGCAAGAATAACTTGGGTGATATAGGTTATTTCCTCGCCGACGATCCGACTGATATCGCCGTTAAAGACAGCTAGTGACGTGTACTTTGGCCAATCAGCATGTTTAAGAATCCATCGAGGGTGAGCCTCGAAAGACTTATGTTTCAACAAAGTAAGGATGATGGGAAAGTGGTCACTGACACAGAGATCATCATGTGTATTCCACCGAAACAGCGGAACCAACGTGCGGCTCCATAGATTTACGTAAATGCGAGAATATGTGCCGTACCGTACAGTAAAGTGAGTTTGTTCACCTGTGTTCAAAATACGTAAATCCAGCTCTGTTACTAATCTTTCCAGCTCTCGCCCCTGGGGCAAGGCGTCTCAGATCCCATATGGGGTGATGGGCGTTAAAATATCTCAACAAGATGAAGGGAGGAGAAGCTGATCTATAAGATCAGTGACATCATTTATGTTAAAAGGCTGGCCTGGTGAAAAATATACGTTACACACTGTTGCTATAACAGGCAGAAGTACCCCCACCGCAATTGCTTCCAGTGGGGTCCTTAGAGGAACCTCTTTGCTATAAGTATCAGAACGAACAAAAATACCCACGCCACCAGACGCCCAGTGGGCATAATATCGTTCTGTCGAATATAGTCTGAAATTTCTCAAGACCGTATGATGACCAGGTTTGAAATTTTTCTCCTGAATACGGACTATACTCGCTGCGTACTCACTAATGAGCTGACGTAACTCAGCAAGATGTCAGTCATAACCGTTACAATTCGACTGTAACAGTGCCATAGTGTGGACTATAAAAGGAGTGTTAAGTTATGAGCGACAAGATGCTCGCAAGCCTAAACACCATCAAGATCTACATCCGTAGATGTAGATGACAGCGCGACGTCCATCGCCGTCATCGACAGACGGAGGGGATGACGCCCATAACTTCGACGCCTTTCGGGGGCGGGAAGTTCCCCTACGAGGAGAGTGTGCAGGTTTTGGAGCAGGAGTACCTGCTGGCGCAGACTCACACCCTCCAGATGGAGGGCATGATTTCTCTTTTGCAGTGGAAGTGCGAGAGCGCCCTGCAAGGGCGCTCTTCTTCGCCGCCTTCTTTTCTGGTTTAGACTGGCTGGGAGTTGGTTTTTCAGTCCTGGTCGACGATGCCGCTTCCACCAGCTGGGGCACGGCTTTCGCCGACCTCTTGGTGGGGGGAAACTTAGCCTTCCCCCCTTGCTGTGCCGGTTTAGAACTGCCAGCCGGGACAGACTTCTGGTTGGTCGAAGGTGGGGTGGTCCCCCTCTTCCAGCTTTTACTCTTTGCGATGTTGCTCTGAGGAGCGACAGTCGCCTTGGGCGCAGCGATCAGCACAGGTGACGATGCCGTAAATGACGAACCTGGAAGACTCTGAGCGATCATGCTAAAGTCGAGTGTACGGGCAGGTGTATTCGTGGAATTAAAATTACGACGCGTTTCCTGGTAGGAAAGACCATCCAGGGTCTTGATTTCCTGGATCTTCTTCTCACTCAGATACGTTGGACAGTTCCGATCCCGAGGAGAATGAAAACCAGAGCAGTTGGTGCACCTGTACGGAGTTTTACACTGTTCCGCGCCGTGAGCTACTCGTCCACATGTACCACATACAAACGGATTCGAACAACGAGATCCCATATGTCCGAATCGCTGACATTGATAGCATCGCATAGCAGGCGAGATTACGGCATCACATAGCAACGATAAGTTGTTACCATCACTTTCTCTGGTAACGCTGACAAATTGAAAGAGTCAATGAAGGCACCAGTGGCAACGTATTCACCGTTGACCTTGCGCGTAATGCGCCGGACGTGTGTCATGCCACGGTTCTTCATGTCTTCCATCAACTCGTCGTCAGTGTTCAAAATAAGGTCGCGGTGAAAGATCACTCCGCGAACCAGATTCAAGGATTTGACGGGGATTTCGCCAAAGTGCTCGCACTTAGACAACTGATCAACTTGCAGTGCTGTACGAGTCTTCAAAACAAACTACCGTTGCGCATTTCCTTGAGGTCCTCAAATTCGCTGTAGACGCCTTCAATGTGTCTACTAAAAAGGATCGACTTTACCAGCTTGAAATCATGCCCATCGGTTCTGCTAGAGACCAGAAACCTTGAGAAGCTGGATCCCATTCCTTTACGCTGCGCATGTTCCCAGGGAGTTGAATCTCTCAGGTAAGCAAATGTTAAAGACTTTGGTGGAGGACCACCTTGAGAGGGGCGACTTCGTTTCGAAGCCATGCCGGAAATCATCCTCCATGAATGACACCCACTCCGATCAGGGGTCTCTGTAGCCGAACCAAGCAGCCAAGGCAATACCCACCTGGTCATAGCAGGTACTGCCCGGAGTCCGATGTTGGACGATGCCTAATACGGGATGACTAAGGCAATGAGTATTAGGACTCCCTTCCTCCAGTCACCCGCAATAGCATGTACCCCATAGCATGTACAGAGCACCAAATATAGAGAAAAAACCAATAATTAATAATAATATGTCCTTCTGGCATTCGGCTGTGCGAGGACCTGTGTTGTCAGGCGGATACTACTGACAAGTTGCATGGCGCTCCCACCCGCAAGATTCCTGGGTGGTCAAATGTGTGCTTTTTGGCGTAATCGCACACATAAGAAGCCCATCTCCGAGCAGCACGCACATCAGTAATTTTGAAATAGTCTACAACGACCCTCGGAAAAACAATAAATATATAAAGAGGGGACCTTGGCCACATGACCCTTTTAGTCGCCTTCTACGACAGGCAGGGATTAACTGTGGATGTATTCAGCCTCTCCCATCCACAGGAGGTCCAACACATTATACCAAACCGCAAGCCATATCCGCGCCTAGGTCGCCCCTTTTGGTCGCCTCTTACGGCAGGCAGGGGATACCGCGGGTGTATTCTACATGTGCGTCCCCCACCGCAGGGGTCTCACTATTTTTCTCTGGATTTTCTCGAGAAGAGGTATTGCTGTGATAAACATACCAGCTTTGACAACACTGAAAGGATTTTTAACTCTAGTTCTCTTAACTAGCTCCATCCAATGATCAGGAACATAATTATAGGACACTTGCCTCTAGTTTTTCTCAATGAGACCAAAGTCTCGGCCACATGGTAAAACTGGTCGAGTTGGCCGTGCGGTTTGGGGTGCGCAGCTGTGAGCTTGCATCCTAGAGATAGTGGGTTCGAACCCCACTGTCGGCAGCCTTGAAGATGTTTTTCTGTTGTTTCCCATTTTCACGCCAGGCAAATGCTGAGGCTGTACCTTAATTAAGGCCACGGCCGCTTCCTTCCCTCTCCTAGCCCTTTCCTATCCCATCGTCAC
The DNA here is from genome assembly GCF_040414725.1 of Anabrus simplex. Classification (NCBI taxonomy): domain Eukaryota; kingdom Metazoa; phylum Arthropoda; class Insecta; order Orthoptera; family Tettigoniidae; genus Anabrus; species Anabrus simplex. The sequence continues at coordinate 790,935,064 of NC_090266.1, read as the reverse complement.
CGTAAGACCTATCTGCGTTGGTGTGACGCAAAACAAATTCTAAAAATATCACATGGTAGAAATGTATGTACGGGTACCAAATAATAACTGGACTGAGCAGGAAAACTGTTGGTGTAAGCTCGAGCAAATGCCAGGTTACCATCGCTGCATTTACTTGGGCGATTGTTGTGATATCCACTTTTGTACACTCTTAATAAATAAATAATGAATGTGGTATTTAATAAAAAAACTCGGGTTGTTGGGTTGTATTGTAAAACACTGCAAAATTTCCAGTAATGTGAATATACTGCTTTACCTAGTGGTACATAATAAAAGTAAAACATGCAAGCTTACCTGAGAGAACCGTGTGTTTTTTCTGTTGAATTACTCGAAACATTCGCCCACTGCTTGTACCGAAGATGTCAGTTGCAGCAGTGGGTTAGCTCGTTCTTGACATTACAGATAGATCAAATCCAGAAACGCAAGAACATTTGCCTTTTGTATTTAAGGTAATATGACCCCTGGAGGATAGCCGAATATCACAAAAGATAGCTCTCGTATCATACAACAGATAGCAGCGCATAACTCAAATATTTTAATTTTGAGGTTCAGCCCATTTTCCGGGCATGTCTTCAATTATGTTTGCAATTATTTACGGTCCCAAGTCAATGAAAGTGGTCGAGTTAAATTATGTTCATATGATAGTAGAAATTGTGAAATATCTTAGTGCTTTATGATGAAAAATCTACCTAACAATGCTTCCCTTGACATAAAAAAGCATCGTTCACTGTTAGAAAACAATATTTTACACAAAGTGTGTATATAAATTCTGCTATAACTTATGCCAAATTTCCTGAAAATTAAGTGAACCATTTTTGAGAAATACTACTTCAAATAATTAAAGATTAAGCGGGTTCTCTTGTTCTGTGTCCCCATAAATTTGTGGCACTTTACATGCAAGAAACTAACTACTGCAGATTTAACTCATTACTATGTTACAAGTCCTCTTTTAAGGCGAAATTCAGTCACCCCAGTATCTTTTAAGATGAAGTCAATTAATGTGATCCTATATTTATTTTACTTTAATTAAAAGACAACCGTACAAAGTCTATCCGCGGTCTTTTAATGCATTTATTGGATAATTCTCCACATATACAGAAATACAAGGCTGCATTGCATGTCTTCCGTCTGAGTGCTTCATCCACGAAGGATTTCTTTCATTACCGATAAAAGCACAGTTCAATTATCAACGAAAATGCCAATATCCATCTGTTTTCTACGCCCTTTGTGTGGAACGGCAAACCATTATCCTTATTAATAGGCCTAATGAGGCTCTGATTCTTATCCAAATTGTCTAGAATAAATTCCCCTGGTATGGGGTATGAAACGTGGTTCATTCAGCGTCGTGAGTGAAAATTAGTAAGTAACTGATCTCGAACATAACAACACCGGTCGCGTGCAGTGGAGGATATCGCAGCCTGCGGCAGATGTCAAGAAGGCGTCCGAAGTGCTCAATTGTTTATTCTCAAATCACTGTTAGATGATAAATTACTAGCCTTTGAAAATAATTTCAATCCGTATCTGCCAGAAAGACATCAAGTCAAGCAGCAACATCCATTCGTTCGCAGTTTCAGAAGTGTGATTTTTCAGGTAATGGGACGATGTAGTTCGTTTACCTAAGCAAGTTGCCAGCAACTCAAGGTATCACAGATTTCAGGGAAATAACTTAGTATTATTCCTTTACCCACATTACGTTGCTTATACTGCGTCGTGTGACACTTGTGTAGGGAAACAAAGTACCGAAATGTGTTAACTAGGCCTCCCTCTAAAGAATAGAAGCTTTTATTGCGTAAGAGCCTAAAATCTCAATCAGCATTACATAATAATAATTTCGTGTGGCTATTTCTAGCCGAGTGCAGCCCTTGTAAGGCAGACCCTCCGATGAGGGTGGGCGGCATCTGCCATTTGTAGGTAACTGCGTGTTATTGTGGTTGAGGATAGTGTTATGTGTTGTGTGTGAGTTGCAGGGATGTTGGGGACAGCACAAACACCCAGCCCCCGGGCCATTGGAATTAACCAATTAAGGTTAAAATCCCTGACCCGGCCGGGAATCGAACCCGGGACCCTCTGAACCGAAGGCCAGTACGCTGACCATTCAGCCAACGAGTCGGACAGCATTACATTATGGATACTGAATACTAATTTCTTGCCCAAAACCAAAGCAATCATTAGAAATACAAAGAAATGCCGATGGATATTTTACGCTGTGAATCTAAATTGGTCTCTGTTTTATGTCCCCGTACAAGTTAATCAGTGTTATATTGTACTGACAAACAGGACCCAAAATAACGACATTTATGGTACATTTAATAACGAACTAAAATAATACACGACCCCTACCCACACTACGACAGCTCGGTACGATGTGTGATCGATGTGCGGCAGCATTGCAGACCTCACAAAGATCCGTTCGTTGATGGAGTTTGTGCCTGCAATATTCTTTTTTTTAGTCTCTTTTTACTTTATAAGAGTGAGTAAGTAGTGTGTGTTAGAGTGAAGAAATTCGCTGAGAATTGGCAATGCAAACATATATTGGATTTGAATCTGCTGAGTAAACAGATGAAACTAAGTTGGAGCTGTGCTTCAGGTAGATGAGTTTTACCATACATTAAGGGTAAACTTGTGTGCACGTCTTCTCGAAGCAAGCAAGCGCCATGTGTTAAGTTCTCACCTTGCTTGGCGGCAGATAGAATATGTCGATTTGCTCTGTTCGCTTCGCGTGTGGTATTCATCTGGTTGTCATAATTCTCGCCATTTTTTCAACAACCCGCCAGCCTAATATTGGTCTACTTTCCTCTGGTCTGTTTAAATATTGTTACCTGCTCGGGAATAATTTTGTAAACTGAATTTCTACTCACCAGAGGATAGATCATTGTCCATTGTTGGTCAGTTCAGTTGACATGCTGACGACATCAGTCCAGAAGTTTAACCGAGCAAATGGTTGTGTGTTTTGGGTCACGTGGCTATCAGTTTGCGTTCGGGAGATAGTGGGTTCGAACCCATATGTCGGCAGCCCTAAGGATGGTTGTCCGTGGTTTCCCATTTTCACACCAATCTGTACCTTAATTAAGGCTACGGTTGCTTCCTTCTCACTCCTAGCCCTCGCCTGTCCCATCGTCGCCATAAGCCCATCTGTGTCGGTGTGACGTAAAGCAGATTAAAATAAAAGTCCGGGAACTTTATCATAATCGGACACCAGATATATGTATACGCATAAGAGATCCCATAATTTAACAGCTCTTCTGCTTGAATTTCCTGTAAAATTAACGACTGGATTCTTATACGCGTCAGGTAGTTATTGCTGAGCAGTTCTTTAATCACATTGCCGCCACCTTCTCTCACTTAAGTCTCTCTATGTCTCTCATATCCTTGCCATGGGGCACATTTCGCATCTCTACAAACAGATGTTATATTCTGTCAACAAAAGATCGATTCCTGTTTAGTTAACTAGCTACATTAACTTGAGACCGCTCTGCCCCAAGTTTTGCCATCATTCTAAAATACAGGGAGCTCTTCAGGTGCCTACATTGGCGATAGTTTTCAGTTATTAAATTTATAACGGACTGTAACAACAATCAGCAAAGTGTGTGGGTTCCTGAGGAAGGTATACACTTTTCTGTTTCATTTCACAATATCGCCACATTGAGTTTAGCATTCACAGTTACGTGATTTTTGCCACGGAGGAATGACAATTTTTTGCTTTATTTATTGAGCTAAAACTCTTTAAATGACATCCAATTTCCTTGATCCTTGTCCACCAAGAGCAACTAGCACATACCATTTAACAGAATCAGATATACATACTGCTTGAATGTAATAATGGATTTTACTCACCTCTTGAAATATTTCAAACGCATATACAACATATTCGATGTAACTTCCTTTGAATTGTTGGTGATCTTATCCAAGCAACGAATGAAATAATTATACCGCACATGTGGCTTCTAGTAGTCAATTTTAAATTCATGCTAAATATAATGTCGACACGAATTATACGAAGTTAAACCTTTATTGGATTTTCAATACCAGTCTTACGCACAAATGCTTATACTGTGCCCACGTATACATACAGGCCCTATAGCATGTTGCTAGTTTAGAGGTGTAGATGTGGAGGAGCTATGGGAAAGCTGTTGTTGACTGTAGACATGTATTAATACCAACACATGTTATTTCAAATACAGCGTAATAGTTCAATGTATTCTGAATCCATGACAAGGTTTCCTGTGCACGTATTTACTGACAAATGAATACATTGCAGTTAACACTCGGGATGCGCTGTTGGTACGCAAAGCGAGAACTGTATTTTCTCCTTGATCAAGTGATGGATAATTATGGTTGACATTTGCCATATTTCCACACGTATTTCTTCCTACACCCTCATTTTCCCTCCCTTTATCGTACCATGCTCTTTTTAACATTTTTATGACCTCCGTCCCATCTGAGTTCAGAAAATGAGCTCATGTTCCTGGAACTGTGCACATGTCCTCAAGAAAAGTCAGTGACTGGAATTCCGCAGGCTATTCATTTCCCATATATTTCAGTGGGATCCTTTTCCGCTGTGCATCAAAGTCCTATATTTAGTACTAGCGCCTTGCCCGCAGTTTCTCTCGCGTCATAGTTGAGTTATGTCCCATTATATTATTTTATTTCCCATTTTCCTTTGAAGTCCACCGAGCCAACCTTATGCGTTCATCGACTTTCGTAAGAAATGGACGAAATTATGTGTTTTTCCGTCCCGGCTTCGGCCGGAATTGAAAAGTTTCACGTGTATTCCGAGTTCGCTGTTAAATGACATTCTCCTGGAGAACACCCTGCAATAACAGTAGCTTCTATTATCTCTTTTAATCCCGTCACACGTAATCTACTGCCATTTCACAACTTAGGTGGTTTGAGGTTACATAACAAGTTTGTGAGATGGGAATCCTGGAGAATTAAGAGTATTTAGGAATTCTACTAGATAATTGACAGCATCGTCCGTTTGTAATACCGTGTCGACCGATTTATACTCTATTTCTTCTGCATCGAAATATGTAAGCACTGCTTCACTTATTTCATTAGCCGTCTCATTAACTTAAATCTGCAAAAATCCAGGATCTTGATGCATATGGAATGCTAAATTTGACCTTGTACTTTGAAAGTTGGCATAAAGCCGGGTTGGATGACTTGCTTAGCACCTAAAGATGTTATTTGTAAACAGCTGCTATATTTTCTAATTCGATTAAAAAAATAACCATGATCTGGATGGTCACCCATTAGTAACTGTACGATGGTTCAGGTGGCTGAACCTTGCCAGAATCGCAACACATGCCTGGTGTTTCATCCTTCCACTTGAGAGCATTGCAGAATTGGCATTTATGGATCACTATACCAGTGGTTGTCAAGCTGTTATCTTCCTAATTAATTTCAAGATCGTAAGAGATCCCGGAACGAAACTTAATTTTACATGGGCGCAAACGTCTTTATTATCGGACCCCAGGGTGATGTTGCTCATATCGCGTTTGAATTGTCCTGTGATATTCGAGATTATTTTGCTGGTATGTAGCTGCCGCTGCTCTATGAAACTCGAGATTATTTTTCTGGTATGTAGTGCCGCTGCTCTATGAACCTTGGGTTTATTCTGCTGTACGTGACTGCCTCTGGTCTATGAACCTTGAGATTATTCTTCTGGTACGTGTCTTTTCTTTTGGTATTTACTTGCAGCAATGATATGTGCAGAACGATTATTCTGCAAAAATGTGGCTGCTGCTTTTTTTAAATTGCTTTTTTTTTGTAGCAATAGAGTATCGAGTACGACGTTTTTCAGAAACTTTTGTGACAACGAATGAAGCACTTGTTTCTTCGCACAGACATTCCTATACAGTACTTCAAAATGTCCGTTGGAGAGATTACCAGTAAATCGCATCTTTTTACGGTATTAGCTTCATCACTAAATGTCCAGTATAACTTTTGATCACGATAATCTTCAAAACGGAATGGACATATTTTGCCTGCTGCCGTTAACTCACATGTTCCACCATAAGTTGAATCTTCTGACACGAAAAGTCGGCACTCTTCACAGGAGGAATACTTATTACCAAGATGAATTTCGGACAAAATGGGGACAACTTACGAAACAATAGCTTCACGAACTTCTTTATGCCGTAACTGAGTAGAATATAAAATGTAAGAAAGAGATCTAAATAGACATGCACCGTCACGTACAATAGAAACAATGTTATGTGGCAACACTTCACCATTAATGTTTAGATAAGTTACTGCCATTATGCTGTGTGCGTTATCGCGCTGCAGTCTGTTATTTAGCTGTCTCCTTGAAATATCACACACCAGTACGTTGAATCTTCTGATATGAAATGTTGGTACTCTTCTGAGGAAGAATAGTTACATGAGTGACACATCTTCGAACAATAGACGCATGCGCACGCCGAACTGGTACAGCTTTCGCTTAGCCTCTTTTAACAGTTGTACGGATGAAACAATTCATTTAAACTGTAAGCAGCTGCATAACTCACTAACGAAACTTAAAACTGTAATAAATCTCCTTGATAAAAAAATATTCTTGTCTTAAAAGAGGCCGCCAACGGGCAGATTCGAACCTGCTTTGTTGCAGTCCGCAGTCAATTGACCTAACCGTTGCGCTATCAATGCAGCGTAATACAGTTTCTCGTGAATTCACTCACCAACATTCGTATATGTACGCCTATATACTGTTAATTGTATTTTCTTTTCTTTAAGGATTTGGATTATTACCGTCCTAAAATACACAGAAGCGGAGTGAATTGGCGCGAACACTTATATGTTGGAAAGTGCCGCGGCCATTTTTAATTGGCAAAAGCCTAAGATTCATGCGCGCAAGGGAAGTATTTCATCTGTAAAATGAAGAAAATAAATATATTTCTGTTGACTTTTCAAGAAATGCAAGATTTTTGCTTTACTATTGAGACTATTTTGAAGACTGAATGAATATATATGTACAATATTGTTCAAATAACGGAGATATTGAACACAAATATAAAACCACATATCACCCCTCTTCGTTCGTTCGTTCGTAATCTGTTTACCCTCCAGAGTCGGTTTTTCCCTCGGACTCAGCGAGGGATCCCACCTCTACCGCCTCAAAGGCAGTGTCCTGGAGCTTCAGACTCTGGGTCGGGGGATACAACTGGGGAGGATGACCAGTTCCTCGCCCAGGCGGCCTCACCTGCTATGCTGAACTGGGCCTTGTGGGGGATGGGAAGTTTGGAAAGGATAGACAAAGGAGAGGGGAGGAAGCGGCCATCCCGACATTTGCCTGGAGGAGAAGTGGGAAACCACGGAAAACCACTTCCAGGATGGCTGAGGAGGGAATCGAACCCACCTCTACTCAGTTGACCACCGAGGCTGACTGGACCCCGTTCCAGCCCTCGTACCACTTTTTTCAAATTTCGTGGCAGAGCCTGGAATCGAACCCGGGCCGCTGGGGGTGGCAACTAATCACACTAACCACTACACCACAGAGGCGGACTCACCCCTTTTCACCCCTTTAAATTCAGAATTTTTAAAATTCCTTTTAAAATAGGATAATGATACATGAAGATAAATATCTGAATTAATATAAGTACAATATTTTTCACAGAAACGGAGAATTTCAACAAAAAGTTAAAATCGCATTTTAACCCTTTTTACCCCTTTAAAGTAGGAATTTTTAAAAATCCTTTCTTAATGTGCATCTAAGCTACGGTAGGAACATGTCCTCAAATTTTCATACAATTATCTCCAGTAGGTTTTGCTGTGCGTTGATTACCAGTCAGTCAGGACATCTTGCTTTATATATATATAGACTAGCAAGATACCCGTGCTTCGCTACGGTATTATACTGAAATTTAGAACTGAATGCTTCATTTTTTACATACAATCCGCCGAAATTTGCGATCTGATTTGTTTTCTAATAGATTACGGCAAGTTTCCTCCCATTTTTCAATCTTTCTTTCCAACAATCGATTTCGTACTTCCCGGGCTAGGTCCAGTTATTCCACCCGGTCAGATGGGTCCCTAAATCTTTGCCATCTTTTCCTATAAGCATTTTTAATATGGATCAAATCATTAAGAGATCCAGCGTGGTGTCGCCTTGGGTGCCTTGGCGATACTGAACCCGCGGCCAGACTGCATTCATAGTCATTACCCGTCCAGGACCCGTTTCCAGCGCGGTCCGCACATTTGACGACGGTCCAGAATATTATTCTTATTATTATTATTATTATTATTATTATTATTATTATTATTATTATTATTATTATTATTATTATTATTATTATTATTATTATTATTATTATTATGTTCTGGAGCCCACAGCAAGATGCAAGACCGCTACTAGGCGGTAAATTTCATCTGCTGCCATTGTCATTGTTGAGAATGTGACCAGCACCATTGTCGCGCGTAGGCAAGTGTGCGGGATTTCTGGCCGTACGAATGGCATACTTCCGTGCATTATTGACCTTATTATAGAGGTGAACAATGGGACGGTCAATCTCATTCCTATCGTTTATTTTAAATGTGATTAAATTTTTATTTATATGGCAGGAGAATCTACTGTAATCTAAGAACGTTCTCCGAAGGAAAAGATGGCTCTTGAAAACGAACCCAGGAAAGATTAAAAACGATCGGTTCATGATCAGAATAAGTACATCGAAGATCTACAGCATGTTTCCAGTCATTCGACAGGGTCAGGAATGGAATGAATAAAGCCCCCACCTAGCGGCGACAATAGGAATTGTGCCGGCTGCCAAAACCTGTCGCACTCCTCTGGTGCAATGATTAATGAATGACAAATGAAATGAAATTATACTGGACAGTGTTGCTGGAATGAATGATGACAGGGAAAACCGGAGTATCCGGAGAAAAAACTGTACCGCCTCCGTTTTGCCCAGCACGAATGTCACATGGAGAGACCGGGATTTGAACCACGGAACCCAGCTGTGAGAGGCCGGCGCGCTGCCGCCTGAGCAACGGAGGCTCCTTATAATTACATTATAAAACAATAAAATCAATTGGTCTTACCTAATTTTACACCCCACTGGCGTTAAGTTTATTTACCCCCCTCCCCTCCAAAAAAACTAAAAGAAGGCGTGTTTCTTTATGTTTAAAGGAGATTCCAAACACCAATGTTCACGTCTATTACCTTCAGTTTTGAGATAAGGATAATTAACTTTTTTTCACTTTCACACTCCTTTCTCCCCCCCCCCTCCCTAAGTGAATTTTCCGTCAAAAATACGTGTTTCTTTAATAGTAAAGGAGCTTCTAAATACCAATAATCACGACTCTAACTACTTCAGTTTCTCATTTATATGTCCTCATGAAAGGAATTCAATTCCTTTTTCACTCCCGCCCCCCAAAATGATTCCTCCCCCCTCCAAAACGGGTTTTTCTTTGTTTTTTAAGGAGAACCAAATACCAATTTTCACGTCTGTAGGCCCTAACAACTTTAGTTTTTATTAGATATAAGTATTCTCATACAATTAAGTCAATTAATTTTAAATTCCTTCACCTCCTCCCAACCCCCCGCCCTCCCATTCATTGGATTTTCCGAGAATATGTGTTTCTTTACTTTTAAAGCAGATTCCAAACATCAAATTTCATGTCTGTAACATCTTCATTTTTGAGATAACAGTAACCTAATTAACACCATTTTCAGTCACTTTTACCCCCACCCCCGTCCACCCAAGTGGTATTTCCGAAAACTAAATATACACGTTTCTTTATTTCTAACAGAGATAAAAATACCATTTTTCACTTCTGTAACATGTTAAGTTTTTTGAGATATACTGTATAAATTCTCATTTTAAAATGTCACCTACTTTTTAGTTCCCCTAAAGAGGAGTTTCCAAAAACAAATCACCTATATTTCTTTACATTTACAGGAGATTCCAAATATCACTTTTAGGGTCTGTAACATACTGCGTTTCTCAGATATTCTGTAGATGTTGTCTTTCAAAAAATTCACCCCAATTTGTTACTCCTGTTTAACCGCCATTAATTGGATTTTCCAAAAAAATACGTGTTTCTTTATTTGAAAGGAGATCCCATATACAAATTTTCAGTTCTGTAATAGCTTCAGTTTCTGAGATATATGTATCCTCATTAAAGGCATTCGACCCATTATTCACCCTTTTAACCCCTCCTATTGGGATTTACAGAAAAAAAAATAAGTGTTCCTTTATTTTTAAAGCAGATTGTAAATATCAATTTTTAAATGTGCAAACTTTTAAAGTTTTGAGATGTAGATACACTCATTTTTAAATCGAACCACTTTTCAACCCCCCCCCCCCCACTATTTGGATCCTCCAAAAGCAAAAAAAAAAAAAAGTGTTTCTTTATTCTTAAAGGAAATCCCAAATACCAATTTTCAGGTGTGTAATATCTTCAGTTTCTGAGATTTAAGTATCCTCATTAAAGGCATTCAACCCCTGTTTCACCCCTCCTATTGGGATTTTCCGAAAACAAAAAGTACATTTTTTTTATTTTCAAAGGAGATTCCAAATACCAATTTTTACATCTGTAAACTTTTAAAGTTTTAAGATGTAGATACACTCATTTTAAAAATTCACCCCCATTTTCAACCACCCATTATTTGGATTCTCCAAAAACGAAAAAATACCTGTTACTGTATTTTTAAAATAGATCCCAAATACCAAATTTCAGGTCTGTAATATCTTCAGGTTCTGAAATATAAGTAGCCTCATTAAAGGCATTCAACCCTTTTTTCACCCTTTACCACCCTTCCTACTGCGATTTTCCGTAAACAAAAAATAAGTGTTTCTTTATTTTTAAAGGAGATTCTAAATACCAATTTTTACATCTATAAACTTTAAAACTTTTGAGATATAGACACACTCATTTTAAAAATTCACCCCCTTCTCACCCCCATCATTCGGATTTTCCGAAAACAAAAAATACGTGTTTCCTTATTTTTAAAGGAGATCCTAAAGACCAATTTACAGGTCTGTAATATCTTCAGTTTCTGAGATATAAGTATCCTCATTAAAAGCATTCAACCCCTTTTTCACCCTTTTTCACCCCTCCTATTGGGATTTTCCGAAAACAAACAAATACGTGTTTCTTTATTTTTAATGAAGATTCTATATACCAATTTTTACATCTGTAATCTTTCAAAATTTTGAGATATAAATGCACTCATTTTAAAAATTCACCCCCCTTTACACCCTCCCATTAATGGGATTTTCCAACAACAACAAAATACGTGTTTCTTAATTTTTAAAAGAGATCAAAAGTACCAATTTTCAGGTCTGTAATATCTTCAGTTTCTGAAATATAAGTATCGGTATCCTGATTAAAGGCATTCAACCCCTTTTTCACCCCTCCTATTGGTACTTTCTGAAAACAAAAAAATACGTGTTTCCTTATTTTTAAAGAAGCTTCTAAATATCAATTTTTACATCTGTACACTTTTAAAGTCTTGAGATATAGATACACTCATTTTAAAATTTCACCTCCCTTTTCACCCCCTTAGCGACGGTATATCCAAAAATCCTCTCTTAGCGAGCACCTACATCTTAATATGAATGAATCCTCAAAATTTAATTTCTTTATGTCCAGTAGTTTTGGCTCGGCGATGATGAATCAGTCAGTCAGTCTGTCAGTCAGTCAGGACAAGTTATTTTATATATATAGATAATCAATTATGTTTTCTCTCCTCTTACCACCCTTTGATAGCACTTTGTGTTATCCATATCTTGCTCCCATGAACATGGATATGGAAGTTACCATTTTTATTATGTAATAAGGGCAACTACATGCCAGAATAATCATAGCTCTGTGGAATTAATTAAAATATTAATACTTGAAATGCAGAGATTAATGGTGTCAAGGGGAAATGTTAAACAATGTCTGGTCCATTATTGAAAGAAATAATAAGGGAGCCAACACTGCACACATACGCGCCCTAGTAACTCTATCGGTTCTTATCTCTTCGATTTTTTAATTATAATAATGTTAGGAATTTAATTTTCTAACCCCCCTTGGTTTGCAAAAGATTTCAAGACACGTTGTGTAACAAATGCTTGAAAACTTTAATGTTATGTCGAAGTGTAACAATTTGTGGCTGATGTAGAGACACCGTGATATTTTGGTACTTGGTAAATTGATGATTAGTGTCAATTATATTTTCATTATTATTATTATTATTATTATTATTATTATTATTATTATTATTATCATCATCATAAGTATGACCAAGAACATGAATATAGTCCACCATTAGAATAATAGTTGCAAGTTACTAAATGAATTCCAATTGACCAACTTGATACCAGAGGGCTCAGGACATAACTCTACATAGAATCACAGCCTACTGGGCATTGAGAGGGATCCGAATACGGTACAAGCAGTGTTAAGGTAAAGAAAGAATACTGGGCTTAGTAAAAATAGATTAAGATTCCAAATAACAAAATTTAATATGTGTCAACAATTCATAAACTTGGGTAAAATTTCCATCAATGTCTTACTAAGGATCAGGTACGCAGAGTCTCACAGAGATTGACAAAGGAGAATAAGAAATGATAATTTGTACAAAATGTCCAATAACGGTTTTATAGAATTATTTAAGATTCAAAAAAACCTTAATGGCAACAATATGAAGGAGATTCTTCCTAAACAACTTTCGAAATAGGAAAAATGTAGTTAGAACACTACTGGACCCTAGAATTACAACAATACAACATGCCTCACAGGCATCCTAAATGAGTAAGTTGGTCAGTCAAAGTCCATTGACTAGAAAAAGTACCCCTACTATTTCATCATAGATAATAAATGTATCTTCCTGAATAAACAGAGATTCTGTATTACCCTTAATAATAACAAAATATATCCGCCTCTGTGGTTTAGTGGGTAGTGTGTTTAGCTGCCACCCCCGGTGCCCTGATTCGATTCCCGGCTCTGCCACGAAATTTGCAAAGTCTTACGAGGGCTAGAACGGGGGCCACTCAGCCTCGGTGGTACTCAGCCTGAGTAGAGGTGGTTTCGATTTCCACCTCAACCATCCTCAAAATGGTTTCCCCACTTCTCCTACAGGCAAATGCCGGGATGGTACCTAACTTAGGGCCACGGCTGCTTTCTTCCCTCCTCCTTGTTTATCCCTTCCAATATCCCCCCCCCCCACATGGTCCCTGTTCAGTATAGCAGGTGAGGCCGCCTGGGTGAGGTGCTGGTCATCCTCCCCAGATGTATCCCCCGAACCAAGGTCTCAAACTCCAAGACACTGCCCTTGACTCTGAGGGAAAAACCAATCGTGAAGGGTAAACAGATTAAGAAAGAAAGAAAGAAAGAGAGAGAGAAATACAGAAGTGAATGTTTAATATTCAAGAAAAATAAGAGTTACTCATCAATATTTTTGGTTGTAAGTTATTTTATGGGACGAAGAGAATGCTGACTTAGCAATCAAATTCTTACACTGTAAATGTATTTTCGTTCAACAAGAATTTAAAACAATTTGATACAATAAAGCCATTAGCCAAGGAAGTAAAAGAAGCCCAACCTTCCTCTCTCCTCCTATTTTCATATCCTTTACCCTCTCTTCAATCATTAACCTGTACTTCAACCTGCCAGCATCTCTTGGCCAAAGAGAGAGCATAATCATCTCAGTGGCCCGCCTCACCCCTTTACGGTGGGGAATTAAAATATTGGTTGATAGGTAATAATAATGTTACTGGCTTTACGTCCAACTAACTATTTCTTCGGTTGTCGGAAACGCCGAGGTGCCGGAACTTTGTCCCGCAGGAGTTATTTACGGGCCAGTGGCCATGGCTGAAAGGAGAGGGCATATAAGTCTCTGGTAAGACCCCAACTAGAGTATGGTTCCAGTGTATGGGACCCTCACCAGGATTGCTAGATTCGAGAACCGGGAAAAGTCCAAAGAAAGGCAGCTCGATTTGTTCTGGGTGATTTCCGACAAAAGAGCATCGTTACAAAATATTGCAATAACTGGGCTGGGAAGACTTGGGAGAAAGGAGACGAGCTGCTCGACTAAGTTGTATGTTCCGAGTTGTCAGTGTAGAAATGGCGTAGAATGACATAAGTAGATGAATAAGTTTGAGTGGTGCATTAAAAGTAGGAAAGATCACAATATGAAGACAAAGCTTGAATTAAAGAGGACAAATTGGAGAAAATATTCGTTTATAGGAAGTGGAGTTAGGGGTTGGAATAATTAACCAAGGGTGATGTTCAATCTTATTCTTCATTTCTTCTTTCGCTTTTCCCACACTTGAGGGGAAGCAGGTGCGAACTGTGTCGCACATGTGGATTTGGCCCTCTTTTACGGCCGGATGCCCTTCCTGACGCCAACCCTATATGGAGGGAAGTAATCACTATTGCGTGTTTCTGTAGTGGTTGGTAGCGTAGTGTATTGTATGAAGAGGAATGTGTTGGGACAAACAGAAACACCCAGTCCCCGGGCCAGATGAATTAATCAAAGCACCGGGCGTGTTGGTCGTGCAGTTAGAGGCGCGCGGCTGTGAGCTTGCATCCGGGAGATAGTGGGTTCGAATCCCACTGTCGGCAGCACTGAAGATGGTTTTCCGTGGTTTTCCATTTTCACACCAGGCAAATGCTAAGGCTGTACCTTAATTAAGGTCACGGCCGCTTCCTTCCAACTCCTAGGCCTTTCCTCTCCCATCGTCGCCATAAGACCTATCTGTGTCGGTGCGACGTAAAGCAACCAGCAAAGAAAAAAAAATCAGAGGTGATTTTAAATCCCCGACCTGGCAGGGAATCGAACCCCGGACCCCTGTAACCAAATTCCAGCACGGTAACCAGATAATAATAATAACAATAATAATAATAATTTATTAATTAATAATTAATAATTTAATAATTTAATAATTTCTGAGATCAATTTTACAGGTGATATCCTGGCGCAGTCCAGTGGTACTTGGAAGTGCTCAAATTTATTAATTTATTATTATTATTATTATTATTATTATTATTATTATTATTATTATTATTATTATTATTATTATTATTATTATTATTGTTATTAGCGTATTCTCCCAATAATGGAGGACGTTAAGCAAACAACTCAATCAAGCTTTCTTTGGGTTCTTCTTGTTCTTCCAATAGGCTTTCATTCTCTCTGAGAAGGCTTGTTTACGTTCTTCCGACCATTTCGGTCTGCACTGTTTTTGCTTTGCTTGCTCTGATGTAACTTCCCACTTGTTGACTTTGTGTCTGAAGATGTCTCTTTCTAAAATGTCTGTTGCACATATGTTTGCGTTTTTGAGGTCCTTTCGAAGTTCGTCCAGCCAAGGTGTTGAATTCTTAAGTGAGCTAACATAATTTAATATTCTTTTTGACAGTCGATTTTCTGGTAATCTTGTGAGGTGTCCAAAGAATTTCATTCGTCTTTTCTTAATGTCAGTTTCAATGTTTGAAACTTTTTCTGTTGTTTTGATTGATTGTAGCCTGTAACCATCTTGGGTATATCTTGCTCCTAGGATTTTCCTGATGATCTTCCTCTCTTGCTTTTTTATTTCTTCTAATTCTTGTTTACTGTTAAGTGACAATGTTTCACTTGCGTAGAGGACTGTTGGTTTTATGACTGTGTTGTAATGCCGAATTTTTGTCTGTCTTGACATGCATTTTTTGTTGTAGATGTCTTGAACTAACCCTAATGCCTTCTTGACTTTTTGGAGACGGTTTTGCTGTGAGATCTTCTCAAGGCCTGTCGGTTCGATGAATTCTCCGAGGTATTTAAAGTACGAGACCCGGTCGATTTTACAGAATTTTGTTCTCAGGCTCGTGATATCTGTCTTTGAACAGAAGAATTTAGTTTTCTCAAATGAAATCTGTAGTCCCACTTTTTCTGCAGATTCCTTAAGTATCTCAAGCTGCTTGATGGCAGTCTCCTCATCCTCTGTTAAAATCGCCAGATCGTCCGCAAATGCAAGGTATGGTACGTAGAGGTTGTTTTTGGGAAAGCCCAATCGGAATGGTTTCCAAAATTCAAGTTTCTTGAGTTCCTTCTCCCATTCTTCCATAACCTTGTCTAGGACGACGTTGAACAGAATAGGAGAGAGTCCATCACCTTGTCTCACACCTGTTTGAATGTCGAAGGGTTCTGAAATTTCTCCCATAAATTTCACTTTAGATTTTGTGCCCGTTAAGTGTTTGTCTTATGAGTTCTAGGGTTTTGGGATCTAGTCCTCTCTCTTCTAGAATTTGGAATAGTGAGGGTCTGTCTATCGAATCATATGCCTTTTTGAAATCTACAAATGTGCATACCGTAGGCTTTTGTCTGAGGGCTCGTAGTTTAAGTATGGTTTTGAGGTTGAAAATTTGTTCTGGGCATGACCTGTTTGGTCTGAATCCTGCTTGAAATTCCGATAATTTCGGTTCTAATTGTTGTTGTGTTCTATGCAAGAGATAGGCTGATAGTATTTTGTATGTGACTGATACAAGTGAGATTCCTCTGTATTTGTTTACGTCTAACTTGCTGCCTTTTTTATGTAGTGGATGGATTAGAGCAATCTTCCAGTCATCCGGGAGCTTTTCGGTTTGCCAAATGTTTTGGATTATTTGTGTAATTTCTCTGAGTGAATTAGGGCCTACATTTTTCAGAAGTTCAGCTACAATTCCGTCTTCCCCTGATGCTTTGTTGTCTTTAAGTTTCTTGATATGTGAATAAATTTCTTCTTGAGTTGGTGGTGACGAATTTTCCGGTATGATTTCTGGCTGTACTTTCGGGAATCTCTTTTTGGGTTCTGGACAATTTAAAAGCTGTGAAAAATATGTAGCTAATTCTTGGCAGTTTTCCTTATTTGTTAAGGCTAGTTTACCATCGTGCTTCCGAAAGCAAAGGTTCTGTGGGGAATATCCTTTAATTTGGTTCGCAAAGGTCTTGTAGAAATCGTGTGTGTTGTAATTTTTGAAGTTGTCTTCAATTGACTTCAGTTGGACATTGACGTATTTCCGTTTATTTTGTCTTAAAATCTTGGATACATGCTTGCGAACTTCGAAGAATTTCTTCTGTGTTTCTTCTGATTTGTTACAATTGTAGTTTTGAAATGCCTTTTTCCTTTCTTCTAGTGCGGTCTCACATTCTTGATTCCACCAAGGATGTTTTGGTTTCT
Organism: Anabrus simplex; assembly: GCF_040414725.1. Taxonomy (NCBI): domain Eukaryota; kingdom Metazoa; phylum Arthropoda; class Insecta; order Orthoptera; family Tettigoniidae; genus Anabrus; species Anabrus simplex. The sequence goes on along the minus strand of NC_090266.1, from coordinate 790,917,911 downwards.
TGCGAAGAGGGATTAGGTCCTTCGCCGTTTCGATGATTTTAGTCTGGAAATTCTCCCAGCTCTCTGCAGGTCGTTTTTCCCATTCTTCTGAAATTTTGGAGTCCTTGATTTTGTGCAGATCAAATTTTGGAATCACCGATGTTTTCCTGTTGAATTTCCCTTTGGGTGTGAATTTAATTTTGATTCTGCTTAAATAATGATCCGAATCGATGTTAGCAACTCTGCGCACTTGCACATCATGAATTTCCTTCTGGTAATCATATGATATTGCCACATGATCAATCTGAAATTCTCCTAAATGATGGATGGGTGATCGCCAAGTTTTTGGCGTTTTGGGATTCTTCCGGAGTGATGTTGACATAATTTTGAGGTTATTTTGTTAGCATAACTCAATGAGGCGTGTGCCATTTTTATTGGTGAATCTGTGGGCTGGATAGTCTCCCACTGTCCTCCTGTATTTGTATTCCCTGCCAAGCTGTGCATTGAAATCACCGAGTAGAATTTTCACATCATTTTTAGGGATTTGGGCCATTTCTGTTTCAAGTTCTTCCCAGAATCTTTCTGTTTTTTCAGGCTCCTTTTTATTGTCTCCATTTGTTGGTGCATGCACATTAATAAAGGTGTATTTTTTGTTTGGATGCCTGATTCTTAAGGTCATAAGCCTATTGTTGATGGGTTTCACCTCTATTACTGAATCCAAAACTTTTTTGTCTACACAGAAGGCCATTCCTAACAATGCTGCTCCTTTACCAATTTTCTTGTTTGTTCCACTTTTGAAGATCCTATAATTATTGTAATCCATCGTTTCTGAATCGGTGAAGCGTGTTTCTTGTAGGGCCAGAATTTGGATTTTCTGCTTTGTAAGTTCTGTTGTGAGATTGTGCTGTTTTCCTGTTTGAATCAGTGTCTGAATGTTGAATGTGCCAATGAAAGTGTGAGTCTTTCGTGGAAGTTTATCAGAGTACTCCGACTTGCTCTCTCGTATTCGCCCAAGCTCCCCAGAATCCGAATGCTTGGTTGCCACTTTAGAGTGGGTGGATTGTCCACCTGGGGTAATTTTGTCTTTACTTGTACGAGTCATGTCTGCTTGTAAGCAATCTTCTAGCTTTCGCTAGTGGTGTAGAACCAGGGATTGTTAGTTCCTGGAGCATATTTACAGCCGCACCTCTGGTGATCAGACGCTGACCACTTGCCGCTTGCTACAAGTCAGACGCGAAGTGGATTTGATTCGGTTCTTCCGCCCTCTCTGCCATTGGGATATGTCCTCTTCTGCCGTCGAGACCGTTGACCATTTCTCTGTTTACCTCAGTTGATCCGCGGGTGCTTATTTGGCTAAGTCTTATTCACACCTCTCCTGCATATCTACAGGAGCTTCCCCTATCAGCCATATGGGACACGCCGTGTCGGGGTTGAGGGCTCCCACCCCAGTGTCTTATGCAGGGTTATGCCTAGCTCCTACTCATTTCAGAACCAGACCTCCACGTAAGCTGACCGGGCACGGTTATTATTATTATTATTATTATTATTATTATTATTATTATTATTATTATTATTATTATTATTATTATTATTATTATTATTGTTACCGTGTTTTAGCGGTAGGTAGAGGCGTAAGAAGGTGCGGGCGTGAATGGGTTTCAAACTACGGAATCAAAGTTAATGTAAAAGTAATTAAAATTTAACTAGGTTATATTTTCTTTTCAAAAACAAAGCAATAACAGACATGGCAGGTACAATGTAGCAAAACAAGGGGAGATACAATATTTACAGGTTTTGGGCTTCACGCCCTGACTTCTGCGATCAGCTCAGTTTTACCACAAACACAAGTTTTAACAGAGGGGCAGAAAACCCCATTCATCCCTAGGAGCCCCTGGCTCCGAATTACACAGAAAAGCCTCCACGAGGCATATGACACTCCATTTTCAAAAGAGCGATCTTAAAATTTAAGCCTCTCAAAGGCCACACCAAACTCTACCTTCAAGCTGTCCTCTAAGGACGTATTCACAGGGGTAAAATACCCAACCTACAGAGGTCTATTACATGAAAAGAAGGTTGATTATATGACCTCTAAAATAACAATTTGAGAGGAGGCGATCTTGCACTCCTAATACACTTTGTTTTTAAAACCTAATCTGGCTCTGGGCCACTAACGCAAGGGCTAATCCCATACTACAGAGGTGACTTAGAGAAGAACACTTTACATTACATAAACGAAGAATAGTTTGAGAAAATAAGTTCACCTCAAAACAAATGTGAGTGGGAGCTCGAGAGGGTTAGCACTCTCTATCCCAATATGTAGCTTTACAAGAAAAAGATGAAAAGAGTAATTACATTTTAGGAAAAGGTTACATGATGGAACTGCTTCGAACCCGCCGCGAGTGTTAAACTGCCGACCTAGCAAGAAAAGAAGTTATTAATAGGCCATTACCTGGTGTTGAACGGCTGAAGAAGAAAGAGGCGCTTCCCGCCTCCTGCTATGTACTTAATACACTGAAAGATGGAACAGAAGTGGCCCCGAGACCCTAAAATCAGCAGTTTATATCCTCTCGCGGAAGATTCTAGGCGTTAGGGGAAAGAAAACACCCTCCCACAAAATCTTTATTGGTTCGGGAAAAGAAACCCCTACATAGAGGAAAAAGAAACACATTATTGGTGGAAAATTAATTAAAGAAATTCGGGATTGGCTAGATCCAAACTAAGGGGAAAAAGAGGGGTATACAGCCAACTTAAACAATGACAGAAGGAAATTTAACAAAGAACAAACTCTTGAAATAAAAATTTCTCCAACAAAATAGTTCTTTGATTTCGCACTAGGTTGCACTATTGTAATTCTTCAGTAGTGTCCTCTAGAAGAGAAAGTTCACACTTCTTACTTCAAGCGAAACAAAAACACATCAAAAGTGACACAGTTCAAAAACTCAAAATTTTCCACGTGGTGACATCTTCTGAGAAAGTAGAGAATTAATAGAATAGATAAAGTTCAACCTTCCTCCAGAAGAGGAGTTTCAACTGGCGCAACTTTTAAATAAACAGAGTAGAGGTGTACCGCCCGGTACAGACCTCCCCCCCCCAAAAGTTCCTCCAAGGGGTAACACAGAAGAACATAAGCTTTGTTTCCAAAATAAGGTCCAAGTTTTGATGTTGATATTAAGATTAATTGCGGAAGCATTTATAAGATTTTAGTAATTTGGTTGGTTGCAATTTCAAAATTTTGTTGTTGCAGGTGCAGTAAAGTTTTTCTGTTGTAGTAGTTGAATTTCTGAAGATAAATCTTTAATGCTTAAAAGTGAAGAAAAGTTTTGCAATGTCCACCAAATATTGTTGTTGAATTCCCAAATGTAGTTATCTCTTATAGTAACTGTCCATGTAGTTGATGTAGATTGAGTCGGATGGCCAGACCGGCCGTTGCAGCTTGCGTCCAACGGAGGCCGCTCGGACCCCTCAAGTACCCTGAGATACCGCTCGCCCGCACTATGAGGGGAGCAGAGGTGTTGAAGTACGCCGCGCCCGCGGTGAACAGATACAGGCTGCGGGCATGTAGCAGGTCGTGCGCCGCACATCAGCCTTGGCCGGGAGGTGAGCTCCGGCTCGCCGTGCACATGTCGTCCTCGCTGGAGAGGAGGGGGCCCATCCCCCTCCCCAGTCGCTGCACGGCGCTGCGCGGCTGCGGGGGCGCTGAAACATTAAAGCTAGGCGGCAGAATTGTGTTGGACAATCATTTTCTTTGAGGGTACAGGCTTGTGGAGAGGTTGAGGGGCCAGCGGCGTGTAGATATCCATGGCATTTACTATTATGAAGCCACAGTGTAAGGTGGAGCAGGAGACGGGAGCGTGGTAATGGCCGTGGCAAGAACAGGATGGCAGTTTAACGGGTCGGGGCAGGTTTTCCACAAGGCTTACATCTAAAACCAAAATATTACAGAAGGGGCAGAAAGCCTTAAAAGTGAAACTCAAAAAAAAATATAACCTTCATATCCTTTCAAAATAATATGGAGCAAGTTAACACAGAAATTACACCGGTTTCACCTGGGACAGGTGAACTCTAAATATCCTCTCGGTGGCTGGATTACTTAGCAATAAGGTAACTGGCGTAAGAAAATCGAGAATGATACAAGGCCCATGAAATCTGGGGGCAAGCTTGCCCGCGGGAACAAAATTTTTGACCATAACCTGGTCACCTACCTTCAAGGTGGTGGGTCTCCGTCCACGATCATACCTTTCCCTAACCTTTTCATGAGATACTTTAAGATTAGCTTTAGCCTTCTTCCAAAGATCTTTAATGTTGTCCGGATCTATTGTCTCGGGCAGAATGTCATTCAGAGACCAGAGGTTAGAGAGCGGCGTGTTGGGAACGAACTTAAACATCAAAGAAGCTGGAGTAAATTTGTGAGATTCATGAACCGCCGAATTCAAAGCAAAAGCTAACCAATGCAGGGACGTGTCCCACCTGGAAGGATCTTCATGATGATAGGCAATAAGTGCGGACCTGAGATTACGGTTAACCCGTTCAGCCAGAGAAGGTTGAGGGTAATAAGCAGAAGTAGTTACATGAGAGATGGACAAGTCAAAACAGAATTTACGAAATAAATTTGATGTGAACGCCTTAGCATTATCAGATACAATATATTGACACGGACCAAAAGAAGCAAAAATAGAATTTAAGCAAGTAATAGTTGACTGAGCGGTAGCCAGCTTAGTCGGAAATAACCAGGAAAATCTTGTAAAACCATCTACACACACAAGGATGAACTTGTTGGCATTGCCCTTTGACTGGGGGAAGGGTCCCACATAATCAATATACAGGCGTTCCATGGGGCGCGACGCTTGATGAGAAGACAAAAGGCCTACTTTAGTGGACATGGTGGGTTTACTGAGCAAACAAGATTTACAAGCTTTTACAAGTTCACGGATTTCACCGTCCATACCTTTCCAGATGAACATTTCACGAATCTTTTCACGAGTTTTAAAGATACCCAGGTGCCCTCCTAATGGGGTCTCATGATAATACTTGAAGATCATAGGTACAAGAACCGCTGGAACAACAACTTTCATCAACTTATCATGCCTCGAAGGGCAACATAGAACACCATTCCTCAGAACATAAGGGACAGCATGTTCCCCAGAAGAAAGGGTTTCCATTATAGGAGCCAGCGTCGGATCTTCACGTTGGTATTTCTCAATATCCCTAAAAAGCATGGGAGCATCTGTTAAGATGGCATTAACACCAGATAGTATGGACTCGGAAGGTGATGAACTATCGACCGGTTCGTGGGTTTCGACGTCGTTATGAAACATACGGCTGAGTCCATCAGCAACAACATTTTCAGTACCTCTGATATGCCGTACATCGAATTGGAAGGCAGAAATACGGATGGCCCAACGGGCTATACGACCAGTACGACGCGGCCTACCTAAGACCCAGCTTAAGGCTTGATTATCTGTCTCCAGGTCGAATTTGACATGTTCCAGATAGAGACGGAACTTTTCTAAGGCGAATAAGACTGCCAACCCTTCGAGCTCATAGATGGAATACTTGGCTTCTTGAGCCGATAGAGTCCTAGATGCATAGGCGATGGGACGCCTCCCTAGTTCAGTCTCTTGAAGAAGGACTGCAGCTACAGCTGACGACGACGCGTCCGTTTGGACGATGAATTTCTTCGAGAAATCAGGCATAGCAAGTACAGGGGCATTACAGAGAGCTAATTTAAGATCTTCGAAAGCGGCTTGTTGAGAAGGTCCCCACTCGAATTTGATGCCTTTCCTACGAAGAAGGTTTAAGGGCGCCGCTCTATTAGCGAAGTTAGGAATAAACTTCCTGAAGAAATTCACCATACCAATGAATCTAGCGATACCTTTGATGTCCTTAGGAGGTTTAAAATCACGGATGGCCTGTGTTCTAGAATGATCGACAGCTACCCCATCGGGTGACACAATATGCCCCAGGAATGACATTGAGGGCTTAGCAAAGGCAACCTTGGACAACTTAACAGTTAACCCAGCCTTACGAAGGCGATCGAGAACTTCTCGCAGATGATCTAGATGTTCTTCAAAAGTCTCGGAAAATACGACGACATCATCCAAGTAGTGATATAAGTACTCAAATTTGATGTCGGAAAAGACCCTATCTAGTAGTCTAGTGAGCACAGCTGCCCCCGTGGGGAGCCCGAAAGGCACGCGGTTGTATTCGTATAAATTCCAGTCCGTGGCAAACGCTGTAAGATGTTTAGACTCCTCGGCAAGGGGAATTTGATTATAGGCCTGATTCAAGTCCAAGATAGTGAAGAACTTGGCCTTTCGAAACCATGGAAAGCAAGAATGAAGGTCGGGAAGGGGCACAGATTGCAACACCACCTTCCGATTGAGAGCCCTGTAATCAATGACAGGCCTGAAGCCTCCTTGGGGTTTCGGGACTAGAAAAATAGGCGAAGAATACGCTGACTTAGAGGGCCTAATAATACCATCCTTCAACATCTGATCGATGATTTCTTTCAGAGCCTTCATTTTAGGTGGAGATAGCCTATACGGTGGAAAACGGACAGGAATCGAATCCGTAACCTCAATTTTGTATTCAATAAGGTCAGTAACACCAAGAGTATCAGAGAACACCTCGGGAAACGACTGACACAGTTTCCGAATACTATCAGCCTGCTCCTCAGGTAGATGTCTAAGGTCTAACAACATCTCATCCTGGGTAGGCGAAATAGATGAACATGATACAGAATTACACTTTAACAAGGGAATTCTACAATTGGACGCAAATTTGAATGTGCACGACCTACTCTGGAGATCGAGCACAAGACCAGTGTGAGAAATGAAGTCCGCTCCCAATATGATGGGGCAAGACAAACGCTTGGCCACAAACAATTTGATTTTCCATGTAAATTTAAAAACACGAATTTTGACATGTAAGGAACCTAGAATTTCTAATGGAGATGAATTAGCCGAAACATATTTAACCGGAGATGAGTCATAGTCAGGGAGTTTACAAACAGATTTCAATTTAGAATACCAATCAGCCGAAATAATGGAACAAACACTGCCTGAATCTAAGAGAGCCGTTATAGGCTCGTTATTTAACTCAATCTTAAGAAAAGGAACAGGTGCGGGGGTATCCGCCGCAATCCTAAGACACTCTCTGGGGCATTCAAAAAAAGAATTTGAAGATTGCTCATTCCCTGAATTCTCGACCTTTTTGCCCGGGGCTGAGCCTTGGAAAGCAGAATTAGTCGACTCAGCCGAAGCCGCTAGTCACTTTTTATTATTGGAATAGCTGGAATTTGCACCAGAAGTTGAGCAGGAGGGGGTGCTATTTGAGTTTGGGCAATTCTTGGCGATATGTGAGAAGGCCCCACACTTAAAACAGCCTTGTGATGACCCTGCTCCATTCCTTGTCCCACTTGACTTGATCAGAGGACACTTATTCCGCAGATGTTCAGGCGACCCGCAAGCATAACATTTACGGGGATTGACTGGTCGGCGAGGTGGAGGCCGAGTGTTACTAAAGGAAGGCGGGGGTTCTTTCGCGACACGCAAAGAATCGGCGTATCTAACTCCTTCCGCAGAGACGGCTAATGCTTCCAGTTCAGAGAAGGTTTGCGGGCACGCCGCGAAACACAAATATGACCTGTAGGGTGGTGAAATCCCTTCGACAATAGCTTGCACGATCTGATCCTCAGGGAAGTGGAGAGCAAACACCCTAGTATAAAACTTAATATCTTGGATGAAGTCTGCCAGGTTTTCATCCAAGCGCTGTACCCGATAATAGTATTTCTGAATAAGGGAGGACCTGGCCCTAGCCGGGATGAAGTTAGCTAGCAAATGGGCATGGAAATCCTCAATAGAAGATTGCTCGGCAATGGCTCTAACTATTTTGTCGGAGAGAATACCAATAGCATACGGATAGATAATTTGCAAGATTTGACATGGAGACAGAGAAAAAACAAGAGCATGATCCTGAAATTCCACTAGAAATCTTAAAAATGAAATTACGTCACTGGTGGTATTAACAGAAAACTTGGATATACCTCTGAGCAACATTGCCAATGGATGAGGCAAGCTACTAAATCCGGGTGACATAGTAGGTAAAGGTTTCAATGGCAAGGAAGTCAATTCAGAACGGATGTTACTCAATGATGCACGACGTTCAGATTCGTTGTTCGATGGGGCAGAGATAGTTTGAGCAGCAACGGTTATCCTATTGACTTCTCCCTGAGGAGGCTCTTCCTCGTTACCTACATTCACCGTGGCGGGTTGATCAGTTTTGGGAGGAGCTTCGCCGGTTAGCAATTGAGTGACCTTATTAGACAATTCAGAAATAGTTTCAAGGAGCGTATTAGCTTGCTTCCTCTGAACGTCATTCACCTTTAGAGACAATAGATCATTAACTCTATTTGCAAAGTGATACAGCCTGCCTTGCACACGCTTAATTTGATTAGGAGATGGATCGTTTTCATCAAAAAAGCTGACTACCGATGCTAGCCCAGTAATATTCTCGACAATCGTGGAAAGAGAGTCATCAATTTCTTTCTCTCCCAAATTGGGGATGGAAATGGGCAAATCAAGGGACTCTCTAAGCTTGTTAGTGTCTATTGCAACCGTGCCTCCAGATTGAACGTTTCTGATAGTTAACTCATATATCAACTCCTCTTTGCGCAAGTAGTTAAGGAGGAGAACATCGCGAGGGCCGGGCATGATGACAGAACAATTTTGAAAAACTCAAAAAATTCCAGCAACTGAGAAAATTGTTAGAGTTCGAATCAAAGCAAAGTTTAGCCGTCAAAAGGGGCTAAATTGAGACCCATTCAACCACGCTCTGCTACCACTTGTTACCGTGTTTTAGCGGTAGGTAGAGGCGTAAGAAGGTGCGGGCGTGAATGGGTTTCAAACTACGGAATCAAAGTTAATGTAAAAGTAATTTAAAATTTAACTAGGTTATATTTTCTTTTCAAAAACAAAGCAATAACAGACATGGCAGGTACAATGTAGCAAAACAAGGGGAGATACAATATTTACAGGTTTTGGGCTTCACGCCCTGACTTCTGCGATCAGCTCAGTTTTACCACAAACACAAGTTTTAACAGAGGGGCAGAAAACCCCATTCATCCCTAGGAGCCCCTGGCTCCGAATTACACAGAAAAGCCTCCACGAGGCATATGACACTCCATTTTCAAAAGAGCGATCTTAAAATTTAAGCCTCTCAAAGGCCACACCAAACTCTACCTTCAAGCTGTCCTCTAAGGACGTATTCACAGGGGTAAAATACCCAACCTACAGAGGTCTATTACATGAAAAGAAGGTTGATTATATGACCTCTAAAATAACAATTTGAGAGGAGGCGATCTTGCACTCCTAATACACTTTGTTTTTAAAACCTAATCTGGCTCTGGGCCACTAACGCAAGGGCTAATCCCATACTACAGAGGTGACTTAGAGAAGAACACTTTACATTACATAAACGAAGAATAGTTTGAGAAAATAAGTTCACCTCAAAACAAATGTGAGTGGGAGCTCGAGAGGGTTAGCACTCTCTATCCCAATATGTAGCTTTACAAGAAAAAGATGAAAAGAGTAATTACATTTTAGGAAAAGGTTACATGATGGAACTGCTTCGAACCCGCCGCGAGTGTTAAACTGCCGACCTAGCAAGAAAAGAAGTTATTAATAGGCCATTACCTGGTGTTGAACGGCTGAAGAAGAAAGAGGCGCTTCCCGCCTCCTGCTATGTACTTAATACACTGAAAGATGGAACAGAAGTGGCCCCGAGACCCTAAAATCAGCAGTTTATATCCTCTCGCGGAAGATTCTAGGCGTTAGGGGAAAGAAAACACCCTCCCACAAAATCTTTATTGGTTCGGGAAAAGAAACCCCTACATAGAGGAAAAAGAAACACATTATTGGTGGAAAATTAATTAAAGAAATTCGGGATTGGCTAGATCCAAACTAAGGGGAAAAAGAGGGGTATACAGCCAACTTAAACAATGACAGAAGGAAATTTAACAAAGAACAAACTCTTGAAATAAAAATTTCTCCAACAAAATAGTTCTTTGATTTCGCACTAGGTTGCACTATTGTAATTCTTCAGTAGTGTCCTCTAGAAGAGAAAGTTCACACTTCTTACTTCAAGCGAAACAAAAACACATCAAAAGTGACACAGTTCAAAAACTCAAAATTTTCCACGTGGTGACATCTTCTGAGAAAGTAGAGAATTAATAGAATAGATAAAGTTCAACCTTCCTCCAGAAGAGGAGTTTCAACTGGCGCAACTTTTAAATAAACAGAGTAGAGGTGTACCGCCCGGTACAATTATTATTATTATTATTATTATTATTATTATTATTATTATTATTATTATTATTATTATTATTATTATTTCTTTCCAAGTGGACGGAGAACATGATAATATAAGTCTGCGATCTGCAGGGGAACCATACCAGTATGGTAAGGAGAACACAGGCTTTGTTTAGGCACATGCATTATCTGCTAATGAGAGATGTGAAATATAGTATTACATGGGAGTGTCGTGTTTATCTGGGATCTTTTAAGAACATGATTCTTTACGTACAAGCATGTGAATGCTGACAAAGTACAAGGGCAACATTTTTTTCATCGTGAATCTTGAAAAGTCTCGTATTACGCTTTTAATTACTTTTAGAGTAAAAAATTACGTTGGGTGTTGAAAGAGCCCTTAAATCAGAAAATTAATATCTCCTAAGCCGGTAGGTATTGAAGAGAGATTTTGAGCTTGAAATTCTTCAAAATGAATTCTTTAACAGTTTCATCTACTGGCCCTTAACTGTTTGTTTTTAAAACTGTAAATGTTAAAATCCATTTTGTGATTAAATTTCAAATTCTTCTTCGTAGGATACCATCTCCCTATAATGATTGGCGATCCAGTTGATTATGATAACTCTCGAAACAGCGACTCCAAAGATTTCAATGGAAGTTCGTCCATACCAGCGGCTCAGATCTTTACGCCAGATCGTTTTCCTTCAATTGTCCCATTTATGATGAGTTGGAATTAGCTGCCACCCCCGGAGGCCCGGGTTCAATTCCCTTGTCTGCGACGAAATTTGAAAAGTGGTACACAGGCTGGAACAGGGTGCACTCAGTCTCGGGATGTCAACAGGGTACAGGAGGGTTGTATTCCTACCTCAGCCAGCCTCGATGTGGTTTTCCGAGATTTCCCATTTCTCCTCGAGGCAAATGGTACCTAACTTAAGACCACGGCCGCTTCCTTCCCTGTTCCTTGTCTATCCCTTCCGATCTTCCTATCCCCCCGCAAGGCCCCTGTTCAGAAGAAGGTGAGGCCACCTGGGCGAGGTACTATCCCTCCTTCCCAGTTGTATCCTCTGACCGACAGTCAAAAGCTCCAAGACACTGCCCTTGAGGTGTATAGGTGGTATCCCTCGCTGAGTCCAACGGAAAAACCAACCCGGTGGGAAAACAGATTAAGATAGAAAGAAAGAAAGAAAGAAAGATGATTTGGAGAGGCTCATATCGTTCAACTCTTACGATGTGCCCCATGGACCTAAGCTTTCGTTCCTTGATGATTGTTAGAAGCTGTCCTTCTTATTTAACAAGTTGAGGACTTCCTCATTAACCTTTCTCTCTACTCAGGATATACGAAGCATTCTTCTGTACAAGTACTTCAAATTACTATACACTGAAAAATGTACTTTAGGAGTGAAAACATTCCTTAATTTAAAAATTGCCTGGCTGAGTGACACAGATGGTTAAGGTGCTGGCTTTCTGAGATCAATTTTACAGGTTATATCCTGGTACAGTCCAGTGGTACTTGGAAGTGCTCAAATACGTCGGACACATTTCGGTAGATTTACTGACATATAGGAAAACTACTGTGGAACAAATTTTCCGCACATCGCCGTCTCAGAAAACCGTAAAAGTAGTTAATGGGGCGTAAAAACAAATAACATTATTATTTATTAACTTAAAAATCATTATCTTGCAAATCGGTAGTTGTAGAAACGGGTCTTTATCTTAAAATATTCCATTTTAATTGCCCTACATTTTCACGTGACGTTTATACCCTTCATCTACATATTTTCAAAAAATATAGAATGAAAGTGCCCAGATAATAACCAGTTTTATATCTATACTTCGTTTATAGGTCATTTTATGCAAAATAGTTAGGGGGTAAAACTATCCCTACATTTTGAAATGTTATATATCAGAAACTTCCATCTATCTTAATCTGTTTACCCTCCAGGGTTGGCTTTTCCCTCGGACTCGGCGAGGGATCCCCCCTCTACCGCCTCAAAGGCAGTGTCCTGGAGTTTCAGACTTTGGGTCGGGGATACAACTGGGGAGAATGACCAGTACCTCGCCCAGGCGACCTCACCTGCTATGCTGAACAGGGGCCCTGTGGAGGGATGGGAAGATTGGAAGGGATAGACAAGGAAGAGGGAAGGAAACGGCCGTGGCCTTAAGTGAGATACCATCCCGGCATTTGCCTCGAGGAGAAGTGGGAAACCACGGAAAACCACTTCCAGGATGACTGAGGTGGGAATCGAACCCACCTCTACTCATTTGACCTCCCGAGGCTGAGTGGACCCAGTTCCAGCCCTCGTACCACTTTTCAAATTTCGTGGCAGAGCCGGGAATCGAACCCGGACCTCCGGGAGTGGCAGCTAATCACGCTAACCACTACACCACAGAGGCGGACATATATCAGAAACTACTCTTCCAAAATTAGTCACTTAAACCTTGAACTTTATCACGTAGCCTACCATAAATCTTCTCTGCTGTTTACTCCTCAACCGACTTACTTTTATAAATTCTGGGTCGATTGTGCACTGATAAATAGAGTATAATATTATCATCACACAAAATTATTATTATTATTATTATTATTATTATTATTATTATTATTATTCATCTGTTTACCCTCCAGGTTCGGTTTTTCCCTCGGACTTAGCGAGGAATCCCACCTATACCACCTCAAGGCAGTGTCCTGGAGCTTCAGACTCTTGGTCGGGGGATACAACTGGGGAGTATGACCAGTACCTCGCCCAGGCGGCCTCACCTGCTATGCTGAACAGGGGCCGTGTGGAGGGATGGGAAGATTGGAAGGGATAGGCAAGGAAGAGGTAAGGAAGCGGCCGTGGCCTTATGTTAGGTACCATCCCGACATTCGCCTGGAGGAGAAGTGGGAAACCACGGAAAACCACTTCCAGGGTGGCTGAGGTGGGAATCGAACCCACCTCTACTCATTTGACCTCCCGAGGCTGAGTGGACCCCGTTCCAGCCCTCATACCACTTTTCAAATTTCGTGGCAGAGCCGGGAATGGAACCCGGGCCTCCGGGGGTGGCAGCTAATCACGCTAACCACTACACCACAGAGGCGGACATTATTATTATTATTATTATTATTATTATTATTATTATTATTATTATTATTATTATTATTATTAATTAACACATGCACCTTAATATATTCAGTCATTCACTATACTCTTTCTACAGGTAACCAGCGTAATCGGTACCCACACGCAGATTTGCCTGCTATAAAATATATCGGATCTGTGTATCTATCTATCTATCGACAGTTCGAAATTTGGGTTCCCAGGATGCGGAGTTTGCTTCTGTACATACGTTAAGATAATGTCACGACTCAGCTGTATTCTCCGAACTAACCTTCCTTCTTTAAAAGCACTTGTAGTCCCCTTTTATTCACCTGTTACGATTTGCCAGATTTATCGTAGATGATCCATTGAACCAATCCTACACGAGCGCATTCCGTAACCTTACATTGCGTGTTCCATTTTCTTACCACTCAGCAGTCGGGCTCCATGGCTGAATGGTTAGCTTGCTGGCCTTTGGTCACAGGGGTCCCGGGTTCGATTCCCGGCAGGGTCGGGAATTTTAACCATCATTGGATAATTTCGCTGCCACGGGGGCTGTGTGTATGTGTTGTCTTTATCATCATTTCATCCTCATCACGACGCGCAGGTCGCCTAAGAGCTTCAAATCAAAGATCTGCACTTGGCGAGCCGAACATTTCCTAGGACACTCCCGGCACTAACAACCATACGCCACTTTATTTTACCACTTAGCATATCAAGGAGTGTCAGCATTCTCTTCTACGTTAATGTCCACATGTAAGAGTATGAGGTTTGCAAAATATGATATCTCCGATCTGCATATTTTTGTCTGGTAACGTTCATTTCACATGCTTCTATCATGCTAATAGTTCAGTGACTACTGTTTCCCCTCCATTGCTAAATTGTAATATCTAGCCAGGTATATTGCATAGCTGACAATACATCCTTATATACCATATACTGTAAACCTCAACCTACTTAGTTTTTTAGAACTTGAAGTTGGTTGTACTCCGATAAGTAGAGTATCATGTTATCACGAAACATTGTAATGCTTGCTCTGTTACTCAACTACATTGCGCGGTGCCATTTACGAAGGGATAGTAGATCGTAGAGGCATACTTACAACCCGAGCTCGCAAAACTCGTTGATATGTCAATAATGCGAGTTTACGTACAGCATTGTAGTTGATTTAGTTGAGCTTGCCCACATTTTGTAAGGTATGCAAGATCTGATCTGTTGATATTGGAGCCCTCACAGAGGGTAACAGGGGACTTGCTACACTTCGTCAAGACGTTGCTACAGCCCTCAGAGTGATGTCGATGGCAGTTTCTACTTTCTTACGTCCTGATTGGCTTACAAATATATACCTTCAAACTGTTTCTGTTACAATTCGTTTACGAAGATGCCAAGAAGCTGTCTTGTAGAGCTTAACATTTTCGTCAGAGTAAAAATATTTGCCTTGATACGTCCTTTATTCCTTTAGCCTATACGAACTCGCTAGCATTTTAGCCTATATAAGCCACTTAGCTCAAGTTAGCTTTTTAGCCTATACGAGCCCACTCTCCATTATCTTCCTTTCCTCACCCTCTACTTCCACCTCCACCTCCACCTCCTTCTCCACCTCCGCCGCCATCCCTGCCTCTACCTCCACCTGAACGTCAACCTCCACGTCCAAATCTGCCTCAACCTACACATCCATCTCAAAATTACTCTCCGCCTCTACGTCTACCTCCGTATCAAACTCCACCTCCAACCCCGCCTATAACTTCATCTCAGCTATCTTCTCATCACCCACCTCCGCAAGTACCTCTACCTCTACCGTGTTTCGATTCTCAGTCGTGTCAGGAAGTTAGGTGTTTAGATTAAAACCAAAGCACCAGCGTAGTGACCGAATGAAACAACCCTGAGAGACCTAAAAGACAACTTAGTAGCACCCATTTGAGCCCAAAGCCGCCGCAACTCCCTGCATGATCTTACAAGCAAAAAATAAAAATTGGCAACTCACATCACCGACCTCGGCATTACCCCAAGAGCGCTTAGGAGAAGCTTCTAAGCACCCATAAGATGCCATATACCAGAGATGAAGGTCCGATAATCACCGAAACAAGTCCAAGAATGTCCAAAAGAAACCCCGTAGCACATTAGAAAGATCCTATATTAACCAAAAACCCTATAGCACGCAAACCAGGTCCTAAAATGCCCAAAGGATGCTTCATAGCACCCAATGAAGGTCCTGTAGCACCTACGAATTTGTAAGTTTATGCGATGTGTCGAACACAATGTAAACAATTGTGAGCCTCTAAGGTAGCTCTCCAGATTTAGACACCCATACGAGTAATGTCGCATTAGCTCTTGCGCCAGCTCCCTATATTTTGTCCCATAATATATTCGACACCTTGTTCAGAATTCGAAGCTCAGCTCCGAGCCCCTGTTTTCGCCCTCCATAATAAGTCCTTTATAAGCAATGCTAACGTATTAGCCATTACACCACCTCCCTAATCCCGTAAGAACAATGTGTACTCACCAACTCGTTCAAATGTAGAAGCTCACCTCGGAGTTCTTAAGGTCGTCCTCCAGAGTCAGTCCTACATATAAGCAATGCATTCGTATTAGCCCTCACACCATCTCCATATTTCCATAAGAAAAATATGTAGTCCCCATCTTGTTCAAAATAAGTAGGTAAGCTCCGAGGCCATGAGGTTTCCATCCAGAGTTGTTCCTATTTTAGTAACGCATACTTACTAGCCCTAACACCCCCTCCGTAGTCTCATAAGAGCAATGTATAATCGCCATATTGTTCAAAATTCCAAACTTTGCTCCGATTCCCTGAGGTTGCCCTAAACAGTGCCCGTAAGAACAATTATAGCGGCCATCTTGTCTAATTAAGTTTAACCTATAAAGGTTAGCTTGCACTTACATGCAAGTAGCCTCCTCGGACATGGAACTTACGTCTGCCAAATTATCTCCTTTGTGAGGTTAAGGTTGTAGTCGTTTCCAAGCCTTTAATAATAAGCTTGCACTCTTATGGGCATCGAAATTGGGTCTGTGAGGTTGGTGTCCCTGTGAGGTTAAGGCTGGATACGCAGCCAGTTGCCCTACATTCCAAACCGCCCACCAGGTAGTGTCACACTCGACTCATCCGCACACTCTTCAAATCTCCCTCGCTGCGATGTCACATGCTCAACAGCCAATCAGCGCTTGATCTGGTATTCTCCCGAAGCTATCTACCCCTAATGGTTCAATGCTGCGAACGAAGGTGTATCTGTCTGTCCATATATGTAAGCAGGCACCGAATATACTAGGTTTCAGCACAGCGAGTAGTTTTAGCCAGACTTGCTGTTCTACATTCGGTAGGCGAAGGTGCTGGTCCCAAACTTCGGCTCTTCTGGGAATGAAATTCCGTGGATTTCTATTCTCCTGCACTAAAGCAAATGTCCGAAGTGTTCTTTTATAGGCAACGGATCACCCACATCACCTTATCCGTAAACCACATCACCGATACAAATCTCTTTGGCTTAAGAGACGGCGTAACCGTTTAGTAGGCCCACCGTACCTTGTCCTGGTACGGAATTATAACTCTTACTCACCCTACCAAGCAGGCAGACTACCACCTCGTGGCGAACCCTGAGGTCTGTCTAAGGAACGATCAAATGGGCACGGTGATATTACAGGACCATACTGATAGGCTCACCTCTGTTTTCTCAAACTTCCTTACCATTGTAAAATAAGCAAGAGAAATATTAGAATTCATTCACACAGTAGTGACAGTTAAAGTACGGACATTACGGTGATAGACTCTCAACTCCGTCAGTTCAGTGATTAATAATCAATTAAGACACGTTTTACTGTCTGAAAGTACACAATAATTGTGCTACTGATAATGTTCACTTGCTCTTACATTGTGCACAGTATTTCTTCCCGTTTACTGTCGACGACTTATCACCTTGTAAACAATCCCAATGCAAGATGTATATTGCTGCAATCGGGTAAGACGGACACGGAATTTGTTAATTGAATACTCAGGGACGAGTATAAGAAATAATGTTAGATTGTCAGAACAGATAAGAACAAAAATGAAGGGAGTGAGTGCCTTGGTTAGTACAAAAATACTAGATCAAAAGATGCCTAGCATGGAATATAAATTGCAGAGATACGTATTTAATTCAATAAATAGAGCAGAGGTATCGTATGGTGCTGACATATGGGTATTATCATAGACTTTAGCTTTTTGCAGTGGTTAGCAAATTTTCCAAAATAATTGTGGGATTGCTAAGTGAAGAGAGAATGATTTGCGAAGCGATGAGTATGCGGGCAGATATTGTGAAACGCATAGTTAAGAATAGGTCAAGATTAGAATCAGCGGAATGAAGTGAAATTCTAGCTATGCCATTTCAGCACCAAATTAAATACCAAAATTAGGGCTACTGCGTGGATGGGGTGAAGAAGCTACTATAGGACATAGGAATTGGGTGCTACTGTGGAAGAAATTTATCAAGGGTTTTAAAGAGACTGTTGAAGAGGGTAGTCCAAAGACTGAAAGACATAGAAAATCAAATATTAAGAACACAATGTAATGGTAAGAAAACAGTAATGGTATTTTGAAAAATAAGAAAGACGCAAATGTTAACAAAATGGGAAATAAGAGGAATAATTTGGTGGTCAATTGGAGTAAACAAAAATAAAGATCTAAGAGAAAAATAACGAAAATAAGTTACAATGCAATATGGAAGTGGCCCATCTGTTTAAAGTCAGTAAAGACACGAGGAATATCAGAGAGAATTATACATATGAGAAAGATGTTGCAAAAATAGAAAATTTACCTGAACTTAACACACTTCCTAAGCTATTAAATAGAGTGTGGAAGAAACCAAGAAGAATACCGAAATTATGTAACAATATGAGAAGAATATGGGAAAAGAAATCTAACAGAAAACTGTACGTGCTGTTTAGGAAGAGGTATTCTGGACTAGATTACTTAGTTAAAGTCCAGGAAATACCTCAGAAGGCCAAGGTTGTCTAACTACCAAAGGCATGTCTAAATAACGTTCATAGAAAAGGTACAGCAGCAGTAAATTAGACTTGAATCATGTGTTGTGAGAGTTTGTTATTTGGAATAATTTGAATGCTAACAAAACTAATTGCAAGTGGTTGCGATGATTGCGATAGGTGGACGCTCTCTCCCCAAATTGATGGCAATCCATGACTGGGTGAGTGGGAGGGAGTTCTGTTCATTGCCTTCGTCCATGTATAAATAGTAATAATATGCATACGGAGGTATTCTGGACTCTATAACTTAGGTCCAGGAAATGCCTCAGATGGTTAAGGTTGTCAATTTTCCAAGATATCAAATAACGTTCATGGAATTGGTACTAACTAACCCCATGACACTACAGCCCTGAAGAGCCTTGCCCTACAAATCGACCGCTGCTCAGCCCGAAGTCCTGTCGTGTGGTCAGCACGACGAATCCTCTCGATCGTTATTGTTGGCTTTCTAGACCGGGGCCACTATCTCACCGTCAGACAGCTACTCATTTCTAATCAGGTAGGCTGAGTGGACCTCGAACCAACCCTCACATTCAGGTAAAAAACCCTGGCCTGTTCGGGAATAGAACCCGGCGACTCCACCTAAAAGACAGGAACGCTATCCCTACATCACGGGGCCTCTGCGTAAGAGGCAGGAACGCTTCCCCTACACCACGGGGCCGGCACATGAAATAGGTACTATGTCATAAAATTATAGTTGATGCATTTTTGCGACAGTTTTTTTATGGAATATGTTTGTATTTTCTGAAACTAACACAACTAGATGTATGCGACTGCGATGATTACGATGATTGTCTCCTATATCTGGTGGTCATCTGTGACTGTAGGGGAGAGGGATTATGTTCTTTGTCTTAGCCCATTTATAGGTAGTGAGAATATACAGGAAGAGGAGGGCCTGGGCATTGTAGATTAAGGTCTAGGAAATACCTCAGAAGACTACGATTGTTTAACTTTTATGATAAGTCTAAGTAATATCTATCGGTTACCTATCATATATTTTAAACGTTTTGCAACATTTCGCCAATTGGAATAATTTGGCATTTTGTAGTACTATCAAAATCTAACTCCACGTAATATCAACGAATACTGTCTCCTCAGTTGGTGGCCATCCGTGACTGGGAGAAAGAGTACTAATTAATTCATTCATTCATTCATTTATTCATTCATTCATTCATTCATTCATTTATTCATTCATTTATTCATTCAGTCAGTTAGTCAGTCAGTCAGTCAGTCAGTCAGTCAGTCAGTCAGCCAGTCAGTCAGTCAGTCCAAATGACAAAAATACGTCCCTGGAATGTATATAGTCCCGCCTATCCTCCTTAACTTTGTCCTCTGGTAGTTTCCTTTCCCTAGATTTGAGTCCATACCTTGCAGGAGTGTTGTGCTCCATTCTGATGTAGGAGTGTGTATTTTTTCCGTTCTGGCTTGCCTCATTTCCGGTTTTAATAATCATCTTTATTTGCAAAGAGAGAAAACAGAGTTCGTCCCAGGTGTTCCGTGAAATATCACTTAAGAAACTTCGTTAATTATATTTCTCACCCTGTTAGTCCTAGCCCTTAGCTAGCTGGCAGACTTTAAATCATATTAACTTCTAAAGCAAGAGAGACATTACGAGTACAGAATATAAAACATGTACAGTGCTGGAGCTGAGAAGACTACCACTAAAACTCTCCTGTAAATATTATAGCAACAAGTGCACGAGGTTGTGTACCATTTCTGGTGACTGATAAAGTCAAAGGACTCAATTTATCCAGACAGGAAATGTTAAACTACCACCTCAAAAGGGAAGCCTTTGAGGGGTTTCATTCGATTCAGTTCAAAGCTTGTATGTAAGTAGCTGAGCAAGTGTAAATTCCAAAAGTTAAATCCGTACGTGTCCATATTAATATGTGATGATGTTTATTTGACATTCAGAGTGTTGAAATTACACGCGTGGCTGAGGTAAGCTTGAAGGGGCCGATGACCTGGATGGAAGGCTCCTTTAAACAACAATCATCATCATCATCATCAACAACAACATCAGGGAAGCTTAAAAAGAATGAGTCACAGAATATGAATATCGACTAAGCTTGATGGGCTGAAAATTTAGGAATAGTGCCGAAGGCACAACATAAGCCCCGGGGTAGTTTCGATTAATATGTTATACTTCCGCTTAGACAATCAGCATACGGAAAGTTGAGTGTTACGAATAACACGGATAATATCGTGCACGTCGTGTTGACCCAACGAAAATTGAAAATATACGGTCTAATTGCTTATTTATTTCTTGCTCAATGGTCACATGGGCTTCTAATCGTTTTGGTGCAGTATATTGCTATTAATGATCATTAGACAATTGTAATGGCAAAATAAAAATAAACGAAAAAGTGAAGTTATAGTACGCATTATACTTTAAGTTGGTCTTGTTTGGGTCAACTGTCCATAGATTGGTTTGATGCAGCTCACCTCACCACCCTATCCTGTGGTAAAGTGTTTATTTCTACATAACTACTACATCCTACATGTACTCTAATCTGTTTTTTCATATTCAAACCTTGGCCTACTCCTGCCGTTTTTATCGCCTACACTTTCTCATAAGCTAACTGGACAAGTCCTGGGTGTCTTAAAATGTGTCGTAACATTCTGTCTCTTCTTCTGGTAATTTCGCCAAATAGTTCTCCCCTCAATTCCATTCGATCTACCCATCTCACCTTCAGCATTTTTCTGTAACACCACATTTCAAAAGCTTCCATTCTCTTTCTTTCTGAGCTAGTTACCGCCCATGTTTCTCGTACATACAATGCCACGCTCCAGAAGAAAGTCTTCAGAAATGTCTTTCTAATTCCCACATTAATGTTCGAAGTGAGGAAATTTCTTTTCTTAAGAAAGGCCTTTCTTTCTTAAACTGGACTGCATTTTGTGCCCTCCTTACTTCTGCCGTTATTAGTTATTCTACTTACCAAGTAACAATATTCATCTACTTCCTTTAAAACTTAATTTCCTAATCTAACTTTACCTGCGTCGCCTGACTTCGTTCGACTGCACTCCATTAATTTTGTTTTGGATTTATTTATTTTCATCTTGTACTCCTTACCCAAGGTTCTGTCCATACCATTCAGCAATTTCTCCAGATCTTCTGCTGACTCAGATAAAATAACAATATCATCGCCAAATCTCAGAGTTTTGATTTCCTCTCGCTGAATTGTGATTCCTTTCCCAAATTTCCCCTTGTTTTCTTTATCGCCTGTTCTGTCTGGCTCCATGGCTAAATGGTTACCGTGCTGGCCTTTGGTCACAGGGGTCCCGGGTTCGATTCCCGACAGGGTCGGGAAATTTAACCATAATTGGTTAATTCCGCTGGCTCAGGGGCTGGGTGTATGTGTCGTCTTCATCATCATTTCATCCTCACCACGACGCGCAGGTCGCCTACGGCAGTCAAATCTAAAGACCTGCACCTGGCGAGCCGAACTTGTCCTCGGACACTCCCGGTACTAAAAGCCATACGCCATTTCATTTTTTTCATCGCCTGTTCTATGTAAACGGCAGAAAGGAGAAGGGACAAATTACATCCCTGCCTTACTCCTTTCTGGAATGCTGCTTCTTTTTTTTCAAATCCTTCGATTCTTCTCACTGCAAACTGATTCCTCTTTCACGGTGTCTGATCCCAATTACCTTCAAAATCTCAAATAGTTTGGTCCAATTGATATTATCGAATGCCTTTTCTAGATATACGACTGTCATGTACGTAGGTTTCTCTTTCTTAATTCGATCGTCGAAGAACAGGCGAAAAGTCAGGATTGCTTCGGGTAATCCTACATTTCTTCTGAAGCCAAACTGATCTTCTCCCAACTCAGTATCAACTTGTCTCTCCATTGTTCTGTAAATTATTCGTTTTAAAATTGTGCAAGTGTGAGATAATAAACTAATTGGGTAGTTGTTTTCATACTTGTCAGCACCTGATTCCTTGGGAATAGGTATAACAATATTCTGTCAAAACTTTGATGGCATTTCTTCTGTACCATACATCCTACACACTGTATGGAATAACCTGCCTATGCTGGCTTCTCCTAGGGCAGACTGTAAATCAGAGGGACGTCATCAATTCCAGATGCCTTGTTCCTATTTAGGTCGCTCAAAGCTCTGTCCAATTCTGACCTCAAAATTGGGCCTACCATTTCTTCAGCATCAAGACTTTCTTCTTGTTTCAGGGCCTTATCATCTACCTCGTTTCTTTGTTGCAATTGTTTAATATGTTACTGCCATCATTCTTCCTTGTCTCCGTTTACTAGAATTGGTTTTCCATCTGAGTTCTTAATATTCATACACCTAGATTTCCTTTCCCCAAATGTTTCCTTTATTTTACTGTATGTACATCTACCTTCAACCTTGAATATCCTTGCACTTCTCTTTCAGCCATTCTTCATTAGCTGACATACATTTTTTTATCCACTTCATTCTTTAATCGCCTATACTCTTTTCTGCCCTCCTCATTGCTTGCATTCTTGTAGTTTCGCCTTTCATCAATTAGTTCTATTATCTCCCGAATTATTCACTTATTCTTACTTAATCTTATCTTTCTTTCTAACTTTTCGTCAGCAGCCCTACTGATTTCATTCTTTACGAATGCCCACTCTTAATCTATTATATTTCCTTCAGCCTTTTCATTTAGTCCTTGTGCAACACGTTCCTTGAGACAATCCCTCACACTCTTTTTTTCAACTTGTCTATATCAGTCTCGTTGTATTCTTTCCATTCCTCCTTTTCTTCAGTTTCATATCACATTTCATGAGCAGTATGTTATGGACAGAGTCGACGTGAGCTACTGAGAACGTCTTGCAATCCAACATCTGGTTTCTGAATCTCTGTTTAATCGTAATGAAGTCTATTTGATACCTTCCTCTTTCTTCAGGTCTTGTCCACGTATACAGCCGTCGTTTTTGATGTTTGAACCAAGTATTCGCAAGACCTAAATTATAACCAGGACAGAATTCAACTAGTGGACCTCCTGTTTCATTCCTTTATCTCAGGTCCAATTCTCTTACGGCATTACCTTCTCTTCCTTGGCCTACCACTGCATTCCAGTCTGCCATCAAAATTAGATTATAGTCTCCTTTACATATTGCGTTAACTCTTCTAACTCTTCATATATTCTAGACGTGATGCTGTATAGGCTTTTGGGCTTATGCCGTGTCGAGAAAATGAGGTGAAGTTCTTTACGTTTCGCAGAGAACTGTGCTCTGCGTCCTCAAAAGAAACCTCGACTGTCCAAGAGAAAGGCTTTCTAAACAATGACTCTTAAAAATTTCGACGTTATAATAGAAGTGGAAATGGTTCGTTCATTCGTCACCAGATGGCTCCCAGGACGTGGCACAACGCTATCGTTCGAAGCAGAAGCTGACCGAACCATCAGGCTAAGCGGTTCACATAACGTGTGTACGTAACATACGACATTGACATGTGTATGATACAGACACAAGCCTGGAATGAAACACCTGGCGACGAGGAACGTACGAATTTGGAAAACACCAAGACGAAATCACTATGGTGAAAGGACCTGGTTACCAGCCATTAAGAATTTACGTAGGTAGTTCCCTGCCCTGTTCTTTCAGTTTTGTTATTTCGTCTCGGTGTTTTCCAAATTCGTACGTTCCTCGTCACCAGATGTTTCATTCCAGGTTTTTGTCTATATTATACATCTGTCAATGTCATATGTTACATACACACGTTATGTGAACCGCTTAGTCTAATGTTTCGGTCAGCTTCCACATCGAACGCTAGCGTTATGCCACGTCCTGGGAGCCATCTGGTGGTGAATGAGCGTACCATTTCCACCTCTATTTCAACGTCTAAATTTTACAGGGTCATTGTTTAGGAAGCCTTTCTCGTGTACAGTCGAGATTTCTTATGAGGATGCAGAGCACATTTCTTTGCGAAACGTAAAGAATTTCACCTTATTTTCTTGACATGGCATAAGCCCAAAAGCCCATACAGCATCATGTCTATAAGTACGGGCCGTGAAAGCATCAATGGCAACTTCATATATTCTTTCTATTACTTCATTATGTGCTGAACTAGTAGGCATATACGTAGTCCTGAACTATTGAGGTAGGCATTTACTTGTTGTCTACCTTGTTAACAGTAATCCATTCACTACGTCGGTCGTAGTAGCTAAACTGCTGCACTATTTTCTTATGCATTATTAAACCAACTCCTGCATTTCCCTTGTTCGAATTTTGTTGATAATATAGTAGTTCCCTGACCAAAAATCCTGATCTTCCAGCAAAAGTCTACGACTTATACTAACTACATGTAATTTTAATCTATTCATGTCCCTCTTCAGATTCTCTAACCAACCACAACGATTGAAACTTCTAACATTCCACGCTCCGACTCGCAGAATACCAGTTTTCAACTCTCTGATGATTGACCCTCCCGTGTACTCCCCATCTGGAGATCCGAATGGGGGACTGTTTTACTTCCGAAATATTTTACCCGGAGGGAAGCCATCATCAGTACATCATTAATTCATACAGTGATAGCTGCATGATCTCGGGAGTTAGTTATTGATGTAGTTTTCCTGTGCCTTCAGCCGTTCAGCAGTGTCAACACAGCTAAGCTATGTTAAATATTATTACAAGGCCACATCAGTCCATCACCTAGACTGGCACCCTTGCGATGTCCGAAAGGCTGCTACCCACTTTCGATGAACGGTTCGTTAGTCTGGTTTCTTGTCAGATACCCACCCGAGATGGTTGCACCTGTGTTTCGGCAATCTGTTTCATTGGGACGCTCAAACATCCCCACTGCGTCAAGGTCCCATAGTTTACAGGGACGAATATTTTACATACTAGCACTAAAATAGTATTGGATTTAGCATTAATATTCAAATTAAGCAATATTAGCATCTTCGTCTTAGATTATTTGAGTAAAGGTAAAAATCAGAACTTAAAATTAATTCCTTTAGCAAATTTAAATGTGTTTACCTTTAAAAGCAGACTGTGATGGTGTTATTCTAAGGTGATCAATAAGTGCATTATACATATTTAGAGAATAGTATCACAAGGACTTGCCAAATCTAACAGTATTCATGGCTGTTATATGAATCTTGTTACTATTTCTTGTATTATACTCCTGTATACCAGCATTTGTTTCAGATGTACAGTTAGTTCCAGCCATTTCTTTAAATCTTATGAACTATATTCACCATTGTCTTTTTACACAGTATTACGTGTGCTATGTCCGATCCCATTCAAATTTTGAATGCAGCAATTAAGTGGAAATGCTGTAAGCATTTTTCTCTATACTGATCACTTCTTCTTAATGACAGATTGCTGAAAGCCCTGCAATATAATAACTTGTTGCTTGGAGTTGGTTTTGAAAATTAACATTTCCAAGACTAAAGTGATGTTAGTAGGGAAGATACCTAAGAGGACTAACTGCCAGGTAAGAAATACAGAATTGGAAAAGGTGGATCATTTCAAATTTATATAGTGTGTATTATACCAGGGTGGTAGCATAATAAGCGAAATTGAATTGAAGTGCACAAAAGTTCATTTACTGAGCTCGCAGTTGCAATTAACGGCATATTGTAGCAAAGAAGTCAGTTACCGGATGAAATTATAAATACATCAGTCACTTTTCCGACAGAACATACGGTACGGGTGTGAAAACTAGGTGAGCTGAGGATTTGTTTCCATAAGTTGGATGTAAGGGACATGAGAGCAGTGAGAATCATTGCTGGTATAAGCAAGTGTGAACAAGACGGTTTTAAAAATGAGTGGTGAAAGCGAAATTAGGTATGGACACGATATATGAAGCTGTACATAATAACCGTCTTCAGTGGTGGGATCATGAGCGCGAATTTAGGCGAGTAGGCTACCAAGGAAAATAATGGACTTGGCCAGGGAAGGCAAGAAGGTAGGGAGACCAACGTGACGATTATTAGACTCGGCTTTTAATGATTTCTTATAAGGGGTGTGGAACTAACCCAGGCTACAGAGCTAGTTGAAAATAGAGGATTTTGTAGACGCGTAGTTAATTCACAGTGGTTTGCGTACTGGGAAGCATGACAGTTTATAATGAAGATGGATGGACAGACGGACGGACGGGTTCTTTGCGAAGCTTGCAACAAATTGTTAAATGTGAGCCTAGAAAAATTGATGATGTTTTTAATACGAAGTGAAGTTCTTGACACTATTAAATAGCCATATTTTACTCTTACTTATATGATCATTTATTAATATCTTAAGGAAATAGATCAAGGAGTTGAAACCGGGCATTCAGTTTCATGAAAATGCATGTAACTTCCCAAAAATACAAGCTCTGCTTTTCTACTTTTGCTTTTTCTTATCTATGCAGTTACTGCAGCTGAACACTTCGCACTAAAGTTTGTAAATACCTTTATGTATATGTGACGATATTCTCACACAGGCTATATTCTAAATATTCACGAAGTTCATTTTGCACTGCTCTTCTTGTGGTAGAGGTGCAGCTCAGCTAACAACTGAAGATCATACAGGCTTGAGACGCAGATAAAAATGATATGTAAAACATGATTGTCATATGCGATTGTTCTCTGAGGAATTTTATGTAAACAGTTCTTACACCAATCTTTAAAATCTTCCAAAGAATGCACTGTATGAGAAATTTTCCAACGTGCTACAAAAGTTATAAATAGGGAACTGGTTGATTTTCTTCTTCAAATTCTTGTAGTATACCAAAGTGCAGATGATATGACAAGTTCGTTGATTTCTTTCTTCTAGTGTTCTGTAGGAAGGGCGCTTATAAACAAGGAAAAGTTTTTGGTGATCATAGCCACAGAATCTCCATTGTATGGGAAATCCGATCCACAGGGACGTGATTTTAAATTTCAAAAATCCCTCATTCAGTAGCCGAGGTTAGAACCACGTTCGTCTTAGTGAAAATTCAGAGATAATGTCAATCGTCTACCATGCCTCCCTATATCTTTTCTTTGTTCGTATTTAGTGTCAGTTGAGAGAGCGATCAGCGAACCTGAATTTCCGACAGTTACTGCATACATCGATGCAGAACCAAATATCTCGTTACCGTCAGTGATGTCTGATGGTAATAGCCTTCAAATGCTTACTCTGCAAGCGATTTTGGCTGTACTAATGGGCTCCATGTACCTCTGTAGATAGCATTGCAGTCTCTTCTTCCCTGACGTCTACTGTATTTCTGGGAGAAAGTTATTAATAAGTTGCTCCTCTTGTCTTGTACAAGTCTTTCCCTTATTTTGTACTTCAATTGTCAAGCATACACACACACACACACAGAGAGAGAGAGAGAGAGAGAGAGAGAGTTTCATACCATGTTGTTATTTGTGTTTTGGAAAGGCAAACCCACACCACCATCTCAACTTACCCTTCAATAACTACTTAACAAATTTGTAAAAATGGGAAAAATTATGACAACTGGTCATAAGGCACCTCAGAGTCTAAGTAGACCGACCTAAATTGTTTACATGCTTCTTATACCTGCTATAGACTGTAAATAGAACTATAGCCATTACATTATAGTATTTCAATTTGTATTTGTTTTTGTTTTTGTAGGGGCATTAAGGTGTTCTTGAGCTAGGTACTTATTCATCTTGTCTTCATATATTCACTGTATTTAATTGTCTGTGCGTGAACAGCAACGTACGTTGGACAAGTCTTAATTAAACAAATTTTGGAAACAGTTAAGATAACAAAGTCATGTGGTAATTTCATGAAGCAGCAGAATATATTGAAGTTCTTTTTGTGTGTATTAATTTATTATTATTGTTTCCCGGTTCCATGGCTACATGGTTAGCGAGCTATCCTTTGGTCACAGGGGTCCCGGGTTCGATTCCCGGCAGGTTAGGGAATTTTAACCATGATTGGTCGATTTCGCTTGCACGGGGAAATGGTGCATACGTCGTCTTCATCATTTCATCCTCATCACGACGTGCAGGTCACCTACGCACGTCAAATCAAAGAGACCTGCACTAGGCCAGCCGAACATGTCCTCGGACATTCCTGGCACTAAAAGCGTAACGCCATTTCATTATTGTTGGTGTCCGGCTCCAGGGCTAAATTGTTAGTATGATGGCCTTTTGTCCAGGGGGTTTGATTCACGGCGGGGTCGGGAAATTTAACCTTCATTAATTAATTTATCTGGCTCGGGGCTGGATATATGAGCCGCCTTCGTCATTAGAATTAATCATAGGTAGAAGCCCTATGTCACAAATGCGTAGGTCATCTAAAGAATGCCAACACGAAAGACCTGCACCAGGCCTCTCCGGAGGCCACTTGCTATTATTATTATTATTATTATTATTATTATTATTATTATTATTATTATTATTATTATTTACGTCACACCGAGTTAGATAGTTCTTAGGACAACGATGGAATAGGACATGGCTAGAATTGAGACGCAAACGTCCGTGGCCTTAGCTGAGGTACAGCCGCAGCATTTAACTGATATGAAAAATGGCAAACCACTGAAAACTATATTCAGGGCTGCCGACAGTGAAGCTCGAACCCACTCTCTTTCGAACGCAGGATCACAGCTTCGTAACCTAAAAGGCGTAACCAACTCACTCCTTAAATACTGAAGTGAGGGCAGTATTTGAAGAACAAGGAGTGTTATTTGTGTCTGTGAATTTCCTACGTAAGAATTATGTTCAGAGGGAGACTGATCACTTAGATATGCCATGGGCCCCATTAGATATAAGTTCTTGATTACAGTTTTCATGAGTGACCTTTGGAGATTACTCGATTGAGACACGTTATTTATAGAGAGTAAGACGCATACATGCATGGAATGTCATTGGATTATAAGTTAGGTACCGCAGATTACTTAACATCAGCCGCTGTGAGCTCTGATTAAGTCCAATTTTTCATTATGAGTGTCAATATTTAGCATTAACGATCCTTTGAATTCAGTTGACAGCTATGGTCAAAGACCACTTAGGGAAGATATCCATAAACACAGTAACCCTGAAGTTCATGCCTACTTTGGTGTTCTCTAAAGGTATCGCGTCCCATCGTGATTCGAGAGTTATTTCTTGCCGTATCCGTGTTCAAAATGTAAAGTCTTCAATTACTGTATTTGGAACATATATTCGTTCTTCTCACTAACTGAAGACGGTTTTTCTTCTTGCCGAGGAGTTCTTTAACTCTATCAGGCAATGTCGGGTGAGCCATCTTATATGTTGTTCAGTGATCCGTGTTTTCTGTGTAGAGATTTGCCCTCGCGTAATTTGGATCTGCCTCAGCAGTGTTCAAGGGAATATTACAGTACACATAATTCCATACAAAAAGCGTATGGATGGTATGATCCATCCAGAATCACCGAGAGTAACCATTGTCATCACTGCCGCATAGGATTTAACCCACGCTCCTGAGACATCCGGGGTGCATTTCCTGAAATCCCCTATATCGATTTAAATAAAGAAAGAAAAAAATTGGGAGGAATTCTTTTATCTCGTGAAATATTGATTCTATAACGACGGTGGTAATCTATGATTTTGTATGTGAATGTTACATCGTGGCAAGGCGGAGTGGACATCTCGTATAATGTCCCAAGCTGTGGTAAGGCAACACTCCCTGCGAGTCGTTCCCTCTTTCAGACAAGGGGCCATGAATCTCTCAAGGCGTTCCCGGTTTGTGGCCACTTTCAATCTCATCCCCCGAACACCACGGCGGTCTCCATTATTATTATTATTATTATTATTATTATTATTATTATTATTATTATTATTATTATTATTATTATTATTATTATTATTCTCAAGGAACAGTATCTCCCTTCTTTAATCATCCGGCTTCCATCAGCCTCAATATCACAATCTGCCTTTTTTTAGTCTCGTTACCATCATCCGTGGTGCGGTACAATATCTCGCACTTCACATAAATTCATTATTTGGGAGACTCACATTTCTATCTACGATTCAGCCTACCGGACAATGAACTGCGTGATGGCTCCAGATCTCATCCCGATATCTCAAAAATATGAATATTTATATAGGAGACTCTATCCTTCGGGAATTTAAATTAACTAAACACTCGCTTTCTAAATCACTCATGGTTCGCACCCCGCTGTCGTGTCTCCATGATCTTGATCAGCAGTCTTAAACTATAGATTGGGGGAATCTCCTATGTTAATTGTGAAGTATCAAAGAAATAACTTATGACCCTTCTGACGATTCAGAACAATATGTAAATTGATGGTAGCTGAAAACAATCTAATGAGCACTAACCGCTTTTCATAACGGTACTTTACAGTTAATCAAATCTAGGATCTTATACATACGTCATGCATTAAATTTCCCGGTTCAAAATAAAATTAATGGTTACCCAACCATAGAAGAAAAGAACCCTATAAAAATAATAAACTAAGAAACCACAATCCCTTTGAAACAGCTTGAGACATTTACCTATACTATAATTTATTTACATGCATAAAATTATCTATTTACAGTTAAGGGGTGATATAACTTTGTGATCAGTTGTCATCAGGAACGTGCAACCTTAGCGTTTAGGCGATCATCACGTCGGCTTCAGTAGAGTGGAAACCTGTGTTCGTCTGCTTCTGGGTCACGTTCATGCTGTCTGGATCTTCACCTCGCCTCGGATGGTCTGGAAGTTCTCTGACGCGCTAGGATGGGAAACGAGGCAAACAGCTCGTAGACTGCTCCGGGATCTGACGACCTCGCTCGTTCGTATATGCAAATGAGGAAATTATTCTGTTAGAGCTGTGATAATTTTATGCCACATACTATAACTCGTTGCGACTGGAATCACCCATAGACTCGAGTGCACTAGCCCAGTTACGATATTGTCCTGTAGCTCGTTACGCATTTCCTCTTATTTGCTTATCACAATTACTAACAATCAGCTAGGTACTGAAGCATCACACGTTCACCTGAGCATTGACTCTGGATACACAAAATTTAATTAGTTTAGCACTTAACGTGTTAATGATATTATACTTGCGTAAATCACGGCACTTACTATTCGTAGGACATGTTACTCACTGTGTTTTTATGGTATTCAGCGGACGCTGCCCGTTCTATCATTATCGCACATAAGCCGCTATTCCTTCTCACCAAGTTGACTTCCCGAATCTGCTATCGTGACGTTACAGGTATTCCTATGGCACTTCACTTTCTTTGTCTGACCCATGCACTTATTTAAGTTATGTACATAGCAACCCGTACATAATAAAACATCTCCGACTGCCACATGGTTCAATGTAGACGAATAGTACTCGCTTCACTAGGCCTATATGATTTCACACATGACATTAGAACCTCACAATAGCTCCGTAACACTTGAATAATTAATTTACACAGGTCGATAATTAACACCGTGCTTATAGATCACTGGTTACAAAGTATCTGCAGACCGCACAATATGATGAATACACTGCATTGAGACTGCAATGAGAAGAAGACTGAATAAATGACTTCAAAAACGCTTTCTTTTATAGAAGAACCGGCCTGGCACTGGTAGAAGGGGTAAACCACGCTTATTTCCCAAACATCGGTCCGCTAATACTTGCTTCTCAACATCCGTTGAAGTATCAAATGAAAGCTCAAATATTATTCTTTCCAATGAACAAATTTAATTCTCATCGCACCGTAGGTTTATTCACAATCTCTAAAGCATCATCACATAATTTTCCGTTGGGGACGCCATGCCGTGGGGAATCCTGGATTTCTGTCTTACCGTCAGGCCCCAGACATCTGTTTGCAATTTGCTGCACCCTTTTACAGTGCGTAATTAGTGACACAATAATTATGTAGGACACATCTTGATATCATAAATCAGTATAAAATTCCCTGATTAACATGTGTCCTTATTCAAAATATCCGTCACGTATTTCAGAATTTTATTTATTATTATTATTATTATTATTATTATTATTATTATTATTATTATTATTATTATTATTATTATTATTATTTATAACAAATGAAGACTGTATAATGGTATCAGTGATTTGCAGGCAAAATCACAGAGATTTATTGTTTCGTGCGTTGACAGGACGTGATAAGCACCTCCCTTTGTCCTGAAACCCCGATCACGTGCAGCGCGCCTTCTCTCTTCTCCCTCCCCCAGAGCGAGAACGTTTTTCAAGTACCCGCTGGCGCAAGCTCTCTTTTCTCTAAGTGCGCGTAATGAGACCCTAGACCTGAAAGCCAGCAGAGATCCACTCGTGTCCCGTACTGGGCAAAACATGCGGATTTGACACTATTTATCATAGAATAGCGCGGAAAACAGCATATTATATATCACAAGATATTACGACATGCTCCTGACGATGTCGTGAACGGTTTCAATATCTAACTCGTAACGTTTTATATAGAATAAGTATCCTCATTTTACGTTCCATACCTAGGCCTATTATTTATTCTTCAGTTAATTTCCCTTTAATTTCTTATTCAAAATAATGAATAAGTGTTATACGCCAAATTCCACCTGAGCAACATATACTTTTCCAAGGGGTCACGAAGAATCATTACTACTACTACAAAACAAGTTTTGACGGAGGGTCTCCTAGATGGTAACGCCGTCTCTCAGGCCAGGAGATTTGTTACGGCGAAGGAGATGTTCGGACGTGACGGGTTTGGCTGCTGTGGCTTTACTAGGAACTGTAGAGGGATTCGGCCTAGTGCAGGAGAACGGAAAGCCATTCTCATGACAGCCGACGGTGAGGACCAGCCCCTCTCCGTCTCCCGAATACAGAGGTCCAGAGTCACGGTAGAGCTCGAGCTTTGCTCGGTTAGTCGGACGGAGTGCTGAGTTGTCGGGCCACGGACCAGCCGTGACCACTTTTAGGCCGAAACCTACTCTGTACCCTCTGATGATCCGTAATACTATGACAAGGTTGAAAAATGTATAGGCAACTGTGAAGTATTTTTCTGTCATACCAACATAACATACTGATGGCCTTAAACAAAATTATTCAGGTGATTTATAAAATTAGGGTATGATATATTATTTTTTTGATATCTACAGTGTCGTTATTCAAAAAATGTTTCACAAAATCATCCATTTCTTCCTCACCCATAACAATCACTCATCCAATGTGAGGTACATGGATATTCTAGACCGAATTCAAACAGCTCAGTTCTTATATGACCAATCAGATACTCGTTTGATGATACATAAACAACACAAATATTTTGTAATTGCCTTTATATTTTTACCGTTGTAGTATTACTGATAATTTTTGGTGACCGTTTGGATGATGATCATTGTTCAAAGGGCCCCAACATCTAGATCATCAGCCCCTGGCCTTTTGGACAAATATACTGTATATTGTTCTCATGTGAAATGGTGCACCATTTTATGAAACTCGATAAAAAATGTACAGAGTCCTTATCTTTCCACCGAACACAAAATTCACAGCGAAACATATAATAAACGGGCTTGTATAGTATTTGTTATGAATACGTGTATATATACATATCCGTCTCGGCAATGCGGTGCGTGTGTGTGCTATTTTCAAGTTACCATATCGTTGAACAAAGGAACACACAGACCTACGAACAAATAGTTGTATAATTCTGAAGTAAATCGAGGGAGGCTTTAGGTTATTAATTACAAATATGAACTAATGACTTGAAGAAGTCATGCGAGATCATATTCAAGTGCTAGGTAGCTATATATATATTTAGATATATATATATTGATAGATAGATAGATAGATAGATAGATAGATAGATAAATAGATAGAAGTGGTGTTTTCAACTCCTATTCATGGCCAGTAGTGTAGAAATCCGATTCTTATATGTATCGTTAGGAATTTTGTTTTCAGTGGAAAGATAAAGCCTCATTACTAGTTATCACTTTCCAAATTACTATCTCTTTATCTTTCTCTGCATAGATTTAAATTTGCCTGCATTGGCCTACCTACTTACGGACTGGTATCTTCTCATGAAATCAACTTAGTCTATATGTTTATGTATTTGAATGTAGAAATGTTTGGAAAGGCATGAAAAGAATAGGACCGGGCGAGTTGGCCGGGCGTGTAGAGGCGCGCGGCTGTGAGCTTGCATCCGGGAGATAGTAGGTTCGAATCCCACTATCGGCAGCCCTGAAAATGGTTTTCCGTGGTTTCCCATTTTCACACCAGGCAAATGATGGGGCTGTACCTTAATTAAGGCCACGGCCGCTTCCTTCCAACTCCTAGGCCTTTCCTATCCCATCGTCGCCATAAGACCTGTCTGTGTCGGTGCGACGTAAAGCCCCTAGCAAAAAAAAAAAAAAAGAAAAAAAGAATAGGAACAGAGGAAAGATTGAAAGCTCGTTATATCTAATGCTTCTAGGGAATACCTTGAAAGAATATTAATTAACTGTATTTGCTACGAATATGAGTATATATATATATCCGTCTCTATTTTTACAATTGTTGCTTTAATTCTTATGACGACGACGGGAAAGGAAAGGCCTAGGAGTGGGAAGGAAGTAGCCATGGTCTTAATTAAGGTACAGTACCAGCACTTGCCCGGTATGAAAATGGGAAACCGCGGAAAACCATCTTCAGGGCTGCCGAAAGTGGGGTTCTAACCTACTATCGGATGCAAGCTCACAGTTGCACGGCCACCTCGCCCGGTATATCCGTCTCAAACTATTAAAAATAGATTATCACATGGACATGAAACCACATTTTTCTCAAAATACGAATATGATCCCTACGAACGCTTGGATATTAATAATAATAATAATAATAATAATAATAATAATAATAATTGTTACCGTGTTTTAGCGGTAGGTAGAGGTGTAAGAAGGTGCGGGCGTGAATGGGTTTTCAAACTACGGAATCAAAGTTAATGTAAAATTTAACGAGGTTATATTTTCTTTTCAATATTAAGTAATAACAAAGAACAGGTACTTAGTAGCCAAAACACAATTTGAAATGTACAATTACAGGGGTTACAGAGTTTGGGCTTCGAGCCCAGAGTTCACAATTCTTGAGCAACTAGCCCAACTTTCCGATATACAAATTTTAACAAAGGGGCAGAAGACCCCAATCAAACCCTGGAGCACTTGCTCCAAATTACACAGTTAAGCCTCCCCGAGGCACACAACACTCCGTTTCCAAAAGAGCCACCCGCTCTTTAATTTAAGCCTCTCCCAGGCCACACCAAACTCCACCTTCAAGTTGTCCACAACGGACACAAACCCAGGGGTAAAATACCCAATCTACTGAGGTCTATTAAATGAAAAGCAGGTTAATTAAATGACCTCTAAAACAATTTGAGAGGAGGCGAACTTGCACTCCTAATACACTTTGATTTTAAAACCTACCTTGGCACTAGGCCGTTATTACAAGGGCTAATCCCATACTACAGAGGTGACTTAATAGCAATTTACATTACATTACGGAAGAATAGGTTGAGAAACAATAAGTTCACCTCAAAACATTATGAGTGGGAGCTCGAGAGGGTTAGCACTCTCTATCCCAGTATGTAGCTTTTCAAGAGAATAGAAGAAAAGACTAGTTACATTTTAGGAAAAGGTTACATGGTGGAACGCTTCGCACCCGCCCCGAGAGTTAAACTGCTGAGCAAGAAAAGAAAGAATTTATTAATCGGCCATTACCTTATTGTTGACCGCTGCCGAAGAAAGAGGCGCCTCCCGCCTCCTGCTAGGTACTTAACACACTGAAAGATGGAACAGAAGTGGCCCAGAGACCCAAAAATCAGCAGTTTAAATACTCTCGCGGAAGTTTCTAGGCGTTAGGGGAAAGAAAACACCCGCCCACAATGTTTTTATTGGATAGGACCCCGCAACAGATACAAGTTGGGGGAAAATACACCAGATTGGTCAGAAATTACTAAAAGAAATTCGGGATTGGATAAATCTAAAACAAGGGGAAAAAGAGGGGTAAACAGCCAACTTAAACCATAACAGAAAGAAATTTAACAAGAAACAAACTTTTGAAATAAAAATTTCTCCAACAACATAGTTCTTTGACTCCGCACTAGGGTGCACTATTGTTGATCTTCAGTAGTGTCCTCTAGAAGAGAAAGTTCACACTTCTTACTTCAAGCGAAACAAAAACACATCAAAGTGACACAGTTCAAAAACTCAAAATTTTCCACGTGGTGACATCTTCTGAGAAAGTAGAGAATTAATAGAGTAGATAAAGTTCAACCTTCCTCCAGAAGAGGAGTTTCAACTGGCGCAACTTTTAAATAAACGGTGTAGAGGTGTACCGCCCGGTACAGACCTCCCCCCCCAAAAGTTCCTCCAAGGGGTAACACAGAAGAACATAAACTTTTGTTTGAAAATAAGTTCCAAGTTTTGATGTTGAGATTAACATAACTTGCAGAAGTATTTGAGAAATTTCTTAAGTCGGTTCCAAAATTTTGTTGTTGCAGGTGAAGTAAAGTCTTTATGTTTATAGAAGTTGAATTTCTGAAGATAAGCTTTTAATACTTAAAAGTGAAGGAAAAATTTGCAATGTCCACCAAATATTGCTGTTGAATTCCCAAGTGTAGTTATCTCTTATAGTAACTGTCCATGTAGTTGATGTTGATGAAGTTGGATGGCCGGACCGGCCGTTGCAGCTTGCGTCCAAAAGGAGGCCGCTCGGACCCCTTAAGTACCCTGAGATACCGCTCGCCCGCACCATGAGGGGAGCAGAGGTGTTGAAGCACGCCGCGCCCGCGGTGAACATATACAGGCTGCGGGCAAGTAGCAGGTCGTGCGCCGCACATCAGCCTTGGCCGGGAGGAGAGCTCCGGCTCGCCGTGCACATGTCGTCCACGCTGGAGAGGAGGGGGCCCATCCCCCTCCCCAGTTACTGCACGGCGCCGCGCGGCTGCGGGGGCACTGAAACATTAAAGCTAGGCGGCAGAATTGTGTTGGACCATCATGTTTCTTTTAAGGGCACAGGCATGTAAAGAGATTGAGGGGCCAGCGGCGTGCAGATATTCATGGCATTTCATCTAAGCCAGCCACTGAGTGTAGTGGAGCAGGAGACGGGAGCTTGGTAATGGCCGTGGAAAGGACAGAATGGCAGTTTAACGGGTCGGGACAGGTTTTACAAAAATGCTTACATCTGAAACAAAATATTATAGGTAGTGCAGAATGCCTTAAAAATGAAACTCAAAAAAAAAATATAACCTTCATATCCTTTCAAAATAATATAAAGCAAGTTAACACAGAAATTACACCGGCTTCACCTGGGACAGGTGAACTCTAAATATCCTCTCGGTGGCTGGATTACTTAACAATAAGGTAACCGGCGTAAGAAAATCGAGAATGATACAAGGCCCCTGAAATCTGGGGGCAAGCTTGCCCGCGGGAACAAAATTTTTGACCATTACTTGGTCACCTACCTTTAAAGGGGTGGGTCGCCGTCCACGATCATACCTTTCCCTAACCTTTTCATGAGATACCTTAAGATTGGCTTTAGCCTTCTTCCAAAGATCTTTAATATTATCCGGATCTATTGTCTCGGGCAGAATGTCACTCAGAGACCAGAGGTTAGAGAGCGGCGTGTTGGGAACAAACTTAAACATCAAGGAAGCTGGAGTAAACTTGTGTGATTCATGAACCGCCGAATTCAAAGCAAAAGCTAACCAATGCAGGGACGTGTCCCACCTAGAATGATCTTCATGATGATAGGCAATAAGTGCGGACCTGAGATTACGGTTAACCCGTTCAGCCAGAGATGGTTGAGGGTAATAAGCAGAAGTGGTTACATGAGAGATGGACAAGTCAAAACAGAATTTACGAAAAAGATTTGATG
Source organism: Anabrus simplex (assembly GCF_040414725.1). Taxonomy (NCBI): domain Eukaryota; kingdom Metazoa; phylum Arthropoda; class Insecta; order Orthoptera; family Tettigoniidae; genus Anabrus; species Anabrus simplex. The sequence continues at coordinate 790,879,795 of NC_090266.1, read as the reverse complement.
TGAACGCCTTAGCATTATCAGATACAATATATTGGCACGGACCAAAAGAAGCAAAAATAGAATTTAGACAGGTAATGGTGGACTGAGCGGTAGCCAGCTTAGTCGGAAATAACCAAGAAAATCTGGTAAAACCATCTACACATACAAAGATGAATTTGTTGGCATTTCCCTTCGACTGGGGGAAGGGTCCTACATAATCAATATACAGGCGTTCCATGGGGCGCGACGCTTGATGAGAAGACAAAAGGCCTACTTTAGTGGACATGGTGGGTTTACTGATCAAACAAGATTTACAAGCTTTTACAAGTTCCCGAATTTCACCGTCCATACCTTTCCATATGAACATTTCACGAATCTTTTCACGAGTTTTAAAGATACCCAGATGCCCTCCTAATGGGGTCTCATGATAATACTTGAAGATCATTGGTACAAGAACTGCTGGAACAACAACTTTCATCATCTTATCATGCCTCGAAGGGCAACATAAAACACCATTCCTCAGAACATAAGGGACAACATGTTCCCCAGAAGAAAGGGTTTCCATTATCGGAGCCAGCGTCGGATCTTCACGTTGGTATTTCTCGATATCCCTAAAAAGCATGGGAGCATCTGTTAGGATGGCATTAACCTCAGATAGCATGGACTCGGAAGGTGATGAACTGTCGACCGGTTCGTGGGTCTCGACGTCGTTATGAAACATACGGCTGAGTCCATCAGCAACAACATTTTCGGTACCTCTGATATGTCTAACATCAAACTGGAAGGCGGAAATACGAATAGCCCAGCGGGCTATACGACCAGTACGACGCGGCCTACCTAAGACCCAGCTTAAGGCTTGATTATCTGTCTCCAGGTCGAATTTGACATGTTCCAGATAGAGACGGAACTTTTCTAAGGCAAATAAGACTGCCAAACCTTCGAGCTCATAGATGGAATACTTGGCTTCTTGAGCCGACAATGTCCTAGACGCATAGGCGATGGGTCGCCTCCCTAGTTCAGTCTCTTGAAGAAGGACTGCCGCTACTGCTGACGACGATGCGTCGGTTTGGACAATGAATTTCTTCGAGAAATCAGGCATAGCAAGGACAGGGGCATTACAGAGAGCTAATTTCAGATCTTCAAAAGCGGCTTGTTGAGAAGGTCCCCACTCGAATTTGATGCCTTTCCTACGAAGAAGGTTTAAGGGCGCCGCTCTATTAGCAAAGTTAGGAATGAACTTTCTGAAGAAATTCACCATACCAATGAACCTGGCGATACCTTTAATGTCCTTGGGAGGTTTAAAATCACGGATGGCCTGTGTTCTAGAATGATCGACTGCTACACCATCGGGTGACACAATATGCCCTAGGAATGACATAGAGGGCTTAGCAAAGGCAACCTTGGACAACTTAACAGTTAACCCAGCCTTACGAAGGCGATCAAGAACTTCTCGCAGATGATCTAGATGTTCTTCAAAAGTCTCTGAAAATACTACGACATCATCTAAGTAGTGATATAAGTACTCGAATTTGATGTCGGAGAAGACCCTATCTAGCAGCCTAGTGAGCACAGCTGCTCCCGTGGGGAGCCCGAAAGGCACGCGGTTGTATTCATATAAATTCCAGTCCGTGGCGAACGCTGTAAGGTGTTTAGACTCTTCGGCAAGGGGAATTTGATTATAGGCCTGATTTAAGTCCAAGATGGTGAAGAACTTGGCCTTACGAAACCATGAAAAACAAGAATGAAGGTCGGGAAGGGGCACAGATTGTAACACCACCTTCCGATTGAGAGCCCTGTAATCAATGACAGGCCTGAAGCCTCCTTGGGGTTTCGGTACTAGAAAAATAGGCGAAGAATACGCTGACTTAGAGGGCCTAATAATACCGTCCTTCAACATCTGATCGATGATTTCCTTCAGAGCCTTCATTTTAGGTGGAGATAGCCTATACGGTGGAAAACGGACAGGAATCGAATCCGTAACCTCAATTTTGTATTCAATAAGGTCAGTAACACCAAGAGTATCAGAGAACACCTCGGGAAACGACTGACACAGTTTGCGAATACTATCAGCCTGCTCCTCAGGTAGATGTCTAAGGTCTAACAACATCTCATCCTGGGTAGGCGAAATAGAAGAACATGACACAGAATTACACTTTAATAGTGGTATTTTACAACTAGAAGCAAATTTGAATGTGCACGACCTAGACTTGAGATCGAGCACAAGACCAGTGTGAGAGATAAAGTCAGCTCCCAATATAATGGGGCAAGACAATTGCTTGGCCACAAACAATTTAATTTTCCATGTAAACTTAAAAACACGAATTTTGACCAGTAAGGAACCTAGAATTTCTAATGGAGATGAATTAGCCGAAACGTATTGAACAGGAGAAGAGACATAGTCAGGAAGTTTACAAACCGATTTCAATTTAGAATACCATTCAGCCGCAATAATCGAACAAACACTACCTGAATCTAAGAGAGCTGTTATAGGCTCGTTATTTAACTCAATCTTAAGAAAAGGAACAGGTGCGGGGGTATCCGCCGCAATCCTAAGACATTCTTTAGGGCATTCAAAAGATGAATTTGAAGGCTGATCGTTCTCTGCATTTACAATCTGTTTACTAGGGGCTGAGTCTCGGGAAGATGGATTAGTCGACACAACCGAAGCCACTAGTCACTTTTTATTATTGGCATAGGTGGAATTTGCACCAGAAGTTGAGCAGGAGGGGGTGCTATTTGAGTTCGGACAATTCTTGGCGATATGTGAGAAGGCCCCACATTTAAAACAGCCTTGCGCTGAACCAGCTCCATTATTTGCCCTACTACTTTTGACCAATGGACATTTATTGCGAAGATGGTCAGGCGACCCGCAAGCATAACATTTACGGGGTGTAACTGGTCGGCGAGGTGGAGGCCGAGTGTTACTAAAGGAAGGCGGGGGTTCTTTCGCTACACGCAAAGAATCGGCGTATCTAACTCCTTCCGCTGAGACGGCCAACGCTTCAAGTTCAGAAAAAGTTTGCGGGCACGCCGCAAAACACAAGTATGACCTATAAGATGGTGAAATACCTTCCACAATAGCTTGTACAATTTGGTCCTCAGGGAAGTGAAGAGCAAACACCCTGGTATAAAACTTAATGTCTTGTATGAAATCAGCCAAGTTTTCATCCAACCTCTGTACTCGATAATAGTATTTCTGAATCAGAGATGACCTTGCGCGGGCAGGAATAAAATTAGCAAGTAGATGTGCATGAAAATCTTCGATGGATGACTGTTCAGCTATGGCTCTTACTATTTTGTCGGAGAGAATACCAATAGCATACGGATAGACAATTTTCAAGATTTGACACGGAGACAGAGAAAAAACAAGGGCATGATCCTGAAATTCCACTAGAAATCTTAAAAATGAAATTACGTCACTGGTGGTATTAACAGAAAACTTGGATATACCTCTGAGCAACATTGCCAATGGATGAGGCAAGCTACTAAATCCGGGTGACATAGTAGGTAAAGGTTTCAATGGCAAGGAAGTCAATTCAGAACGGATGTTACTCAATGATGCACGACGTTCAGATTCGTTGTCCAATGGGGCAGGGATAGTTTGAGCAGCAACGGTTATCCTATTAACTTCTCCCTTGGGAGGCGCTTCCTCACTACCTGCATTCACTATGGTGGGTTGATCAGATTTGGGAGGAACTTCCCCAGTTAACAATTGAGTGACCTTACTAGATAATTCAGAAATATTTCCCAGGAGCGTACTAGCTTCCTTCCTCTGAACGTCATTCAGTTTTAGAGACAACAGATCGTTAACCCTATTCGAAAAATGATATAGCCTGCCTTGCACACGCTTAATTTGATTAGGAGACGGATCATTTTCATCAAAAAAACTAACTACAGAAGCTAGCCCAGTAATATTCTCCGTGATCGTGGAAAGCGAGTCGTCAATTTCTTTCTCTCCCAAATTGGGGATGGAAATGGGCAAATCAAGAGACTCTCTAAGCTTGTTAGTGTCTATTGCAACCGTGCCTCCAGATTGCACATTTCTGATAGTTAATTCATAGATCAACTCCTCCTTGCGCAAATAGTTAAGAAGGAGAACATCGCGAGGGCCGGGCATGGTGACAGAACAATTTTGAAAAACTCAAAAAATTCCAGCAACTGGGAAAATAGTTAGAGTTCGGAACAAACAATGTTTAGCCGTCAAAAGGGGCTAAATTGAGACCCATTCAACCACGCTCTGCTACCACTTGTTACCGTGTTTTAGCGGTAGGTAGAGGTGTAAGAAGGTGCGGGCGTGAATGGGTTTTCAAACTACGGAATCAAAGTTAATGTAAAATTTAACGAGGTTATATTTTCTTTTCAATATTAAGTAATAACAAAGAACAGGTACTTAGTAGCCAAAACACAATTTGAAATGTACAATTACAGGGGTTACAGAGTTTGGGCTTCGAGCCCAGAGTTCACAATTCTTGAGCAACTAGCCCAACTTTCCGATATACAAATTTTAACAAAGGGGCAGAAGACCCCAATCAAACCCTGGAGCACTTGCTCCAAATTACACAGTTAAGCCTCCCCGAGGCACACAACACTCCGTTTCCAAAAGAGCCACCCGCTCTTTAATTTAAGCCTCTCCCAGGCCACACCAAACTCCACCTTCAAGTTGTCCACAACGGACACAAACCCAGGGGTAAAATACCCAATCTACTGAGGTCTATTAAATGAAAAGCAGGTTAATTAAATGACCTCTAAAACAATTTGAGAGGAGGCGAACTTGCACTCCTAATACACTTTGATTTTAAAACCTACCTTGGCACTAGGCCGTTATTACAAGGGCTAATCCCATACTACAGAGGTGACTTAATAGCAATTTACATTACATTACGGAAGAATAGGTTGAGAAACAATAAGTTCACCTCAAAACATTATGAGTGGGAGCTCGAGAGGGTTAGCACTCTCTATCCCAGTATGTAGCTTTTCAAGAGAATAGAAGAAAAGACTAGTTACATTTTAGGAAAAGGTTACATGGTGGAACGCTTCGCACCCGCCCCGAGAGTTAAACTGCTGAGCAAGAAAAGAAAGAATTTATTAATCGGCCATTACCTTATTGTTGACCGCTGCCGAAGAAAGAGGCGCCTCCCGCCTCCTGCTAGGTACTTAACACACTGAAAGATGGAACAGAAGTGGCCCAGAGACCCAAAAATCAGCAGTTTAAATACTCTCGCGGAAGTTTCTAGGCGTTAGGGGAAAGAAAACACCCGCCCACAATGTTTTTATTGGATAGGACCCCGCAACAGATACAAGTTGGGGGAAAATACACCAGATTGGTCAGAAATTACTAAAAGAAATTCGGGATTGGATAAATCTAAAACAAGGGGAAAAAGAGGGGTAAACAGCCAACTTAAACCATAACAGAAAGAAATTTAACAAGAAACAAACTTTTGAAATAAAAATTTCTCCAACAACATAGTTCTTTGACTCCGCACTAGGGTGCACTATTGTTGATCTTCAGTAGTGTCCTCTAGAAGAGAAAGTTCACACTTCTTACTTCAAGCGAAACAAAAACACATCAAAGTGACACAGTTCAAAAACTCAAAATTTTCCACGTGGTGACATCTTCTGAGAAAGTAGAGAATTAATAGAGTAGATAAAGTTCAACCTTCCTCCAGAAGAGGAGTTTCAACTGGCGCAACTTTTAAATAAACGGTGTAGAGGTGTACCGCCCGGTACAATAATAATAATAATAATAATAATAATAATAATAATAATAATAATAATAATAATAATAATAATAATAATATTGCATTTTTGTCCGGCTCCTTAGTTGAAATATCAGTGAAGTGGCTTTCAGTTCTGAGAACCGCGCGTGCCATTCCCGGCCGGGTCGGAGATTTTAACTTTAAATGGTTAATTCCCTTGGCTCGAGTACTGGATTTTGTGTTGTCCCCAGCATTCCTGTAACTCACACAACATGCATAACATGTCTTCCACCACATTTACACGCAATTCCCTGTGCACCGAAGATGCCACCCACCTTCGCTTTAGAGTCTGTCTAATAAGTGCTGCACCAGGCTAACAATAGCCGCACAGTTTTATTCGTAATGCATTTCTTGAGATAGGTAGAATAATAACCGGAATAGTAATCGCGTTACCGAAGGATTATATAACGTACGATTATAAATAGTTGAATTTCCTTTTGTGACCTGTATGAAATCTAGCAACCACTGTTATTAGAGTAGACATACTGCTGCGTGTGTGTTTGTAATTAGATTACTCCTGTTACATGAGTCCATTCGTAGTTAGTAGAAACCACGACCAGTGTGTATGTACGGACTGACCTATGTTGGTCCATTTGATAGCTAGAATGTAGAACATAATACAATCACTATCGCTTTATCTGTGTTATAGTCAAGAAATTACTGAAATTCAAAAATGGAATAAGTTGCTCCATTGGTTCACATTCAGTTTCTCACGGGCATATTTAAAGAATAGTCTAGTAATATTTTATTGGTGACGATCACGAGATAACCAAATATGTTCCTTCCTTACACAGGTTGAGATGATTTTGGAAACATATGCTGTTAACGATACATTTGGTAAAAATACGTCTCGAATACTTCCTATTGGTAATGTAAGGGAATAGTAATTCTTTGTTTGTAGAAATATATCACTGAGTGGATATGACATATTGAAACACTGAATAACCTCACTGGAAGTTATAGAAATGTTCTTGTAAACAACTTTACGCATACTGATGACGGCAAAGTAAGATTGGCCATATATTACGAAGTAACGTTGGACTACAGTCGCATTCTGTAACCTAGGCTGGGAGATCACCCTTAGTACCCATGACATCCAATTGTATACCGTGCTTCATTATCAGTAATGTCCCTTTTGTACCAACTGGAGGGCCACATTTGTGAAGTACGCTTCGTATCCATACATGGTTCGTTATTAACATAATTTGTTGTGCCGTAGCTGTGTGTTTGTGAAATAAAACACCCTTTCGAGAAGCAAATTAACAGCAAACCGAACTTCATTAAACTTCAGCTCCATTACGTCGTAAATAAAACATAAACATGGTAGAAACAAAACAAATAGACACGCCTAGGGGTAGAACTGCGGGAGCAGAAACAAATACACAATGTACCGTGTGATGTACAGTACGTGCTCATCGTACGTACAGAAGGGCTCAATTAACATTATCAACAGCCAAGTTTAATGACACAATATTTGAGGAAAATGTAATTGATACATTATGAATATTGACCCAGGAGCTAAACGTTTTTAGTGCTAGGCCTACACCCTGTAAGCAATTAGTAAAGGCGAGAGCCATGACACGAGCCACAAGAGCGAATGGCTAATGCTTCCTTTTGGCGGCCAATGTTGACCATACTGCTGTATGTCATAGCCCTCAGGATACACCCCATGTGGTCGCATGATTCATCGTAACTGCGTGTACTTAGCTGGAAGCATCAACAAGCGTTCCAGTATTATCCTAGCAATGTGCTACAAATTTTGGGAATCTCATTCCTCTCCTGAAAATGATACACAATCGTGTATTTAGGTAGGGTTCACGAAAGCTCTGCAGAATTATTCATTCGACCATTCATGTATCTTAGAGATTATTACTCTACACTATGTAATGTTTTATCTCGTATAATACATCTTAATTTGTTTAGAATAAAATACTCCCATCCTCTAGTACAGGATTTTTTTTGCTAGTTGTTTTACGTCGCACCGACACAGATAGGTCTTACGGCGACGATGGGACAGGAAAGGGCTAGGAGTAGGAAGGAAGCGGCCGTGGTCTTAATTAAGGTACAGCCCCAGCATTTGCCTGGTGTAAAAATGGGAAACCACGGAAAACCATTTTCAGGGCTGCCGACAGTGGGGTTCGAACCTACTATCTCCCAAATACTGGATACTGGCCGCACATAAGCGACTGCACCTATCGAGCTCGGTAGTACAGGATTTGACACTGAGGAGAGAATAGATTTCTTTTGATACACCCAAAATTTTTCGTATTACAGTTAAATTGTGCAGTAAGTACTACATTAAACATTATAATGAATCTAATAAGTGTTTACACCAATTCACCAAATTGACATTTTAAAATTTTGGTCCTAGATGTTAAAACAGTGTTATATAATCCACGAAAACATATATCCTACCGTTCAAAAGGTAAGTTAGTGCTTCCTTCATTCTATTTTATTTAGATTGATGCTTTCACGATCCGCGATTGTAGACATCATAATAAACGTTTGGGCTATCACCGTGCCAGAAAACAAGATAAAATTATTTATGTTTCTCAAAGTAATTTCCTCCGCGTCTTCAGAAGAAAATCTCATCTGTTCACGAGCAAAACTAATAATATGAATATGAAATTAAGAAAGCTTTACTTTTGGTCCATAGTAAGTGGTACTCTCGCTCGTCACTAGATGGCTCACTTGGCGGAGAGTGAATCATCTCGTGATGGGGAGAGTATGAATTTGGGAAACACCGAAACGAAATTACAGTAATGGAAGGACATATTCTCAACATATTTTCCTCTTCCATTATTTCTCCACGTAACAAACAACGACTCTCTTCATTTTTCTCTCTTTGACAATTATCCTCATGCACTAGCGGAAAATATAATCACAGCACCAAAAGAAAATTGTGCTAGATAAACGAAATTCGGTCTGGAGTGAGGGAGGGGGTGCGTGTTTGCACATCCGAGAGACGACGCATATTCAAATTTGCGCATTAGTCGACGAAGAGTGGTGCTAGTAGCAAATTTGTATTACTTACGCACTGTACACTTCGTGAGCGTTATTCTTCGTCCGATGTTGACGTTGTGAGGTAGGTGTGAGTCAAAGATGCGTTTAAGGAGACGCAGAAAGCAGTTCCTATTGGTAATGTTTTGGCAAGAAGGATCAAGGGAGGAGACCGCTTCAAGTTTACCGAGGCCCGGCCACAAGTTGGCCACTGCAGAGACGAAAGACAGCCGTATTTTTCGCATGGCTGTGGTGGATCGTACTGGTACTGTACCTTCAGCAGCCATTGCGGATTCAGTTGACACCAGAGTGACACAGCAAACTGTAACAAATCGATTACTTGAACGACAGCCAAATGTCCTGTAGCGTTCATGCCACTAACTCCGAATCACTGCCATCTGAAACTTCAGTGGCGTCAAGATAGAGCTCATTGGATAGTGGAGTGAAGAACTGTTGTGATCTCAAATGAGATCCGTTTCTGTCTTGGTGCTAGTGATGGCCGTAGTTTGGTAAGAAGGAGACCAGGTGAGCACTTTGAACCAAGCTGTCTCCTGCGCAGACACTCTGGACCTACACCAGGAGTTATGGTCTGTGGAGCGATTTCATTTGACATCAGGGGCACTCTCGTCGGTATCCCAAGAATCTTGACAATGAATTTGTATGTCACAGTGGTGATTAAATCGGCTGTGCTGCTATTCATTCGCAGTATTCAAGGGAGTGTTTTCCAGCAGGATAACGCTCGTTCTCATGCTGCTGCTTACATCCAACGTGTTCTATGGAGTGTCGACCAGTCGCCTTGGCCTGCGAGATCACCAGAATTTTCGCCCATTGAACATGTATGGAAATTTGGAGGACGCAAAGTCCAGTGTCATCAATACAAGCATTAACCCTTGTTGATTTGACTGACCAAATGGCAACAAGCGTTTGAGAAAATACTATTTGTATCTCGGTGAAAACAAGCAGTTATCCTGGTCCCGGAGTACTTGTATTCAGGACTTAGTTACCGACCACCCGCGGTAAGATCTCCGTGATGTGCGATTATTTTTGCGCCCCAGTTTGGTCAGTACATGTAGATACCCGCTATATTTTAAACATTTTATTTCCTACTATCGGTTTTGCTAATACATTGTTAATACTTCTTTTTCTTTTCTACCGCTTTCCCCATACATGTGGGGTCGCGGGTGTGAACTGTGTCGCACATGTGGATTTTACCCTGTTTTACGGCCAGATGCCCTTCCTGACGCCAATCTTATATGAAGGGATGTAATCCCCATTGCGTGTTTCTGTGGTGGTTGGTACTGTAGTGTGTTGTGTGAATATGAAGAGGAAAGTAATACATTGCCACTACTTATTACTGTTATAATTGCCTTCCTTTTTACAGCTCTTTCCACAACTGTGGTGTTGTGGGTGGGAAATGCGTCACACGTGTGGATTTGGCCCTGTTTAACGGCCGGGTGCCCTGACTCAAATCCTATATGGAGGGATGTAATCGCTATTGCTTGTTTCTGTGGTGATTTTTGTAGTATGGTATGTTGTCGAAAATGAAGAGAGGGGTATTGGGACAAACACAAGAATCCAGTCCCCAAGCCCGAGCTATTAAAATACCCCCACCTAGCCGGAAACCGAAATCGGAACACTCCGAACCGAGGTCAGTACACTGACCATTAAGCCAGTGAGTCGGACTATTGCTATCATAATGTGTGGGAAAACTCAACTTGATACTATGCGTTACTTATAAGCACATCCCTTAAGAGATGAATAGCCATAAAAGTTTGAATACGAGAATGTATTAAACACAATATCTCATACGGTGAAAATGAATGAGAATTACAGTAAATGATTGGGAGTGACCTTTCCCGTAACTTTTGTTATGTACAGGTTTTAAATAAAAATATATTTTCGGGGGTATTTTGAAATTTGTGAAAAATAATATAACTGTGAAATCTCTGTGGCTTTACCTTACACGGTAAAATGACACGAAACGTAAATGATCGGAAAATATATTCTAAACAACTTTCGTTTTGTACAGGTTTTCGACACGGCGAATATTAACGGAGAAATCTGACATTTACTGCCTTGGCCTCCGTAAAATTACTAACTCATTTTGTTACTATAGTTACCATTATAATGCATGAGACAACTCTACTCATTGATGGGAGCGTCTTATAACGTGCTACTTTCAGAGCTGAAAACAAGCAATTGTCCAATTTCATTTTGAAACACTTTCGGATCTGTTTCTTCATCCATAAGCATAACAGACTGGCGTCACTTTCTTCAAAACTCATACCGCAGAAATACGTAAATTCACACACATTTCGAAACTAATAATACTAAATAATCTTCCGCGCTTAATAAAACCATATTTCGGTTGTATCAAGGTTAAACCAGGTAGCCTGTACTTCGCTGAAATTGCAAAAAGTGTGATCTAGCCATGTGCCGAATACATACGTTTAATTCAGCTGAACGGACATTTGACTAAAACATGGCGGAGTCAATCAGACTGAAGCACTCGTTTGCCACACTGTACATACAGAGTCACTGTACAGCTAATAGACCAATCTCGAACTCTGGACGACCCTCAATAATCATCAATGAATCAGCAAACAATCGGAAATTCCGGAATCTCCTGTGTCCCTTTACAAGCAGTGCTCAACGCGCCTATGATTTTAATGTTATTTTGAACTTTGTTTACCTTATTGATGGTAGCGTTTAGCTTTAAATTGAAGTGTAATGTTTAAAAATCAGTTTGTTATTTTAAGAAAAAGAATAAATATGAAGCTCGAGAATTTCCAGTCGAGAAAGTTCGGCTTTTCTTTCTTTCTTTCTTTCTTTCTTTCTTAATCCCTTTATCCTTTAAGGTTGGTTTTTCCCTCGGACTCGGCGAGGGATCCCACCTCTACCGCCTGAAGGGCAGTGTCCTGGAGCGTGATACATTGGCTCGGGGGATACAACTGCGGAGAATGGTCAGTAGCTCGCCCAGGCGGCCTCACATGCTATGCTGAACAAGAGCCTTGGTGGGGGATTGGGAGATTGGAAAGGATAGACAACGAAAAGGAAGAGAAGCGGCCGCGGCCTTAAGTTAGGTACCATCCCGGCATTTGTTTGCAGGAGAAGTAGGAAACCACGGAAAACCACTTCCAGGATGGCTGAGGTGGGAATCGAACCCACTTCTACTCAGTTGAACCCCAGAGGCTGGTTGAACCCCGTTCCAGCTTTCGTACTACTTTTCAAATTTCGTGGCAGCGCCGGGAATCGAACCCGGGCCTTCGGGGGTGGCAGCTAATCACACTAACCACTACACCACAGAGGCGGACGGGTTTTCTTTCTACTTCAGTTTGTTCGCAGTCGACGCCACGGGATATTCATTCGCTAGCAAGGTTGTTTATATATAATATTATCTTGATTTTTAACGTTTATATCATATATTTAAATCTTTTAATTGTACATACAACAATGTTGTTCAGCGTCACAGTAGAGTATTGGGAGATATTGCATGAAAAAACGATTCATTCCATGGTTGATTATATTTTCCGAGGGATGAATTATCATCTTCATACAACTACCTTCTTTTTTATCTGGTTACCTTCCAGGATCGGTTTTTCCCTCGGACTAAACAAGGGATCCCACCTCTACCGCCTCAAGGGCAGTGTCCTGGAGCTTCAGACTCTGGGTCGGGGGATGAAACTGGGGGATGACCAATACCTCGCTCAGGTGGCCTCACCTGCTATGCCGAACAGGGGCCTTGCGGGGGGATGGGAAGATTTCAAAGGATAGGCAAAGAAGAGGGAAGGTAGTGGTCATGGCCTTAAGTTAGGTACCATCGCGGCATTTGCCTGGAGGAGGAGTGGGAAACCACGGAAAACCACTTCCAGGATGGCTGAGGAGGGAATCGAACCCCTCCTCTACTCAGTTGACCTCCCGAGGCTGAGTGGACCCCGTTCCAGCCCGCGCAACACGTTTCAAATTTTGTGGCAGAGCCAGGAATCGTGCCCGGGCCCCGAGGGTGGCAGCTAATCACACTAACGACTACACCACAGAGGCGAACTCATACAATTATTCTATTTGAAATGCCTTAAATATTCAATCTATAATACAATTTCAATATTTTTATAACGAAAATTAAAATGTAGTTCTAAGATTGAAGTAGCCCGGCGACGTAGGGGGCAACGCGTCCGCCTGTCACCCGGCTGCCCCGGGTTCTATTCCCGTCCGGGTCATGGGTTTTTAATTGTAAATGATTAATATCCCTGGCCTGGGGACTGGGTGTTTGTGTCGTCCTTGACGTTCCTTTCAACACTTCATACTTCCGCCATTAGAAAATACACGCAGGTTCCTCACATATGGTGCATGTAGGGGCAAAAGATATTTCTAGGCTGACGCCGCGAACAAATAGCATTTAAAAAAAAAAAGATTGAAGTAGGCCTATATGGCAGCATACAAGTAATATACAACTAATATAATTGTTTCCTAATGATTTCTTGTAGTCCGCCTCTGTAGTGTAGTGGTTAGTGTGATTAGCTGCCACCCCCGGAGGCACGGGTTCGATTCCCGGCTCTGCCACGAAATTTGAAAAAGTAGTACGAGGGCTGGAACGGGGTCCACTCAGCCTCGGGAGGTCAACTGAGTAGATGTGGGTTCGATTCTCACCTCAGCCATCCTGGAAGTGGTTTCCCGTGGTTTCCCACTTCTCCTCCAGGCAAATACCGGGATGGTACCTTAACGGACGGCCGCTTCCTTCCCTCTTCCTTGTCTATCCATTTCAATCTTTCCATCCCCCCGCAAGGCCCCTGTTCAGCATAGCAGGTGAGGCTGCCTGGGCGAGGTAAAGGTCATCCTCCCCAGTTGTGTCCCCGACCCAGAGTCTGAAGCTCCAGGGCACTGCCCTTGAGGCGGTAGAGGTGGGATCCCCTACTGAGCCTGAGGGAAAAACCGACCCTGGGGGATTAAGGGATAAAGAGGAAGAAGAAGATTTCTTGTATTGGAAAATTAATCCGTATTCTAGTCAGTCTGAAACATGTTCATATACAGTGTGATTTAACAGCCCCTTCCAATATCGTTCGCTGCAGACCAACTAACGTGCACATGGTTATAGGGGTGCTATTCCCCTGCAGGCGTGCTGCATGGTACTAATGTTCAGTGAGCACATTTTTACACACGATTCTCAACCCTAGTGAAATGTTATATCATCCGTTCACAAAAAATGACGCCTTGAAATCCTGTAGCAACGTCGTTTTACCATGTAACTATGTTAATGTGTCGTGCCTCGTGGCCGGGTGTAACGAAGAGAGAAATCAATGCATAAAACTAGGTAACAGCAGAGCAATTAATCTCTTAATGGCTTATGTATTCTGTTATTCTCGTCGTACTGCCAGCATGTTTCCAGCACTGTAGCGTAGCGGATGTGTGTAGGCGTTCGCTTAGCAATCGTCGGATTGTGCTAGCGGCGATTCGAATCGTTCATCGCTCAGATATTTTTGCGTCAGTGTGTTGTTTGAATACGTAAACACAGGCCCACGTTTGATACATTTAAACAGTAGAATGACGCTGTTATTCATCTTGTGCCATGCGCATACTCCGCTGGTTAGGGCCTGAATGTACTATAATCTCTGTTGTAGTTCGGCATGTTTTCCACAGAGGAATACGTTGACATATTCCTCATTTCTGGGGAAGTAAGACAAACCGCGTGCGAGTGACTACATCTGTACCAGGAACGGTTTCCCGACAGGCGACACCAGGCAGCTACGACAATCCGTTGTTTTGAAAATTGCCTAAGGAGAATTGGCGTGATTTTCATTCAGCCACCAGTCGGCGATAGGCCCGTTAAATCGGGTGAAACAGAAGAGGCCGTTCTGGAGGTAGCTCGTAATAATCCACGCATCAGTACAAGGGCGGTTGCACGACAAGTGATCACCAGCCAGCCGTTCGTCTGGCGAATACTGCATGAACATAAATTTCACCCATACCATCTTGAGCTATACCAAGAGCTCTATGGGCGGGATTTCGAAGCTCGAATGGAGTTCTGTCGGTGGCTATTAGGCAGCCTGGCCAATAATGCAGCATTCGTATCGCACATCTTGTTCTCGGACGAATCGGGCTTCCACAATAATGGGAACGCCAATCGCCACAACATACACTATTGGAGTCCAGACAATCCTCACTGGGTGCGACAGGCGGCCCATCAAGTACGGTGGGGTGTGAATGTTTGGTATGTAATCTTGGGGGATCGCCTGAGTGGACCTTATTTCTTTGAGGGTTTTTGGACGGGCCCACGCTACTTGCACTTTCTGCGTCAGGAACTCCCACAGCTGCTTGAGGGTGCGACTTAATTTTGATGTCCAATACAAATACAAACCCCGTGGATACCCACAAAAACGTATCTACCTGTGGTATCAGTTGTTCCTGAGGAAAGTTTGCCTGTGAGAAACATATACAGTACCATGCGCTCATTCTCTTTCTGAGCGACTGCACAATGGCAGACATACGGTACGCATAATTCAAATTATGAAATCCATACTTGACGATTGAATGGAATGACTGTTACATAATTTCGTCCCGTGATAGTTTCATATAGACCGGGCGAGTTGGCCGTGCGCGTAGAGGCGTGCGGCTGTGAGCTTGCATCCGGGAAATAGTAGGTTCGAATCCCACTATCGGCAGCCCTGAAAATGGATTTCCGTGGTTTCCCATTTTCACACCAGGCAAATGCTGGGGCTGTACCTTAATTAAGGCCACGGCCGCTTCCTTCCAACTCCTAGGCCTTTCCTATCCCATCGTCGCCATAAGACCTATCTGTGTCGGCGCGACGTAAAGCCCCTAGCAAAAAAAAAAAGTTTCATATAGAGGAATTCACTTTACTAAAGCATCAGCTTTTATCATGCGTATTAAGATTGGATGATCAATATTTGAAAAATATTCAAGAACAATGTTCAGATATCATTGTTGAGATTACATCAGTCACATTACTGAAACCTCCCGACAATGATTGTAGACTATCCTCATAGTATAACCTATTACCAATCGATAATTAAAATGTTATCATAAAAATCTGCATGGATAGGCCTATAAGTAAATACAAATTAATTAATAAGACACGAACGTATGATCAGTAAAACTTCAATGCATACATCGCCTGTGTCCAGTTCCTCCGAATGATTATCATTTTTGTGTCATTTGTTTCATCTCTTACATTCTTCAGTGTCTTACATTACAGTTTCTTGTCAGTTATATACATTGCTGACGTTAATTATTTTTACTTTCATCTAGTGACTGTTATACATTGATTCATTTAATCAACCACATACAATAAATTTCAAAATTTAGGAGGTGTTTACCGACTTGGCCTGTGATTGTTAGGACTCGGGTTCGATTGCCGACTAGGTGGGGATTTTAGCCGTTTCTAGTTAATTTCCACAGCTCGTGAACTGGACGTTTGTAATCGTCTTAACAAGTACACCTTCATTTACGTAAAACAGATGACACTTCTAGCCACACGCAGTAGTAAATACATACATTCACATAGGGTTGACGTCAAGAAGGACACTCATCTGTGAATTTGAGCTGAATCAGCATTAGTGCCCAACCTAAAATAATTGGTATAAAGGTCATTCCTAAACTCATCGGACAATTCTTTTTTTGCTAGTGGCTTTACGTCGCACCGACACAGATAGGTCTAATAGCGACGATGGGATGGGAAAAGCCTAGGAGTTAGAAGGAAGTGGTCGTGGCCTTAATTAAGGTATAGCTCCAGCATTTGCCTGGTGTGAAAATGGGAAACCACGGAAAACCATCTTTAGGGCTGCTGACAATGGGATCCGAATTTATTACCTCCCAGATGCAAGCTCACAGCCGCGTGCCCCTAACCGCACGGCCAACTCTCCCGGTCATCGTGCAATTAGATTCACTTACGAATATTTAATTTATTGTTAAGAATGTAATTTTATTAATAAGTAAGGATTTTTATACCAACAAGAATTATATAATGCAAGTGAAAGAGTTTTTAATAATAGGCCTATCGTCTTTACTTCAAGATGTACCGGGCGAGTTGGCCGTGCGCGTAGAGGCGCGCGGCTGTGAGCTTGCATCCGGGAGATAGTAGGTTCGAATCCCACTATCGGCAGCCCTGAAAATGGTTTTCCGTGGTTTCCCATTTTCACACCAGGCAAATGCTGGGGCTGTACCTTAATTAAGGCCACGGCCGCTTCCTTCCAACTCCTAAGCCTTTCCTATCCCATCGTCGCCATAAGACCTATCTGTGTCGGTGTGACGTAAAGCCCCTAGCAAAAAAAAAACTTCAAGATGTAAATACATCTCCTCCTATATGCATTTCAAACTTAAACAAGTATGGAGACATCCACGCTACCATTGTCGTCCTTTCCTTACAACTATTCAATGGGAGTCTTTCTTTCCACAGCTGACGATATTTTAATTCCTTCCATCTTTCCTGAATGTACAATGCTGTCAGTTTGAATTGCTGTACAAGCAGCTACAAGTAGTGCCAACAACTTCACTGACTTCCACTATCGATCCATCCCTATAAATTCACTGAGAACTTTATGACTTCTTCTAGTTTACCTCTCAAGTTATACTCATCCTTAGAAGGCGACAATTTTCTACCTCATTCTTTGAAACCACTTCTATATTTTATGTACTGTATACATTTTCAATGTATGAATATTTATTACTAAATGTTCAAAAAGCATCATTAAAATATCTTTCATAAGTAAATATTTCCTGAGGATACCATTTCCCTACGAAAAGCTAGGATGTTTAGAATTACAGACGATGGCCTCGTGATATAATTAAATAGTGTAATAACATTTATATTGAAATTTCGCTACAATGTTCTTCTAGTAACGACTATGAAGTTCAATATTCTTATTTTCAACACAGTCAGTAGAGATATAAATTAATGAGAAAGTAATCTTTATTATATACTTACATCTTACAACATCCTTATATTCTTTGCTTTTTTTTGCTATGGGCTTTACGTCGCACCGACACAGCCTTATATTCTTTAGGATGTTAGTATGTTATAACCTGGATAACAAAGGCAGTTAGTTAAACATCTCCTGTCAAACAGAATTTTCCAAAGGAATAAAGCCCTGTAAATTAGCCTGTGAGAAACCAATAGTTTTATGTAAATTAATCTAGGGTCTGAAAACGTAGAACTTCTTGTTACGGTTAGATTGTTCCCTGGTTGAACATCTCAACAAATAACAAACTCAGCGCCTCTAACTTGTCCATGGGTTTCACACTGAAACTATCACAAGTTGAAGAACGTGGGGAGAAATTCATTTAATACAAAACAAATTGGGAAATTTTCATTGTAATAGATGTCGGTCTGTTCCCGGCCTATTCTTATCAGGTAGAGAGACAATCGAATATGTTGAGCTTCCACATTTAGAGCTCAAAGCTGGAATACTTGCACTGCATCAGTCTAACGTTGCCACTGCACTTATTGTCCGAATCGTTGGCTGAACGGTCAGCGTACTGGCCTTCGGTTCAGAGGGTTCCGGGTTCGATTCCCGGCTGGGTCGGGGATTTTAACCTTAATTGGTTAACTCCAATGGCACGGGGGCTGGGTGTATGTGTTGTATTCATCATCATTTCATCCTAATCACGACGCGCAGGTCGCCTACGGGGGTCAAATACAAAGACCTGCATCTGGCGAGCCGAACCCGTCCTGGGATAACCCGGCACTAAAAGCCATACGGCATTTCATTTTATTTACTGCACTTATTGTATCCTTTCGTGAGCCATTGGTAATAATTTGTCAGTGTGGTAATGCTAAAACCCAACTGCAGAAAATAGACGACAGTCACTATTGTGTGAAACACTTTATCTAATTAAAAATATATCCGTACGTTGTTGTGCTACTGGAGTATCCTCAGTGTTGTAGGCTCCTGTTAAGCCTAATGCAACGCTGCCTCAAGGCTAACTCGCTTCACTACCGGCTGTCAGCTACACACGCTGTAGATATCTATGTTGTACGAATGTGCTTTAAGCGTAGTGGGATTAACCATTCCGTAACTGGAAACGCCGGCTCAATGTAAATTTAAGTACGGTGAACATCAGGATGATATTTGAAAAATAAATAGCTAGTGTCCAACCTTATTATATAGTTCATATTTACTAGCTGCCTCGAGTTATCTGAAGTTCGTGGGTTCGAAGTAGTCAATTTTAGAGAATGATTACAAAATTTAGCACTCCGTTCCATGGTAGTTGTTGGCTTCTTAAAGATCTATGATGGTTCACTCAATGCCATTCAATAGCTCATTCATTGGAACTATCCGGCCGAAATCCACTTCTTTTAGTGGACTGCAGCACAATCGGAACGTCGAAACTGGTAAAGCGGCCGCCTTAGTGGCATCGCTTCAGAATGTCTGTACTCTAACTGAGGCCATATTACTACTAGAAAACATACCTTCTGTTTAATCTTCCTTATTTGATATATAGGATTGATGGCCACTTTTCACTATAATGTATTGAGAACTGATGCATCCGTCTTTCGTCATTTGATCGCTGCTCCACGGATGGTCTTTTAGAGTCGATCAGTCATCAGCTACTTCGTGACATATCTTCCACTGTTATTGGACGTACTGTACATTACATTTCCTTCATATACTGTATAAGAAAAATCCGTACAATGTATATACTGTAGTTACCTAGCCTTTGCGACAGGACACGAATGGCTGCATGCACCATCCCTTTTGACTAATTATTCCATTTTTACCCCACATACAAAGTGTCATTGTGAATAGCTTCTATTTCAGTGGGCAGTGTAAGTGTACGCTGCTTGATATCAGAACTACATACGAGCAGGTAAACAACTTCAGAGTGATGCTATTCTTGCATTATTATTAATAATAATGTACCATGAACGGACATTTTGATTTGATGCCTTTAAAGTTGTCTGAGGACAACTTCTACTTCCATTCTATTTTACGACATGGTAGGGATACGAACCTCGGTTCGGTGATCTACGACACAGTTAATTTTGTAGGGTAATCTCCAGGTATTTTACATACCGACATCGTACGGCATAGAGTTCGGAATAGATTTTCTTTCACCCTTCGAAAATCCGACAACCTCTGCCAGGTTGAACGCGCTATGTTGGGATCAGTAGGCCGACACTGCACTACTGATCCAGCTGAGCAGGGTGACTTATCTTCTGATCTCCCCACGTACTGTAACTGTTATATATACGGTACTTGTTTTTCACATCATGGGACCTTCTGAAAGTCCAATGTACGTATATTTTGGTGGAATTGATAACATTTGCCTTCGTACAATAAATCGCAGACAAATCCACTTTCCTACAGCAAACAACTTTGTTATCATTTGCAAATTCAATTTGTTCCAGGCGTTCGAGGAGCTCGAGACCTTGCTGGCGCGTAACAACATATGCATTGCTGTGAAGGAGAAGTTAGTGAAGGATTCGGGCGTCGCTGAAGAGAATTCCTACGACACTATAGTCCAGAAACTCCTCACCAAACCAAGAGCCAGGGGTAAGTGGATCGTAACGTAACATTATAATTGTAGAAGCCATGCCTTACGTAGTGCATTAAAACTTCCTTTGTATGCTACTGATATATTATTGTCCATTCGTGTAGAGGTAAATTGAGATTCACGTCAATGTCGTTATTATTATTATTATTATTATTATTATTATTATTATGTCCGACTCGTTAGCTCAATGGTCAGCGTACTGGCCTTCGGTTCAAGGGTCCTGGGTTCGATTCCCGGCCGGGTCGAGGATTTTAACCTTAATTGGTTAATTCCAATGGCCCGGGGGCTGGGTGTTTGTGCCGTCCCCAACATCCCTGCAACTCACACACCACACATAACACTATCGTCCACCACAAGAACACGCAGTTACTTAGATATGGCAGATGCCGCCCACCCTCATCGGAGGGTCTGCCTTACAAGGGCTGCACTCGGCTAGAAATAGCCACACGAAATTTATTTTTATTATTATTATGCTATTTGTTTAACATCAGACCGACACACATAGGTCTTATGGCGACTATGGGACAAGAAAGGCTTAGAAATTGGAAGGAAGCGACCGTGGCCATAATTAAGGTGTGAAAATGGGAAACCACGAAAAACCATCTCCAGAGCTGCCGACAGTGGGGTTCGAACCCACTATCTCCTGAATGCAAACTCACAGCTGTGCGCCCCAAACCACACGGCCAACTCGCCCGGTATCATTATTATGATCATTATTATTATTATTATTATTATTATTATTATTATTATTATTATTATTATTAAGGGCACAAGCATAAGGGCAGTACACGTGAAGAAGTTGCTGAGTCTATCATACTGGACAAAAGAACTCACAAAGCTAAATTTTGAATGTATTTCCTAAATAAAATTATTGTTCTTTCTTTTCATTTCTTTTCTCAAAAACACAACTACGATAACAACGACAATTATTAATGAAGTAAATATTCGAGTTTTACACTCCAAAGAACGAAATGTCCTTAGTATCCACATTCAGGTACTTTCAGAACATTCCAAAAAGGAAAGTGATTAATCTTAAAAACTTACCAGCTTTTACACCATTAGACACTCGGTGCCCTTATTTCAGAGGCAAGCAATAACACAACATTTTGATCAGAATGATTCAGAAGAAACGGGAGCAGAAGCTCGTACTACACTGCCAAGAATGACTTAAATTAAATGTTAATAGCAAAGGCCGGAAACAAATGTAGACTGGGAGGCTGAACCCTCTCAGGCAATTCCGTGCCATGACTTGTAATAAAACGTGATAGGGCAGAAGGCCCTTTTACACAGAGGATAAGCCATACTACATTGCGTTTAAGGAGAGGGAACATTAATGATAGGAATCAAGCAGAAGGTAATTACGTTTGGAAAAATCTTAATCCCAATAACACAAAATATAAGGGAAACGAGGGTCTACTCTCCTCCTCCTCCTCCTCCTCCTCCTAAACGCATCTCTACTTAAGCATCTGTGTCAGACTTCACTCCGTTTCAGGCATTGTTGCAGTTTTCAAATTTCGTAATAGAGCTGCGAATCAAACATAATGTACATACTTTATGTATAGTTCTATAATAATAATAGCGGGACTAAGCATGTGACATACTAAGGTCACGCTATTTTAACATGCAGCGATCACGTCGACATAGTTATGCACGTCTGGATTTGTTCGTTATCAAAGGCCACTCTCTATTAATCTCAGGCCATTACGTATGCTATAAGTGAGAATTTAGTCTATAACATATGTGATACAGAGTAGAGCGCTTTATTCGATCATGACAAGAACATTAATATCTGATGTACAAGGCTTTAAAGTGAACGCGAAAAATTTGTGTTCATAGAGGTGGCTGTGTTGAATTACTCTGTGTTGTGGGTGCCAAAATTCGTCAGTTTAGTATTTAGATAAACTTTCCCTTACTCTTTGCAAACAGATGAAGACAAAAAGCAGACACAATGGTTAGAAAATAATTAAGTCTGCAGTGAGAAGAAAGAGAAATACCTTATCGCTTTCTAGCTATGATCATAAACGCTCATTTGTCAAGAGCACATTTTGTTTTTAAAGGGTTGCGAAAAGAAGGATTGGTTGCGTTAGTATCCACCATCAACATGTGAAGTCATCGACATGCATGAATTAGGATGTTCATAATTTGAAACTCTTCTCAAGGAGCATAGTGGAGATACAATTAAGCAGTCTTCACGTCAAGTGCACATGCTCTTTGATAGGTTGTGTCACAATACATTCCGGGAGGTGAACAACATATGTACATTGCAGAGTAGAAATTACGACAGTGTCAAAGAAACAATTGTTCAGTAAAGACATCATGTCATTTCTATCTGATACTAAGTGTAACGCAGTTGAAAATGCTATCGTAAAGTTTTATGCTTGCAAAACGGAATCAAAACACTATTACTGAAGAAGAGTTGAATTCATTACCTAAGGCATTTTTGGTCAATGTAGCAGCGAATGCTGTAAAGAAGATCTGAGATAGGGTGCCTCGTGAATGGACCCAACATCCTGTTTTGTCAGAGCCGTTTTGATGATGAATAGCATCTAAGCATGGTGAATTTTAGTAACAAATGGTGGCTTTGTGCAGATAGTGTGATGAGGTGTATCGTTGTAGGTAGACACGAGTCCAGGTAGCAGCTCAGTCCAACGATAAGAACATCGTGAACAAGTGAATTCAGCTAAGAGACCTACAGTGAGACAGTGCCGTACATGACAACTCATTAAACCGTACCATGGATCTAAATCTAACGAGTTTACTTCGCTTATAAACACTTATCATGGCTGTGAAAAGGATAAACAACCTGTCGGAGAAAAAGGTGAAGAAACGTGCTGGAAGAAAGATGATGAAGCATGCTGGTCATAGACTCATCAATAAGGTGATTGATCTTCTTCCATTCGATCTTCATCTTCCTAGTTACCGATACTGTGGACCTGAAACTCGACTTGACGTCCGCTTGGAACGCGGTGATCCTGGTATTAATATGTTAGATGCTGACTGCAAAGGGCATGAAATTGCTTATCGTCAAAACAAACCTGACCTAAGACGTACACTTGATGAAAATCTGCTTCAAGCTATGCAGCGTGTGACGCCACATAATGCTACAGTTTCTGAGAAGATAGCAGCTTTTGTCGTTACCGGCGCAATGAAAGGAAAACTGTTACTGATTGGTGGCATTAAACAGCGAAGACAGCAGAAATAATCTATGAAATAAAGTACAGAACAGATTTACTTGAAGAAAGAAAATGTATATATAGTAAAATAAATACGATTTTTGAAACATAATGCATGTGTTTTTTGATTGTTTGATGTTAATCCTACCCTAGACCATGTCCTAAATTAACTAGTAGTAATAATGTTGACTTGCAAGCTTAAACTTGTCTTATGCAGTAGAAAATAAGAGAGGTAGAGGTTACAATTAAAACATTCACGTTTTAAAGTACATCCTCTTTAATAATCCACGAAGTGAAGTTGTTATTAAAACCAAGCCGTTGCCATAGTTTATTGCTACAACGGCGAATAACAGGTTCGATTAAATAGTGATCAGGATGTTTTGTGTTCTACAGCACTTCGATGTAAATTGCTTCTTCAAAAGGCTGTCCTGAAAGATCGCGAAGTATTTACGTAACTGGATTAGTAAGCTTAACGCGCCAGATTTGAAAAATTCCTGCTCTCCAGTTCGGCGTGTATGCTTTTGCAAAGATAGACTTGTGTTTGCTGATGCGAACGAAATCACCTGCTTTAACGCGATGGCGTAAAGGATCAGCCGTTTTGATTACGAGATGAATAGCATCTAATCATAATGTATTTTAGTAACAAGTGGTGTATTTGTGCAGATAGTGCGATGAGGTGTATCATTGTAGGTAGACACGAGTCCAGATAGCACTTCAATCCAACGATAAGAACCTTTGGCTATAAATTCTCTCCACATCACTGTTTTCAGTGTACGATTAAAGCGTTCTACAACACTTGCCTTAAGATCGCTGCTTGTAGAGTAGTGATGAATGCCAAGTAACTTGAGGTATCTTGACGAGCCATTACTGAATAATACCCGCACAACGCATTTATTGCTCTATTTCAAGAATTTCTGATTCATGACCTGTGTGACCAGCATCTTGCGAAGTTCTTAGAAGTTGAATCGTTCTACGAGTAAGTTAGGGTCATTCCAGTATCTTACGTCTACATACGGTAACAAAGGCGTGTAGATACCATTAAGATCATGTGCAGTCAATAGATGTGAAGGAAACAGCTTACAAATAAGCTCCCAATACTTGCGACTCTTATTTGCATTTACAGCTTTTGTCCTCTTGTAATTAGGTTGTGTTGCGTTAATAGCAAATGTATTGCTTTATACTTTATAAGTTCATCTTGTGAAAAGATGTTCTTGTCAGGTATACGTGAGAAAAGAGGTTCCAAGAGACCTTTAGTAGGTTTATAAGTAAGAGATTTTACGATGAGAGGGTTGCCATTAATTTTAATATTTCCATTACCTATCCAGAAACAGTCGTCTTGACAGCGAATATCGTAGCTTGTGCCAGTTTGTCCTGTAAAGAGTTTTTCTATATAAGGAGCAAAGAGTGATCCATAGGCATTTCGAATAAAAGTCTTAAACTAATTGCGATACTCTGCTGTGATAATAACCTCAGACAAAGAAGGTAGATCTTGTATTGATGTCGCAAGTGTTTCAACAATAAAATCTGCAGTTACAAACTTAACACGCTTAGATTGTGAATTTTTGTTTAAGTTCTTCTTCCTCATCCTCTTTCTCACCCCAATTCTGCTTCTCTTCTTCTTCTTATTTAGACTTTTCTTGTTCTTGTTTCTCTTTATCATGAGACGTTTGCATAGGAACAGAAATTAAAGTAGACTTGGGCAATGAAGTAGAATTTAAAATGTCTTTCAGTGGTGTACCTTGTCGCATTTTTAAAAATAAATGTGTCTGCTTGAATACGTTAAAGCTCTTTACATTTTCGATGAATTATTGTTTCGAGCACGGATTACATGTTGTGTAATCTCTTTGCTGGATGTCATGATGTCGGTTTTTGATCAAGTGGAGTCTGCGTAAAAAATTATCAATCTTTTTTACAAGTTTCTTTACGTCGCACCGGCTCAGATAGGTTTTATGGCGACGATTGGACAGGAATATGCCAGAAGTGGGAAGGAAGCAGCCGTAGCATTAATTAAGCTACAGCCCCAGCATTTTCCTGGTGTGAAAATGGAAAACGACGGAAAACAATCTTCAGGGCTGTCGGCAGTGCGGTTCGAACCCACTGCAGCCATCGAGCTCGGTATATAATGATCAAAACCCATGCGATATCATCCATAATGAACATCACTTTCTTTATCAATAACTAAAAAGCCGTAACAATGTGATGACCAGCATGTAGCACACATACGTTTAAAGTCAATGAATGTCATATCCGTGTTAACATGATCATTACACACACGTCGCATGTTGCGCTCATCTTGCCGAAAAAGCACAATAATATTTGCGTTTTCACGTATCAACTGCTTAGACACATGAGATCAGGTTTGACATAAATACAAGCAATCTATATATTTATGTCGTCCCATTATAAGCATTCGCGAATAGCGTTTTGGTGTTCTGTATCGACATCGTCAAAGATCATAAGAGAAATGGAAAGCATATCATCCGGTGATGGTACTTGCTCGTGTGCGTTAAATTGAAAATACGTCAAACCAGCTTTAACGAGATCGTGCATTACAATTTTTTAGTATATTATATAGTGGCTGATAGAGTGACTTTGCGAAAACGTAAATATTCTCAAAGCGTACGGCATTTAAAGAGGTAATGAATTTGAGTAAAATATATGTCTTCCCGAATCCCGATGGGCCAGTTATAATACATCGAATAGTAAAAGGAAACAATGTTCCATGACGTACATTTGTAGTTGTACCAGAACTGGGTAAGAGATGTGGCAGTATGTCACTAACACGTAGTGTGTCTTGCTATTTTATAATCTTCATGGTAACTGAATAATAAAATAGGCCATAGTAGTATATATATCAAGTGGAACAACAAGTAATTTTCGGTTCATAAATCGCGCTTGGCGAGTGAAATCGTGTACAGAATGGTGAATCAACGATATCCAAACATTATGAAAAAGGAAACTAAAACTGTTGGCTGGAAAGAAGTTGGAAAGAAGTTGTAAAGGCTGCACGAAAAGCTACTCAAGGGGGAATACAATCCGTAAGTAGCCATTAGTATGGCACTACGCGCAGCAAGAGCGAGAATTTCTCCAAAGGGTTGAGCAATGTTTTGTAAACGTGCACGAATTAGATAACTGTACAAAAACGAGGAGGATTTCTTCTTGCGCTGCATACTGTGCTAGCAGCTTGAGGATCTTTGCTGCGTGGTGCTAGTGGTGTAGGAAGAACTGTTAAGGCTGTAGGAGGAGCGAAGCAACAGTTGAAAGAGGGTAAATGACATAACAAGACAATGGAGGCAATTGCAATACGAGGCAAAGGCGTACACATGAAGCTAGCTCCATAGAAAAAATGGAATGGCTTTTATATATCACCAAAGAATGTCTACTGAATGCACTGCCACATCCAGATCTAACCCACAAAGAAAATTTTACATTTGCTAAACAACTAGGAATTCATTATTTTCGCTGTGTGTATATCCGCGATCTACTAGCAGCATGCCCACGTGAACGTGAGAGTGCTGAAATTAACTTAGACAACAGTCGCGGACCTGGAACTCATTACGTTACCTACGTAAAACGTAAATCTAAAGTATGGTATTTCGATAGCTATGCAGAATTGCCTCCTACATTTGAGCTTATACGTTATTTTGGAAGCAATGCAGACATTGTTTACAGTAAAAATAGTGTGCGAAATTTCAATACACACATGTGCGGGCGTTTACAGTATGCCTTTTGTTTTTATATCAAGGCCAGTAGACAAATAGCATCAGTGTGCATGTGTTTACTTACGTTGTAAGAACGTTCACTGTACGCGGGGGAGGACCTGAAACAACTGTCTACTTTAATCCACCGATCGAACTCTGTCATCAGCCACATAGCCTTGGAGTTGTGTCGTTTGAAAGTTACAATAAAATCTATAATGTGCGTGATGTCGTAAACAAGTTCTATTACGATGAGTATGTGCTAACGCTACCGTCAGGCAGTTATTCAGTAGACGATATTCATGACTGCATTGAAAGTACGTTAATTGAACAGTTTAGTGTTGTGAGTTTTAATAGTAATAATTACTAGTTCTCAATTAATGTGAGCAACATCACATATAAATGTGTTATTGAGTCTTCATTCAAGATTGAATTCAAATCACAACCTGATTCGATTGGGCCATTAATTGGATTTTCACCAAGAGAGCTCATACCGAACGTACGTTACGAGTCTGATCAACCTATAACACACTCCGATGATCATCATGTAAATATCACTTGTAATATTGTTACAGGCTTGTATAATAATCAACAAACTTCACACGACCTGCACGACTTTATTATTAGAGAAAAGGGTTATACTATTCGTGAGAAGCCGACAATAGTTCTTTATCATCCTGTGTCTGTAAGACTAATTAGTAATATCACACTTAAGCTTGTGAATAAATATAATCAGCTCATTAAAATAGATCGACACACGTGCGTAGCTTATAAATTTCATCTTAAACCAGTATGAAAAATACCTATAAATCACATTGAATATTCAGGAGACATGCTACGTGTTTGCGAAGACTCAACGAGTTAACAGATGATCATAAGCAGATTCTCCTAGATTTAAGTTATACGCTACCACATTAAAATGGAAGAAATGCTAGACGTTATGAACACAATAGAAACTCATGAAGGTGTAGTACGAAGTGAGCTTCATTCTTATCAACCTTCTACGTTTGGACTCAATAACAATGATGAAATTCGCTTAATCATTAATCAGCAAGATGTATACACCGTACCACACGAAAGCTACCTCTATATTGAAGGACGTCTGGATAAGGCAGAGAGACTGGGCGAGGTGGCCGTGCGTTTAGGGGCGCACAGCTGTGAGCGTGCATCCGGGAGATAGTGGGTTCGAACCGCACTGTCGGCAGCCCTGAAGATGGTTTACTATGGTTTCCAGTTTCCACACCAGGCAAATCAATACATCTGTACATCAATTAAGGCCATGTCTGCTCCCTTCCCATTCCTGGTCCTTTCCTATACCGTCGTCGCCATAAGACCTATCTGTGTCGGTGCAACGTTAAACAAATAGCAAAAAAAGATAAGACAGATGGAAGTGGACCAAGCACATCTCAACTAAGCGACCACGGTCTAGCTTTTCCTTTTTCTGAAGCGCGTTATGAAATAAATAAAGTGGAAATAGTTAGATCGAAGAATACTGATATTACTTGTGCAATAAAACTCTACCCTTCATATAGTGATGAAGAAAGTAATATTTTACGGATGGCGGGATTGTGTCCGAAAGCTAATAACAACTGGATGATTAATCAGCACGGTACGTTTTCTGGTATGTTATCATTAAAACATATTCTCGGCTTTACTGGTGATTTTAGACGTATAAATATATATAATCAGCTCATTAATATAGATCGACACACGTGCGTAGCTTACAGTATAAACTTCATCTTAAACCAGTATGAAAAATACCTATAAATCACATTGAATATTAATTGAATATAAAAGAATGAATGCAAAGCAATAGAAAGTCCAGATCCGTGATCGAAGTGATTTAAATTCTCTTAAAGCAGCACAATTACCAGCAGACTCGAGAATTACTCTTCAGCGTATATTCTGGAGGATTCCACTTGTAACATTATCTGTTCGAGGAAAACTTTGATTGCTCAAGATTGTACAAGATGATACACCATTACCTATACGTTTTCGAAGTTGGGAGCTGCGAGAGCTTCCTGTGTTACCACCTACAAATAAGCATATTTGGGCTATTAAACCGTCACGTTTTACTGAAAATCCTTTGTATATTATTTGTGGACTTCAAACCCATCGTAAATTCAAACATGAAAGAAGTAGCTCACAGACTGATCACTGTAAATTAAGAAATCTTGTACTATATCTCAACGGAATTACGCATCCCTGCGAAAACATGGACAGTAATTTTCAGAAAAAATAAATTTTGGTTGCTCTATGACATGTTTTGTAACTTAAAATCACCGTATTGTCAGAAAGAACATCGTCCCCTATTTTCGCCTGAAGAATTTAAAATTTAGCACCGATCGTTGTAGTTATAAACTGCTCTCATCATGAAGAATCTATAAAAAATGTCTCCTGTCAATATTCGTTTAGAATTTAAAACATCTGAAAATATTCCTCAGAACACAACTGTCTATTGTCTTGTTATTCATATGAGTGATGTTACTTACAATTCACTAACGAATATTTTTACAAGACTATGAATAAGGATAACCCTTCATTATGATCATTAGTGTGTGCTTCTACACCGTACACTATGAACGGGAAGATGAAAAAGGCTACACGGTTACAGACATTCGTCTGATAACAAACAAAACTGTGAATGTGCATCCTGTTTGCCTACCAGCGAAGTATTTCTTTGCTATTTGCTTTACGTCGCACCAACACAGATAGGTCTTACGGCGACGATGGGATAGGAAAGGCCTAGGAAGTAGAAGCGGCCGTGGCCTTAATTAAGGTACAGCCCCGGCATTTTTCTGGTGTGAAAATGGGAAACCACGGAAAACCATCTTCAGGGCTGCCGACAGTGGGGCTCGAACCTACCAGCGAAGTTAATACGCTACATCTTATTTACTTCACTCAAGTAAGTGAGGCTATTAAGATGTTCTGTAAACAAAGAAACTTATAACAGATGCTAAAATATCTGATTCAGTGCTTACCATAAGGAGTTTTTATCTACGTACGCTGCTCCTTTTGTAGATGCTTTTTGGGGCATCCTACCTCTCCACAGTAAGATGTCTATCGATATAGCTTCATGCAGACGCTGTCGACGTCATTACAAGCATCAAGTTGAAAATCGCATCGATTGGGATGGACCTAATCTAAAGAATGTAAACTATAGAAAGTGTATGCATCAACGTTTTCCCTTCTTTACAGTACCTGATAATGAATCGAAAGGAACTAAACACGTGGATGATATCAAGATAAGAATTGCATCAGCTTCTTTGCGAAGCATAACATGCATACTGTAATATATTTTGAAAACTTAATTCCATAAACAAACATAATTTAATTTGAGTATTGCAGGGGCATTATAATTTTGAAAGCATGCTACCTCTTCACAGTAGGATGATAAGGAGTACAGCAACGTTGACGGCGCATAACAAAGACTGTAATATAACGGTTAGTAGTTTGCTTACTTTTGTAAATAATAACACAAGAAAACCTTTCATTAAATTTGAAATGTTCTACTTATTGCATTCTATTTGCCTCCTCGCACCTGTCAAATATTTTCCTAATCGTCGCCATTTTATTTTTATGAAAATGTACGCTTAAGAGCTCCCAGTTCTCATTTTATCACAACAGTTGTTAGTCCCTTACCACGCTCCTATTCAACCTCCCTTAGTCATCTCTTGTCCTTTTCGATGTCGACCGCACAGTATCCCCTTGCTTCTAAACACATACATACAAAAATGTAAAATTAGCGCCTACGTCATCTGTTATGCATGTCTGCATGAGACACTTATCAGAAGGATGGAGAACTGCTTGTCATTTCTTTAGATAGATAGCGCCCCCACAATCCCACTTTCTCCCACGGCCAAGAGAGTGCGTGAGTAATCCGGTTTACAGTAACTTGCAAACTCGCGGTCAGAGTGCGCCTCAACCTGATGAACATGTGTACATGCGCACTAGCTATTTCCCCTGTTATGTGTCTAGCTCGATCTAATAGTCATTTACAGTAACCCACGAAGTCGCAGCGAGAGTGCACTGTTATGCCTCTAGCGGAATCTGATTGCCTTTTGATTACAGTAACTCAAGAAGTAGCCGTGAGAGCACAATGATATGTCTCTAGCGGAATCTGATAGACGTTTGTTGACAGTAACTTACGAAAGTCATCGTAAGAACGCACTATTACGTCTCTATCGGGATATTTGTTTACAGAAACTCACGAAGGCGCCGCAAGTGTGTGCTGATTTTTCTCCCCTCTCCCACACCCAGCCTGGCATGGATAGAACCTGCAACGTTTGCGGCGGAAGGCGAGCGTCTCAACCGTCTAAGCCACTCAGCCTGATAGGGTAAGGGAGGTGGTGGTGTACAATTTCTAATTATTAGATTGTGTGCTAAAATGCCTGGACTAAATTCCAATCTTCTCCGTAGTACTCATATGGAGTGAGTACATATAATTCTGTTGATGGTGATTTATCCGTCGGATGGAGATAAAGCCTTGAGCAGACCTCTCGATGTTGTTCGACAGGAGAAGACTATGTGCAACTACCGGGTTTTACCCCCTCCCTTCCTACTATCATTTATTCTGTCATTCATTTCATCATACTACCTTCCCTGACGACATTGACGTCAGGGATGTCATCTGGTTGTAATAACCCATCTTGACAGATTCATCTCACTACAAACCCGACACCGTAGACAAGCGGGACAAGGAATGAACACACGTTAGGTTATAACCTCGTGCACCCTTAGCCAGCAGTCCGCATTTCAAGTCACCCACACTGTGACGTCACAGCTCTGTCAGGAGAAGGCCTGTTCGTTCGGTCATGTAAAGATAAACATGCATGTTTAAATCACCCGCACATTTTAGTCACAGCTCCATCACTCCTCCAAGGGATGACAGTTAAGAACCTGTGTGAGGTTAGGTTACCGTTCGTGGCCAAGGTTAGGTTAATACATCTGTTAACCACACCTACAAGTCACCTTACTAGTTCGGCTCCTCCAAGGGGAGCCTGTAAATAGCCTGTCTGAATTTAAGGTGGCGTGCCTCGTTGCGAGTGTTGGTTAACACGTCGTCATGGTGTCGTAACCACAACTACCAGTCACCTAACCGATTGGACTCCTCCAGGAGCCTTGTGACGTCAGGTTATCGTTCGTGCGCAGGGTTAGGTTAACGCGTCATAATGACGTCTTAACTTCATCTTCAGGTCACGTAACCGATTTGTGGTTCCTCCAAGGGCGCCCGATCGATTCGTCTCCATGACCTTTCCTACTCGGCTCCTCCAAAGGGACCTTCCAATTAGGCTTCTCCTTAGAGGCCCGCGAGGTTATCATTGCCCTCGTTCATAAGGGTATATGATGTCATCACCTCACTTAGGGGTCAAAAGCACTCCAGGTATGCCAGTCAGGTTAACATTGCCCTCGTATGTGTGGACATGACGTCATAACCTCTCCTAAAGGTCAAAAGCACCCCAGATCATTCCCTGAACAATTAGGCCCCTCCAATGGAGTCTGTGAGGTTAGGCTTTCTCTCGTACGCTATGTTATGACGTTATTCCGCGCCTTAACCTCACTGAGAGCTCATTGAACCCTGGTGAAAAATCTCCATAGGTACACTACTAGGTCATTGACCTTGGACCCCCATAGCTTTACTACTCAAAAAAGCGTGGGGAAATGTTGACTCAGCACCCATTGTTTTAGAACATACTTCGCCTTCTACTGCAAGGAATCACAGCGTGTATGCCCCGGCACGATTAAAATCTTCTACGCTCATTAGAAACGTTAGTCGTGAAGAAACAGATCCATGTTCATTACTAAACTGTTCGTTATGCAGTACTTATAATAAATGTGCAACTAAAGCACAATTGCACCACCACTTTGAAACTTCACAAAACCACCTCAGTTCGCAAGAGTCACCGCGGACGGATCAGATGTTTATTGTCAGATTTTGAGATTTGAGATAGACGCATGCACGGCAGCCTAGCTTACAGATCGCACCCCTTACCGAAAATCCACACGACTCCTCGTCAGACGACCATAGATTGGGAAGATGAGTATCACGCGACTAGACCACGGAGGTCTGGAGGACTAGGCATATGGAACACTCGTAGAGTTGCTCCGATTCCCGAAAAAAATAGAGAGGCAAAATTGAAGTGGTATGGTTACCTGGCCAGAGGTGACGCAGAAACTATCGTGAGGCGATCACCTACACTCAGCCCGCGTGGAGTGCGTCCTCGAGCCTGATCTGAAAAGCGGTGGATTGACTATCTGAGGGAGGACATGAGAGCTGCAAGTGTTCATCCTTCGGACGCTGAAGACCGGGAAAACTGGAGGGCGAAAGTGAGACGGAAGACTCCATACAACACGGGAAGAACACGTGAAGAAGAAGAAAATGAAGAAAAGAAATAGATTACCTCAGCCGGTTTTGAATCAGCTCTCTTAGGATCCAGAAGCGGACATTCTACTACTCATCTATTGAAGCGCCACGTTGGGTGAGAAAGTCACAACTAACATCGAGGAAGAGGGACATACCGGCTGGGGTGGCTTGCCATGCACCTCCAAGGAGATGATTAATGAATAAATGGAGCATCCCTAGAATGAAAGGTACATGGGTAAGTCGCAGATCCTGGCGAAAGCCTGCATGGCCTCCGCTTTATGCAATACAAACTTTACATGGATCCATTACCAGCTTAAAAGTCGGATGTCTAACCGTTTAGTACTCGAAGGGGCCAATGGAGCGTAATGAAATATAGTGACTTTTGAAAAATCAGACCACACCACATAATTAAATAAATTAACACCTTACTTAGGCGATACGTAATAGACCTACTTTGACATTCTTCAGTACTATTAAGCAGAATTCCTACTGGTAGTGAATCTTAAACTTCAAACCCATAAAACGGTAATAATATATTCAAAGGTTAATAAAAATTTCCTATAAAAATATTTCAGATTGCTTCAAAACGTTTAATTTTTTTACAGCAAACTTAAACCTAAACCATTTACAGAAAACAAAGATATTTGAGTTTTAATCTATATTCTATTCTATATATTGAGCCGTCTTAGCCATTTAGCGTCTCGATCATCAGAAAATGAGAAATAAAGTATCATAATTGAAACAAACAGTTTTATGTGAAATGTGAACCAATGAGACGCGATTGTCCGTTTCAAAAATCTCACATGAAGGTGCTTTCAGAAGAAGGTGGGTTCGAGACTCACCGTGGGCACCCTTAATAATGATTTTTCGTTGTGGCTCGTTTTCACACCATGTACCTTAATTAAGTCTGCGGTCACTACCTTCCCAGTACTGGCCCGCTCCTTTCCCGTCCTCGAGGAAAACTGGAGTTGTTAGTGCCACATTAAGCATGTAGCAAAAATGATCTCGCATGCACTGTAATCCGTGGCCACTTTGGTAAGAAGTTAGCACGCTAGGAATAAGCTGCCCCTCCCCAGAAACAAGAAATACCATAAGGCAGTCGCAAGTGAAGGACGAGCTGGGAGATGCTACGAGCTAAGGTGCGTCGTGGGTATCCTTTCTTACGAAGCCTGTTATGCTATGGAAGGGGCAGCATTTTGAAGATCCCTTTAGAGAGTAAGTGTGCCTCACAACGGATATTTTCTAAAAATCAAGTCCCTTCGTGGTCATCAAATTAAAATAACACTGGTTTAGGTTCTAACTGACCACCTTGGTGTGTAGTGGTTAGCGTTTATTGCTTGATGTCCCATTAAATACAGTGCTTACTTTGGTATAAAACAATTTAGCAGCCCCGGCATTAAAGCACGCCAACACCCGAAAGGTAGATTATTGGAAAAATATGATTACATCAATTTCTTAATCTGTTTATCCTCCAGGGTTTGTTTTTCCCTCGGACTCAGCAGCGAGAGTTCCCACCTCTACCGCCTCAAGGGCAGTGTCCTGGTACATCAATTAATATATTATTTTATATATCTGTATGCTTATGCAAAACCCAAGGCGAATATAAACATGTCAATAATGCGTAGGAATCAATATTGGCTTAGAAAATAATGGTGTTGCCATATTAATACAGGCAATTTTTACTTTATACCTACCAACTTATGAGCTGCCATGTGCCAAGCGTTATATACAATGGTAATATACAGCTATTTCTCCCGTCATTCCCCGCGTTTTGTCAATAGAGGATGAGGCTCTGAATATTTGCTTTCTCTCTCTCTCTTCCATCCTTCCCAAGGTCAAGGTTTTGGTCTAGTAACAGAAGAATTAAACTCTTGCCATTTATGCTGAACCGGTGACAGGACTACGCCACAATGTGTGTCTGTTGCTATGTAAAGTGTACATTCACTACAATTCACAGTGGTTAATTGTATATTATCATATCATTATAGACACTGACGCTTCCTTTTAATTTTTAAAAAGTCTGTAAATTTGAAATTTTTCCATCTTTTATCTGACCATTTCATTGGAGGGTGATTTCCACCCAACAACCCCCCTTCCCGTGGATCCGCCACTGATAGGGGTCAGAAGAACGGCTGACACTCTAAAATACTGCGCTTCCCGGGGATTAAGATAAACTTCCTACAGAGCCGTGAATAAAGTACTCCACTATTTTACGAGGAAATCATGTGAGCATACCTTTTTCAATATGTAGAACTTCGCTAGTATATTGGAGTTGTAATAAAATAAAGGATTGTCGGAGCTCTTTCTCTCGTCTGCTATTATGTAAATCTTTTCGACGGCAAAGCCTCCGTGGCTCAGGTGGCAGCACGCCGGCCTCCCATCGCTGGGTTCCATAGTTCAAATCCCGGTCACTCCACGCGAGAGTTTGGCTGGACAAAGTGGAGGCAGGACAGGTTTTTCTCCGGGTACTCTGGTTTCGTCTGTTATCTTTCTTTCAAACAACACTCTCCATTACAATTTCATTTCATGCTTCAGTCGTTAATCACTGCCCCAGAGGTATGCGACAGGATTCGGCAGCCGACAAAATTCCTGTCCTCTTTCCATTTCGGCTTTACGTCGCACCGAAACAGTCTTATGGCGATGAAGGAATAGGAAGGGGCTAGGAATGGGAAGGAAGCGGCCGTAGGCGTAATTAAGATATGGTCATGCGTCTACAGTAAATATACCTTAGAAAATGGAAATGAAATTCCACAGCCTGTTTCCAGTCATTCGATCAGGTCAGTTCAGGTGCCTGGTGTGCAAATGGGGAAACCACGTAAAACCATCTTCATGGGTGCCGACAGTGGGGTTCAAACCCTCTCACAGCTGGGCGCCCCTTAACCGCACAAATTATCCAGATGTTTATCACATGTTTAGTTACACCTAGTACGTTGATTTCAAATAGTTATAGAAGTATCGCACTTGGTAGAAGTAAGAAAGTCACTTTAATGTTTAATCTTCTTCATAGAATAATTTCATTCACATGCTTCTACAAGATTTTCCCTGGGTGAAGTGGCGAATGACAACGGGCGTCACCTGCCACCGTCGAATGAAGGGCCATTTGAAATCTAAGATCTATTGGACTGTTATCCGTCCTGTCGCTCTCTACGGCGTCGAATGTTGGCCAGCTATAAAGGAGGTAGAACGTCGACTAAAGCGTCAAGGAGACGAAGATGCTTAGGTGGACAGCTGGGAGACTGGGGCATATTTGAAAGGTTGATATTAGGAAACGTTTTGGCGTTGCACCGATTCAGAAAAAAAAAAAGCAGGAAAACCTCTGCGCTGGTTTGGGCATGTTTTGCGTGCAGAAGACAATACATTGGCAAAGTCAGCCTATACATTGGAAGTCGCTGGAAAGAGGCCCAAAGGACGACCGAGACAGCGATGGATTGATACAGTGCACAACGACCTGAAAACTGTATGACTGCATCCAGACATGGCCCGAAACCGAATTAAATGGAAACAACGAATCCGCACAGCGGACCCTGCCACCAGGCGGGACAATCGCTAAAGAAGAGGAAGGAGATATTTTTGGTTTTATTCCTCATTGTTTAATTTAACGGTTTTCTGAAAAGGTTATTTCCCTGACACATGTTCCTCTCACATCATTTGACCTGTAGAAATAATTTCTATTCTATTTTCATATACTTAAGGACATCATGGAACGTCGAACATTATCTGTTGCATAAGTAAAAACTTCGATGATGTTCCTTTGTTTCGTATACGCTTAATACAACGACAGTAGATAACTTCCTTCTTGCTCACTCCACTCATTGTAGTTTAGGGTACATGTTATGAGCACTACCAATTGTCAAAATTCACTCTATCAATATTCTGCTAAAGTTGCCTGAGTGTTGATTTTCGTAGATTTTTGACCTTGATTACACTTCACGAAGTACAGAATAAAAATAAATGATTACTGTAAAGCACAGTTCTAAGGCAAAGCACGTGACTGTTGAGATCGTGATCATAGCCAGGGGACCTCCAATTTTCGTTCAATCTGAACAATAAGGACGCTAATTCTCATTTTGAAAATCTCTCATGAATTTGCCGAGTTTTGAACAGTGGCCACTTCGCTCTCATACCGCTGTAGTGCTGAAGACACAAAGATGGATGGAATATAAGTTAATCATAATGCGCTGGTTTTTGCTCCGTTCTTTATTTGGGGACAGATTTATCATAAATATGACTACCCACATTTCTCATGAGTTTGGCGCAGAGAATTGTTAAAATGAATGGGATTTATTTCGACACATTACCATCCTCTCTCCAAAATTTATTAGGCAGTTTCTGTGCACTCAAGTGCACACAGTTGTCACGATGATATCCAAAAATTAATCAATGAAAACGTTTGAAATATGACCAAATACGCATAAATAAATCTAATTAAGTCTGTTGCTGATAGAGTTAGTTCAAAGAAGTCAATAAACCTGCCTATATAATTGTTGTCTAACCATACAACTTACAGATATTAATAGTTTCATGACAGACTCATGATCTCGTCAGCCGAATTATTTGACATTTTACACCGGGGTCACGAACTCTCATATGGCGTAGCCCCTCAGTTGAGTTCGCAAAGTTGAGTGAACCTCACTCCAACCCTAATAATAAGAATTTAAATCCTGATTGAAACCGCGATTCGGGACTGGGACATTTGAGTTCGAGACTGATCAACTACCCTTACACCACAAGCATCATACTTTGTGAATTATCTTATCCTTATTTATGTATTTATTAAATTATTACTACTTACCGAGTTGTTTACACGATTCGGGTTGCCTAAGTGATAAGTTTTTCATTGAGGAGATTGTGGGTTCGAATCCCACCGTCGGCAGCCCTGAACATGGTTTCCACACCAAGAAATGTATCTCTATTAAGGCCACAACCGCTAACTCCCTAATCCTAGCCCTTTCCCATCCCTACGTTACCCGAAAACTTCTATGTGCTGTGCGCCGTTAAGACAATAGCAAAGATAAAAAATAAACAGTATTACTTATAATTAATCAACCCTGATCCTTGAGTATTTCGATATGTATTCAGATTCAGTTATACATGATCTTATAACCATTCAATTAAGGATCACACTAATTCTCTGAAGATGTTATCGTAGGGGCAAGCCAGGTTGTAGTAAGACTAGAGGAATTCGCTTCCTTCGGCTTTTGAAAGTTGCTTTCTCTCAACACACAAACTGGATGTGCTCATAGCAGCTTTAGGAGCGTTATTACGCACATAACGTGCGCCTTCCTTGACTGAGAATAAATAATTCAATCTGAATGTAGCACACATGTGCGCAATCCATTCAACAAATAGTATGGTGTGGCACAGAGCCTCACCTGATCTTCCACAAACCTCGCCCACTAAAGTGATAAAGAGCTGCTTCATGAGAAGACTACCAATTCCAGAAAAATATATTTCAACAGACGATGTATAATGTACCGGTATACCAGTTGCCACAACTTACATCAGTCGACTAAAGACACATTTTTCTTTGTGCTTCACCCCACTGTTATTACTCAATTCTAAGCAGGCAGGAGCCATACGTGGTTAGCCCAGTCAAGAATAGATGACCTTGAGGGTGACAAAAGGACTTTCCTTTTTTACTTACCATGAGTTATGTTGTTGACGCTGGGAAAGGTTATAAATCTACCAGTCAGAATATTGCGTTCTTTTACACAGCAGCATTTTTAATTATTCAGGAAGACGTTAGTGATCTGGGCCTTGTCGTGTTAAATGAAGTAAAATGGTATTGAACTGACGTTTACTTCGGTACGTGTGAATTGACTGGTGTTTCACTTTCCTTACTAATACTTATTCGTGACTTCAAAGTACCGTACATCACAAGGACGGGTAAGGAAATTAAAATAAATTGTATGGTTACCTTATATATCCAACGCCCAAATAATTATTGCATATTTCCTTCCAAATGTGTTCGGAGGTAACCAAACACACACGATTAACTACAAGACAGCTGAAAATATTGTCTCCCAGAGTAGGTAGAAACACAGACTAGTTTGTTATCAGGCTAGTTAATAGACACTACGTATTTCATACACACGCTAAGCTCATTTATGAATATGGTGCCTTCTTGATGAGTTTAAAATGAAGAGGAAACATATTATCATTTGCTTCATGCGACCAAAAGGATTTTTCCCGAAATATATTCTTGAAGAGATACTTCCTGATTACAACGAGGTTGTCCATCACTCAATGTTATCTACTGTTTGGTTGATAAATTTGGTGAAAAAAAGATCAAAACTTACAGCGTAGACAGACAGGTAATTTGTGGACAGATGAAGATGAAGGGACATGTTTGGGGGAGAAGGTGATTCAAGTAACAGAAAAAAATGTCGTAAATGTAAAACTGTGTCCGCATAATTTTGCCTATGGATTGTGCTCAAGGTAGACTCTCAGATATATGATTGAAAGAATAGGTTAGAACAGGTTTGTGCTCGTATCTGCTTTCTCGGTAGGTAGATAAAAACGAAAATATTGTTACTGGTGATTAATATTGCTTCATTATTATCAACCTGATTAGTCGTCGAAAATTGTGCTACTGAATAATGTGATTGTCAAGAGAGAATCACGGCAGTCAGATAGCGAAATACTTACTTCGAAGGTTAGTTAGCAATTCAGTATATATATATGAATATTCCAGGAATGTATGCTGTACCATCGGAAGAAGTATCGATTCTTTGCCTCCTCCAAATCTTCTTAATAATTACATGCCAACATTTTACTGTGAACCTTTCAGTTGAAATACTTTCCAATAGTGTGTCCTACCGCCTCCACTTATCGTGCTCCGGCATTTTATCAGGGGCGTATGGTTCTAAATGGCAATATAACATTAATTAACATCAAGGTAAGGGGGGCAGGGAACATCAAACACTACGAATGAGAAGCGGACAACTAAATCTGTTAAAGGGGTCTTTATTGCACACCCTTTTCGGATGCTAAATTGGCAAAACTGAAATGATATCGACACTTACTATATTTTGCAATGTTATGACCCAGGGTCGATCACCTGAGCAATAAATTCAAATCTCATATTCTTGAAAGTTCTTAGTTGTGAGTTGTTTCATTTTAGTTTATGTTAGTCCTTTAAAAGTAAAGGCGATATTAACTAAATGGTATTATATGAGGGCACTTTAACATGAAAAATCCAGGCGACACTGGGATTAGAAACAATGGGAAATAATATATGACCGAATTGTTTAGAAAACCTTTCTACATAAAATTCCCAAAAAATACATCAACATAAAATAATTACAATACAACGAAAATTATCGACATCACTGTACCGACGGTGTCGAACACATTACTCCAAAGAAACACAAAAAAGAAGTAACAAACACCAGCTCAACCCAACACATATTTGAAACACAATACACTATACAACACTGGATGAAGATTTCACAGATCCACATG
Organism: Anabrus simplex; assembly: GCF_040414725.1. Taxonomy (NCBI): domain Eukaryota; kingdom Metazoa; phylum Arthropoda; class Insecta; order Orthoptera; family Tettigoniidae; genus Anabrus; species Anabrus simplex. Next base: position 790,838,853 of record NC_090266.1, on the reverse strand, counting down.
GAATATGGATATATAGCCGACCCCTCCACATAGGTTGGGATTCGAACTTATGAATTCCTGATCGCTGAGGTGTGGGGCAGCTGAAAAACCTTGACAAAACATTATTCTCTTTATAATTGAATACGGTAATACCAACATATCCTCCCATTTAATTCTCGTTGGACCATTTGTAAGTGACTTCTATTCATTGGCTTAGAAGCAAATATAATTGTTTGTTTTCAGAGCCAAGACTTCCCGTCAGCTGTCTCTTTGTATACATCTAAATGAACACTTCTTCGTGCCCGACCTGTCTGTTTCCTTTCAAACAAGGCTATGTAACTTTCACGGCTGGCCAAACATTCCAACTCCCTTTTATGTCTGGCCCGGCCAATAACATGGATTCTTAAAAGTCTTACACTTGCAAGAAATTTTTCTCTCATTTCTCTTAATACGTGACAGTTTTTTGGTACGTTCTCTTGCGTAATTCTTGGTGATTCCACAGCCGTTTATTCTTGTTCCAAAAAACAATCATCCTAGTAATTCTACGCTTCTCCATCATTAACAAGACTGAAATCTTGAGAATTTTTAGTCATCTGGAGAATCTATCTGCTCTTACAAAGAATACCTAGCTTCTGTCTGGTGGGCATAGCTCCGATACTCGTCGGTCGATCTTCCCACAAGTTGAATACAATATCAACTACCTTGAATTAGGTCATGTGTAAAAGTAGCCACGTTAATAGTTAAGGAGTGTCACCTTAACCAACCTATCCAAACACTAGTCCTATACAGTCAGGTAAGAGATAGAAGACTGTGCTACTTTATCCATGAAAAAATTCAGAAATATCCCCAGTCATAAATCTGACATGATGGCAATTTTATCGTTCGAAAATCTCTTTTCCTTCTGTGACACTCCATAAACAAGGAATGCTATTTGAATAACATTATCTCTTATATGAAGATACAATTATAATGAAATCCCCAAATAAACTTATTATACAAACATTTAAATATCTACATGAACGCTATTGTCTAATCAATTCACGAACGTACTAGCATTTAAGTGCGCCCAGCTTATCCCAGATTCTAACATTAATTTACAAATTTATAACTTTATTTTAATTCTCATGCATGGAATATATATTAATTAATGGAGTACTTATCTCATCATGCTGAATCAAACCATTGGAAAGCCATCATTGTGCTCTTAGCAGATCATCTGTGGAGTACTGAGTTCCATGTTATGATGACTTCTGACCAGAGCTGCTTCCATCCTCCTCCTGAAGTAGTCCTTAGTTGAATGCTCTACAGTCACAGATAAAAAGGTTAGCATCTCAAAAATAATCATAGACCCGCACACTGGTCTAGAATGGTATCACAACATTTTTATGATTGGCGTCGTTAACTACCAATTCGGGTACTCACGGTTCAGCGCATATTTAATTCCACCTCTTTGTCTCTTTACGCCCGAGTCAAATATGCAATGCAATCAGTGAGGCACTACGTTCCGAAGGTGGCTAGTCTAATTTGATGAATTTAATCGCATGCGGAATTGAATTCGATCGTAGGTTCTCTCGTAATCGGTCCGGAATTATTTCTGCATTCCAGACGAGCCGTCTGGTTAGCAGATGTTACATTGAGGCTTCCTTTGTATACTTCGGCCCTTACTGCTTAATTGCATAAGTCGAAAATACTTAGCACATGTTTCTCGGCCAATTTTTCCTTCTAAATTATGTAGGTGCATATTATGGCACTTGTTTCTCTAATTAAAATCTATATCTAGGTGCTGATTTTGTTTAATTATTTTTTCGTTAAAAGCTGGGGTTGCTAGCCTGGAAATATTTTGCTAGGGACGTTGGTTCACTGCAGTCACGCCTCTTGGGACAAAGGCACGTGGCCCATCGACGAGTCTGTTATTTTCGATCGCTCTCACACACACCCGGGCTATCTCACTCACACATTGAGCGGAAATTTCCGTCACATCTGGCTTTACCCTTCCTCCCTACATAACAGCGAGTTAAATAAAATATCAAATGTATGTGTCTGGGTCACTGGTTCGTGCCTCTCATACGTTACATCACCGCCGATCTTCGTCAAAAAAATATATCACAGAGAAATTTTCGTGCATGTGTCCTGCTTAACCTCGATAAATTTTGGTGGTTCCCGGGAGATTATATTTTTAAATTGTGCACGCCTCATTCATTATCCTTTCGTTCTCTGCAGCAAGAAATGCGTTCTTTTCTGGATGGAAGCAGTCACAAATTCGAAAGCCTCCTTCCGACGTATCCACTCGCGGCATTCAGGACATGGATCTTCTTCAATCGCTCTAATCATTTGCTCAGAATTATCAACAGTCTCCTGGATCGGCATGGCTGATGGACACATGATGTTGACAGCTATTTCACTCTCATTTGCTTCTTCTCCTGGAATGGTGGGATCGAGGCCTTCTTCTTCATCCACTTCTCCATCTTCGGCTTCCTCTTCTCGTGCATCTAAGTCAGCCTCAACATGATTGTTTTCTGGGAGTTGCCTCGGTATAACATGCGTCTACATTTGATTTCTTCTTATACTGCGTAAGTGGATTATAACTACGTTGACATTTATTTACAAATGAAATGAAATGGCGTATGGCTTTTAGTGCCGGGAGTGTCCTGGGACAAGTTCGGCTCCCCAGATGCAGATATTTTGATTTGACCCCATTAGGCGACCTGCGCGGCGTGATGAGGATGAAATGATGATGAAGACTACATATAAACCCAGCTCCAGTGTCAGCGGAATTAACCAGTTATGATTAAAATTCCCCACCCTGCCGGGAATCGAACCCTGGACCCCTGTGACCAAAGGCCATCACTCTAACCATTTAGCCATGGAGCCGGACATTCATTTACATAATATACATTTCAAGTTTGACCATAGTTCACTGATGATCCTATCGGTATGCCATTCGTCCTCCGGGATCATATTCTATGATATGGAGATTTAATTTTGTACCCCTGTCTCTAACTCTCTGAGTATAGAATTCGAAGCTTTATTTCTTCTTCTTCCTCTTTCTTCCACAGTTCCCGCAATAGTATTGGTGCTCCTGGGCCGTGATCTGTCGTTAAGTCGGGTACGCTGTACCGGCAGCCATTTCATATTTCTACGGTAACGTCGCCTCTGTCTTCTTCGCCGTCTAGGTCTCCAACTCGAGCCTCGACGTGGTCTTGAATAACTTCCTCCCGTGGTCCTCTTCATCATCATCATCATCATCATCATCATCTTCTTCTTCTTCTTCTTCTTCTGGCCCGAATTGACAGTCCATTTATCTCACTACCATTGTGCCATCCTTCTTTCCGCCACTCGAATTCCTCGTTCAGTTCTCGGTGTGGCCCTGCTTCTTTTTCTTCCGGGATGTACTAAGTCACGTCTCGGCGTCTGCGTTCGTTTCCTATCTGCGCTACTTAGGTTGGTTTACTTTATTACCTGAGTTGATCACCTAAGCCTCCTCTTTAACCTTCCTCTTCAGATGTCCTGGATAGTACGACTGCTTACCCTTTTCTGGCATAAGATCAGCTTCCTCGTGCGCCTCCTGTCTAACCTATCTAACTTCCATGTCTTCCTGATTGTCTCCATTCCTGGCTTCTGTTCTTCTATGTCATTCTCTGTAGTCTGCGTTTCTGCTCCCGCCCGATTGGTCACTTCGTCTCTTTTGACTCAATCTGGTTCACTACTATAATACTTGTTGCCTCCTCCGCTACTTATTCCGCTCTTATTTCGAGTTTAACACTCTCTGAACCAGATTTGTTCTTCCGTCCATCGCCAATCGTCCAGTCTAATGGTCGTTCTACGTCAGATTCATCTATTTTAATATCAGCCTGAGAATCAGATGTATTTACAGTACTTCCGTATACTTTTTACTGACTATCTTGTCTACCTTATCATCCATTACTTCTTTATCAGTCTCCTCCTCGGAGACCTTAGAAACCTGAGTTACATCCACAACTTCCGCCTCCACCTGTCTTAACCCAATATCTTCTTCGGCCTCTGAAGCCTGTTCGCTGGTGACCGTGTGATCCTCAGTTGTGTCCTCACTGTTAGCAACCAATTGCATATCTACTTGAGTCTCTTGCATATCAGTCGTATCAAGCTTTACAATGCCACTTTCTATCCTGTTCGCCCCAGTAAATTCTCGTCCTCCTGATATTTGCTCCGCGGTGATTTGTAAATTTTGATCTACTCCCTCATGATCAGCAATCAACTGCATTACAGGTTGGATGATATCACCGATAGGGTGAATCTTTATTTCCCATAGCTTGGCTTCGAATTCCACGTTTAATTTTGAGCATTGGCACGTGCCTTCACCATTGCCAAATCTCTTCTGGCTAAGTCCTTCCTGTGGTTATCTTATTTTCACGGATCATTCCGCACAACTGACTACGCAAGGTAAAATGCCGTATTATTCTTTCGCAACTCCCCTTGAGCTGCGGAAACAATTCCCGTTTATACGGAAGCTCCCCCTCAAAATTTCCCCTCCTGTATCATGCTTCTCTCTCAGGATCCTCCGTCTGATGCCGTTGTATCATCTCATCCAACGTCTTGTCTCTGTTTTCTCTAACAACACCGTCGCTTCCTCCAATCTTGCCCCCATTACATCAGCTATCATCACCCTTACCATGTTTTCACCCACTACAGTTGTATATATTAGAAATTGGATCCCTACTTCTCCGACCTTACCATTGACAAAGCAGAAATTAAATTAAATATTACCGAGCTCGATAGCTGCAGTCGCTTAAGTGCGGCCAGTGTCCAGTATTCGGGAGATAGTAGGTTCGAACCTCACTGTCGGCAGCCCTGAAAATGGTTTTCCGTGTTTTCCCATTTTCACACCAGACAAATGCTGGGGCTGTACCTTAATTAAGGCCACGGCCGCTTCCTTCCCACTCCTAGCCCTTCCCTGTCCCATCGTCGCCATAAGACCTATCTGTGCCGGTGTGACGTAAAGCAACTAGCAAAAAATTAAATATTATGTGAATATACCGAATTATACTCAATTATTACTTGATCATATTACTTGAAACTATATCTCTCGAACTGACTGTTGAAAGTTGCTTAAATTACTTCGGGATCACCGCAAAAAGGCAATTAGTATGCCATCGTAATATCATTAATTTAGAAAGGATTACTTTATTTAGTTTTGAAATACTGTGTTCCGAAATGTGTCGTTTTCTTTTAATAGCGAACAATATTGGGCTACGGTTTAATGGACCTGAAATATGGTACTCGCCAATAAACAAACCATATCGTCCGTCTTCAGGCTAATATGAGCGTAACAATCGTCGATACTATCTTAAGACTTCCGATCTAGCGTCTGATATTGCCGTCATGAAATAATCTGGTGAAGCTTCCTTCCTCGTTCGCAATAATCTACGGTTTATAGGAACTTTCTGGGTAGGTGTTAAGGTTTGTTACGAAACACGACACCTTCTTGGCTAGTGTCGTTATTAGTTTTACTTGAAGTGTGCCACCAACATCATTGACCTCAATGATGGGAAACTCATTCTCATTGTTTCCTAAAATTAACAAGTTCCCTTGCTTGGACACCCCCCAATCTCGAGTGACTGTCATCATTCATGTGCGTAACAAATGACTTCATGACTTGCTGCTCATTTGCTTTTATGACTATCATTACTTTACTTAGTCACTCGTTCTCGTTTCCATATGGCGACGATAAAAATACGTCATTTATGTGGGTTGTACGACACAATAATTTATCCCGATTAATTCTATAATAAACAGTGCCACACGTAATGGAGCGTAATACCTGTATTAGATCTACGTCAAGTATGGAAAACGCCTTCCTAAACTTGTGCTTTATTTATGGCCTCAACATCAGAGATAAGCTCCATCGTTGATTTGTGCCAAGTACTGTGCCCCTAAGTAAGGCCTTCATAAGGCTGTTCCCATAAGGGAAATACCTATTAATAGCCATCTCATAGGATCGCCAACTTTGTAGCCTTTAAATCAGAGATAAGCCCTTTAATTTACGAAACGTAGGCCCAAACGCTGAGCGCCATGACTGTTGTCTCTAAATCGGAAATAAGCCCTTCAATTTACGAAATACTCCCCATGTTCGAAAGCCAAGAACGTACCCAACTGCCTCTCTATGAAGTGGGTCAATTATAAAGTTATTACATGCACTAATCCCAAGGAATGTCGAATGCCGCGAGATTAAACTATTATAAGGATAATTTCATCTAATAATATCCAAACACACATTGAGATTATTAATTGAGTTATGATAATTTGATAGGTAAGATATTTGACCTGAAATTATTCCGTTCATGGTAAACCATTTATCTAAGTGAATTTATGGGATTATATTTATTATACTTCAACCACAACTTGTGTAACTTCATGCTAACTGACTTGAAAACTGATGTTTCATGAAAAAAATTAGAACCGCATTGTGTCAAAAACAACGTTGAAGTGGATATTACGACTCCCTAGAAGTAGGCAATGAGCATTTGTACTAGAGTGACAGGAATGAATGTGTGATGGATAGTTGTTAATCTGTGAACTTTTAGTTTATTCGTGTATTTGATTAAGTGTGTCATATCACTTGATTGAGCTTTTCTTGATTTTCCTGGGCAATGTGTAGGCAATGTCTATCTTACTGATAGAGTTAGGCTTCGAATAGTGTTAATCGATTTTAGACTAATAAATTCAAAGTCTAATTTAAAAACAACAAGTTACATTTTTATCAAGACAATTCGCGTCACCATAATTTACATGGTGATAGTATTTTATTGCGTGAGAGCGGGTGGGTAAATGAACACACATCTGGTAGCGTTTACTCTAGGATTTTTTATGTAACAATAATTAATTATGCAACTACTCAGGCACACAATTACACTAGTTCGCTCTCTCTTTTTTCTCACTATTCAGTCACACTAGTTATTCACTCTGACACTTACGAACTGATACAGTTGCACTACATAAACTTCTGCAACTGTCATTTGGACCATACGTCAGCCAACGATTAAATTCACCGTACAATTATCGCTGCCGCACAGTTCACAGTTTGCACACGCGCAACATAGTCCCACAATTCTGAAAGTGATACGAAGTCCACACTTGCGCGACGGTCTTTATTCATTGTCCCTCGTCGCCCAGCTGCACTGTTCCGCATTCGCCGTCAGTTTACACACAGCACTAACAGCACTTAGTGTACATTGTCATTGACTGAATCAGTACTGCACAGCTGCACTCAGAACAGAACTGTCCCAAACGCTAGCTGAACTCAACCCGAACTGAACCACGGAACATCGTCTAGCCTGCCTTATATAGGGAGCTCGACCCTTCCACATACTTCGTGAGAACAGAAGGCCCTGGTGTCCTCTGAAATCAGAAAACAGTGTATTCAACTTATAGCCTTTTCTCGTGCCGACAAGAAAACCTGAAATGAGGTCACGGAGTGGTCCCAGAGTAAGCAGGCCTTGCGCACATGGCTCGATCCTGTCTGGTTGCTGCAGTGAAGAACCTCACTCGCGGCTGGAGGTGTAAAACTTGCCCCTCCCAAGGCCTTACATGAAAATGGCGGACACCGTTACGATATTGTTTATGTTTTAGAATAAGGTTGATATTAAATCAGTTCGTAATATTTGTTGTGATTCTTATTCTATCCGTTGACATTGATTATTTCTCTTTGTTTTATATGCCCACTTGTAAAGAACATTTTTGTTTGATGTCATTATCATGCAAACTAGTTATGCGTGTTATAAATAATAGATTTTAGAAACAGCCATCTTACAAAGAACTATACTTTTCTACAAATAAAATTACAAGTAATTCCCAAACAATAAACTGTTATAAATTAACACTTGTTAATTCTAGACAAAAATCCTTGACTGAATAGAACACGTAACCGCTATATTCCAAAGAGTATTTTTCTGCCTTCACTCACTTAAAAGAATGAAAGATTTACTTCCTTTCAAGGTCAAAAAGCTGTTAGTTCAACAACGAATAATGCCTCTGTTTGACTACTGTGACGTCGTGTACGACAGACTGTGTGGCGCCCTCCCTAATAGACTTCAGAGAGCTCAGAACGCTTGTGTCCGCTTTATTATGAACATTCCAAAATGACATCATGTAACTCCTGCATTCCATGAGTTAAATTGACTTAAAATAAACCAGCGTCGTAGCTATCATTCGTTGTTTCTACTCCAAAGCAAAGCAAAGCAAAGTCACCTCCGTACAGGATATGAAGGCCCCTGGAGGTGTGGAAGGTAAAGGCTTCCACCATTGTTAACATTGGCACGTGATGGGGTAGAGTGGTTAGCTTTACGCCCGGCCGCCTTTGCCCCCAGGAATTAACCTGGTACTCATTTTTGGTGTAGGCTGAGTGAACCTGAGTGAACGACTTCCTGACGGGGATTCGAACCCACGTTCTTTCGGGCGAACCGAGCACGCTTTTACCGCCTCGGCCAGACAGCCCCTGTTGTTTTACTCCACAAAATAATATACAAGCAGACACCCTCTTATCTAACAGATTATTTTCAGTAGCTCTCAACCATTCATAACATCCCGACCAGAGCCGCAGCTAACCTAACCCTCAAAATACCACACCGCAAATCCACCCTCTACAATAATTCTGTTGTTGTCAGTACAATTCTAAAATGGAATTCGTTGCCCAATGACCTAAGGGACACCCTACCTGAACCGGTATTTAAAGAGAAATGATGGCAGTGGTACTTGGGCGGATCAAATTTAGTGTAAATACAAGAATTCTACTAATTAATTAATTAATGGCGTATGGTCTTCGGAGAGGCCTGGTGCAGGTCTTTTTCTAGTAGACGGCCTATTAGGCGACCTGCATGCCTGTGAAGATGAGGGTCCTACCTAGGATGATGTCTAATGTTGAATACGCCACACACACCCAGCCCCCGAGCCATTGGAATTAACCAATTATGGTTAAAATCCCCGACCCGGCCGGAAATCGAACCCGGGACCCTCTGAACCGAAGGCCAACACGCTGACCATTCAGCCAACGAGTCGGACAAGAATTATTTTACTTTCCTGTTTTATTATGTCATTCCGTGTGCCATTAAGGTTTACTAAATTTGTTCTTTTGATGCATTAGGACAATTTTATTTATTCTGGATTATTTTAGATACGTTTATTTTTATTTCCTTTATTTTTTATAACCATGTGTACAGTTTAGTATTATAGAGAGTGTGTGTGGGCGTGCGCGCGTGTGTGTGTGTGTGTGTGTGTGCGCGCGCGCGCGTGTGTGTGTGTGTGTGTGTGTGTGTGTGTGTGTGTGTGTGTGTGTAATACGTGTACTATATTGTGAACTGTATGTACATTTTAAGGCATGGTCTGGCAGAATTGCAGGCTTCATAACCTGAGTCACGCCATGGAAATAAAGGCATAAAAGAAAAATAATAATACTAATAACAATAATAATAATAATAACTTTAAAGGAAAATGCTTTCATATTAATGATTTTACCTCCATGTGAGGGAAACCATACTTCAATTAATATATAAGTTCATTGCTCATCTTTATCTTCTCCTACCAATTTTCGCACACCTGCGAACTGTATGGCGCACGTTGATTTGGCCCTGTTTAACGGTCGGATGCCCTTCCTGATGTCAACTCTATATGGTGGGATGTAATCACTATTGCGTGCTTCAGTGGTGGTTGTCTGAATATGAAGAGTAGAGTGTTGGAACAAACACAAGCAACCGATTCCCGAGCCAGAAGAATTAACCATACGCTATTATAATCCCCGACCCAGCCGAGAATCGAACCCGAGACCCTCCGAATCAAAGGCCTCCACGCTGACCATTGAGCCAAGGAGTCGGACTTTGGGTTTAATGCTCATGTCTACTGCACATTTTATATACTATAAAGATACATTTAGAATTTTCAGTGACAAGTGGAAAATTTCATTCAAGTTTCATACAATCGTCTTCTTCTACCACTGCATTTCCAGCACCATATGGGATCGAGGTTGCGAACTGTGCCGCACATGTCGATTTGACCCTGTTTTACGGTCGGATGCCCTTCATGACGCCAACACTAGGTGGTGGGATGCAGTCACTCTTGCGTGCTTCAATGGTGGTTGATTGTGTGGTGTGTTGTCTGGATATGAGCAACATAGTGGTGGAAAAAAATACAGACACAGCAACACAACTTACTGTAAAGTACGCGCCTACATGGTGCTGCAGCTTCACATACTGTGGAGTACGTATCTCAACCACCTGGTATGATATGGAAAGGGAGGTATCATATTCACTTCTTCATTTTAATAATTATTGAATTGCGTAACTCGCTGTTTTGAATAATCCTCAACATCACTAAACGCCAGGGCCAGTTCGTTTCAATATACTGAGAAACGTTTTCAATGGTCTCCTCAGTTTAACAAGAACGTAGTACTTGTTTATGAGAAAGTATTTACTGCCGTAACCTGGTATGCCCTGGTTAATCATTATGCATCTTCCGTTGATTTTCAAATGCATTCTAGCTCGGAGCTGCTTGCAGATCTCTCTGCAGACAAACCTATTGGTAACTGACGGGTACGTGACCTCGTAGCTATTGAGCTGTGATTCTGATACCATTGACATTCCTAACCTAATAGCACATAAACTAAACTAACTTGTTTCACTCTATGTGAATAGCATTTCTAATGGCACTGACACAGCTCTCTGACATGCCCATTAGAGTTAACAGTTCACAATTCATTATATACGTTGATCACTGCTCGAGCTGTTAGTTAGTGCCAACGTAATAATCACCCTAGGTTACAATCACATTTTGAAATCTATTCCATACTCATCTCCGGGGATGGAGTGCCTCAATCAATACTCCTAACTAACTTTCTCTTGGCAAAGAATTAGCACATAGAACAGGGAACATATTCTCCACTGTCCTCTTTGATCGTAGGAGGCGAAAAGTGCGATATTTTGAAGGTCAGACGCGATACCGACCGCCATACTATACAACATTATTTGCAATTCGGAATGAAAATATGTAAAGATTTGAATTGACATCATATACAGTGTTATAATTCTGTCCTCCCAAAGAGTGCTGAGATTAATGTTAATTAACAAAGAATATCTGCTGTTTGTACTGATTCTATTGCAGGTCATGTTGAACGGTTCATGCTTTTTTAAATAATTGTTGAGTTTTTTCAGTTTGCCGAAAGCAATTTCGAAATAAATAAATTTATAAGATATCTGAAAAAGAAAATATATGTTAGAAGAATAATTCCTAAAAGAGAACCAACTTAATTTAAAATGAATAAATTCTCTTTTAATTAACCTAACTTGTTTCACCCTTGTAAATTACATTTCTATTGGTGCTCATGCCCATTACAGTTAATAGTTCACAAGGCATTCTAGAATATATTCAATTTTATTTAAGTTACTTTTCCGTATAATTCTGTTACCACATGTTTTCTTTTTCATATAGTTCATAAAATTATTTATTTCAAAATTAGTTTCGGTAGACTGAAGAACATAACAGTTATAAATGAACTGAGTACAAACTGAAAAGGTATAGCTTGAGATATCACAAATATGGCTCATGGCTGTCCAGGATTAATAACTACATTAACAAATTAACTGCTGTACTAATATGAGTCATTTGTGACCTGACACGTGGATGGTCCTTTCCATGCTACAATGAATTCGAATTTTCTATTTTGTTGCATTATGTTCAACAGAAAGGACGTAAAACTTCCCGAGATAGAATTGAGATTGTGGATTAAAACAGCCGAACGAATTTCTTAAAATTAAGTGAAATCGTACAGTGGCTTTTATGAAAGGGGTTTTGCAACTGTTAGGACCTCGAAAGGTCATGTTGATAAGTTGTGCAAGGTAGGCGGTACCTTGATTACGGGTTATCTGCAGTCTCAGACCAGCAGGTGAGCGGGATGAAGATACGTTAACACATAAAACTGATAAATGAAGTCACGTAAAGACTTCGGTTGACTTTCGTGTCATTGCCATCACCTTTGAGTTAATATTTTCATTTTCACAGTATAATCTCTGTATCATCCTTGTGTAGTGTCATTAAAATGTGATAGAACAACGAGTGCTATGCCAAGTGTTTGTCTGTCATTCTCAGAGTTCCTTTGCTTGTAGACATTTGTTACACAAGTATTTTTAATCTTGTGAAGAGAGAGGTCTTTTTATTAAGTACTATCACACAAATATTTTTCTGCTGATGGCAGTCTCCCCTTATAATACACATTTTCAACCGTACATCCGCTGGCACGCCTGATTGATATGTTGTTACAAACACAACTATGTGGAGTCTATTCTAGCACAATGAGACGTAATTTTTTCAAATATTCATACGAATGACTTCATACATTGCCTTCTGTTCTAACGTTGGACAAGGACCTTTTCCTAGCATGGTTCTGAATTACCCACAAATTATACATTCCGTGCTGACCCTTTTCATCTTAATTTACTCTCCACGCAGCGTCTTTTGGGTATAATACCTCCCACATTATCCTTAACGGAAACCATTCTTTTCTTCCATGTCATATCAGACCAGAATTAATTAAATCTAATTTTCTTGTTTTCCTCAAAAATTACACTACGTTTCCTTCCTACTAGTTTTTAACAGTTCTTTAACTGGCATGGTCTATCCACCGCTTTCTTATGTCCGTCTACCTCTTTCAACTGACACCGATATTCTCGAGAAGACACGGCATAACGTCTTCCTTGCTCCCTCGAGACCTTCTTTTTGCAATATCTACTCAAAACGTGTGTGCTAATCCTATGCAGTTCAAATTCAGTAATATTCGAAAGTGCCTTTTATCTGAATATGATTACGTGGCATTTCCTTCATTACCATCACAGAGAAACACAAATTATTAGTGATCATCTTAATCAGTGGTAGACAACGACTTAGATGATACACCTACAGTGTCTATACAATCCACGTCTCCTTCACCTTACATGGATGATGGTCCGTCCTCAATTTCTAGCTGCTCATGTCTATGTGGAGCCTGAGCTTTTTCTGTTATCCTTTCTTTACATTGAGATTTGAAGATTATGCTCACAACATGCAGGATATATTTTATCAATTTTTGCATCACCAAATGAAGCATCCGTAAACCATTCCTCTGAATCCATTTTCGAAACGTAAAGTTCGAAAGGAACAATGGTGATAGACCTAAGGAAACATGATAATGATCGTATTATTGCGGCTGCATGGTTGTGAGACCTGGAACAACTTTCACATTTTCAAAATACAGAAAATATGTAGTGATAAATGCCAAACTTAATCTCTAAGGTCAGCGAAGTTATTTTCATTATTCGCGCACAGAAATTTTTAAAATCATTAGCACTCATTTGTAAAGAAATTAAGACGAAATGTCGAACGAGATCCTTTTTGCGGGGCCCAATCCTTAACCCGAGAGATATTTCGGCCAATATATACTTTCGTCCAACACATGTTTGTCCAATTTTATAATCGTCCAAAAAGTGCAATGTCCCGTGCCATTATGTCCAATGCTGTATTGTCCAAAGAACTATTATGTTCAATATGTACAAAATGTTTAGTCCAAAATTTAATCCCAATTAATTCGAACTAGTTAAGTATTTACTCAATAAATTTTACTGAACTTTTATAGAAGGTTCCATCTATGATTTACTTTGAAGTGTTATTCTTATTGTTGTTCTCCGATTCATTTTCATTTCATTATAAAATTTCAAATTCAAACGTGCAACTCTCAAATATCTCAGTACATCGTTTATCGCTTGTATCGTCTCCGTAATTCCTAACGATAGATTCTGTATGGATTTGATTAGTTAGGTATTTATTCTTTAAAACAGATCTAACTTTTGTGTGTCCTGCATCCAGTTAGTTAACTGGTACATCATATTTTCTTTGATGGAGACGAATGTCTTCCAAGAACTTCCAAAATTGAGGCTTGAAGATTAAATATGAACGTTTGAAGTGCAGAAGTCCGATTTCCGCAGCATTTTTGGTTCTTTTCTTACCGGTTAGCACGTAGTTTTGAAAATTCCACGATTGCGGAACAAAGCGCGGTTGAACACGACGCCTCATGCCTATTTCTGTGTGGCCTTTATGTGTCCTCTGAAAGTGAAACGAGGTCGATAATTTTGTCACGGATTTTAGATATTATCATGTCAAGTATTTCAAGTATGACAAGGAAGAGAAACACATGGCAAAGCTTACAGATATCTGATAGAATTTCGTACATACTAATTTTGCGCATACGAAATTTTTAGTTTATAAGTATAATGTGTAACTGCCTAGCCTGACACTGATTGCGTATAATGGAATAAACAACAAGGAACTGAAATACCTGTTAACATATTATGGATTGCGTTCATGGCACTCAACGCAAAATCTATAACTACCGTCCCTGGATTCAATTATTTGTGTAATATTTCACCCTTGATTTTTAAATATTATAAAATGCTCGTGTATATGATTGGGTTTCCTTGCTGCACAGAACGTAAGATGAAGGAAAAACTGTTTTTGTAGATTCCATGTATTCTTTACAACCGATAAAACATATTCGGAACCATTTCAAAAGCCCCATTAGCCCAAATATCACTGCTGTTACTCAACCTTTGAAAGACAACTTTGTATGAAATAAAAAACTATATTTTCTACCTCACCCTTATCACATTTCAAAAATATTTCATTGCTAATTGTCCTGTCATATGGGGCAAAAATTTCATTTTGTTCTAGAGTTTATGGTGTAAGAAGTCTGTGAATATTCTCGTACCTGTTAATTCACTGTTTTTCTTCTTATTTTTCTCTTCTGCTTCTTCTTGCGCAATAACTCATTACGATGTTTTCATAAACTATAGGTGCAGTGCATTCTGAAATACGGCAGCAGATGTTTAGATCGAGTGCATTATTGCATGTCTCTTGATTCTGTTTTCAGCTTCACGTACTTTTATACCAAGGTTTTCTTTTTAATCTGTACGATTTCCAGTGTGATGCTATACAGTAGTATGATGGACATCAAAATTCGTTTTACACCAGCCTGAGCATATGTCGTTCTACTTACATCTCCAATATTATCTTGATTTCTTAATATTTGCTAAATGACAATTATACAGGAAATGTTCCATGTCCCTAAAACCGTCCCCCTCTACTTGATTCAATTATCCATGGAATTTCCAATCATGCTATTACAAAATTGAACTTGTAAATTTTAATCTGAACTTCCAAACCAAGAAATTCCACGGAAATGTACAAGCAACTGTCCGAATTGTAATAACATAGGACGGAAACTCGGCGTGATTAAAACTCATTGTGCGGAAAATGTTTCCCTACGTAGGAGCAAGTGAATGAAATATGCTTGGACACAAGGGCATAGGACGAAAACTCACTGGGGGAAGAAAACTGGACGAAATGGAATTGGACAAAGAAAAGTGAACGAAACGGAAATGTTATTGGACAAAGAAAATTGGACGAAATATCTGAGAACGTTTTCTTACACAACATGGTGGAATGGCTCATACTTGCAACTTCCTTACACAACTACAACATCTGTGAACAAGAGAACGTTGTCAGTGGTAATGTCTTAGGAGACTTTGTTGTGGGAGTCCCACTCAGTATGTCAACGTTCAAACGGAAATACCTGGTAACACGCTATCACTGGAATGATGATCACTCGTAGAGATGTTTCGAGATAGCTTACACTGTAACACAGAACTCCTTATTTCCCTCGTGGTGACGCATTGATTTACCTAGAAATATGATTTAAATTTTAGGTCACCAGAAAGCAAGATTCTTTTATTCAATTTATAAAGATAAATCACTTGAAAATTAATTCATGTGTATAATCAATAAGCTAATATCGTTACTCTCACATGGCTATAAAAAATCATACCTCCCGTCTTATGGCTTCTCGAGCTAGAATAGCGGAGACTTACATTAATGACACTGTAACCAGGGTAATATTCCACCATTAAAAGCATCATTGTTTTACCCTTCCACTCCCCTAAAAATACAACCACACTTAATGAATGGTTGAAAATAATTTGCGGGATACCAGTCTAGTCAGTGGCAGGGTTTGCATTGCCATCAGCTGTGACCTTAGCATACACCTAATGACTTTATATTTCACTCTTATGCAATTTAATGGTTAATCTCCGAATCTGGCAAATAAGAAATATCTCTAAAAGAGTGTAATATTGTACCGTTATAAAGATTCCAATGGTACCAATGGTAGTTAGGAAATGTTTGAAACTAATAAGCGATACTACCAGTCGGCTGAAAATTTGGCGGATCATTATGGCAATTCATTTAACTAATTCTTTAAAGACACTACAACAACAATACGTCCTGTAGCTTTACTTCCAATAAGAGGAAAGAATCAGCACCACGAACGTTTACATAGTTATACAGCTTATGAAGCGATCTTATTTCTGAAGGCTATCAGTATGTATAGGAGCCTCCGCGTGGCTAAGGCGGCCTCTCACCGCTGAGTTCCGTGGTTGAAATCCCGATCACTCCATGTGTGATTTGTGCTGGACAAAGCGGAGGCGACTCAGGTTCTTCTCCGCGTACTTCGGTTTTCCCTGTCATATTTCATTCCAGCAACACTCTCCAATATAATTTCATCTGTCATTCATTAACCATCTCCCCAGAGGAGTGCATTAGGCTTCGGCAGCCGGCACGATTCCTATCCTCGCCGTTAGATGGGGCTTCATTCATTCCATTCCCGACCCGGTCGAATGACTGGAAACAGGCTATGGATTTTAATTTCATCAATATATATAACATGATTTATTCAATTATGTATACATGGTTTATTCAAATCAAAATTGCCTGTGTTGCGTTGGGTAGTTTGAAGTACTATAAAGCAATCTGAAAGTTGTTAACGCTTACAACCACGCATCCAATGGCATACTCCCAAAGAAATCATGTTTTAAAAATACAAGACACAAAATGTAGGCATGTGCCACATTAACATTGTCCGCCTTCGTAGGGTAGCATGTGTTAGCTACCGTCCTCAGGGTTCCTGATTCGATTCCCGGAACTGCCAGAAATTTAAGAATGGCAGGTGGACTGCTATGTGGTTAAGATATAAATGCCGCTCACCTCCATTGCGGGTGTGCCTGAAAAACGCTTCACCATATCAAGCAGAGGATACGAATTTACGTTACGTTTTATTGTTGTCACCGTCAACAATGAAAAACATGTGTTGGGTGCTGGGAAGATAAACTGCATATTAAATATAACTTTAAATTGAAGTTCAAATTGTCACAACTGAAATTATTCAATTCATTAATATATCTTAGGATGTCCGTGATGATTTGGGATTCCGAATCCCATGGGATGCCTAAACTCGCCCACACCTGAGAAGCGTTCTTCTGGGGAGGGATTATCTGTTTACTTATCAAATAAAACAACGGACTTGTCTAATGTACGGTTTATACAAAGAATAATATAAAATAAAATGTAGAATACTCGTTGAATGAGGAGTGGTGTATCTCTAGAAAGCCGGTCCCGCGGTCAAGCCTACGTAATATACCTCTTAACGAATGGCTGTGATTCGAATCCTGGCCAGATCAGTGATTTTACTTGAATGTGAGCGCTAGTTCAACGTCCACTCACCCTACGTGAGAACAATATTAATGAGCTATCTGACTGAGAGACAGCGTCTCCAGTCTAGAAATCCAATAACAATGTCCGAGAAGTATCGCGGCAATAACAACGCGTCATCTCGTAATCTGCAGTCCTTCGGGCTGAGCAGCAGCCGCTTGGAATCCAAGACCCATCAGGGCTGAAGTACCATGTGATTTTGGCTTGCCTCTGAGGTAAATGTGGCCTGATAATAGACTAAACGATATTTTTACAGGGATTAAATTATGGTCGGAATAGTGGGATATCTTTGACTTCTTATAAATATAGTACTATGAACTCCAATAGAATAGTGGCTTAAATTCATGACACCACTTTGTCCATTCATAACTTTTTCCATAAACACTAACAATTTGTCAATTAACTGCCGCTGGCCACTCAGTCCTTGCAGCAAAATAGCATATAATGGAGCAGACCACAAATTTGGTGGGATTTTTAATCGGTGAACACATTTCCAACACGCGTTAATCGATAAAGACTTGGTGTACAAAACCGGATGAACCCGAAGGGAAAGACAAAGGATCGCGGTCAAAGCCAGTGTGGCCACGGTACAAATAACAATCCTACCCTTCGGTTTGTATATGACGTACCTTTATTTTCCCGATATGCCTCGCAATTCATTTCGTCAAAAAAAGGGGGCTACATCCAAGTTCTCCCGTTATTTCTAGAACTTACAAGGTGTCTACTAAAGGGGTTATTACTATAGAACAATTCCTGCCATTTTACTGTGCATCCTATCAGGTTACTGAGCATCATCGCAATCTTATCAGTTACAATATTACATACATACATGCATACTCTACCCTACTTTCCATTATCTTCATGAGCGGTTAGTAAGTTCTTGAAGTTCTTTCTGTTGCGTCCCGTTCCGGTGACGTCATGCGTCTTATCCTGTTCTTCATTTGGTTGCCTTAGCTTCTCCTGCTTATTCTTTCGCGTAAATAGTGAACACCGGCATATGTTGCAGGCACCGTGAAGGAGGATAAACGAATGCAAAAATATATCTTTCCGATGAACCTGCCTACACCTTTGACGTAAATAGGTGGCTTGAAGTCATGAATCTTCTGAATCGTAGGGTGATCAACGGATACTAAGAAGGACATGGAGGGCTTAGACAACCTAACGGTCAGGCAGTACTTCCGAAGACGCGGCAGCACATCCCTCAGATGATCGAGATGTTCTTCAAACGTTT
Source organism: Anabrus simplex (assembly GCF_040414725.1). Lineage (NCBI taxonomy): Eukaryota > Metazoa > Arthropoda > Insecta > Orthoptera > Tettigoniidae > Anabrus > Anabrus simplex. Next base: position 790,820,054 of record NC_090266.1, on the reverse strand, counting down.
CTGAGTACACAACGACGTCATCTAAATAATGATAGACATAGTTGAATTTTACATCTGAAAGGATCTTATCTTCGAGTGTAGAGAGCACAACAGCTGCTCCACTTAAGAGATCGAAAGAACGCGCTTGAATTCGCAAAGATTCGAATCCGTAACGAAGGCTGTGAGATGCTTAGAATCCTCAGCAAGCACAACAAGCCAGCTGGTGCAACACCAAATGATAAACAACGCTTCAATAACGAAAGAAAATCGTCTGGTTATAACAATACCTAAAAACCATATACGCTATGGCCATGCGTAGTTGTGGCACTACATAATTACGGGAAGAATAGGCCGATGTAGGTGGATGGATTACGCCATCACTGAGCATTTCAGCCTTCATTTTACGAAGTGCCAAACGATAAGAAGGAAACCTTTTAGTCAGTGTATTTTTTAAGTTAGGTTCAGGTTTTCAGTACACCTTTGTACTTTGGATATTATTTTATATTTATAATTTGCTTTTCATCGCACAGTCTTATGGTGACGACGGGATAGGAAAGCCTATGAGTGGGAAGGAAGCACCTGTGGCCTTAATTAAGGTGCATCCCCAGCATTTGCCTTGTGTGAAAATGGGAAACCGCAGAAAACCATCTTCCGGGTGGCGACAGTGGAGTTCGAACCCACTATCTCCCGGATACAAGATCAGAGTTGCGCGGCCCTAACCACACGGTTTTGTTTACTGAGTCAGCCTAGATGTTCATTTAGTAGAGTAGTCTGTAGCCACAGGAAGATATGGTGAACGATGCACCCCTGGGATAGGAGAAGATAGGAGAGTAGCCGAGCGGCGCCGGGAAATTCAATGTAACTGAAAAAAATGACATCAAATAAAATAAAATCGGAGAGGTACAAGTCAAGTTCTTTACATTTCGTGAAGACTTTGCTCCTCGTCCTCAGAGGAGAATGATCGTAGCCGTGGTCGGAAAATACAGAAAGGTTCTATGTGTGAAGAGAACATAGTTCAACAGTCCAGAGTTGGTGCCGTTTTGCAAACTGGTGTCTCGCAACTATATGGATGAGGGGCTGCCTGGTCGAGGCGGTAAAGGCGTACTCGGTTCGCCCGGAAGTATTTGGGTTTGAATCCCCGCCAGCAAGTCGTAAAATTTTAGAAACGAGTTTCCCACTTCCGGAGATGCACATGGCCCTGAGAATAAGCGTACATACGGGGATAAATTTCCATAAAAATCGCGCAGAAACCCCAAAATACATCTATAATCATTATAAAATATCAAGCCATTTCAGTAACAATGCTCATGATAGTACTTATTATTATTAATCACATACAGTCGTATCTGCACCCTATTTTAATTAGAAAGCGGTTTCCGGACTCTAAGCTCCATCATCAGTGTTAAAATTATTTAATACTTTTAAGTCCAAACGAGTGTGTCGTCAAAATAAGTTAAAACAGGTTTTAAAAAGTTATAATGGAGCCCTGTTGAGATCAGCATAGGAAGGGCTGGCTTATCCTCGTACTCAGGCTGTTGATCGGGTACTCGATGGACTTAAATGCTTTAAATAATTTTAACACTGATGGGGGACCTTAGAAGTCCGCAAACCGGTTTTGAAAGAAAATAGCGTGCTGATGCGACTGTATGTGATTAACTTCTTTTTGCTATTTGCTTTAAGTCGCACCGACACAGATAGGTCTTATGGCGACGAGGGGATAGGAAAGGCCCAGGAGTTGTAAGGAAGCAGCCGTGGCCCCAGAATTTGCCTGGTGTGAAAATGGGAAAACACGAAAACCATATTCAGGGCTGCCGACAGTGGGATTCGAACCCTGTATCTACCGGATACAATCTCACAGCCGCGTGCCCATGACCGCACGGCCAACTCGCCCGGTATGTGATTATTAATAATAATAAAATACATCTAGACAGACATTCCATGTCCATGCCTGATTTAAGACTTGAAGAATTCAAAAGGAATGGTGTACAATTAAATGGGTAAATCATACCCCTGAGCCGATAGAAATTTAAGGGACATAAGGGGCGTTTTCTTATAACCTCACATATGCTCTATACTGATGACTTAGAAGTTAATCCCTTGACATAAGTATAAAAATAGCGTTTTTGCTCATCTGTGTATAATATACTCAAAAGAACATAATAAATTCCAAAATACACCCATTTTAGTGGAACTGTATTAAAATATGTTATAATATTTTAACTCTTATGTGAACACGTTTACTGCTGACTGGTGTACTTGTGACCATTGCTTACTTCAACTAAGTAAGGTAAACAGCAAATTTACATGGCGACGAATTTATGCATTTTAATTGGTTTTAAATAAGGCACTGCCCAGCAGTTCACTTCATACATTAGGAAATCAAATCCATTTGATCTTTCCATGTCCTTCACGTAGTATTGCAAATTACCTTAATGGAAGTGAGAAATAACAGTGACATTCTTGGTGATATGTTGTCGCGTAGACTACGAATTCTTGTTTCTTACAGACACCTTCTCTCTTATGTCCTAACTTGAAAGAAGGGCAATTTGAAGAAACTCATGCCAACGTACTGCAAAATGAATTACTTTCCGCTCACTTTAGTATTATAACGATGAAAGAGTGCTGTGATAAAACAGTATTGCGAAAACGTCGTAGAGATATGTCTTGTATGGAACGCCGAAAGTAAATAAAGAACAACAGCTCGTAAGTAAAATTGTATATAGAGCGCTATATTTGTGTTCGCGAGCGTTATTTGTGAGGCCATATAAAGCAATATAGGACAAGCAGAAATATCCTTCAAGAACATATATTTTCGATACGATGTTGCACACATGAAATTATTTACTGGATACCAGATTTCAATATGTTGTTTGGAGCAGATACGCGTAGATGAACTGACAGTCAATATTCACTTCACATTTCCTTTATTTCAACTTAACAAATAATCTTCTTCTTGGTGTTTCATGATTGCAGGTATATTATTAAATTCACTGACTGAATATTGAATTAGGTATCTGGAAGATAACCTGTCTTACGTATTACAAGGAGGCATATTAACCTAACATTTTACTCTGAAGTTGTACTTTTTAAATTTTAATTTTATAAAACAGTTCAATTCGGGTAACAGACATAAATAACAGTTATGGTTATTGGTAAAAATTTACTTTTCGAATAATAACTTAACTTGTATTTACTTTCTCCCTCAATATTAAGAACATGGGAACAACTTATGTGCAATAAATCATCAGAATTACTGGGCCTGAACGGTTTTTATTGAATACGTGTCTCATTTCAAGTCTTAAAGGTAAACACATTATGATTCAACCTATCCGGCTGCATGACTAAATAATGGTTAGCATACTGAACATTGGACCAAGGCGTTCCGGGTTCGGTAAAGGATTATATCTTTCACTGGTTAATTCCTCTGTCTCGGGGGCTGGGTGTTCGCGTCGTTTGCAACATTAGAATACATCTAAGGCGTGGTCCCACGCCCACTGACGGGCAAGTCACCTACAGGGTGTCAACTCGAAAAATCTGCTCCAGGTCTCTTCGATGGGCACACGCCATTATTACTGTCATTCATGCTCCTGTCAAATAAATATTTTTTAGTTGTCAATAGACGATAACCTCTACAACACTAAAATAAATGTTTGATAAAAAGCATGATAGTAATAAAAGAAACGCATTTGAAAAATATTTTAATTGATGTGGCCATTCTTATGAATACCAAACATCTTTGATCAGTTTTAACACATTCCTCTAGTTACTATTTAGTTATAACATTTGCGTGGGAGAATAAACCAAACCGCATGGAACTAGAGCCCTTGAAGGGCCTTGGCCTACCAAGCGACCACTGTTCAGCCCGAAAACCTGCAGATTACAAGGTGTCGTGTGGTCAGCACGACGAATCCTCTTGGCCGTTATTCTTGGCTTTCTAGACTGGGGCCGCTATCTCACCGTCAGATAGCTCCTCAATTCTAATCACGTATGCTGAGTGGACCTCGAAACAGCCTTCAGGTCCATGTAAAACACCCTGACCTGGCTGGGAATCGAACCCGGGGCCTCCGAATAAGAGGCAGGCACGCTAACCCTACACCAGGGGGCTGGCGTTGCGTGGGATATATAAGTTGGAATTTAATATTCTGATATCCGATTATGTATTTACGGTACAAGATAGAGTAAGTTGTTAATTTTCAAACCAATATTTGAGTTACAATACATTTTAGAGCCGTGTCTCTTCACTGAAGTTCTTTACGATTATGAAAGATTAGCAAGATACCCATGCTTCCCTGTGGATTTAAACTGAAAGTTATTATTCCAAGTTTTACATTTTAGAGCGTCCACTGTCAACTGAGCCTGTAAAATACGTCCTCAGTTCGTACGTCAAACGGCTTTGGGGGAATTATTATTTTTTTCTGACTTAACGCACATTTGAACCCCGTACGGAAGAGTTTGGATATTTTAAACCCTATCTTATTTAACATCTAGGACGTAAAAGTGATCAACCTGTGAAATTTTCATTTTGTACGTCGAACAATAATGGAGGAAAAAAATACCGTTTTAAGTGTTGAATGTTTTTAAATATTTATTAACACCTAGGCTATAGCAGACTACCCTTCATAAAGAAATAAGTTCGTGTCTGAAACGGTTTAGCAAGGATATATATTGTGTTTTTGAGAGTAAACCACCAACTAAATCACTTACGGGAGACATATTATGAAGTGTTCGATATTTTACACCTAGGACATAAAAGAAGGCCCTTCTCGTAAAAGTATAACTTTGTACGTCAAACGGTTTTGGATGCATGGATAATTTCGTTCACGGAACTAACCTTATTTAAAACTTCAGGGGTGCAACGTTACAACCTACGATTCACACCTACGATTTGAAATATATAACGCCATTTGGAATTTTGTCTTCGTACATTAAACCATTTCGGAGGAAGGAATGAATATATTTGTTTTTTTCGGATCTTTACATCATTCAACTCTCTGAGTGGTTAAATCTGTTTCAAATCTTCTGTTATATAACACCTAGGATATAATTTGAAATTTTATCTTTATAATTCAGACGGTTTCATCTGACATCATTCCTTACCCCCTAGTCACCCCTGAGGGGGGTACTGTTTTAAGTACACTTCTTATTACATCTTTCGTTTTTGAGATATAAATATCCTCAGACAAGGAATTCAACTCACTTGGCAATTCATTTATTCCCTCCACCCTTAATTGGATTTCCGAAAACAAAAGAATGCGCGTTGCTTTATTTTTAAAGGAGATTCCAAATGCAAATTTTCATAACTGTAACATCTTCAGCTTTTGAGATAAAAGTTACCTCATAAAAATATTTAAATCCCTTTCCCGATCCTTTGTCTAACCCCCACCACTTAGGCGTTACCCCGAAACAAAGATAAACGTGTTACTTTATTTTAAAAAAATATTAAAAATACCAAATTTCACGTCTGTAAAGGGGCCAATGACCTTCGATGTTAGGCCCCTTAAAACAACAAGCATCATCATCATCATCATCACGTCTGTAATATATTAAATTTTTGTGATATATTGTAGATATGCTCCTTATAAAAATTCACCATCTTTAACACTTCCCCTTAAGGGGATTTTTATAAAACATGTTATGTGTGTTCCTTCACTTTTATATTACATACCAAGTACCTATTTTTACGTCTGTAACATCTTCAGTATTTGGCATATGTGTATCCTCATAAAAAGGAAATCAATATTTTCTTCACTTCTTTTCACCCACCCCAACCTTAAGTGTATATTCCGAAAGCAAAACAATAAGTGTTTCTTTATTTTTGAAGAAGATTCTGAATACAAATTTTCATGTCTGTAACATATTCAGATTTTGAGATATAAGTACCCTCATTAAAAAATTCAACCCCTTTTTCAATCCGCACCCCTAATGTGTTTTATACGAAACAAAAATACATGTTACTTTATATTTAAAAGAGACTAAAATACCAATTTGACGTCTGTAATACGTTAAATTTATGAGATATACTGCAGATATGCCCATTATAAAAATTCACCCCTTTAACACTCTCCCTTAAGCGGACTTTCAGAAAACAAATTATGCGTGTTCCTTTACTGTTATAGGAGGTTCAAAATACCAATTTTCACGTGTGTAACAGCTGCAGTACTTGATGTAAAAGTATCCTCATTCAACAATTTCTTCATTTCTCTTCACGGACCCCTTAAGTAAATTTCCCGAAAACAAAAAAGTATGCGTTTCTTTATTTTTAAAGGTGATTCCAAATACCAATTTTCACGTCTGTAATATCTTCAGTTTTCGAGTTACTAGTATCCAAATAATATTAATTCAGCCCATTTTTAGTCATTTTACACCCTTATGCGTTTTTCCGAAAAAAGAATTTCGTGTTAAGTTTCTAGGAGGTTAATTAATAATACCTATTTACACGTCCATAAGAGGCTAATTTTTGGAGATATACTGTAGATATGCTCGTTTAAAAAATTCGCCCCTTTTAACACTTCCCCTACGTGGATTTTCAGAAAAAATTATGCGTGTTCCTTTACTTTTACAGGAGATTCCAAATGTCAGTTTACACGTCTGTAACATTTTACGTTTTGGAGATATATTGTGGATACATACATTTTTAAATTCACCTCTTTCTCACTGATGCTTATCCCCTCTTAAAGAGATTTACTAAAAAAACGTGTTTTTTTTATTTTTTATGACTAACATTTCCAGTTTCTGAGATATAAGTATCCTCATAAAAAGAATCCAAGCTCTTTTTCAGATGTTTCAACCCCCTTAAGAGGAATTTCCGAAAGCAAATAAAAAACGTTATTTTAAAGGATATTCTAAATGACACTTTTCAGGTAAGTTTTTGAGATATAGATGTACTCATTTTAAAAATTCACCCCACTTTTCACAGCCTTAGCGACGGAGTATCCAAAAAATATGCCTTAACGAGAACCTATATTGTAATATGAATGTATTCTCAAAATTTCATTCTTTTGTGTCCAGTAGTTTAGGCTCGCCGATGATGAATAAATCAGTCATTCAGTCAGTCAGTCAGTCAGTCAGTCAGTCAGGACATGTTATATGATATATATACTATCAGATATGCTTATTTTACAAATTCATACCTTACAACAATTTCCCTTAAGTGGATTTTCAGAAAACAAATTATGCGCGTTCCTTTACTTTTACAGGAGATCCCAGATAGCGTGGATATCGCAATTTGACTAAAGCAATCATTCCTTGGTACTGTACTAAGACATTATCTGAAAATCCGTAAATTAAAAACTCACCGAAAAATTGAGTTTTATTTACCCCAGAAACTTTTTTTAATCACGTTTGTGGCAATGCTTTTAGGGGATAAGATGGCCGTGTGACATGTGAGAAACAGCCTTCAATCTAGTCGAAAAACTTTCTTTATTTTTAAAGGAGATTCCAAGTACCTATTTCCACGTCTGTAACATCTTCAGTTTTTGAAATGTAAGTATCCCCATAAAAAGTATTCCCACACTCTACCCCCCACCTAAGTGGATTTTCCAAAACAAAAAATACGCGATTCTTTATTTTTAAAGGAGGTTCCAAATACAAATTTTCATGTTTGTAACATTTTCAGTTTCTGAGATATACGTATCCTCATAAAAGGAATCCAACAAGTTCTTCAGCTTTTTCCACCCTCCCCCATCAGAGGATTTTCTGAAAACAAAAAGTACGTGTTCTTTATTTTGAAAGGAGATTCTAAATAACAATTATCGTGTCTTTAAACTGGTATTTTGTTTTAATTTTTATGTTATTTTAAGAATTTGTTTTACGTCGCACCGACACAGATATGGTTCATAGCGACGATGAGATAGGAAAGGATTAGGAGTGCGAAGGAAGAGGCCGTGGCCTTAATTAAGGTACAGCCCAAGCATTTGCCTGGTGTGAAAATGGGAAACCATGGAACACTATCTTCTTGGATGCCGACAGTGGGGTTCGAACCCTCTATCTCGCGGATGCATTCTCACAGCTGCACGCCTGTAACCGCACCGCCAACTTGCCCTGTGGTATGTTTCGAGATATATATACAGTACATTTATTTTAAAAATTCATCACCATTTTCACCCCCATAGCGACGGGATATCCAAAAATTCTGTTTTAACGAGCACCTGCATTGTGATATAAATGTATTCCCAAAATCAGTAGTTTTGGCTCGGCGATGACGAATCAGTTAGTCAGGACATGTTATTTTTAATACGTTACACTAGCAGTTACCCGCGGCTTCGCTCGCGTGGATTTCGTAATTTCTAAAAAGTAATCGTTTCTCGGTACTGTACTAAGACATTATCTGATATCTCTAATGTATAAAAACTCGCCGAAAATAGGTCATGTCATTTACCCCAGGAACTTCTTGTAAACCACGTTTGTGCCTTTTGGGGTTAAGGTGACCATGCGACAGAGAACTGTACATGTGAGAAACAGCCTTCTCTCACGTCGATAAAATAACTTTCTTTACTTTTCAAGGAGATTCCAAACACCTATTTCAACGTCTGTAACATCTTCAGTTTTGAGGTGTAAGTCATCCCATAAAAGGAATTCAACCCCTTTAGCAATCCTTCTCTCACCCTCATCCTCACCTCTTGAATCATGCGTTATCTGCGCTAGGCGATCTCCTTCTGTATCGCTTATTGAATAGAGAGCGTTATTTTAATGTTTCGTTGTACTGAACTCTCTCCCCCTCTGTGTGCGTAAATAGAGCTTCGCCCTCCGAACTAGCGCAGAGCCACTCGTGTCCCGGATAGGGCGAAAAATGCTTGTTGCCACCAAATATATCGTAGAATGACGCGGAAAACGGCGTGTTACTCGTTGGACATCATGACATGTCTATTAGCCTGTTATTGAATGGTTACATACTTCTCCCAGTTCATCAAAGAAAAATCACGAATTTAGGTTTTTCCTTACTAAATATACTGCGAATTCCTAAGTTTTGTGAGATTAAAATAGCCTTTTCGGATGCATGGCGTTCATACCTCTCCATCAGGAATTGTAGACATTCTTGCATTGATATCTCTCACTTTTCCGCGCATTCTTTACCATCATCCTCATCTGCAGAATCACCATCGGTATCGAAATCAGGACGATCTTCTTTCATCTATACGTGGTTGATCTCGTAGGTCTCTTCTTTCACTTAAAAATCGTCCGCGATGTTGACATCTTCTTCGTCCTAATCTTCTTCTTGTGGGTCTACACCAGCAGGATCTTCAGGATATCCAGCAGGAAGTTGTCCTTGTACGTCATATAGTTTGAGATTTGATGCATTACATATCGCCCATGTTGTTCTATCCATGGAATGTACCTGGTACGTATTGTTCTACAGGTTCTGAGTAATCCTGTACGGACCTATATACAACTCCGTGAACTTGTGATAGAATTTTCTTGGAGGGTCAGAGACTGCAGGTCGCTTCACCAACACAAGCTCTCCTATACATAGCAGTCGATGGAATCGGCTCTTTCAGTGACGCCTCATCATTTTCTCCGCTTGCTTTCTAACGTGTTTTAGCGTGGTCATCACTCTTAGCTATATTGATGGCCTCGGATCTCGCGGGCATGGCACGTCATCCTTCAACGGTCTTTCTGGTTTCTCGTTGAAATGCGCAACACCGGGAATTTGCCCAGTCGATTCATGGATTGTAGAATTGATGCTTTCCATGATGATTGGAATGACATCAATCCACCGCCAGTGCTGTCGCCGGCAATATATTCTACAAAATTTTCCAATCTCCCGCATTATCCTTTCTGACGGATTGGATTTCGGGTGTCTTATGGAACTCATAATGTGCTCGATGTTTAGTTGCTCCATAACTCTTTTGGAGGCAGCAGAAGTGAATTGACATCCGTGATCCGTGAGCAACTTCACCGGTGTTCCCATCTTCGGAGCTATCTTGTTGGGAATCTGGTTATTCACGGTACGGGTATTTGCCTTTTGGACCGGACATACCATGACAAATTTCAAAAAGATATCCATACATACTAGTGGCTTTGGTGGCTGTTTCAATAAGTACGCATTTGGTTTTATGGGCTGGCAAGTGTCGCAAGTAATTATTACTCTGCGCGTCATCCTCCTCATCTTAAACCGTGTAAACGGTTCCTTAAGGGTTGCTATTTTCTTATCAATTCTCGCGTGCCCTATTGCGTGATGCGCAAGCCATATCAGGTCAACTTGGAGTCCTGGTGGAAAAACAACTCTGAGTTGGGTATGGGCTTCGACCACGAATTTATAACGGATTCAATTAATGAAATTGTAATTTTTGGAATGTCGCTCGGCGTCCTGATGTTCGGGTGTTCGCGGTTGAAGAGGTTTTTTGAAAAGACGTTTTAGTCGACGAGTCTCCGGCCAGCTCTCATGTTCTTCGCGAATCCGTCTCAATAGATCTAGTGCCTCTTGGTCGCCTCCACTCATTTCAAGATGGTGTATGGCTTGAAATTCTGGTTCCGGATTTCTGCTTATTACGTCAGCGTTCACATTATCTTAACCCGCGCAATGTTGTACCTACAAATAAAACTGTTGCGTGAATAAATACCACCGATTCACTCTTTTCGATGACATCGCAGACTTGAACATGAAAGTCAGGGAATTATGGTCGGCCCTGAGAAGGATAAGGAAACCATACATATATTTTCTCCAATACCTAAGGGCGGTGACGAAAGCTAGCATCTCGTGCTCTGTCACAGTGTAATGCCGCTCATGCTCCTGCATATTACGGTTCATGAATGGCACGTAGTTGAAACGTCGCTCTGCACACTTCCTCTTCTGATAGAGCACAGCGCCCACGCCTATCATTGACGCGTCTGTTTGGATAATGAATTTTTGGTTGAAGTAGGGCTATCCTAACTTTACGCCCTTTGCAAGTAATTTCTTTGTCTTAGTGAACACTTCCTCACATGCTGCATCCCATTTCCAGCGGTTGTTCTTTTAAGAAGATCTTGAAAAGGAGCAACCGTGGTCGTGTAGCCAGGACAGTGGTCCGCCAAAAATCCAGAAATACCTACAAATTGCCTGACGTGTTAACCCTCTTGTGATTATGGAAATTCTGGATGACTTTAATTATGACGGGGTTCGGGGAAACACCCTCTGAGTCAATTATATGTCCCAAGCACAAAATATTTCCTTGACAGAAATTTGACTTACCGAGGTTGATCTTGAAGTTTTCTTATTCAGTTCTTCCAATACGAGGTGCATATGTTCTAAATGTTCCTCCAAAATTTGCGTTGCAATAAGGATGTTATCCACACATGGGACAGTCATTTCCTTGACCTTCTCACTCAGGTTTCGGTCTAACGCCCTAATAAATGCCGACCCAGCATTCTTGAAACCAATTGGCTAAAGTCTATACACATAGGTCTCGTGTTCGAACATAAATCCGTAAGAATCTTGGATTCGCTGGATGACTCTACATGGTAAAATTATGCCCTCAAATCAACGCTAGAAAAGAATTTCATATATTGGAATTGCTTCACAATAGCTTTGATGCAGTTGCCCGGTCATATTAAGGCACTAACTTTCATGTATGGCCCTTGCATCCAGACACACCCTCAACGATCCATTTGGTTTGGCAACAACGACAAGTGGATTCAGAAATCGTGTCTGAGCTTTTGAGATCCGATCATGGTGTTCCATCTCTTTAATGATGGTTCGCACCTTTGCGCGGTGTTTTTCTGGAATCGGGTTCGGATTCTTCCTAAATGGTTCCCAAGTATTTAACATCAAGTTATCTTTAAAATTTAGAATTTTGCCGGGTTGTGACACAAATACTGTTTGATGTCTTCCCAAAATGTCCTTCAATCTCAATCTATCTCCCTCTCTGAATTTAGATTACTGATCTTGATTTAGGTTCTGCTTCCTCTTCTTCCTTTTCCAAATTAGCAACCATCTTCGCGAATTTGGTCCGAATTTCCACTATCTCTTTCTGCTCAAAATTTGGGAATACTTCGGGATATTCTCCAATGTTGCGGTGAACATGAGCTGTACACATTCTTCCTTCACCCGTAACCTCCTTAATGTCATTTAGCTGGGCGTCCACGTGACCCATGTTAATTTGAAATTTGACCTGATTTTATCCACATCAATCACTGACTTACATTATCTCAGGAGATCTGCACCCAAGATAATATTATATTCCATTTTATCTAACATCAAAAATGGATACGAAAGAACAGCATTACCTATCTCCAGGTCTATATCAACTTGAGTGTCACACACAGTCGTACGTTCTGGTATGATCGTTAGCATTTTCAATTTTGATAGCGGCAGTAATGGAATTTGAAATTAGGATTGAACTCCCCGAGAAAATATCTTGGATACTACGCTTCCGCTGGCTCCAGTATCTACCAAACAACGTAGGCGTAGTCCATGAACCCTAATATACATAACCGGTAATTCTCTAATAACCTTCTTGTTACATTTACTTGGATCCCCCAATAAGTTTTCCGGTTGAACAACCCAAGTGTCAATGGTTACTCTCGTCTAGACTGATTCGTTCGGATGGTTGCTATCGTCGAGAAATTCTATCTCCTCGCTACCTAACTGGAATTTTTTAGCGTTCCACCGCCTGCGAATTACTCGATTGCATGGGGATTCAAATTATTTCCTTGGTTTTGCGCACGCTGTGCTTAGAATTGGAGGCTTTCTGCTCTTCTATATTTCCCTGATGTGGCTATCTCTTGAATGGGTCTCTGCCATTTGTGCGTGGCCGCTGATTGGTTCCTTAGTTCCTCGAGGTACCATCGATACTCAGCTCGTCGCTCCCGTACCTGTTCATCTTGATGCCTAGGTCTTGACCGCGACCGCTTGCTCTCGTTCTTCCATTGGGAGTGCGGTCTCCTAACCCGACAGTACTGTCGATACCGTGGTCTTGACTTCCTCTCCGGACGTCGCCGAAAGTCATTATTTTGGGAATTCCACCCTTCTTGGTAGCGTTCTCTCCGGTCTGTCCCATGTTGGCGTGTTCAATTCATCCCTACGTTTTGGTGAACGTGTGTCTCTATGTGCCTCGTTACTGGTTCCTTGGGTCCGATGTTTCGGTTGTTCCTCATCTCGTGCCACACTCATTGTGTGTATCGCCTCATGATGATATTATCGTGAGGGCACCCCATTAATCGTCTGGCCTATATGATTTAAGATGTGTTCGGCATCAATGGCAATCTTCACGTTTGCCGAAATTAAAATTTTCTCCGCTTCGGGAGTTATCTGCTTCCCTACTGCAGATGGTGGACTGTCTAATTATTTTATCCGCAACAACTGATTTACGAAATATTCGCAAAATCGTGTCCGTCTCGCGGCGGAATATCGCCTCGAATAGAGCTCTAGGCGTAGATTCTGCTGCGTTTCAGTTCCCCAGTATTTCTCCAGGAATCGACGCTCTGAACTCTTCGTAGCTGTCAAAGCAATATTTAAACGCCTTAAACCATATTAGCGACTGTTCCGATAAACTGCGCTCAACTATTCTAAGTAATTTATCCTGTAGAATGTTGTGATCCGTGAAGTACTGTTCTACCCCCGAAAGGAATCCTTTTGGAGTCGTGTCGGCGTTAGATCCGAATTTCTTAGGTTCGTCGTTGGTCATGCGTACTATATTGTAGATTGGCAGTGGGCATATGTCGTGCGGAGTCGAACTACGACCTGGCGGAGGAAGTGCTGGAATCGCCTCGCCCATCCGCGCTGATTCCCAACTACTCCTGGGTCTAGACTCTCAGCTTGGATTTCTTGTCCACGGCTCCCCTGTTTCTTGAGGATTGACTTCATTACGGCTTCTCCATTAATTTCCTGGAGTTTGAGATTATCCACCTCTTCTTGCAGCTCCTTAATCAGCTCTTCATGCAGATCAGTCTTCATGCTGGCTTTATGAGCCTTCTGACTTCACTTATATGTCTGCTTGCCTAACACCTGCAACAGGCCTCGAACTTCCTGTTGCTTTCCGCCATCGTCCGTGCTAACATCCTCTTTTACTTGATCTAATCGTCTGTCAATTAGAGCGTGTACAACCTCGAATTTTGCTTCATTGTCCTCCGCGGCCTGTACTAATCATCCCTCGATATCCTCAGATTTTATGGTGAATTCCTTTAATTGGGTCTGAAAGGCTTCGACGTCCTTAGGTACTGCGACCGCTTGGACCTCCAATTCTCAACCTTACCCTCCTGGCTGGTCATCTTATCTTCAATATCACCCATTCGGTCCCTAAAATGAGTTTCTCTTTGTCGTAATTGTGTAACTACGGACACTATTTGCTCCGTTAATTTAGTGGTGTGTTCAAAAGTTACTTGTACTCTGTGGCCTTGGTCTTACATAGCGCTTCTTGATCGTTTAGACGTTTAGAGACCTGCCCTGCGTGTGCAGTGTGCTGGTAGAGACGATTGTCTAACTTTTCATATAGTTTTCTAGTGTTTGTCTTTAATTATTACGAAATCTTCTTACTGTCCTTATCTAGCTGATTTAGATGCTCCATCTGCTGATTGAAACACTCTGTATGCTGATCGAGACTCTCGCCAAGCTTATTCAATTACTCGTTAGTGTCTGCATTTGATTGATCCAGATGCTCCCTAATGCCTTTATTCCATTCCGCCTGTGAACGAAACGTTCATTAGTGTCTCTACGTGACTTGGCCTGTTCGACCTTCATTTGGCCCATCTGTTCCTTTAGTTCGGTCGTCATTTTGGCCAACATCTCCTGTAACGTCTCCATATGCATAACGACACTATTTGAGAAACTGGTACCCCCAAAATCAAGCACGGTTACACTATCTCAACCCCACGACTTGAATTTCTATATGCCACATAGGCGTATATTTCTTAAATATTCAAATACCACAGTAAATCGAAATAAGCTTCAAAACAGCTGTATCACGCCTCCTAATAGTTATTAGTTATTAGTGACTCTCTCAGTACGTACATAAATATCCACCATTAACATTCCAATATCCACTAATGAATTTACTTCAGCCGTTCGTAAATTAAAATTACTGAATTTCTACACTGCGCTCAATAACTACGTATACCGGAAACAAGATATATTTAATAAACAATGGATGTCATCAGCGTTGAGATTCGCAAGATGCTTTACCAGACAGTTACCCGTTCCTGAACTGGCAAGATTGCAATGTTCATCATATAATCTTTAAGAGTATCGGGATGAAGCTTACCCTCTTAACCGCGATATCTAATTCATTTAACAATGGGAACCGTCCCTTAAACTACCAAGGCCTACAAATGCATCACCTTTAGCCGAGACCCGCAACTAGTAGCAATTGAAGAACTGCTCCCAGTTAGTTTATCCTCAATATTGAGAGAATCATTTCATTGCCTCTCTGGAATTTCATAACTCCATAATTTTCTCGGATCTCTTATAGTTTTGAGTGACTGTCGTATACATTTCCATTCTATCTCGATACACAACATTTCCATTCTTCTCCACGCTATATAATATAACTTCAATCAATTTCTCTCACTCGTTTGGTTATAATTTAGTGTAAGATAATTATGTATGGTTATAGTTTAAGCACACAATCCGACATATTCATCCATTATAAATACTGCACACACACACACACACACACACACTCTGATTCCCTATATCTGTATTCCTCTTTCCTAACAAAATAATATTCGGAATAAATGTCAATATTTATATCCATTCATTTTCAACTATACTAGTTTGGTAATACTACCTTAACTTTGGGTACCCCGTTCACAGTAGCGGCATTCAATCTCATGTCTCAATATCTGGCTATCTATTTGAGAAGCATATTTATTCTTAACAATTGTTCATATATGCAACTGCCATGGCCATTACGTGCGTCAGAAATGCACCTTAAGTTGCCCATAACAACAATATCGCTCTACGATCATTAGGCGCCATTAAATGCACCTGTCCAGGGCTCGGCAGGGCATTGTTTATAAAACTTAATTTTACAAATAAATATTTGGATTGATATCTTCTGGATGAGAATCGTCGGAAATCGACCCCGGGCATCGAAGTCCCATCCTCCCTACTTTCATTGGCACAACGGCTAAGCTCAAGAGCATGCGGGTAAATGGTCTGTTCGCAAATAAGTGGGCACTAAATCTAGATGTATTGAAAGTAGGTTGTGCCATAATAAAAGGAGAATACACTCTCCTATTGAATGAGAAGGTTGTTTGTTTCCAATTCTAAACATAAATTTAAAAAACCGATGGAGTCACAGAGAAATCGATACACTTGAGAAAATGCCATATTATTAAACACAAAATAAATCAATTATATGGGAAATGCCGGTAACGCTCATATCAGTCTACTTTCAGAATATAATTTGGCATTGCCAAATCAGCTTGTATTAAAACTGGACACATATATCCTGCACTTCATAATAAATAGGGGTATATCTCTTTACCAAATGTCGGTACCAGCTGGTATCGGTTATATTACTGCCTAGCAACACATACTTTATACACACAGAGATGGCATTTCTCATGAGACAACAATATTGATTAACAACATTCATCATGGTCTTCAGATATTTTTATAACCTAGAATAAGATGATAAGAAATTATTGGCTTGTGAATGATCAATACAGTGCTAACGTGAGGGAGACTTCTTATGTGAATGTTACGAGCTTTGACATACGAAGGAAGCAGCTACTTAGGCCTGATATTCGTTTCCCTTTGAGGGCAATAAATATTTCTCTAAGAAGCAGCCTGTCCTTGTCAGCTAGGAGAAGACCTCACTTCGTCCCCAGACATATGCACGTTATTCTCTTTCAATTCCCTCGCCTTTCTCCAGGCCTGGCTGATTTCAAATATATTTTACTAGTGGACCCGTGCGCTGCTCCACAGCATTCTTTAAAAATAGGTCAGATAACTCTTCTTGATATGCCTGTCGTAGTCGTATTGTTTTTCCTGCCCGTTTCAATGATTTTATGAACATTTAATACCGATAATATAGTTTATGGATTTTGCGAAAAATAAAAAATATGTTTATTTTTAAAGAAGATTCCAAATACCAATTTTAACATCTGTAACATCTTCAGTTGCACGATCCCGCCCGTATATGTGTCTTACCCTACAGTTTTCTTTCCCAAACTGTAAGCCATAATATGTCTACCATACCGATTGGGAACGAATTCTGACTTAAACGGCATTCAGAGGGTCACAATTCATCTCAGCTACCCACAAAGACTATGAATTCGTCACTAATATCGTCATTTTCGGAGTTTTAATTTCACCGCCTTCCTTTAGGGATGCTAGGGGTTTCTTGCCCCTATAGTAATTTTTCCAGATAAAAGCAGAAATAAGTTTTAAGGAACACATCATAATCATCACAAACTGTTGGGTAGGCAACCCGCTGATCGGACATTTCTTGCGGTTTTCTTATCTTCCCCTATTTAATTTTTCACCCCTTAGTGCCGAACTAACAATCAGATTTCGTTCAAACCACTTCATAATCCCTCTCAGATATAATAAGAACAAACTGTGAAAATTTCAGCGAAATCGGTCCAGTAGTTTTTGAGTCTATTAGCTTCAAACATACCAACATTCAATTGTATATATATATATATATATATATATATATATATATATATATAGATTAATATATCGACCATATTCAGCCTTGTTCATCTCATCATTATTATTATTATTATTATTATTATTATTATTATTATTATTATTATTATTATTATTCACTCTGTTATTTTTATCACTTTCACACATATCTTTTTACCCTTCACCTTACACACGTGTATCTCATACCCACGTTATATATACGCATTATGATGACTCTAAGTCGACAGTTAATTTAATTATCATTCACTCGCGTAACTATATAAATCATGATTGCATGATCTTCTTCTTCCAGCTGTCAGCATCCTTAAGATCTGAAGTGAAAGAGCTGGACATATTCATAATGTCGTGAAGCATTGAAATAGTATACGTTTGGAATTTTATGAAGATCCATCTCAATTAATCTAATTTTGAAGTCTGCTGAAGTATCAATTCCTCCCTTAGAAAACTTCACTCAAGCACAAACACTATGGGCCTTACATACTAATTCTTGCAAAGAAATCCCCGCAATATATTCGTGATTATCCAGAATCACAGATGACGCCCAAAATTCAAATTAATAACAAAAATCTTACCCCAATGAAACACGCATATTGCCTCACCTACGCTTTATCAAATTACATGCGGGAAATATATATATATTTTACAGTTACGTTTTATGTGACCCTCACGATTCTCATGCCCACAAATATGATGAATTTTACTTATAATTTCTGCGTGTAGGCGTGCCGTCCTCAGCGGCACACCTATGGGTTTAAGCCTCCATCGTTGCTGCCTAGTTAGCTGAGAATCCTAGGTTCATCTTCTTCGGCGTCACGTCCATGATGTCTTGATCTGCAACCACCTCGGTCCGAAATTCTGGGTGATCCCTGAATGAAATATTGCAGGCACAATGGCGCGTTCTGGTCGTCTCTAATCCAACATTGCAGGCACAATGGCGCTCTCTGGTAGAGTAGACGCCGGGGTTTGACGAGCACTCACTATTATCGGTAGAATATAGTAACTAACTCACAAGCGCCATGGCGATCATTGGAATCTCACCCGTTCCTTAACTACTATTATTGTGAGCCGATACTAACTACTATTCTGCATCCCCTTAATAGATATTGGGATTAGAAGCACCTATATTCACACTCCATAATTATTCGTTTCATACGAGACGTATCTGAATATATTATAGGTGTATCGGTCTGACTTGGATATGACCGGCCCCTGTCTGGTTCCTATTAAGGACATCTGTCTAATGTGCGCCATTACCAATACGTTCATTAAGTAGCACATCTTCTGACATCATTAAATAGTGTAACTTATGCTGATTCCATGGTGCCCTTACTCGTAAGTTTCTAAAACATGTATCAACATTATTACTATTAATTATTATTATTATTATTATTATTATTATTATTATTATTATTATTATTATTATTATTATTATTATTATTATTATTATTATTATTATTATTATTCACGCCCTAAAATGGTGAATTGCCATCCATGAATATACAGGAAAATCGCTGAGAATCTCCAGTTCTCAAGTTAAAATCCTGTAAAACAGATTCCACCTCTTGACTCATGCGTTTTCTGCGCGTGGCGTGAACTGTATGTCTCGCTTGTTAAATAGAGAGCGTTATTTCAAGGTTTCGCTGTACTGAGCTCCTTCTCCCGTAATTAGAGCTTCGCCCTGCGAGCTACTACAGTGCCGCTCGTATCCCGGACCGGGTGAAAAATGCTTATTATGACCAAATATGTCAGAATGACGTGGAGAACGGCATATATTGCTTGTTGGGCCTCATGACATGCCTATGAGCCTAATATTAGACGATTATAGTATAACGAGAATCTGACTAATAAATTCAAATTCAAATAATTCAAATAATTTGAATCCCGAGTAGGAAATGTAATATTTTTCATTACCTTGTATCAGGGTAGTTCATCCCGTCATCATTCGTTCTGC
Organism: Anabrus simplex; assembly: GCF_040414725.1. Classification (NCBI taxonomy): domain Eukaryota; kingdom Metazoa; phylum Arthropoda; class Insecta; order Orthoptera; family Tettigoniidae; genus Anabrus; species Anabrus simplex. The sequence goes on along the minus strand of NC_090266.1, from coordinate 790,800,552 downwards.
TCACATATGGGCAGATGTTACGTTCGAAAGAAGTCATGTAGAATGTCACAAGCTCAAGACAGATTGAAAACGAGGGAAATAATGAAAAGTATTACTCGATCAACTCATCAAAATCAAAATAGCGAGTTTCAGCCCAGTAATAAGACGTTAAATTATAAATCAGAACGTTTCCTTTTAGAACGACCACTAAATAGTAAACTCTTGTCATCGTTTCGGAGTGGAGCGGCTCTTTTCAGGTACTCCCCAAATGGAGATGAGTTGCGTGTACAATTTCAACCACATACCAGCCCTCCTGCCAATCTTACATCGTTAGCAGTACCGGTAATCGGACCCCAGCTTCCGAGAACGGCCGCTAATAGTGCAAACGGTTACGCTGCAAAGCCGGACACAACGCCCACTTAATTGACAGGAATTAATCATTGTCAGTTTGGTAGAGTATTATGAAACCAAGCTCAGAATTGTACCGGTAACTCATGGTACACGTCAAAGAAGTATTGCCCCGCGTAGGCGCTCATCAGTTCATTTAACATTTAACATTAAATTAAATCTGACACATGTAAATGTAGAATATTCATTATAATGTTGCTCACTTACAGGTAAATATATGAATGTCTCTTCAAGAGCAGAGGGTTGGGTCCTCATTTTTCAACCGACATTTCACAGTTTAAATACCTGGTTACTCGTCCCCATTTACAAGCCCTTCAATTCAAAGCTGATTAACATCGCAACTAATTTCTCACCGACATGGCGCGCATCGAATCCTGGCCAACGCACGTGGCATTTTTACACGCAAAGTCACCCCCTGTCCTTCATATTCCATGACCAAATGAATAGTACTTGAAGAAATGCCAAATGTGAGAACAAACTTTTAAGCACATTAATTAACTCTGGGATGAGTGGCTCAGAGGCCAGGGTGTAATGGGCAAGATGGCCGCCATACATGGGCTCTTATGAGACTTCGGTATCTTTGAAAACCCTATAAGTATTCAGTGGGATGTAAAACCAATGACTTAATTATGCGGACCTGAAAACTTAAAAATAGAAAATGTTTACAATTTTAGATTTTTGTTCTTCAAATACATGTAGTTTTCCGTTGAAATTCGCGTATCATTTATTAAGAAAGGAGTTTTTGAAAGTTAAGTTATATAAAAAGAAGCAAAGCTATCTCCGTACAGGCCATTGAGAGCCCTTGGTACTACGTAGGGTAGAATAGTTAACCCTATGCCCGGCCGCATGTGCTGCCACGAATTAACCCGGTACTCAATTTTTTGGGTAAGCTGAGTGAACCTTAGAGCCATTTTCCAGCCCAGGAGTTGAAATGTAGTTTCATATTTTTTAAACTTCCTGACACTGAATCCAACCCACGCCCTTCCTGGAGATTTGAACATGTCTTTATCGCCTTGGTTAGGCAACCCCAGTTTTCTTTGTTATGCTTAACATATTATATTTTTCACTTACTTCTCTTAAAACAATCATATTCCCAAAACCGAGTGATAGATATGACATTGGGCTTCCACCAATTTGTAGAAAAAACTTCGTTACTTATGTTGGTGGCAATACATTAATTATATGTGGCTGCCTAGATTAAGGCGATTGGTTCCTTGTTCAGTGCTTCATTGTGTGTGTACACACGGTGCATTACTCGCATGACAGCTTTTGTTATTTAACATGTTCAATATAATATGTAAGCCTACCTCTATCTCTCAAGCTACAGATCAGTAAAATTGGAAATTTTCAGCAAGGCTTTAAAACAACTAAAGAGAAGAATGAATCAAATCATATCAATGTTTACCTACTTCCTGAATTATACACTTCCACATCAATCAATCAATCAATCAATCAATCAATCAATCAATCAATCAATCAATCAATCAATCAATCAATCAATCAATCAATCAATCAATCAATCAATCAATCAATCATCAGTGATGTTCATTTACTGCTCTCGCACAGGAAGCAGATTCCCTATAAATTGTTTACCAAGCCTTCTTTATATGATTTCAAAAACTGGAAATTCACCGTACAACTCCTTTGGTAATACCTTCCTATAAACGGATGTTTGTCGCAATTTCTCCTCTTGAATTCCAACTTTATCTTCATATTGCGATATTTCGTACTCTTAAGAGCTCCGCTCAAACTTATTCGTCTACTAATGTTATTAATCCATGTCATATCTCCACTGACAGCTCGGAACCCAACGCTTAGTCGAGCTGTTTCTTCCCTGACCCACAAGCTTTTCCAGCCCTAAGTTTGTAACATTATCATAACGCTACCGTTTTACCGGAAATCACACTGAACAAATTCTGCTGCTCTCCATTATATCTCTTCCAGTTCTCAAATCAAGTAATACTGGTGATGATCCTATACAATATAATCATACTCTAATAGGGGTCTTACCAGAGACTTACACGCCTCTCTTTTACCTCCTTACAAAAATCCCTAAATACACTCATAACCATGTGAAAAGATCTGTAATCTTTATTTACACTCCCATTTATTTGTTTACCGCAATTAAAACTGAGAGAACATTTCCTCTTGGTGTAACTTACAACGTGACTCTTCACCATGTTTACCATCATACCACTGTCTAGTGTCCACCTCACAGCTTTATCGAGGTCTGTTTGCAGTCACCCATAAGCCTGTAAGTTATTTATTACTCTATACAATATATCCTTACCTGTGATTCCAGTACTTTAATTACATTATTTATGTTACAATATACAGGATGTTCGGGAGATGAGTACAAATAGATTTTCTGCTGAACACATATCACATCCAAATAATGTCCTGTCTGAAAAAAATGAAATTGAAATTTTGATGTGTGTAGCTCTGGTAGTATTTAATGATCAACGACTCATGCTTTTGCTCACATACGTTACAATCTTTTACAGTATAAAATCGTACGCTTCTTTTACAAAGAACGTTTTCATATAATTCAGAAATGTAAAAATATACTTATTTAAACTTAATTACAAGTAGGACCAGAGGTCCATTTGGCTGGAAATAACTTCCACTACAAATTAAATGTATCAATTTATACATAAAATGCATATCAAATTATAACAACAATACATAAAATAGAGTAAGATACATTTTCATACTGAGGATAAATAAAGATTTAAAATTAAAAATCTAGGAGACTATCATATTACTTTTATTTCAGAAACACATATTATACTAACGAGGTAGATAACTTATAAAAGAAACTGATGTGTTTTAATGTCGAGGATGAATTAAGAATAAATCTAAAATAAATCTAGCAAACCATAATATTTCCTCATAGTTGATTAAATTAGCTGAAAATCCACTTTCATGGCTTAATAAGTGGAAATATAGCGGCAAATGAAAAACGAAAAATGAAATGAAAAGGCTTTTAGTGCCGGGAGTGTCCAAGGACACGTTCGGCTCGCCAGGTGCAGGTCTTTTGATTTAACGCCCGTACGCGACCTGCGCGTACTGATGAGAATGAAATGATGATGAGGACGACACATACACCCAGCCCCCGTGCCAGCGAAATTAACCAATGATGGTTAAAATTATTGACCCTGCCGGGAATCGAACCAGAGACCCCTGTGACGAAAGGCCAGCACGCTAATCATTTTAACATGGAGCCGGACAAGATAGCGGCATTTATACATTACTTTTTTCTGGGTTTTGTTACTAATTTGCTGCATTTAATATAGCTTAAGGTAATTGTATATTTGCGAGGCACTGACAATAAGCGACTTACTGCCAGCCGTTAAGGATTTACGTAGGCAGTTCCTTTCCCTATCCCTTCACTATTGTTATTTCGTTTCAGTGTTTTCCAAATTCGTACCTTACAAATCACCAGATGTTTCATTCCAGGCTTGTGTCTGTGTCATACTTTCATATGTGTATACATCTGTTATGTAATGTGACTCCCTCCCAGACTGATTCTGATGGTTCTGTCACCTTTCGCTTCGAACGCTAGAGCTCCACCGCGTCCGGTGAGCCGTATGGTGACGAATGAAAGTACCACTTCCACTTCAAGTATAACGTCTAAATTCAAACCTCATTCTTTGGGAAGTCTTCCTCGTGAACAGCCGAGATTGTCTTCTAATGACGCAGAGCAAAGTTCTCTGCGAAACGTAAAGAATTTGACCTTACTTCCTTGACACGGCATAAGCCCAAAATGACTTACTGCACTTTATCGCATGATGCTGTAGAACTCGAAGGGTGTTAGCTGTAAACTTATTGTCCCTATACGCGATCATATTACCTGAAAATGCAATGCAATGATGTACTTAGAATAGCTCCTTACACATTACGTATGCAGAATACGTCCTGAAGCCGCAGTGAAGTGATGTGTATAGCTGCAATGCAGTGATGTACTTAGAATTGCTTCTTACACATTACGCATACATACTGCCTGAAGCATGGCACTGTGGGTGGTATAAGCCGACGGACAAATGTAGGTACTACCAATCTCGAAAACATTGTACTCAAATTCAAACTCCTCCCTTGGACAAATCATTCGCTAAATTAAAAAGAGAAAATGTTACGAATTGTAGACATTCTTCCATACCTTTCATAAAGCTATTTGTACTTATCTCCCAATCATCCTGTATACCAGATAAATCAGCTGCCCCCACCAATGTTTTATTCTGCAGATCAATTGTCCTGAGCTCGATATATTTCTGCTAGCCTCGCGTATGTTATTAATGGACTGTGAGCACATCCTTCAAACTATTCTGAATGCTATTATTGTTCCCGCCTTGTGATTATAGATCGTTCGAAATACTGTATATGGCATCCTTTCAGTCATTTATCATACGATAGTGTACTATATAATAATGTTAAGACGTCGTGCAAAGAGACCGAGTACAGCAAAATGCGAAAAATTAACAGTGACGTGGACTGCGTATAAAACTGCGAACTGGAGGAGTAACGCACTCTAGTGTATTCTAAATGCAACTCTCACTTACAGCTGTAGCATAAATAATTTGGTAAAACGTTAGCCTACCAAGAAACGGAACCTTGAATTCACACTTCGAATCTTACATTGTACAAGTTTCTTTACATCGATATGAATGATCACTGCTTAAACACAGGCCAGTTTGTGTCCCATGCATGCAGTCAAACGCCTTTATTACTGTTTTTGTGGGCTTGTATGCGGTCGGAATGAAGTTGCTTCAATCATGTGTCTTACATTATTTCACAGACGAATAAATTGTCGTGCTTCTTATCTACAAGGAAGCAAGAGAGAATTCGGTGAAGGCACTACGTCTGTATCATGAAAGGTATCAGGGCAGGCAATAATCGACTGCGCGCACTTTACGCAATGTTTTAAAGGTTTACTTCAGAAGATACTACCTGTCTGAGTGTAGGCCGTAACATCCTGTGAGAGTGAGGAGGCTTTTCTGAATGCAGCTCGCAATTTCGAGTGTTTCTGTGCCTGGTCTCTTGGCACGACATCTTAACTACATGGTAGAACACGAGAAATTGTACAACAGATGAACATCAGTCACACTTCCTATTATAAATGCTGCATGCATAAAAGAATCATCCCTACCATCTACAGCTAAACCAGGAGCTCTCCAAGCGCGATGTCTAAGCTCTAATTAAATTCTATCAGCGGCTGGTAAGAAATCTTGAAAATGTTTCAGCATCCCTGTCAAAAACCTGTCGTCGGAATAATCACGCTTCCACAATAATGGTAGTACCAACCGCCTCAACATGCACTACTGGAGTGCTTACTATCCCGGCTGGGTGTGACAGGCAGCCTATCAAGTGCAAGTGATACTTGGGTGATCGTCTTATTTTACCATATTTGTTTGAGGGCCATTTAACAGGCTCAAGTTACCCTGCACTTTCTATGCCATGAACTCCTACCTTTTCTGGAGGATGCACCACTTGGAGAATGTTTAACGATGAGGTTTATACAGGTTGGAGGTCCACTGCACTGAACGTTAGCCGTCCATAACCATTCGAATGAGACACATCCAGGGTAATGGGTAGGAAGAGGAGGACCTGTCTCTTCACCCACCATGTAACCGGATTTAACGACTTCTTCCTGTCAGAGCATTCTAAACAAAGATTTCTAAACCCAGGAGCCAGAAAATCCCGAGAGCCTTCGACAAGCCATCGCAAATACCTGCATAATTAACACCGGCTATGCTACAGCACACTAGAATATACATTCAGCGATGTGCCCAGACGTGCATAAAGCAGGCAGGTCATCACTTCGATCTCTTGTTAACAAAACCAAAAATTCTTAATGCAATTTAGTGCCACCGACTCTCTATCCCATTTCGTCCGACCCTGATAACATTTCGGCCTTTCTTAGAGCCACATACACTTCCATTCACTGAAATCAGCGTAGAATTAGATATTTCATGTACATTTAGAGATTATAAGAACGAAATAAATCAAAAATAAAAGAGAATATCTGCCCCAGACTCGAACCTGTGGCATGTAAGACTGGCGCAGTGTAGCATTAGGCCATCTAGGCTACACCTCATCGCGGCGCTAAGCGTGTAAATTACAGTTCAGGTGACAGATTTAACACGGTTGCGATGTCCACTTGGTGTTTCATGTACATATCAGATCATATCGAAAACGCTCTCGTGATTTCTATTATTTAGTTACATTATTGCATAGTCCGATTCCATGGCTAAATGGTTAGGGTGCTGGCCTTTGGACATATGGGCCCCGAGTTCGATTCCCGGCAGGGTCAGGAATTTTAACCACAATCGGTTAATTCCGCTGGCACGGGGGGTTGGGTGTATATGTCGTCTTCATCATCCTCATCACGTCGCGTGGGTCACTTACGGGAATCAAATCAAAGGACCTGCATCTAGAGAGCCGAAATTGTCCTCGGACACTGCCGGCACTAAAAGCCATACGCCATTTCATTTATTATTGCATAACAGTTTCCTACGTTTGTGTAGGCCGTAAATACAAAGACGTCCATTTTAATGTGTTGACTTGCGTAGCAGTAGGACAGATGGTTTCAGGGCGTATATTAAACTGCTAGTTGAATAAAATATTATTGGTAGGGCCAATTGATTCTTCTGGTATATAAATAACACAAAGGTCCTTCCAGTAATATTGCCTTGTTGGACCCCATTCTGAATCGTTTGAAAATGAGGTGATGCTTCATCTTATCCAATTCTCTGAGTTATATTCTTTAGAAATTTAGCCACAAATTCAATCACGTTTTTGTAGGGTCCAATAGTCCTCGTTTTCGGCAACAACCTTCCACGTCCTACCCTATCAAAAGCCTTGGATATCAAAGGTCTTAGATAGATCAATAGTGATACAGACCATTTGATCCACTGAATTTAAGATACTTACTAAATCTTGCTGGAATCCTTCAAGTTGAGACTCACTGGAATAACTTTTCCTAAACCCGAGCTGCAATACATAATTCTAATCCTTTCCTTACAGTACCTCTAGAGTTTGTATTTGACAATAACAACTTTTTCATCCTCGTACTCTCACCACCGCTACCCAGTCCACCGTGTTTTCCTGAATGTACCTCCATATAACGCTTCTAGACAAACCTCCAAACTTACACAAACCACTGCGTTTTTGTGAAGACCATCTGAGTGCAGATCATTTTCTTTTATCATCCCATTAGTATCTAAAAATACCCCTCCCAGATCCCTGCATACCCACTCCATAATCTTATTTAAATCCCCAATCACCCTACACTCAGTATCCCTCCTACACAGTATCACTCGATTAAAATATCCGCCGAAGTAAACTTCACCCGCACTGCATTAACCAGATACCACACACCCCAACTCCGGTTAGATCTATTTCTGCTTGTCTTTCGTTGCTGGTACCAACCTGCATAACTACCGCGTTCTCTTTAAACTCCTATAAATTGTTCCTCTCAGAAATGTATGTAATCTTCATCCGAAGATCAAGGAAGTAGTCCTGAATTAAAAGTACATCGCGAAAAACCGAGGCCGTAATCAGTGCAAAACTAGGACACACACAATACTATGAATTGACAATAATTCCCATAGAACTGAATTTTGAGCTATGTTCATAAGTAAATTTTTCAAAAATGTTAAAAGAACTCACAATATATGTGTACATCTGTATGTAGATATTTAAACCTATATTCTTTACATTTCATCCAAACACTGCATAAATAGATAGTAAGCAAAATTTACAAACATTCCAACCGATTATAATAATGTGGCCAGGTACTGTAGGTATGAGAGAAGTCTGTTAGAAACATATTTCGTCAATGGAGCTTTGTGGAATTCCGAGTTATAGCCTTGGCAATCACCGTCGTATAAAGTTAAGAATTTATGACATTTTTTCTACTTTTTGGCAGGAAAATATTTTCCAGTTATGAGCTTCATGTACATAAGTGTGTTTAATATGTGACTTTAATGTCCGCAATATTATTAACTAGAGTTATCTAGGTTTACGGACGATGAATATATAAAGTAAGAACATTTTGAACGGTCAATGAAAGTCTCATCCTGCATTTTAAAGGAATATCCCTAATTTACCAACAAGTCGTTTTGTGTAGCAAGTTCCAGTGGATGCAGCATATTAGTTTTAGTTATTGATATCTTTACCGTAGTAAAGGAACCTACGACTTTACACACATTCCGCATCGCAATAATGTTAGTTTTCAGATGAATAACTCCGCATGCTTTGGCTGGCGTTGTGAGAAGCCAGTGACTGTATCACTCAGCTACCACGTCCCGTTGTGTAACTTGAAAGAGTTTGATGAAAAAGTTGGACCCAGCTCACATACCGTCGAAGAGCTTGCCATATCAGACCATGTACTACCCTACCAAACACATTTTCTAGACCCAAGAATGCTATGTGTACAGTCACGTTTGGCGTGGATCGCATCTGTAGCACTGCAGCCCTTGACAAATCTGCATTAATTAGGAGATAAGTAAACTATTTTCCTGAGCCCACTATCCAGCACCCAGTAGAAAGTGGTCCAGGAGACTTATTGGCTGCCATTCTGTTCTTCATCTTGATGGTCACCATCATTTTTTCCTCTTGATATTCCTGGCACTGACCCTAATGTAAGAATAATGTTATTTTCGGAATTTTGTCTCATAGGAGTTCCTTTACTTGGCGATACATCTACTTATACGAGGCAGACGTATTTAAGCATCTTCAAATACCACCGGTCGACGCAGGATCGAACCTGCGAATTTGTGGTCAGAAGGCTAGCGCTTCAACCGTCTGAGCCATACAGCCCCGCTGAATCGAATGTAGTCTGAGGACTTAGTAATGGCGGATATGGGAATACTCACTGCAGGTGCTAGCATACCAGTCAGATCAGCTTTGAAGGATAGGAGGTGCGTCTCTTAGGTCTCTAAATGCTCGTGACGTAACAAATGTTTTGAGATGCACGTTTGCGATACTTGACGAGACGGTATATATTTCTTGCTCTTCTAGCTTGTCGAGTGGGTCATACAAGTTCTGTTAGTGATTGTCTTAAGCATCTGCCACCACTCTCTTGGCATCTTGTTGCATTGAACGCTACTGTTGAAAGTCTGCGTCAAGTTTCATGCACCCCTGCACCTCTGCCAACTTCATCCCCTTAACGAAGTGTTGCACTTCTCAATCCCACCACCATGGGTCCTTACTCCTTATGACTATATCTACACTTTTCTGTATACTCCCCAAGAACATTCCTGCCATCAGGTGTATCTGCTGCACTGCATTATTCCACATGTATTCCGCTTTTCGATTTGGGTTTACTCGTGAGCATTTATTTCCACCTTCTGACCCAATCGTATCCAGTCGTTGGGGTCCTGATCTGGTTCATCTTGTCTGTCACAGTATATTTAGCACAATCAAATGATATTGAGGAGCAACGTTGTGACATTCAGTCAATTTGGTATTAAGCACTAACCTCAGATATTGTCGCCGGACCATCCAGTAAATAATCTGAGTTGCATGTACGTCACTAGCGTAGATGGTTAGATGCGTCGGACTTTCTTGAAGTTAGTGATGGTCACAGCTGGATTCTCGATTTTGTGGAGTCCAGCGACCTTCCTTGACAGCTGCAGTACCTACTTCCCCCTCCTTTCTCTCCCTCGCATGACCTGGTCCTCTTCCTTCTGCATATCTTCTTCCCTATGCTTCCTTTTACTCCCTCTTAATTTCTTCTTACCTTTTACCCCCTTTTTAACACTACCCTGCTCCTCATCTTCTCGCTTTTGTCCTACGTGTAGTGACTCATACCGATTACTCACCGATATCTCACCTGAACTCTGACCTTGATTTGATCCATTGGCCCCAATGTTACTTGCTCTTTAAACATTAGCCCACCTGTCTTTCACAACTTCTCCCCTTCCACTCGCTCCTTCCTGTTAACCAACAGTACCCTGTACATTGTTTGGGAATGATCTACCTTAATTCCTGTTCTCCATTATAATCACAATTATCTCCCTCAACCTATGTATCTATTACCTCATACTTTTGCCCGCACACACACACACAAACACACACACAGAGAATCCCTACACCTGCGTTCCTCAGCCATTGTTTAATCATCTTCATGGAAATATTAAATATGATGAAAAATTAAATCACGTGTTGTGTGAATAAGAAGGAAACATCGTAGGAAAGTAATAATGTATACTAGTAAAGGACTACGCGATAGTAAATCAAGCAAGATAACTTCAGTACAATTGTAGATATGTTAATTAGATTATGGGCTTTTGATGTGTTAGGAAAACAAGGTGAAATTCTTTGTTTCCCAGAGCAATTTGCTCCTACTTTTCATAAGAACATCTCGACTGTTCACGAGGAAGACTTCTCCAATTGAAGCAATGTTCTCTGCTAAGCGTAAATAATTCCACCTTGCTTTCTCGACACGGCTAAAGCCCGAAACCTTATTATCAAATCTACAATTACGGGCCGTTAAAGATCAATCTAAACAGTACAGTTATACTTTGGGACATCCTAATTTTAAAGTAATAGGAATAATAAGGTAACTGAGACTATAAAAGTGTATGTTGATATATTATGATTACGATTATTATTATTATTATTATTATTATTATTATTATTATTATTATTATTATTATTATTATTATTATTATTATTATTATTATTATTATTATTATTATTTTACACATTAGCAGAAAATAAAACTACTCTTAATTGCTGAAATATCGATAGTACAAGGGAAGATGTCTAGAACAGTGCAAATTTTCGAAGGATAAGCATCAGCTGATTTACTCGCCGCAATGTCAACAGCGGAATAGTTAAATACGAAGAGCAGCAATAATCACCAACAATGCACACACCTTTAAATATATTGCCGAAGAAATACCCTATATTCTCGTAAATTTATTTTATAAACTTAATTGACAATGCTTATTTACTTCGTGACAGATGATGCACGAATTATAATCTGTCTTTATAAGTATCTTACCAACAAAACTATATATATTTGAACCAAAAGTGGAATATTATTTCCTATTTTCACCAACCCAAATTCAAAACAAAGGAAACCTAACCTACATTATGTACTCTACCGACCTCCAAAAGGACTACTGAACGAAAAAACGAAAAAAATATTTTTGATTAATTCTGACAGACACCGAACATAAATAATTTATTTCTCTAACTGGATGACTCACACATCAGGACAGGTAAAATTAGACCTAGTGAGTCATAAATTCCGGTAGCAATCTGGACTAGCTGACGTTTAACTGCGAGTTGGTCTAGAAAATTAATGGTTATATCTCAAAGAGCCGTGAAGAAATAGACTGATTCACCAAGCACTCACCTTCTTCTCCTGTCCATCAGATTTTTCTGGGTGGTGTCTATCGAATACGGTTCGTTTCTAAATCCTAGAATTGTCGCATAGTGCCGTCAGATTCCTCGCTCTCATTTACAGAGATGTGGTACATCGTGACATGACTGACTGCAGAAATGAAACAGTTTCCCGTCAGAAGAAGAAGTATGAAGCAACACGAGGGGAGGCGTAACAGTCATAGGCATTTACAGTTCAACACATTCACAAGTGATCCACGCCGTTGCGTATTTCAATATGGGGGTTTTCTGCGTTGAAAATGTTTGGATCGGTAAGCGTCATGTTTCTGGAACTGTCTGCAACACATGGATGAGGGGAACCCTGTAGTGTAGTACCGTTCCAAGTCCCTGATGGGAAATGGTTCCTTCGTCAAAAATCCGATCTAGTCAAACTGAACTAGCTGTCGTGTCTTGAAACCAGTAGAGGTAGTTTCAAGTGCGATGATGGCCAACATTCGACTAAAGAAAGTCTACCAAAACTTCGGCGATAAAACTAGACTAGCTCACAGGGTCCAATAGATATCGAACGAGTTTTGAAAATCCTATCGGACCTTTCATTCAAACACAAGCTGTTTGAGGAATGGAAAATTTCGATTTTAAAACCTAAGTTTGGTTTACGAATGTGGAATGAGTATTGCAGATAGAGATGTGATGTTGGTGTTTATACAACATGATACTTTTTCCCTCTTGCTGCAGTGCCTGGCAGTGTGTCGTCTATTAATAAAAACAAACACCTTTTGGAAAGTTACTGTTCTCTATTATGTCTCGGAAGATGGCTTTCTTCCGTTCTTTAGCCCAATGGCCTCTATTTTCAGACAAGTTACGGAAGGCCTTATTGTCAGATTTTCTTTAGTAGTAGGGCAAGGCCGATTCTAAATCACCGAGTCAGCACAGAGTCAGCATTTTCCCCCACAAGGTCATTGACTCCTGGCTAGGTCACTGACCCCTAGTCAGTGACGTCACGGCAATTATGTCACGGCAATGACGTCATTATGACATCATACCTTACGAACGTGGGCATGCGGTCTCAGTGCGCGTATTTAGAGGAAAGAGGGCTTGCGATCCTCTGTACTTTTGTAACGCTATCTTCCTGTGGGAGAGAACAGGCTAGGCACGTGGCACGTGACCAAATATCTATGTCCCGGAACAGGTAAAATATGCTGGATTGGACACTATCTGTCCTAGAATCGCGCATAGTTTTACGGCTAGATGCCTTTCCATCGCCATCAACATTCTAATAGAGTAGTCCTGATCTGACCCATTTTTACGGTCAGATGTCCTTCCCTCCTCCTCATCTGGCCCAGTTTTACAGCCAGATGCCCTCCCCTCCTCCACATCATGTTAGTACTGCACTCCTTCTGATTTGACCCAGTTTTACAGATAGATGCCCTTCCCTCCTCATCTTGCCAATTATTACGGTTAGATGCCCTTCCCTCCTTATCATCGTACTCCTCCTGATTTGGCCCAGTTTTTAGGTCAGATTCCCTTCCCTCCTCCTCATCTAGCCAAGTTTTACCGTCAGATGCTCTTCTCTCCTCCTCATCATCATCCTAGTAGTATACTCCTCTTGATCTGGCTCAGTTTTACGGTCAGATGCCCTTCCGTCCTCCTCATCTGGCATTTTTAATGAAAAAGACGTTTATTTTGGTTTGATTAACCGGAATCATATTTTTTAATAATCAACATAACACTTAAGAACTACCTGATCGTATGTTGTCGGGAACTGAACCTAGGCTCGGACCGTGGCTGCACCGCAGTAATGGAAAATAATAATCGTATAGTCACAAAAATGATTATTATTAATGATTAACGGGAACATAATTTTAGTAATTAACATTACAATTGTTAGGCTATCTAATAGTATATTGTTGGGAAATGAACCCGAGCCCCTGTTCGTGGCACCTGGGCCTCGGTTCTTGGCAGCCGTAAGACTATGCCACATGAGGAGGAGGAAAGGGGATCTGGCCGTAAAACTGCGGCCAGACTAGTATGAGTACACTACTAGGATGTTCATGAGTAGGGAAGGGAATCTGATGGTAATTAGTGATTAGTTATTATACATTCAATATGCCTCTTATTCTTTTTTCGTATTCTTTTTCCTGCCTCTTATACTTCTTGCACCACTTCCTGCACACTTACATGCATTCGTCTCACTATTGCTACATCCTCTGCTATGATACGCAGAGGATGAAGAGAATGACTATCAGCCTTACGTGTACCTTATATGCTGTGCCTCTGTTCTTACCGTTCAGATGTCTGGAAATGTATTTACTTGGAAATGAAGGAAGGAGAAGTATCCCGGGACAAATAATGTAGTGTGGAACTGGCCTATGCCTTGAACACTAGAAGCATTCTCGATAATCAGCACGTGTGAGAATTATTTCTCCTTCCAGTTATACTACAAATATTGTTCTAGTAAATAGCTTTCTCTCATGTAATATATTTCTGAATATCGATTCTTGTTATTAAATGAGGATTCATTTCCTAACTTAACAAAATTATGCCTCATACTTCTTTCATAGTCAAGGCGACACTCCGCAGATAAAAATCTATATTTTGGTCATTTTGGTGAAATACACTGACTGACAGAGCAAATTCAACACCAAGAAGGAGTGGTTCGAAAGGGATGAAAGTTGGGGAAAAAACAGAGACGGCACGGATGAATAATTGATGTTTATTTCAAACCGATATGCAGGTTACACAATGCGCACGGCATCGACTCAGTAGAATGTAGGACTACCGCGAGCGGCGATGCACACAGAAACATGTCGAGGTACAGAGTCAATAAGAGTGCGGATGGTGTCCTGAGGGATGGTTCTCCATTCTCTGTCAACCATTTGCCACAGTTGGTCGTCCGTACGAGGCTGGGGCAGAGTTTGCAAACGGCGTCCAATGAGATCCCACACGTGTTCGATTGGTGAGAGATCCGGAGAGTACGCTGGCCACGGAAGCATCTGTACACCTCGTAGAGCCTGTTGGAAGATGCGAGCAGTGTGTGGGCGGGCATTATCCTGCTGAAACAGAGCATTGGGCAGGCCCTGAAGGTACGGGAGTGCCACCGGCCGCAGCACATGCTGCACGTAGCGGTGGGCATTTAACGTGCCTTGAATACGCACTAGAGGTGACGTGGAATCATACGCAATAGCGCCCCAAACCATGATGCCGCGTTGTCTAGCGGTAGGGCGCTCCACAGTTACTGCCGGATTTGACCTTTCTCCACGCCGACGCCACACTCGTCTGCGGTGACTATCACTGACAGAACAGAAGCGTGACTCATCGGAGAACACGACGTTCCGCCATTCCCTCATCCAAGTCGCTCTAGCCCAGCACCATGCCAGGCGTGCACGTCTATGCTGTGGAGTCAATGGTAGTCTTCTGAGCGGACGCCGGGAGTGCAGGCCTCCTTCAACCAATCGACGGGAAATTGTTCTGGTCGATATTGGAACAGCCAGGGTGTCTTGCACATGCTGAAGAATGGCGGTTGACGTGGCGTGCGGGGCTGCCACCGCTTGGCGGCGGATGCGCCGATCCTCGCGTGCTGACGTCACTCGGGCTGCGCCTGGACCCCTCGCACGTGCCACATGTCCCTGCGCCAACCATCTTCGCCACAGGCGCTGCACCTTGGACACATCCCTATGGGTATTGGCTGCGATTTGACGAAGCGACCAACCTGCCCTTCTCAGCCCGATCACCATACCCCTCGTAAAGTCGTCTGTCTGCTGGAAATGCCTCCGTTGACGGCGGCCTGGCATTCTTAGCTATACACGTGTCCTGTGGCTCACGACAACACGTTCTACAATGACTGTTGGCTGAGAAATCACGGTACGAAGTGGGCCATTCGCCAACGTCGTGTCCCATTTATCGTTCGCTACGTGCGCAGCACAGCGGCGCATTTCACATCATGAGCATACCTCAGTGACGTCAGTCTACCCTGCAATTGGCATAAAGTTCTGACCACTCCTTCTTGGTGTTGCATTTGCTCTGTCAGTCAGTGTATTTGAAGGGTACACGGGGAAAAGGGGGAATGTCATTTCTTCTACAAACTGAGATAATTAAATTTGAAAGTTTCAACCTTTAATACTGTCTACAATAATACATGTACATAAAGTATTATATTATGTAACGTTAGCCTAATATATTTGCATTGTAAATAGATAATAATGAAAATATAGAATTAAGTTTTATGATTGAAAAAAATGGAAAATGAAGTAAATACACATTTGTCACGAAAATGAAGGGGAATGTCAGTCTTATGAACACATTATCACGGAAATAAAGGGGAATGTGACTTTTAACAAAACCTAACAAATAGCCTGTCAATTAATAGTGAGGAAGTGTATCAATGAATGATCTTCCCTCTGGTCCACAAAATAATCTAAGGACGCGCAGATCAGAAAATTTTGCTGTAGAGATTGGATGTAAACCTGAAATAGAAATAAATTACATATTTAATATCTCAATCTTGCCAGCATGTTTGCAAATGTAGAGCAACTTCATGTACACTAACTCTTGCACTTACGTTCATAAGATGCCTCTGGAAGAAAAAACTCATTAACTTGTGTTCCTGGGAAGTGCGGAGTTGATTTTGGAGCATTTACAACAGGTCGTTCCCAATGGCCATTGTAACTATCTCTGTATTCCATGAATCGTGGATGCTCAATGGAGAGGACAAGTTCCCTTATAGGTCTTGTTTGAAAAGGGCAAACTTTTCTGTAAAAGGGAATAAAAAGCTTGGTTCACAGACGAATCATTGGTTGATCAACTTCGATTACATGGAAAGGGAAGGGCTTACTTCTGGCAGTTCTAAACTGATCCACCCAGTCTTCTGGCGTTTCAGCTGCAAATTTCTGATTAATTACTGCCATGTTTCTATCGCACTCTAAGTAAGAGTGCCCACGAATTGGAAATATTATTTTCACAGACTCGAGGCGTTTGGCATGATGTACTATAAAGCTGGGAAATCTGAGAACAGTCCATTTCTTGTTCTGTCCACATGCAGAATCACAGAAGATTGTCAAGTGTTTTATCTCGTCCCCAAGTTCACAAAATATAAAATGATGTAACGAAGAACACACTTCATCTGTTGCTTTATGTGCAACTGTCTCTGGGTATGTATAGAATACCGAGTGTCCACTGGACAAAACATGTATATTGAAGTAGAACAGTGACAGCTGTCTGCGGTAATCAAGTCGTTAGTGGATAAATTAGGCATGCATAAATTCTTTTGGAAATCCATCGCTATTGCCACATACCAAACTGACATTTCCCCTTTGTTTCTTGTTCTGTCGTGACATTTCCCTTTCATCAATTGTACAGGTATTTTTAAACTTGTTATATTTCCGTGACAATTCCCTTTACATGCTTGTACATTGTCTTAAACTATTCTCCTGACCATAAAGTATATATGGGTAGTGTTAATTCATTTTTTGCTTTACATTGACATTCCCCTTTTTTCCCGTGTACCCTTAATTTTATGACTGAAATTGAAAGGATTGAGTTTCTTTTTTCTTGTCTCGAATTTGCATAGTGAAACAGGCAGAACACTTAATTACAGGCTGCCTAAAATCAGACAATACTTCAGTTTAATGTTCGTTGCAAGCAGTAGCGTGGCATGAGACTGTCCTAGGTGTTGCCGGTTCGAAACTGAAAGAGTCGGCGAGAGGATGAATTTTTATCGAGCGTTCTACTAACATTTCAAGAGGAGGTGGGACTTTTTCCGGTCTCGAAAGGCCAGAATAACGGCCGAGACGATGCGTCGTGCTGACCACACGGCCCCTCGTAATCTGCAGGCCTTAGGCAGATCAGCGGTCACTGGGCAGGCCAAAGCCCTTTCAAGGGCGTTAAGTGCCGTGGGGTTTGGTTTGGTTTTGGGGGGACATTTTACCCAAATTCAGTATCCAGTGTGTAGAATTACGAATAATAAGAATAGTGATAATAAATGTGGAAAATATACCTGAAAGTACACTGTATTTGAAGATACGCCAGAAGATGTGTTGCAATACTTTCCCAAAAACATGCCAAGTCTTGGTCACTTTTCATGGCCGTACAGCCACGGTGATTCTGTATACTATGGTACAATAACATTTCTTTCCAAACCTGCATATTATTTAGTCCTCAAATTTATTAACTCAGTAGCCTGTCTGCCATTCGACATATTATTACTTTTAATACTAAATGTATGTGATCCTAAGGAACGGTTCAAAAGGCTCTAACACATTTATAGTTACGTACGAGAGAACTCTTCGCGAGTCATTTTAGGACCGTACTTGAGGATCTTAGGGGAAGAAGGAAAACATCGTTTGCCTTTGTGTCTAACCGGCAAATAATACCAAGCGCGACACACTCTCACCATGGCATTGAAGGTCACTGACTCCCAGCCTGGGCGATTTTTCGTTTCAGCACTGCAAGCAACATGTGGTGTAAATCGAAAACATTGAGGAAATGTTGTGTATGTACTATGTCACCAGATACCTTTTCTGATATGCGTTACTGAAATCTGGTGGATTTAGATTTTGATATAAAATACAAATTATATAATAGGTAACATACCTAATGTAATTTATTCTGGATGCTGGTGTTCAGCGGCAACGTACACACAACGCCCCTGATACAAAGTATTACACAGCAGATAAGTTATTGAAGCAATCACCAAAATAAAACATCGAAGTGTCGTGATTATTCTTAGGACTCCAACATACCATGATCGGTTTCGTTTCATGTAGTTAATGTATTTTTCATTAGGATTTGTCTCTCTTTGTTTACCAAACGTGGGAATATCTATTTTGTATCAAAACGTGCTGGCTATTTATAATGTCTTGTGGCAGATGTTCAATCCATATACAGACTTTTGATGAGGCTTTCCTTGCCTAATACTAAAATACAATTCGTAGAAAACGAGTGAGTTTTGCTTATGAACCACTTCATTTCAGAGAGTACGTGGTAGTATCTCATTATCTCTACTACTAGTCCAAACTAACCAGGAGTCAGTATTTCGACCATAGCTGTCTACTTTGATGCAATCTGGAGCATTTAAGCTCTTCGTCTTTATGTTCAAAATGTTGATAGAAGGGGAATCCATGGTAGCCTTGTACGTAGCTCAAATTAAATTGCTTTTCTGAACATGTATTGGTGGCCTTTTTTAATGTGAACGGTGTTGTTTATTCATATCTCCCATGCTATATACATCCTCGTAAATTAAAAGTATGCTATTCCTCTCATCCCTGGTAGGAGGATCACAGTTTAGTTTTGTAATAACTTTAAAAACATTATGAAATTATCTCTCAACCTATCCACAATTAAGAAACTAATATAAAGTTTAACTATAAAATTCAATTGAATTATTTTCCCCAAACGGCTGTAAACCTGAAACTTCTGAAGTAATAGAGTAGTTGTGGGAAGGACCTTCGACCTCAATTCCTCTCTCAATTTCCGATATACCGATAGCCAGTTCCAATTATCCAGTGACCTTAGGAGTTAATTGATAGACCATGGGACCCAGTGCAGATCTCATTGCCTCGCATGAGTTGCACTGTTCTAGTGGGTGTGAATTACAAGCGTCCACACTCACAGGCACTGACTCAATCATTCTGTCAAAACACAATGAACAGAGCCAGGATCTCATGCAAATAGAAAAGGTCGTTTGAGGAATACTTTAATAGAGATCTAATAATTTTCCATTCATTAAATATGGTTCGATTACATAGCCTGTATGACCTGTAAATAATCTTACATGTCACTGCCTTTATTGCTTGTACAAATTAATTCATAATAATGGACAAAACATACTCTATTGTGAAATACGGCCACGAATTAATTGTACATTTTAAGATTTTTTCATGAAATTAATAGTCTTATGTACCGATAATATTCATAAATGCCATACTTCCTATACTTCTCGAGTAGGATTACATCTGACTTCTTTGTAGAAACATATCTTCACTTTTCTGTTAAGAACATGATTTCAAAATTGTGATATCCACTCTGTGAGTAAGTGGTGAAATTTAATATCGGATACAATGATACATATATCTGTCAGTTAGCAGAATATTTTATTAAAATATGATCGTCATTTATACATACTTTCTTCCTGCCACACCGATTTTTATAGCTGTCTGAAACAACGCGAGATTTTTGTTCAATATTCAGACATGTACTACGAGAACGAGATGCTGATTAGTATTCTGTAATTTGATGACCAAGGTACATTGTGAACATTTGGTCACTCACTTAGGTAACTTCCTATAATTTTCGTAATACATTCCCTGGACCGACCTGTAAATATTCCACTTGAGCATTTATGATCGTGTAATTATGGTCATCTGCCATCTGAGGGGGTATATATATTCTTTTACGAATGAAATCCCTTAAGAGGAGTCTATTACTGCCGATAATTGCATATAAATAGAAAACGTCAGCAGTACTACCAGAAAAATTCTCAGTCACTTTATACCAACACCATATCGCAACTTTATTGTACATTAATTCTGTAACTTCTTGAACCTGTTTTCCGCTACAGAGTATTCAGACAAAACAATTCAATTTTACAAAGTATATTAGCCATGCAATATAAGAAAGTGAAAAGTTTGTTAAAGATAAATCTGAAACAGTTCACATTAACTTTCGTGAAATTGTGGTCATCTGCCATCTGAGGCTGTAGAGATATTCTTTTACGAAGGTAATCCTAAAAGAGGACACTATTACTGCCGATAATTGCATATTAATGGAAAAGATCAGGAGTAATATCAGAAAAATTAACAATCACTACGAAATTCTGGATGACGCCCACGAAACGTTGCATAACATCTTACAGTAACAACCAAAATATCGATTTAACGTACTGTATATACCTTCGGACTCTTTTCGTCTTCTTATCACCTAGATATTTCTTCACCACTTACTTCCAGTCTTAATTCTCCTTTTTTTTGTCAAACATAAGAGCAAACTACAGCCCCACCCAAGTCTAAGTGACTGGAGGAATATGAAACTTTTCAGTGATAGTTCATGAATGTTTTCTCAGTCCCATGCAAGTAAAGGATAAATGGTATTTGAAGTAAAATATGACAAAACACTTTGTCACATACTTACTATCCTTTTTTCCAGTTATATTATATTATCAATAGGAAAAATGTGATCTAGCGAAAACTAAATGCAGCATCTGATTTCAGAAACATTAAATAATAGATCGCCATTGTATGGTCAAAAATATAAATTTCCTTCCTCAAAATATAACATTGTCTCATCGATTACTTATCAGTTACCATAGAAATATAGTTTCAAAATCAAGTACATTAATACTCATAATAAAGGTACCATTTAAGCCCACAAAGTGTACAATATTGTAATTTATAAACAAAACAATTAGTACTAAAACGTTGATCGTAAAATTAAGCATTATTCAAGCTCTGAACTGCCGAAGACTGGATAATTCTTTTACTTTTCAATTTCTTACCTTAAAACATTCTACAAAACATCTCACTGTAAAATAATTGCGAGATCTCGAAATAAAGCATCAATATACATTGTAAATTAATGACTAATACAGGAATATATAACATTACATCAACAATGCAAAGCATCGAAGTAAGAGTGCCTGAAAGTAGGATCTCAAATCATTCAAACATAGCTTATGACACGCTTCTATCCAGTTGTTTCCATCCATTAACATTTAATCATTCCTAACTTCTACACAACTAGCACTAAAATGTCGTCTTGACACTGAATATTTTGCTACCCATCTGCAAACCATCTTAATGTACGTCCATGGGGAGGAGCAAGTTTGCCTGGCTCCAGCCGCCAGCGACATCACCGCCTTAGAGTCCCACACAATCGCCACTGCAGCAACCAGCAAGCCAAGCGCATGAGGCAAGTCCCTGCTGCCACCATTCCGTCAAATGATTTCAAGCCTCCCTGGTGGCACCACAAAAGACTGGAAGGTGAACCCAGAACTTTCTAATTCCGGGGGACGCCAAGTTCGTCTACTCTCGCGAAGTATATAAGGCAGGCCGGTTCAGTTCGGGTTGAGTTCCACTAGCGATTGGGAGGGTTCAGTTCTGAGTGCAGCTGCAGTGTACTGGATTAGTCAGTGATATTGTCGAATGAGTGCTGTTAGTGCTGTGTGTGTGAAAACTTACGGCGAATGAGGAATAGTAACTTATAAGTCAGTGACGAAGGACAATGAAAGAAGACCGCCGTGAGTGTGTGGACTGTGTTCCACGTTCAGAATTGCGAGAATGTGTTGCGTGTGTGCAAACTGTGAATTGTGCAGTCACGATTGTTGTACAGTGAGTTTAATCGTGAACTTCCCTAGGGTCTCAAGTGACAGTTACAGAAGTGTGTACAGTGTAATTGTTCTAGTTTGTAAATGTCAGAGTGAATAACGTAACTGAATAGTGAAAACAGAGGGAGTGCGCGAACTAGCGTTTTTTGTTTTAATCTGCTTTACTTCGCCCCAGCACAGACAGGTCTTATGGCGACAATGGGATAGGGAAGGGCTAGGAGTGGAAAGGGAGCGGCCATGGCCTTAATTAAGGTACAGCTCTAGCATTCGCCTGGTGTGAAATTGAGAAACCAAAGAAACCCATCTTCATGGCTGCCGACAGTTGGGTTTCGAGCCCACTATCTCCGGAATGCAAGCTCACAGCTGGGAGTCCCTAACTGCCTGGCCAACTCGCTCGGAACTAGCGCAATTGTGTACCTGTGTAGCTGTAAAACTGATCATTAGTTCGCTCATCATTCCTAGTGTAAACGCTACCAATTGTGTGTTCATTTACACACCCACTTCCACATTACGATACTCTTTTTCCCTTTCTTCATCGTTTGCCCCTCCTTCTGGCGGGGTTCGCTACATGGATTCGTTGTCTCCATGTAGTTCTGTCCTGGGACATGTCAGGGTCGAGAGTGACGCTCTTCAGAGCATAGTGTAGGGTATCGGCACATCGCTGTTTTGGTCTCCTTTGGTATCCTACCGACGACTTCTACCATTTAACCCGTCTTTGCGATAGTGTCGGAGTCTGCCCTTAGTATATGTCCAAACGGTAGTAGACGACTCTCGCGCATTTTTTCTTGCATCGATGTAACCCCAAATCTCTCCCTGGTGGATTCATTGGAGATGTGATCCAGTTTAGTGACGCCAACTGTCAACCTCAGCATATTAGTCTCTATGACGCACAGTCGAAGTTCTGTCTCAGACGTATTCGGCCAACATCCGCAACCATACAATGCAACAGGTCGGACGACACTACGATAGATTTTTATTTTCAGATTATCGTTCATCTTCCAGTCGCAAGTGACGATGGTTATTTTTCTCCACTTCATCCAGGCTGCTGATATCCTTGCATTGACCTCTTTGACAAGTCGGCCATCATCAGTGATCGTGGACCCAAGATACTTGAATCTTGTCACTCGCGGCATGTCCTCACCGTCTACCTCACTGCTTCCAATTGCTTGCGGATCTGACGTCATATACGGAGGGTTTCCCCAGTTAAGTTTGGACGAGTTTGACGTACATTTTATCCTAGGCGATGCTTCTTCTCCAGATCCGGTTATGCTCGACGTGATAGCCACGGGCACGGACTATTGTCCTACATCTCAATTTCCACTGTAGAAAACTTCCACGGAGTACAGGAACAGGAATATTGTCCCATACCTCCACTTTCCAAAGACACTCAATAGTGGTGCGAGGGCTAGAAAAATCCCTCTTTTCAGGAGACCAAAGGTACAGAAATCCATTGGCGAGGCTTCGGGGATTTGACAGGGATGTCATTAAATGGTATGGCACGGACGCCCGTCTCTGTTTCTATTATCTCGTAGTAGGTGACTGATGATCTGGCAGTATGACTGGATGCTTTATCCATGTGGATCCCGACATTTGAAGCAACCTCACCGTACAGCTGAGTGCCATCTTCGTAGAAATAGTGGTCCATGGTAATCTTCTTGAAGTAGGTAGCACTGATCTTCACATATTTCGGCACTCTGAGGATTCTGAGTTCACCCCGGGCACAATATCCTGCCACTACCATGAACCCCCTAGAAAATATTTTTTTGAGTGCCCCTTTTGGCCTTTAGGGTGACAATGAATCACCCGGGGCTTGTTGGTGTCATCCAAATAAACCAGAGCTTCATCCAGGGTAACAACCTACTGCAATTTATCCCTTGCTAGGTAGTTTTCATATAATCCTCTGGCATTAGTGAAGAGTTCTTTAAAGTGCATTGCTTTCAGAATATGTCCATGTGCCTTATGCCACTTTACCGGGTGCAGATCTTCTTTAATAATACGGTAGACTGTACCTATAGGTGTGTGTGTGTGTGTGTGTGTGTGTGTGTGTGTGTGTGTGTGTGTGTGGCTGGCTGGCTGGCAAGGTCTCTTTGAGTTCGTGGATTATCCTTCAGTACAGCAGCCTTTACCTTCTTAACCCTTAGGTACTCGCGCTCATTTTCCCCCCTTTATTACTCGCGTGGGGTCTTTAAGGCCTCCGGGACAGTATGCATTGAAAAAATACCCTAATTATAATACAATTGCATCTTATTTTACTGCAAACACTGCATAACATTAAAAAGGATGTTTACAAGAAATCAATACACATTAAGTGACATTAAGCTCATGAAAATATTCTTTTTCTCACATTACACACAATTCTCACATATTTTCTTCATGTGCTCCCCACAGACATGTTCCTTGCATTTTACACATCTAGTTTTTATTTTCCTGTCCTTTGACTTAAGGCAAATCACACAACTCTTTCTTGAATTGTCTGGCTCCTCTACATTTTCCCTGTCACCATCACCTGTACGTAGTCTTTTCTTGAGATTTCTAGGCAGGCTAGATATAGCAGCACGTACCAACAGCCATGGTTTCATAAGTTCTTTCGCCAGCTCTTTCAAAAATACTCACCTTGGGATGTTTTTCTCGTGGCTTGAATTGAATTCACATACAACGAAAACGTTGATACCAACCACATTGAAGAGATGATAGAAAACAACGAGTGTCCATTTGTTGGTTCGTCGTGCTACGTGGTAAGTTTGGCATAACTTGTCATTTGTGTCTACACAACCTTTCGTGCTTTTATAAAACAGAACTATTTCCGATTTCTCCTTCTCAACCTCTTCAATAGCTATTATGATGCATTTTGGAGATCAGTATTAGCGCTTTATGATTGCTCAATATTTCACAGTCTGGATCAGAATCACAAGCAACTGGGACATCATCATCATCATAGACTTCTTCTTCTCCTTCTTCTCCTAAAAGCCACTGTTCAATATCCTGTACTTGACGACTGTGCCTTCCAACCGTATTCATCTGAAAGCGAAATACAAATCGAAGTAACCCACTCTATTTGCTGCACTGTACCTCATGTCAAAGTAGAAGCGCCTTATACTGTAGGTTATAGGCTTACTTTTGTATATTAGCAATTCCCAGACTTTACAAGAGGTTCAGATGCTGGCCAAAATATGTGTATTACACGTTCACATCATCAAAACTATACAAATAGTTAGTTATAAGCAATATGTGCAAGAATATGAACATATTTTATTTTCATACGTAATTACTCGCGTGGGGCCTTCCAGGCCTGGTCACTACTCTCCACTGAATACCTTACTTGGCAACAGTGAGCCATATACTGAACTGAGCTCCCCTCCCCACTACATGAAGCTATTGCAAGTGTCAAGGTCACAGGTAGTCACTTCGGGAAAATATAACAATTTAAAAAGGGAGTGGGGCCTCAAAGACCCCGCGCGAGTAATGAAAGGTTAATGACGTCCGGAGTCTTGGAGAGACGAACTATTTCGCGGCAGCTTTTTCGAAGTTGTTGTTTCTGGCGGGAAGCCATTCTGATGTAATTTTATCACATTACCTACAGTGGACCATCTACACTTGAGACCTTTCATTTTACAATGATGTACAATCCTCGATAATGAGAAATTAGCATCGGAAAGGCCAACAATGTAGCCTCGCCATATATCTGCAATTCGGCTGGTGATGAAGCAGCAATGTTATATGACCGCACACGGCACTTTTCTAAATCACACTAACCAGACAGAAGAAAAAATACATTGTACTGCTTCCAGGAACGGCAAGTGCGCTCAAAGTCGCGCCCTGTATTAACTGAAGCAACCCTCCGTATTCAATCTTCTTTCAATTTAGGCGCAGGCCGTATTGTGCGAGCTGATCGCTACATTCTTGGTTTTGGCGTTGCAGATCAACCTCAGAGGCCAACATGGCATCCTCTGCGCAGAGAAGCGTCCAATGCTAAGGAAGGTGCAGGTCTACTATAACAGTGTCCATCACTAGAGTGAACAAGAGAAGTGACAACGCTGAACTTTGATGAACGCCGACGGTGATGGAAAAGTCATTTTATGATCCTGCGGCGGCCTGAACATAACTGCGTGGGTCTACATAAAGCAACTGAACCCAAATGACAAGGCATTCTTGAAAGCCATGCTCTCACAGTGGAATCCATAGGAAGTCATGCAGTGAGCGATCAAAGGCATTCTCAAGGTCTAGGAAAGCTGGATAGATCTGCATATTCTTCTCTCGATGCTTTACAATCAAGTGTCATGCAGCATGGATTGTATCAGTCGCGCCACAATTTCCAAAAGTCTGGCTTGGTTTATGGAAAGCTCAATGATCACACGTCTCCTTTTAACAAGAATCCGTTCGAATACCTTCATCGCTCGATACAAAAGTCGGATCGGCCAGTAATCAGCACATTCAGCTGCGATCCACTTCTTTTCTGAAAATGGGTACGGTGATGCTCCGTTTCCAGTCGCTTGCTCTTCGACCCTCCTTAGTGATCTGCTTGAAGAGTCGTGCTAACCATTCTGCCGCATTCCACTGTTGAAGGCACCAGAGTTCTATCGGAAGATCGTCTGTGCTAGTAGCTTTATCCAGATTCATTTCTTTCATAGTAGCCTTGACCTCTTCGATGTCAATGTCTCTGACAGATCCTTCCACAACAGTAGTGACTGGAACTGGTGAATGGAGAAATTCCTCAGTTGAAATCCTCTCAAAGTAGTTTCCCCAGCGCTCTCTTACCTTCTGCCAATTAACGAATAAGTTTCCTCTGTCATCTTTTGGAGCCATAGAATCGCTTGCGTTTTGCCATGCCTTGCTTTGATGAGTCGTATAATTCCCGCTCGCCTGCATGGTTGTCTACTTTTGCATCAAGATCTGCAAAATATGCTTTTTGATTGCAGCTGTGATCATCTTTGCATCACTATGGGCTGTCTTGTTGGTATTCCAACGAGATGCAGTATTGTCGGCAAGAAACTCGTGGTAAAGCCGTTTCTTCTTTCGTACTGCATTTCTGACCTCATCACGCCAGAGCCATGTATCTTTATTAATTTTTCACCGTCCTGCTTTGTTTGATCCAAGAACAGAACATGCAGTGTCATGAACAACTCAGTTTGATCCAAATCTCTTCGACTGTAGTAATCGGTGGTAATTTTATTCGTGTGACAACATCGGCCACTTTTACGATACTACCCTATACATTTGGAAAAATAATGGAGAATGATAGTATGTTTAATCTTTTCCAATAGTTGGGTATATAAATAAAACACCCATCTATTTTCTGAGAGAACTGTGAAAATTACAACATATTTTTCCAATATATTATTTTACGTGCCGAACCCAAGAATTGGGTAAAAGCCAGTAAAAGAAAGTATACAGTACCATACGTTTGCTATTTGTTCTCTAATATGCTGTATTAATCCAGAAACTTACTTCAAAAGAACTATTTCTTAGAGGCTAGTTTAAAAATACACTGAGAATATGAAAGAAGGAAATACTGTCTCTTTATTTTATCCAAGGTATTACTGCCTCGTAATGAATCTACAGTCATAAATAAGTCCAGTGAAACATTCAATAAAATTTTCGCCTTATCTTCCATCTTTTTAATCTAGTTTTACTTTTCTTTCACCACGTGGAAAGCAAATGTATACGGGTCACTTAGCAGTATGCCAATAAATTTGTGATAACTCACATGCGTAAGTACTGTGAGTAATGGCCTACACAAATATTAACTCTTACCCAAATATGACTGGCCAAATATTCCACCTGTTTCAAACCTTGAATGGTTACTGAGATCTTACCAAATCTTCAGTTATCGACATATTATTCGCTGAAAATCTAATTTACCTGTTTTTAAACGCAATCATTTTCGTTTACCACAGCAATCAATCCAATGTTATTTCATTGTCACTTATGTATTGCTTATGAACTACTCGTTCAGTTTGTATACAATGATTTACCTTAAGACTACCTCGAGTGTACACCCTGCCCCTTACGATCAGATCGTTCCATTAAGGATAAGGAAAATTCTATAGTATTTTGAGCTATTCATGAAATAGTTTTGAATTAATTATATAAATTCATGTCGATCATGTAACTAATCTTTATTCCTTATACATATTCTTTAAATATTGCTTCTTCGCATCAATCTCCGCCGCCAGCTGCGAGATATTGAAACAAAAATGTTACTATCACACCAATAAAACTATTACGAGTTCTCCTTGGCAACGAATAATGACATAAATAACTTTACATCATTACAAATTTAAGCTTCAATAAGTGGCTTCTTATCTCTCAACCCATTCCAATATTTCAAGTTTTACTCGGTGCATGATACACTGACTGACAGAGCAAATGCAACACCAAGAAGGAGTGGTTCGAAAGGGATGAAAGTTGGGGAAAAAACACAGACGGCACGGACGAATAATTGATGTTTATTTCAAACCGATATGCAGGTTACACAATGCGCACGGCATCGACTCAGTAGGATGTAGGACCACCGCGAGCGGCGATGCACGCAGAAACACGTCGAGGTACAGAGTCAATAAGAGTGCGGATGGTGTCCTGAGGGATGGTTCTCCATTCTCTGTCAACCATTTGCCACAGTTGGTCGTCCGTACGAGGCTGGGGCAGAGTTTGCAAACGGCGTCCAATGAGATCCCACACGTGTTCGATTGGTGAGAGATCCGGAGAGTACGCTGGCCACGGAAGCATCTGTACACCTCGTAGAGCCTGTTGGGAGATGCGAGCAGTGAGTGGGCGGGCATTATCCTGCTGAAACAGAGCATTTGGCAGCCCCTGAAGGTACGGGAGTGCCACCGGCCGCAGCACATGCTGCACGTAGCGGTGGGCATTTAACGTGCCTTGAATACGCACTAGAGGTGCCGTGGAATCATACGCAACAGCGCCCCAAACCATGATGCTGCGTTGTCTAGCGGTAGGGCGCTCCACAGTTACTGCCGGATTTGACCTTTCTCCACGCCGAAGTCACACTCGTCTGCGGTGACTATCACTGACAGAACAGAAGCGTGACTCATCGGAGAACACGACGTTCCGCCATTCCCTCATCCAAGTCGCTCTAGCCCGGCACCATGCCAGGCGTGCACGTCTATGCTGTGGAGTCAATGGTAGTCTTCTGAGCGGACGCCGGGAGTGCAGGCCTCCTTCAACCAATCGACGGGAAATTGTTCTGGTCGATATTGGAACAGCCAGGGTGTCTTGCACATGCTGAAGAATGGCGGTTGACGTGGCGTGCGGGGCTGCCACCGCTTGGCGGCGGATGCGCCGATCCTCGCGTGCTGACGTCACTCGGGCTGCGCCTGGACCCCTCGCACGTGCCACATGTCCCTGCGCCAACCATCTTCGCCACAGGCGCTGCACCGTGGACACATCCCTATGGGTATCGGCTGCGATTTGACGAAGCGACCAACCTGCCCTTCTCAGCCCGATCACCATACCCCTCGTAAAGTCGTCTGTCTGCTGGAAATGCCTCCGTTGACGGTGGTCTGGCATTCTTAGCTATACGCGTGTCCTGTGGCACACGACAACACGTTCTACAATGACTGTCGGCTGAGAAATCACGGTACGAAGTGGGCCATTCGCCAACGCCGTGTCCCATTTATCGTTCGCTACGTGCGCAGCACAGCGGCGCATTTCACATCATGAGCATACCTCAGTGACGTCAGTCTACCCTGCAATTGGCATAAAGTTCTGACCACTCCTTCTTGGTGTTGCATTTGCTCTGTCAGTCAGTGTATTTCAACCTGTTGTAAATCAGTAACGAAGCATCAAGTGCACTGTAATGTAAAACCTTATTTTTATTTATGTGACATAGTAATAATTCCTGTCGTCTACTGTCATCAATCTTAACATTAACATTACTCTCATAATTCATTAACAAGTATTATTTTTGTTTAAATATAAATTTAATTTATTCCAGAGCAGGATTTCTGAATGAATAACGATGTTTATAATTTGCATTAAGTTGCACCGGCAGAGATAGTTCGTATGACGACGACGGGATAGGAACGGGCTACGAGTGGGAAGGAAGCGATCTTTGCCTTAGCTAAGGTTCAGACCCAGCATGTTCCTTGTGTGAAAATGGGAAACCACGGAAAACCATCCTCAGAGCAGCCGACAGTGGTGTTCGAACCCGCTATCTCCAGAATGCAAGCTGATAGCTACGTGATTCAAACCGGCGTGGCCACTTGCTGGGTTCTTAATGAATAAAGGATGAAAGTACTTGTGTACTCTTTACCGCTTTTTCCAGCACTCTGAGGGGGTCTGCGGTGCGTGTTGACTTGGCCCTTTTTCACGAGCGGATTCTCTTCCTGATAGCAGCTCTATTTAAAAGGATGTTTTCACTATTCCTTTCTTTTCTGTGGTGGCTGGTAGTCTGGTGTGTTGTGTGTATATGAAGAGATATGTATTGAGACTAACACAAACGTCCACTCCACGAAACAGAGGAATTAATCGTACAAACATACATATACATTTTATTAACGCCTCAGGATATAAAGACTACTATTATACGAAAATATAATACACATATATAATTCTATGCATTCTAAAAAACGATAAAAATAATGAAATTCGGTAACTTATAAACTGCTTGTAAAAACTTTTCGTCTAGTTCCTACGAATAATATTTACAAGAAGGAAGTTAAATATCTTATTTTATGCGGTATGGACAATATTCTTACATGTAAGCAATGTTTGCAACACCTTCCTTCAAACAGCTGTGTACTCGGAATATCTCTAATTTTTGGCGGAAGGGAATTTTCACGGCCTGTGAGTAGCGGGACTGAATGAAGCACTGTAACTACCGAATTACTGTAGCTGAGAAACTTAGCAGGGAGGAGAGTACTGCAGGTCATCTCTCAGGTATCCTGGGGTTTCACTGCCTAGTATAGTTATTATTATCGCTATGACAAACTACTTTGAGTAAGGTATATGGTGCGAAAACTGGCGTAAAAAAGTTCACGACACTTATTTTCAATTAAGACACAATGTTATAAGATTAATCCCCTAGAAGTTACAAAAAAGGCAATACCAATGTTTTCCCGTATGATGTATTTAATTTATTAAAAGTCATTTTAATTGCCTTGAATAACAGAGCTATCTGCTCCATGAACTAACTACTACAAGAATGTTATATCTTTATGTATTATTTCGGCACAGTGTGCTTGTGTGTCTGTCTCTTCAGATAACTGACATGGAGGGAAGAATTTTGTATCTTTATGTATTATTTTGACACAGTGTGCTTGTGTGCCTGACTCTTCAGATAACTGACATGGAGGGAAGAATTTTGTATCTTTTTGTATTATTTTGGTACAGTGTGCTTGTGTGCCTGTCTCTTCAGATAGCTGAAACGAAGGGTAGGTTCCGTCTCTCATCTAAATACCGTCAAGACAGCTGATTGCTGCAGGGTGATATATGGCAATGCCTTGGTTATCCTAAGATAAAGCGTATGTATGCGTTTTATGCACGCTGCTATTTGACACTGAGTGTCTTGTTTAAACTGCTATATATAAAATCTGTGACATGTACACACACTTCATAATAGACAGTTACCCTTTCAGCGGTCGATATGCAAGCCTCTGTGAATCAGCTCTTCCACCACCGTCCTCTATTTTCAACAAGCCATGTGGCCTTGTTTACTTCCAAGCCTCGCATCTAGAAATCATGGAAGAAAGAGAGTCTAACCTACAAAGCCATGGCCTCGCTCTGTTTCTCTTACCCTCCCAGGCAAGTCCATTACTCTCCAAGGTAAACTTCCCTCTTCTATTCGTTTCACAAGACCCCTGTACCGAAGCTTGTTTATACGCACCGTTTCATCCATCGAGCTTATTTCTAATTTTATCTCCTCATTAGATTAACCTCCTGTCATTGTTCCCATCCATTTATACCAGAAAGCATTCTCGCTATTTCCATGTTTGATATTTCCAATCCAGCCATGGATTTTAGCTGTGTCTGGATAATTATTCTGTCTGAAATTGAACCCTGGATTCTCTGAACAAAAGAGCGCAACGCTGAACATTCAGCCATTGAGTCGGACGGAAAGCAACAGTGGATTAATACGTATAAATGAGAAGAATGCATAATATTCTTCAGAATGACTGAGTCAATTACTCCGAAGATGCTGGTTGCACTTGTTGAGAAAATGCCGGTAGTAATTGAAAGTTCGAAATAGGCGTGAAGATAGGCTCTGGAGATTACTTGGCTGGTCCTGAAAACCTACACAAGTACATCGTTAACCCTCCGTTTTCTTTGTTGGCGCTGTAACACCGCAAGAGTTTGCACTCAATGTTGCGGCTTATGTGTGTTTCCAACAACTGTTAACCTGGTGTTTTCAAGAATATTTTAGTTTGGTTAGAAATCAACTTAAAGGGAGTCAGTGTTATGTAACGATGGAAAATATATGGTTCTCCCCTAAACATATTCCCCACTTGTCATTCATTCCTCATTATTGTTAAAGCTATGACAAAGTATGTCGTGTAAAGTATATTAGTGCACAGTTCAAAATATTTAGGGGAACACGTCTTTGAACGTACGCCATGCTCCACAAAACAGCACCTCACACCCAGGTACATTACCAACTGAACATTAATTCTTTACAAGTATACAAAAGAACATCGATGGATTCGCGTTCATTTTCAGAACACCAACGGAAAGGTCCAAATAGGGTTGAAAACAAAGTTGATAATACTCCTCCAGGGTGGATTTTTCTCACAGTTGGAGAGCTTCAGTATGGTGTATGTCCTACATGAGCATTTATCACAGCTTGGCACCTACGTGGCATGCTCCGTATAAGTCGACGGAGGTCACGTTGCGGTATCAATTCCCATTCTTCAACGAGAGCCTGTTCGAGGTCATGGAGATTCTGTGGTGGAACAGGACGCCCACGAACACTTCTGTCAAGCCTATCCCATACATGCTTGATGGGATTAAGGTTGGAACTCACTGTTGGCCATTCCATCTCTTGAATGTCCAGTTCCCGCAAGACAGCTCTGGTGATGCGCGCTAAATGAGACCTGGCATTGTCGTGCATGAGTACGAATTCAGGGTCAACACCGTATGCAGCAAACAACACATGCTGTAGCAGTATGTTCTCGATGTACCCCGCAGCGATAAGATTGCCAGGGACGACGACAAGATCCGTACGGCCATCAATACTCATGCCACTCCATACCATCACAAAACCTTGTCCTAATCGGTCGCCTTCCTGGGCAACATTTGGCATGTACTGCTCACCACGGCATCTCCATACACGTTGATGTCCATCACGCTGTGTCAGGGGAAATCTGGACTCGTCTGTGAGCAACACAGGTCTCCATTGGCGAAGTTGCCAGTTGACGTGGGTACGGGCAAATAGATGGCGAGCTACGCGATGTTGTTGCGTTTATCGGGGCACTCAAACAGGACGTCTGGGTCGTAAGGACACTTCTCTTAACCTCTTCCTTACTGTCTGGTCAGACACCGTGACTCCAGTGACTCTCCAGAGGTCTTGTTGCAGTTCTCTGGCAGTTGCTGAACGACACCGCAACGCACAGATGTCAGATATCGGTCATCCTGTGGGATTGTCATGCGTCTACGAACTTGTCCAACCCTCCTTGTGAACTGGCCTGTCTCACTGTAGCGATTCCACAAGCGTTAAATAACTGACGGAGAGACATTGAGATCCACAGCAGCACGACGAAAAGTCCATCCTTCCTGGATCAAAGTGACAGCCCTTGCGTCATGAACCTCGTTAAGATATCTCATGGGATTTGCTGGTACGTACAACGAACTCAAATGACAGCAGTAGTCTGTGAACCTCACAACGACACAAGGACGCACCGCTATTCACTTTGTTTTGAGGGGTCACCTGACAGTTTGATGCATGGCTACGCCTACAGATGGAGTATAACTTCGATTTGCATATCCTGAGTAGCTAAGGTCTCAAGGTATACTGTACGACCCCATCTACCAAATTAACGTTCACACACCAGGCTTTACAAAACATGTTTCCTAATTTTTGAACTGTGTATTACGAATGGTACAAAAGCATGCGTTAAAACTTTCACGACACTTATTTTGAATTAAGACACAATGTTTTAACATTAAACTCCTAGACGTTACAAAAATTGGGTAATACGAATGTTTTCCCTGTAATGAATTTAGTTTAATACAAGTCAATTTAACTTCCTTAAGTAACAGAGCTATCTGCTCCATTGACTAACTACTACAAGAATGCTGTATCTTTATGCATTATTTTGTCACAGAGTGCTTGTTTGTCGGTCTCTTCAGCCGCTAGTTCAGGGCTCATCTGGACCTCTAACCGCACCATCGTAGGTCATATGATAATACGAAAGTACAACTGAAACCAAGGCAGTGGTAAAAATTGTGCATTAAACCAGGAAAATAATTTTTAACTGATCAGTTATTGCACACCTTGCCTCAAAGTTACACAGTACTGATTGAAACCTGAGTGCTCAAACCTGTACGAAATTAATACAGTCTTCCTCTGGTTCATGTCAATTGAGACGCAAAGACGTGAGGAGAATTTTTTCAACAAGGGACTCACGTACAAGATTACATCCTGAATATCAATGTGCCTCCCTAAATTTCGATTTATTCTTCCTCTTATAATATGTATGCGGGAATGCAGATTGGAAGACTGCTAGATACTGTGAGTATCTTCTTCCAATTCAAATTCTGGCAGTCACTAGTGATTTCATATCCTCCTGCGCAGTGACTAAATTAATTTATTCTGTGCATTCATGGGCTGGCACCCGTTAGCAAAAGCTACACATTTTTCACTACAAACAAAAGAGGTCATTAAAACTTAGCTTAAATTTTGTAGTGGACGAAACGGTCCGTGGATTACAAGAAAACGGACATCTCCTTACAAATCACATATTTGGTACCACTCAAGTAAATTTTTGTGATTTAACAAGTAATTGGGGCCATACGATTGCCATTTACGTCCGTATACGACGCTGCGAGTGTGGCACCTCATAAACCTGAATATGAAATTTTACAGTGGGCGCAAAACACTGCCTTACAATTTTACTTTGTAATGCGATCACAGAATTTAAAATTACAATAGGAGGAAAGAACAAAAGTAATCCAGATACACTGAGAAATTCTGCCAATAAAACAGTGACGATCAAAACAAGGTAAAATACTTACCTTAAATTCGTCCAAACATAAAGCGAATAAATTTAAATGTGAAAGGGCCACTTTAAACTTAAAAAAAGGTAGTGGTCAGCTAATACGACGCTTACTTAAATAAGATTATGTCGCTGTAATTAGTTAACTGATTGAATTATTAAAGAATAAAATCTCATGAAACACACACAGTTACAGAGATTAGTCTGCGTCAGGTCGAAGTTGAACAAATCTGATAAATAAATCAATTATACAGCAATTAATTACTCTAATGTCATAACGCAATTAATATACGCTTACGCAGATTTAGGAAGGCATCGCGAAATTTGTTAAGGGAAAATAAGTTTAAGATGAATTACAATTTAAATCAGTCAGTCTTTTAATTATAAAATAGGTAGAGGGGAATGTTCCCTTTTTTATCGGAAACCTCTTATGAAGTATGAAGATTAATCTCTTAATGGCCAAACATTCAATAAACCACGTAGTCGGATAATAAGTTAAAAGTATATATTTACGAAGATTGCTCAAGACTAATAAAACGTAGCAACTAATGCCAGACATCATGACACAGAATTGAAACCATCCACCTAATTATGAAAAAGCAAAAAAATCCATAAAAAAAGAACGCCCATACGATGGGCGATGGTAAGAAACCAACGTCAACACAATAAAATATGGAATAAAATGGTGGTCAAGCATACCATTAACAACCATCAAATAAGAGTGGAAAGAATGATTAAAGTTATCATTAATATTCATGTTCCATAGTTCGAAGTTTAAACAATTGATGCTGAATAGAAGTGTTTAGGAGTGAAGTGATATGAGCAGAATTTCACAAACTTTCAAGCGAAAGATATCTCGAATATCTCTTGTTCGATTACTAACGTAGAAGAAATAGTATCAGAAAAATAACATTCCACTTAATAATGAAAAACGTAGTATGAAAATAGTACCGGAAATAAAATTAATAGAATGGAAAATGCCATATGTAACATCAACGTTACAAGACGGGAATTAAACGAAGAAGTATAAATTGACATTAATTAATCATAAATTAATAAAAAGAGTGCCTACCATAACATATTGTGCCGTATCACCATATTATGGTCCAAACATCTTAATTTTACGTTAATAAAATATTCAAATATAGCACCATGCAGAAACCGAACTCCGTGCTTTAGGGAGACGAATTCCATAGCATCGTCGCCATAAGACCTATCTGTGTCGGTGCGACGTAAAGCAACTAGCAAAAAAACTCCGTTACTCACAGAAACCCCAACGGGAAGCAAGATTTATTTTGAATTTACACGTGAAGACACCGCAGATAGCATTCCCAAGCGAGTCAAAGTAAGAGGAAAAAGATCGCGAGACAGAAATACAGATATTTGAATTTTTCACGCGAAGTCAGTAGTGCCAACAACACATAGCCAAATCTGAGCACTCCAGGCCTAGTAGCATGCTAATTTGAGATTGTACTTCCCCACGAGTGCAAGTTTCAACGAATGTGAAACACAGGAAAATATTTATTGGAATCATGGAGCACTCTTTGCACCATAGCGGTGACAAGTAGGCATGTTAAAGGTTCCCTTACTAAAATTCAAACCGCCATTGGAAAGGGACAGCCGGTACACAAAGACAACCTCTAGTGAAAGGGGAGAAGTACCCAGCCAAACGGAAACTGAAAGACACTAAAATGTAGACAGCCATGTGAGCTGGAGGCTAGTTTCTGGAAGACCGGTGTATAGTGCATGTCGCTCGTATCCATCCTCGAGACAAGTGCTTCTAACAAAGTTATTAGAAAGTTATAGATAGGGAGTAGACTAGCTCACCCGAGCATGTACTGTGATTTAATAAATATCGGAACTAGATCAAGTTCTTCAATTTAGTTCAGCACGCGTATGTTGACTGACATACGGACTTGTTGTGACCGGGTATCATACGCATAATAGGCTCTACTCATGGTCAGATTAATATCATAAGTAGCAGATTAAGTTACTAACATCTGGCCTAGGTCGCGGCATTGTACGTGAAAACATACAAGGCAGTGAAGAGAATTGTCATACTTCATCATCACATTTCCAATATTTGCCGAGGATGGACAAAGAAGAAGACGACATTTGTAATGGCGTTCCCACTATTGGAGAACCAGGCTTCAGGATCCAGTACACATAGCGCTAGAATGTGCTAATCCCACAACGCAGCCCTGGACGGCACGCTGAGGCAGTGACGGAAGATTTCAGATAAGTTGAGCTGGCTCGTAGCTATACATTTGACTCAGGGCCTCTTCTGTAATGGAAATATTTCAAAAATATAACTTTCAATGCCTTAGGCATGTTTATTTCAATTGTAGGTCAAATAACAGCTTGAGGCTGACGGCAGGCGCCAGCCATGTGTTTTATTAGCTTTGCTTTAGATGGTACGTGGGTAATAATAGTTTAGTGGTTTTAACATTATATTGTATGTAGATTTCTTATGCGCCATGTATGGACGCGAGGGTTATATTGATGTCAAAGTCATCAAAATGAGTTGGAGGTCAACTTACCTCTAGACATTCAAACTGGGTATCCGGTATCGGAGAGGACATAGTTAACAGCTTTAGGATGATTACGCATGGGGCATTTTTCAGCTCGCAGCGAAACCAGAGGGAAAAAATGGCATATGGCTTTTAGTGCCGGGAGTGTCCGAGGACAGATGCAGATCTTTTGATTTGACACCCATAGACGACCTGCGCGTCTTGATGAGAATGAAATTATGATGAAAACGACACATACATCCAACCCCCGTGCCAGAGAAATTAACCAATTATGGTTAAAATTCCCGACTCTGCCAGGAATCGAACCTGGGTCCCCTGTGAACAAAGGCCAGAACGCTAAGCATTGAGCCATGGAGCCGGACACCAGAGAGATATTTACACCGTTGTGGTTCAGAGAGTTTCTTTTATAAGATACCACAAGAGGCTAATCCGTACCCGTGTTTGGGATGAAAACCTTGAGAAGGTAGGTGCGTGACCAGTTAGTGCCGAGATATGTGTGTGTGATGCCGCAGTGAAATATATGTGAAAGTAGCCCGAGGAGGCTTAGATGTGGGAATAGGCCTTGAGAGAGCCTAGATTCGAACTTGTGTATTCTAGATGCTGGGCGTGAGAAACCGTAAAGAGAACAGGCTACCCTCATGAGAGTTTCGAATTATGTTTTTGAGTACAGGCTGATGTGAGACCTAATAGCGGAATAATATTGGGACACAGTTTGATGTGTCATAATGAGATGTGGTTTAGCTCAGAGATCCGCCTCGCTGACAACGTGTTGAAAGACGAGAATGCTTTTAAAAGCCGAGAGGAGAAAGGTCTGTTGTCCCCAAACGCAGGTAAAGACTGTTGATGTTGGCCGACTGAGCCGCAATGAATGAATGAATGAATGGGGTGTACACACAAATCCGTTATCCAGACCGAGGCAGGTGAGTTCTGGTTGCGTGTAAAATATTTCGTCGTTCATTTCTCTCCACAGCTGACCAGGGGTCACTAAATTAGCCGGCAATTACTCGCCGTGCTTAATACATGGCAGTTGACATCTAGAGCCCAAGAGGTCTTGCGTTCGAGACCAAGGACCCCAGACGATAACGTCCAAGTTTTCTTTTTCGAGATGTGTTTATTTTGACCTTGTGTGTGTTTGCCCGATGTGGTTTTGTCCATTGTTACTGTATGAATCGTTCATCAAGGGATTTACGTCACGTGCTGATTTTGAGGTGTTGATGTTCTGTTCCCTCTCTAATTCGTTACGGGCGGATCCCGTGATTGTAAATTCAGTGTACTTTTGGGGGTATATGCCAGTTCCAAGAGAGTGCCTATTATATTTGCGTACCGACTAGTTCGGATGTGTTTAATCAGACCGAGGTGTGCGAATCTATAATTATTTTTCATGTAAAGAGGTGATTCAGGTCACGGCTACGTATCATGCGCAGTTTAATTTGTTTGCATCCTACGTCAGAAACACAATAATGCCACCGTATTCCACAGTAATAATTGTAATTTTGGTTCGCGACCCATGTTTCTATTTAAAATTGTGAAGATGGCTTTTATTGTAATATTTTTGTTTTTTCATTTCGAAAGATTATCAATTTTTCCTCACTTTTATTGTTAATAAACCTTTCCACACATTTATTTCTTCGAGTTCTCATTTATGAATAATGTATTCTGGAAACTATCCTATGATTTACGTTAATTTTTGATAGACTTATTGATCCATACTTTTATGTCCGAACGTACCACGCAGCTACTCTGCTGAGCTGGAAAAAATGGAGGACATGGAAGGGTACAATACTATAGAAACATATGAGAGTTACAATCAATCTTTTCATTAAAATGTGAGCGTGGAATCATATATTCCACTCGGAAATAATTGCCCGAATAAAATTTGAACGAACAAGGAAGATAACATTAAAGGGAATATCAAAGAATAAAATGAATAAGCTGAAATATCAAGGAGGAAAATAATGATTGAAACAAGTAGAATAAGAAAAAATAATTAAACCACGGAACAATGAATAACCGAGGGAAATAGTTCGCAATAGTGTAATTCACAATAGTGATCACAAATTATATTACCCAGAATATTTAATTACAGATGAAGCCAAGAAGGATATTTGTAACATAATTTAGGACATGTGAATAATTAGTATAACTTAGCATTTTAGTATATATGATTTAAAATGTCGTAGATTGACAAGGACTGAATAAATGAAAACAAAAACGGTGGCGAGCCCTGAAACCATGCTGATATATTTCCCAAAATGCCAAGGCAGGTTAACAGATATAACAATAATGAAAATTTATGAAGCCAAGAAGGTTATTTTAACATAATTCAGGACAGGTGAATAATTAGTATAATGTAGCAGTTCAGTATATATAATTTAATTTGTCGTATATTGACAAGGACTTAATAAATGAAAGTTAAAACGGTGGCTAGCCCTGACATCATGTTGAAATATTTCGCAAAATGCCAAGGCAGGTTAACAGATAACACGATAATGTAAATTTATACCTCTTTGTTTAATTCCCGTCTTGTAACGTACATGTTAACTATGACATTTTATATTCTAATTACTTTCATTTCCAACTGCAAAGTGATGACTACTTTAAGTCTAGTTTATGGCACTGTGATAACCACTGCTTACAGGAAAATTGATTTTTTGGTGGCATCATCATTATCTTCGTCCCCTTCATCCCCTAGTTCATCAAATACTTAAATGGACGTGCACCATTCATTGACGTTCACGGCCGGTGACGTTACCACGACGTTACTGTCGCTGAAGCACACAGACCGATCGCTCGCCGGCTTGTCCGCCCACTTAAATGCTGTGTGCCCACGGGACGAAAAGCTCAGCGTGAGCACCTCCGTTTTAGATTATATATCCATGATTTCTTTTTAAACCACGTCTCCCTCGCCAATAATTCACTCATCTGTAGTAAGAATCTAAGCTTTACCTGTTATCCCGTGTTTAATTTAGAACTGGGGATTATGCTCACAAAATGTACGATACAGTGGATCAATTTCTCTATCACCATTTCAATCATCCGCGCACCATTCTACCGAATCGCGTTCGATTCTTAAGACTGAAATGAAAAATAATGATAATTATTATAGTTTCTCTTCGTTGACAAGGAATGGGTCTAACGGTATATGATCATAACTGTGAATTTGCAAATATAACGACTATGAGACTAATCATAATAAATAAGGGGCGGATTTTAATGACATGTCATATTTTTGCTAAAGGTAATATTTTGGGCAAATTTAAGGTATTGGTCATATATCTGATTGATGCGCAATAAAGTCATGTTTCCTGTCATATTGTAAGTATTTTCCTGTTGAGTGAATTTTTGTGGCAAGTTATTCAACGAAGGAATCTTGCTGTAATAGTTACGGAGTCCATTCTTGGACTGAGTATTACACTGTATGCGGGAATGGGCAGGTAGCAGGTAACCTGAGTTATGAACAAGGGATCTTTTTGGAATTTCCTAATGAGGAGCACAAAATGATTGACAATACTCAGGAATGCATACGTAGGTAGTGAACTGGTATTTCTGTTTCCTAGAACATAGGGGACTGTCTGACTTGTTGATTTGAGACCACTTCTTCAGTGTAGTTTCAACATGCTTAAAACGAAGTGTTCAGAGAGTGTGAAAGGCAGTTTGTTAAGTAATTTGAGAGCAGAATTTTAGTAGTGATGGTGTTATTTTATATGGTAAACAGTGTG
Source organism: Anabrus simplex (assembly GCF_040414725.1). Lineage (NCBI taxonomy): Eukaryota > Metazoa > Arthropoda > Insecta > Orthoptera > Tettigoniidae > Anabrus > Anabrus simplex. Next base: position 790,759,079 of record NC_090266.1, on the reverse strand, counting down.
AAGTGTAGGTATGTGCTCAGAAACGTTCTAATGTGCAACAACACCGCGCTACAACTAAACATCAGAAGTGCTGAATAAAATCTTCCGCGGCAGAGGATATGCAGCGTTTGCATTTTGAACGGGCCTCATGTGCAGCTACTGCTCCGTCAGAAAACAGATCGGAATTCTGTAAGGATCTCTGCAGGATGATGGTTACTTCAAATATTGCTTTGAAAGGACTGAACAGTACCAGCTTAGGTTCTTCATAGAGAGGTATATCAGTCAATCTAATCCCAATGAATCAACTTTAGGGAAATTGTATACCTCGAGTCTACCGGGCTAGTTGGGCGTGCAGATAGCGGCGCGCAGCTGTGAGATCGCATCCGGGAGATAGTGGGTTCGAATCCCACTGTCGGTAGCCCTGAAGGTGGTTTCCCATTTTCACACCAGGTAAATGCTGGGGCTGTACCTTAATTAAGGCCACGGCCGCTCCCTTCCCATTCCTAGGCCTTTCCTGTCTCATCGTCGCAATAAGACCTATCTGTGTCGGTGCGACGTAAATCAAATAGCAAAGAAATATCTCGAGTCTCTATGAAGATGTTTAAAAATATATAAGATCTGAAGTTCTCAGCCACACGATATGGGGCTTTTTGGACGAAACAACTGACGTAATTGGGGGGACGGTATGTAGCTCACGTAATTATTGGCATTCAGAAAGATTATAAGCCCAGTAATGTGTTCCTCCTGACTTCTGTGGTTTTAGAGAAAGTATATTATTCCTCCATTGCAGTGCTGTTTGATGATGCTATGAAGTTACTGTGGCCAGATGGGGTAAAAGAAACAACATACTACATCTTGTAATTGATGCCGCCCCGTATATTAAAATGGCAGCCAAAAAACGAAATCTGCTTTATCCGAAAATGGTCCACGTAACGTGTCTTGCCCATGCTTTGAATTGAGTGGCCGAAGAGGTTCGGATCAACTACCCTGAAGTAGATAAGTTAATTGCAAATTGCAAGAAAAATTCCCGAATGCTCCCCTTCGAGTTCAGAAGTTGAAAAAACTGCTCCTAATCTGCTTCTTCCAACTCAGCCTGTCCTTACTCGTTGGTGAACTTGGCTGGTGCTGTTCAATATTACTGTAGCAATTATGATTCCTTCAAGACGGTTGTTCAGAAATTTGATCCTTGCGATTCACCATCTGTTAGGATTGTGTAAAATTTATTTACTTCTGTCAGCTTGGTAGGATATTTAGCGTTCATACCATCGAATTTCGGTGTGATACCAAGAGCCGATTCAGAACTAGTTAAATACATTATCAGATCATCATCATCCGTTGCTAATGATTTCTTGGGTTTTCAGGATACGTGTGCTGCCATATGTGAAGATAAAAAAGAACTTTGTGATCAACAGAAATTGAATGTAACAAACAATACTGACAATAGGCATAAATTAATCAATTATAATGTGAGGTCATATTTTATCCTTTTTCGGTCATATATTACAGATTTTCGGGTCATATTTGCTTGCATATTTCGAAGATTTTTAGGCCACTAAAATCCACCTATTAATAATGACTAAGAGAATAATTAATAATGATCAATATATAGTTCATCTGTAGACATGTAAGTGATGACTTCACTGCATAAGAGCAGAGATATCATCAGCCACGTACATAAATTCTTAAGTGTGTTAAAATCCTACTCGTAAAGAAATTAAGATGAAATATTGAACACAATCTTTATTACACTATTTTTGGAAGGCTCATTTTATAACTTCCTTGCACAAGTACACAATCTGCAATAAGGACAATTACTGTCAGTTGCAATGCATTACGGATCTCTTTATTCGAGTCTCAACTGAGCACGCCAATTTTAAAACGAGATAGCTCGTAACCCAGTGCCATTTGGATACATACATTGAAATCTGTGTTTGTAGTGTAAGTTGTGCAGACATATTAATGCTTAACGATTTTTGTGGCCTACGAGGTTTTGTAGCAGGTGGGTCCTTTCCTCGTTAAACTGTTCACATCAAAATTTCAGTGTCGCATTTTTTTCAGTTACAGTTTGTTGCGTGTGCAGTTTCGAAATAACGATTATCTGAGGGGTATCGAAATTTTGCGTTAAGAACCTGACCAATTATAACAGTACTCCCAAACTGCTAAGAGTATGTTAATTAAGGAGTTCAGTACTAATATTAGAAATATTCTGGAACACAATCCTACAGAAATTTGAAATTGTTACCGCACGCAAGAGCTTGCTTGCAATAAAGAGTGCTTATCCACACATCATGAACAAAAAAAAGGGAGGTACGTGCTTTGATATTACCCTAAAGGTACGATAAAGGAAAGTACTTCTTAGAAACTAATGTGTTATTTTGTGCAGGGAGCATTTCAAGGAACCATATGGATTTTCAACTGAAACACGATAGCAAAGTGGCCATTCCTCTATCATTACACTAAAGCCCACTCTCCTGGTCAAAGCCCAACAGTTATTACGTTATTGAGGAAGTACGCCCTCCTTTCATGTCCGATAGAAACATAAAGGTCATACATTACATGTAGCTCTGTACTGTACATAAGTGACAGAGAGAGCATTTATTTTCGTGCTGGATAAAACCAGCCGAGAGGAATAATCAGTACATAGAACTTGTATAATACCACTTCAGTCAGAATTATCAGAGGATACCACTGCGTTTATGTTTCTGGCTGATTAAATTTTGCTTCATTTCATAACTGTATGTTATATGATCTGTAATCCTTCTTATCCATGAAACCTTACTTGTGTAATTTTTATACGCAAGAACAATTAATACCTGCCTTGGACATTTCGAAATAATTACCACAGAATTTCTCAATATTCAGTGTGATATTGCGCCTTATGCAAACGTCTTGTTGCTATCTAGGCTGGTAATGACATGCTCAAATTAAATGTCACCGCACTATAATTATGCCTTAGTAGGAAAGTAATTTGAAAATGCATAAATGACGTAAGATATCCCGTACGAACAAATACTTCTACTTTGTGCGCTATCCATCAGAGCTTACATTTACAATTTCAATAAATTCACAAAATAATTATATCCATCAAGAGCTTCCGTGGCTCAGGTGGCAGCGCGTCTGCCTCTCACCGCTGGGTTCAAATCCCGATCACTCCATGTAAGATTTGTGCTGGACAAAGCGGAGGCGGTGCAGGTTTTTCTTCGGGTACTCCGGTTTTCTCTGTTATCTTCATTCCAGCAACATTATCCACTATCATTTCGTTTCATATGTCAGTCATTAATCATTGCCGCAGAGGAGTGCGACAGGCCTCGGCAGCCGGCACAATTACTACCTCGTCGCAAGATGCGGGCTTCATTCATTCCATCCCTGACCCGGTCACTGACTGGAAAACAGGTTGTAGGTTTCCATTTTCAAGTATATTCCTCAATGTTATCCTCACCTAATTATAATGAAAGAAAACCCGTTTTGAGAAAGTTCCTTTGATTTTACTTTATAATGTTTTCCTGCCTGCTAATACGATTTTAAATTCTTCAACTACATCTCCTGGAGCCATTACTTTACAGAGTTCAAGTCTAATCTGTCCCACTGCTCCATCTCTCATGCAGTTAATGTAGCTTAAGTTTTTAGTAGTAGTATTAGAATAGTAATATAAGTTCATAAAAATAATTCTAAAGTAGATCCCAAATTTGGTGGCAGTCTATGAAATGAATTATTGCCACCTCGGCTATTTTTTCTCAAGTGATGGAAACTTCGAAATAAATACTACAAAATTTCTCAATGTTTAGTGTGGTATTGCGCCTTATGTAAATTCTTGCTGCCAACCGAGCTGTAAAAACAGGCTCAATATAGACGACATCTCACATTAAAGCTGCTTTCATGGAATGTATATATGAACATGTATAAATAAAATGCATACATAAAATACATAAGATACATTAGATATACTCGCGTCCATTCAGAGTAAATCATACTCGCAACATTCATTTCCTATCTTATAGATATGTTTACAACAAGCATTTACATCTAACCGGTCAAATATGAACATTCCGAATGACACCCTTTTTCCTTGCAAACCTACGTGAATGACATTTTAATCGCCCAATGTATGTTACCATAACTTAAAAGTGAGGATTTAAATTAAATACCTTTCGTTTTGTTCGTTATATCCGTCTTTGATATAACAGCTTACATCCTTCTTCAACAAAGACACAAATTATCCAACGAAAAATTATATTTTAATTTATTTAATTGAATTTAATTAATTTAAATTATTCCATGAGTATGGTTCGAACCTCTTAAAGTTTTAACGAATGTTATACAGCACACTCATGTTGGCTGCAGTGAGCTTATCTACTGTATATGTTTGTTGAGTCGTTATTGCTCATTGAATGGCTGTGCTAAACAGCTTATTTCTCATGGCATAAATACATTAAGGGAGAAGGTTTAAAGTTCGCCATTAGACGTAGCATGAAAATGTGTTAAATTCAGTGGATGAGTACCCAATGGCATGAGTCTCAAATGCTTTTAAATAAAATAGTATTTCAATTAATTTGTGTTAAGTTATTTATCCTTCAAGAGAACTAACTTTTGCATGTAGATAATAACAGAGAATAAAAAATATACTCTGATATTTCTATCCAGTTATTTCTGGAATAGCTGAAGCTAACTTTGCTAGGTTTGAATTACATGATTCAGTCATCCTGTGAGATGCATTCCTCTATTTTGACTTACCACTAACGTGAGAGTTGTTCTCTTCCGTTTGACACTCTGCCAATTTGTTGTGAAATGTGGCCCATCCCTACAACAGCTAGCACCACCATAATTCGTACATTCACCTAATAAGTGGTTCCTTGCAATCCAAACTGTTGTCGTGACCAAAATTCCACTTTTGACTGGTGCAAATGATTCCGTGAGTCTCTCCCCATTTAAAGGAGATGTTTAATTTAGGCCCGTTTGTAGGGTTACGCGAATTACCTTTTCTAATTATTACTGACGCGATCTGTTCAATTTAATGAATTATTAATATGTAAGTGTACAGCGGGATAACACCCCCAAATTAAATGACGATTCGATCCTCCTATATTCTTTCCGAGCACTTTGGTGTGATTGGCTTCATTCATTATTCATTACAACATACCCGTTCCAAGTCACTAGAAGACAGTCATGTAAATTCCATCAAAAGGAATATCACTCACCCAAATTCTTAATTTCACCAACGTTTTCTTGTCCTTCCGGAACTTAGGAAACATTACACATCGTATGAAATCCACATCCACTCTCTCACTTAACAAGTTGGTGGTTATTCCTAATTTATTTGTAGAGTGACACGATAAGCATAAGTTTGCAGATAGGCAATATAAATAATTTTTAATGAATTGTCCTCAGGCAACATACATACATATACACATACATCATTATTACCTTTATGCCTTTCAGCGCTCAGTCTGCAAGCCTCTATGAATTTATCAAACGTCGCCACAATCCTCTATTTGCAACTAGTGCTTTGGCCTCATTTAGTTCTACACATTTCACAGAGCAGCTCAACACTTTTTCGTCCGCTTCGCACCATAAATGCCGGAGAAGGAGACTTCGTCATGGCGTCCCTTCATATTTATTGCAGTTACCCCCTCTCTTCGGGCATCTCCCTTTTCCGCCAAGAAAATTTCTATAAATTTTCTGACTTAACTAAACTGTAATTACAAGAGTTTTGAAAGTGACTACATACTTGCTACATTTCTGGCGGTAGTGTTCATGGACATTTAAAATTTATACGGGTTCGATTTGTGGGATAATTGACCTCCTTTGAGAGGCACTATATTTTTTGACTTGGCTTGGGGCACGCCATGTACACGCGCTTTGAAATAGTTCACAAAAATGACTTGAGATTCTTCCGCCGTTGACACGTGCGGCTGACGTCACGTATCCCAGAGCGTGGGACCGAAGGTAATCACCCCCTCGTCACGTGTCAAATCCATGCCATCAAAAATCGAACTTCTAATTAAATTGTCAATTCACGCGTAATGTTCTTAGGGCACAAAGGTCATGGGTTCATATTTCCCCCAAGATACGAATTCCTTTCGCACAGTGACAAGGAATTTCCTTTATAACAATCCAGATGGTGAAATTTATAATTTCGACGTCTGATGAAACATGACCTTTGAACAAAAATTCCTTTCTTCTATCTTCTGCAGTTGCTCATCTCCTGGTATACGGATGTTGGTTGATGCCTTCAGCTTCCTGGTAGTTCTTGGTTGCTTGGATCGTTCGGGGTTGCGGGGTAGATCTCCAGTGAATTGTAGTTGACTTATTGGAAGTTAGGTGGTTTGTCCTTCCAACTTCTCGACGAGCTTGCATTCACATGAAAATGCGAAGCTTCTGGGTTCAAATCCCTATATTCATTACTACCGTTGTAACTGCTTTTCTTCATTTTTGCAGGTGGTTTACCGTTCTTCTTCATCATCATCCTCCTCATCTTCTTCATCTTAGCAGCTGGCTGACCCTTCTTCTTCATCATCATCCTCATCTTCATTTTGGCAGCTGGCTTGCTCTTCTTCTTCATCATCATCCCCATCTTCTTCATTTTAGCAGCCGGCTTACACTTCTTCGCAATTGCTTTAGCCTTTCTTGACGGACTATAATCGTCATCGCTGGCATCCTCGTCTGAACTTTCATCAATCTCATCACTGCTGCTTTCCTTAGGCTTCTTTTTCTTAGTGGCACCAAATCGTTTAGGTTTCGCTTTTTCCTCTTCAGAACAATGCCATAGATCAGAACGTCTGGATTTGTAATTATTCCACCTTCTATCGGATTCACTTCCACGATGGCGTCTGCGTCTTTGGTAAGAATTTGCCCGACATCGACCCTGGTTCCTCCTACATGGATAATGGCGTCTATTCCAATTTCCGTACAGGTAGATAAGCTGTTCCCAGTTCTTACTATCCTGGTTTAGTATGGTTTCAAACCGTTGCCCATGATTCTCTTGTATGACTGCCTGCGATACATCCCTATCCGGTCTACTCTCTTGGATGTGGTTTACGATATTCACTTGGTTTTCCATATGTCCAACTACTTGTGACGCTGATTTAGGAGACTGAGTGTTATTTATCCGTCCAAGTATACTGTCCGGTTTAACATTCACTATTTCTAACTTCTCATTCAAGTCGTTCGCATCCGCCCTTATATTTTCACTTAGTTCCTTCAAGTCTGCTTGTACCTCCTCCATACTCCTAGGCGTTTCTTCCTGAGTGGTACCTAAATTTCTTACATCCTCTTCTACCTCTGTCTTCAGATCGGCCCTAATCTCAGCTTGATCTGACATAAACTTCTTATGTAGTTCCCTACTTTCGTTGACGTGCCTATCGAGGTCTCCTCTAATTATGTCCCGATTTTCCCTAAGAACACGATGTAGCTCGCGAGTTTCTATGAACTGCTGATCAATTTTATGTTTAAATTCACCAATGTCCTTCCTAATATCACCCCTAGCTTCTTTACAACTATCCTGCGTGTCCTGTACGACCTCCTTCAAGCCTTTCAGTTCTGTCTTTGTACTATCCAACTGACTGTTGATAGATTTAATACTCTCTTGTATACTTTCACATAGTTCATTCAACTCCTTCCTATCGGCTTCGTTCATGTCCTTCCATATTTGGAGAAACTGCACTTGAGCCAAATATAACTCCTGCATAGACATACTGTATTTAACAGAAAACGATAGGTCATCAGTGAGCCGAGACTTCCACGGTGTATAATAGGAATACAACGATAGATATCACAACATCCTCCTCTCTGACACATCACACTGTTGATGCAACATTCTCTAAAATTTATTTAATAAAAATGTGAAATTCAATGTTCACTTGATCGAAGTGATCAGTCAAAACACTCAAACCAGAATTAAACATTTTGGGAAATTACTCTAACACACACTTAAATTATACATTTCATTCAGTAGATAAATTATTCTCATAGTGGTATCTCCTAGCCTCACTCATCAGGCGTTTATCTATTTCTTCAAGTTCACTCTCAACACTGGCGCACGTATTTTATCATCCATAATATGGCATAGCCTCAACATTATTTCTCATTTCCTCTAGGACACGATTTTTCCAAAATATCCTTATCGTTATCGTGACTTAGCTTCCCTCATCGTTATCGTGACTTATGCCCCAACGTTGGTGTTACAACTTACTGGTCGACCAACGTATAACAATCCTACAATTGGTCATCATTTCACTGATGTCAACCAACCTAACTTGTAGTTCTTCCTTCGAGGTACTTACGCCCTCTCTTAAGTGACTCAAGCCACCACGTTGGGCAACATTTTACTGATGCACAACGTGTACAATTATCCTCCTCGCTATCGTGACTTAGGCCCCACTGTTAAGTGACTGATGCCCCACGTTGGGCGCCAACTTACTGAACCCTTTTAGGTCCATATTTAGGGATACCTACCTTCCTTACCTATCAGCAAAGTTCATGAAATCTGTCTCTTGGATCGTATCGGGTTCTTCGTCACTTGCTGAGGTAAAGGTAGGGTTCAGTAATTCTAATCTATCTACTTTGAATGAAAGGTCTGTTTAAAAGATTCCAATTTTATTCAGGAAATTCTGAAGCATTCTGATATGCCAACGGTATTACTGGAATTACACGTGTCCACTGGACACCACAATCATTATATTACATATAAGGTCAGAACACTGGTGAGCCTTTAGCGTGTCTGCCTGATGGGCATTCTTACTAGAAACCATTGTCTCATTTTTTATTAAAGAAAGGAAAGTCTGGAAATCCTTAAATTCGTCTTCCATGTGAGACCACATGAACAATCATAGTGATTCGTTATGGTCCAGCCCTCGTAACATGAACTCTGGACTCTGGGTATAATTAAGGCCGTCCAATCGGTGTGTGCCACACAGTGGTCATACGACATGGACCCTTAATTGAATCGATGTGACCTGCGTCTATGGCATGGACCGACATCTAAACTTCTAAGTTACTTTAAAGCCATTGTGGATGATGACCGCAAGGAAAATGATGCTACAGTGGCATATGGCCCTAATCTAAGTCACTGAGGTTGATGACCCCTTGACCATCCAAGTTTCTAAGCTGAAGGCTAAACATAATTAAGTTACATCGGTTGATGACCAAAGTTTCCACTTTACTATCCCCAGCACATTCACTGCTCAATCAATCAAAGTTAAATAATTACAACAATAGCAATGCTCACAAACTTTGTGGCAGTAAAATCCATTTCCTTCGGATCTGTCCCCTTAATCGTTACTTTACAATTTAAATATTCCCCAGAAAGCAAACTAAGATTTCCAGAATGCATCTCCAAGTTACTCGCTTGATTAAAGTTATTTCAAAATGCGGTTTCACTGAATTTAATAATTAAATAAATTTAAATGATTTAATGAAGTCTTAAAGAACAACAATTTCTATCTCCGCGGACTCTGGTTTCTTCACAAATTCCTACGCAGTTGTGATGTAAATTCAATCATGTGATGTTTATCTGGCTGGGATAGAATTGTTACATAATTCATGTCCAGTTATATACCTTGTCTCATGATCTCACACTTTAAACCTAATCTAATCCTAGCCATTATTAACACTTGGATACCCTAATAATCTACGTACAAACCAAAAGCAACTCGCCATATAATTACGATGTCATATCTCGTCATAACATTTTTATAAAGTTTGCGCACCCCTCACAGACAAACAATAATCACTACCACCGCTCTATATTTTGGGCAGCCCTGAATTTGGTTACTAGTACTCTTTATACTCTAAGTTCGTGGTTTCAAATGTTCATTACGTCCCCAATTAAACAAATTTACAGTATTCCACAACACTCAGGTTATTACCGGATGAAAATTTCAACTAGATTCCATAATTATTTATCTCCGTCGCCACGAATGAAATCTCAATACTACACATAAACCACTACATGTCCCGTTACAACCCGTTTCCCTTTCGATCCGCTGGCGGTCTCAGCTACAAACGACCCTTCCCTGTTTGTCAATCTCGATATGGAACATCTGTTCATCATGCCTGACTGACCTCAAAGAATGAAACGTTTAACTTCGCAAAAGACGAATTACAAAATACGATATTCCTGACCAATAAAATGCACATAGATTATGCTTCAAGATGCCCACAATAAATATACGCGTCGCAAATTAATACCGCTACGGATTTCTATATATTTCTTTCCATTCCCAACATTATAAAATATTCCTCGGTATTCCATGTCCCGGCTTCAATGACAGGACTCTAACCTGATTCACAAATCTCATTTCGACTCACACGACAACTAACCTCTGTTTCCCTACTCGCAAACTATCATCGACAAAGAACTGGAATAAAATCCTTACAAGAATTCATGACGTCTAATACGCAAATGCATCAATAATGAACAACTTCGCATAACATGATATCGTATTTTTAATAACTTGATTTTTACGAAAAATGACTGAAAATTTCTACTAGATCTTTTTTATTGTCAGTCAGACACAGTTTTAAAATGGGCCTAGAAAAACGTTTCTCTCCGTGACCAAATTCATCACACTAGATTTTCACCCGACAGCGCGCTTCCACTCGATTGAAAATGCGTAACCATGGATTTCTATATTATTTACGTCAAAATTACAGACAGAAAAATTTTACGTCGAATGAACATCTTAATTTAACATCACAAAATATAGGCAGGAAACACACGGAAATGACGATCTACATTGGATGTGGTATCACTTCGAAACCCTATTCTGTAAGTTTATACAACATTTTACGGCACTCGCAAGACTTCAAAAATTTATCCAAGTGGGAAATAAAACAAATGACTCTTTTAGTCGTATTCTCACATTTACAAAACTTAATAGGGGTGACCACTGCGTCGTATATCCCCATTCAAATACACTTTTAGAGATCATGTAACAAGATATAATAGGTAGTAAGATGGAAAGTCACATACCTTATGTAGTTATGCCAGTGTTCGTCACAGGGCTCACCTGCGACCCTGGCATTTTTATTTAGCCATTTTTACATTCGTGGATTTACAGATCATTATTATATTTCGCCAGGTTTCCTGGAATAAAGCATATAAAGAAAAGAAATGCCCTTCACGTTTTTTTTGATCGCACACGATGGATTGGAATTCCTTCCACACACGAATTACTTGATCACATGAGAATTTATTCATTACTCAAGATATCTCCATATGGAGTCAAGACCCCAGCCTCAATGGCTAAAATCTGCGGTTGAACTTATTCTACTTTTGTTGTTTGATTTCACAGAGCAGCTCAACACTTTTTTCGTCCGCGTCGTACCATAAATGCCGGAGAAGGAGACTTCGTCATGGCGTCCCTTCATATTTATAGCAGTTACCCCCTCTCTTCGGGCATCTCCTTTTTCCGCCAAGAAAATTTCTATAAATTTTCTGACTTAACTAAACTGTAATTACAGAGTTTTGAAAGTGACTACATACTTGCTACATTTCTGGCGGTAGTGTTCATGGACATTTAAAATTTATACGGGTTCGATTTGTGGGATAATTGACCTCCTTTGATAGGCACTATATTTTTTTGACTTGGCTTGGAGCACGCCATGTACACGCGCTTTGAAATAGTTCACAAAAATGACTTGAGATTCTTCCGCCGTTGACACGTGCGGCTGACGTCACGTATCCCAGAGCGTGGGACCGAAGGTAATCACCCCCTCGTCACGTCTCAAATCCATGCCATCAAGAATCGAACTTCTAATTAAATTGTCAATTCACGCGTAATGTTCTTAGGGCACAAAGGTCATGGGTTCAACCTCTTACCTTTAAATCATTAGAAACTGAGTCTAACCATCGCCGTCTTGGTCTCATTCTACTTTTCTTACCCTCCATAACGGAGTCCATTATTCTCCTAGGTAGCCTATCCGTCTACATTCACCTCACGTGACCCCACCACCGAAGCCGGTTTACGTGCACAGCTTCATCCATCGACTTAATTGCTAACTCACCTGTATATCCTCTTTCCGAGTACCCTCCTGTCATTGTTCCCACCTGTTTGTACCATCAATCATCCTCGCTACTTTCATGTCTGTTACTTCTAACTTATGAATAAGGTATCCTCAGTCCACCCAGCCTTCGCTCCCGTAAAACAAAGTTAGTCTGAAAACAGATCGATGTAAAGTTAATTCCTTCCGGGAGCTAACTTCCTTCTTACAGAATATTGTTGATCACAACTGCGACCTAACTGCATTAGCTTTACTGCACCTTGATTCAATCTCACTTACTATGTCACCATCCTGGGAGAACACACATCCTAAATACTTGAAACTATCTACCTGTTCCAGTTTTGTATCACCAATATGACATTCAATTCTCTTGGATTTTGTACCTACCAACATCAATTTAGTCTCGGAAAGGCTAATTTTTACACCATACTCACTGCACCTATTTTCAAGTTCCAAGGTATTAAATTGCAGGTTTTCGGAACAATCTGCCATTAAGACCAAGTCGCCAGCATAGGCTAGGCTGCTTAATATTTTTCCACCTACCTGAATCCCTTCCCGCCACTTTATACCTTTCAGTAGATGATCCATTTAAAGTTTTTAAGTAGAGTTTTCTATTAGCAGGTAGAGGAAAACCAGGATCGAATCGTACGACGTTGGTTTGCATATTCAATGAACGTTTGTAGTTGATGTGCCCTAACAGGGTGAAATTTTAACTACTAAATGATGCTGCTCCGTAAATGATGAAGGCAGCAGAAGACCTTTCCGTACGCCTCCTAGACATGATACACGTATGTTGTACAGTACATAGTTTACACAGGGTATGTGGTCAGTTACACAACTTATCTGCCGACATGGACAAATTAATTTCAAACAGCAAACAAGTGTTTAAAGTCAATGATAGATGAAATAAATAAAGATAGTGTTCCATCAATTGAAATTCTGGCTCATGGTGTGGGTTACTGTAGTCACGTCCTAGTTCGTGAACCACGGGCAACGGTTGAGTGGCCTAGTAAGTGGTCCACAGAGTCGGGATACCAGTTGCAACGGAATGGGTGTGGTCATCTCTAGCATATTATGAGTCCTAGCCCTCCTTGTACTCAGGCGGCTAGGTCTATACAATCCACCGGTGGTCCCTAACTCGTTAGACGGAGATCCCTACTTGGACTATGTGTAAATAGGGTAGAATCCTGATTCATGAATTTACCGTGCTCAGAACATATTAAGCAAGCGTCCAACCTATGGGAGTAACGGAGTCCCATTCCGATTTGACAGGCGAGGGATTCTTTGTAAACAACTATCCGAACAAAATGGAAATCGATGGGGAGCTATCAATATTAATGGGGCTTACGGAATAAAGAAAGTAGAACTGGATGAGTCAGCAAATGGGATGCATCTTGATATGTGTAACTCATATTCGGGTAAAGGAAGATAATAAGGAAGAGAGAGGAGATTATAAAGTGCATTTGACGGGTGTTAAAAACGGAAGGTCAGAGTGTGGGGTAGGACTTTTCATCAGGAATACTATTGCATGCAACATAGTTTCTCCTAGGCACGTAAATGAGCGAATAATGTGGGTAAATTTAGCTGTTGGAGGAATTATGGCGAGAATTGTCTCAGTGTATTCACCATGTGAGCGTGCAGATGAGGATGAAGTTGACAAGTTGTATGAAACAATGAGGAACATAGCAGCCGGGTCAACAGCAAGGATAGGATGGTGCTAATGGGCGATTTCATTGCGAGAGATGGAAATAGAACTGAATGATATGGAAGGTGATTCGTAAATGTGGGGAAGATGTGGAAGCTAATAGGATTGGGAAGCGTTTGCTGGACTTTTGTGGTAGTATGGATTTAACAGTTACGAATACATTCTTCAAGCGTAAGGCTATCCACCGCTTCGCGTGGTAGGAAAGGGCAACCAGATTATTAATAGACTATATCTCAACCGACTTCGAAATCAGGAATTATGTTAGGACTGTACGGGTTTTCCGGGGATTTTTCGATGACACAGACCTCTATCTGATCAGTTGCGAACTAAGTTTCTCTAGGCCTAGGAGAGAGAAAGTGACATCCGTCTGCAAACGAATACGGGTAGAAAGTCTCCAGGACGAGGAAATTGGACAGAAGTACATGTATATGATTGGTGAGAAGTTCCGGACACTGGACAGTAAGCAGGTTCAAGATATAGAATGGCTGACATACAGGGATGCTGTAGTAGAAACAGCAAGCCTAGGAACAACTGTGTGTAAAGTTGGGAAAAAGCGAACATCTCGATGGAATAATGAAGTGAGAGAAGCTTGTAAACGTAAAAAGAAGACATAAGAAGTGGCGACAAACAAGGGCTGATGCAGACAGGGAATTGTACGTAGATGAAAGAAACAGAGCGAAACAAATAGTTGTTGAATCCAAAAATAAATCGTGGTACGATTTTCGTAATAACCTGGAAAGGCTAGATCATACAGCAGGGAGACCTTTCTGGAAAGTAGTGAATAATCTTAGGAAGGGAGGGGAATAGAAATGAGCACTGTTTTGGGTAATACAGGTGAACTCATAATAGATGCCAGGTTATCAGTGGACAGGTGGAGGGAATATTTTGGATATCTTCTAAACGTAAAAGGAAATCTTCCTGGTGGTGTCACGAAAAGCCTAACTCATGGGGAGGAGGAAAATTATATTTGTAAAATTACGCTTGGAGAAGTGGAAAAGGTGGTAAATAAAACTTCATTGTCATAAAGCAGCAGGAAGAGATGAAACTGGACCTGAAATGGTGTAGTATAGTGGGAAGGCAGGGATGAAATGGCTTCATCTATATATATATATATAAAGTAGCTTGTCCTGACTGACTGACTGACTGACTGACTGACTGACTGACTGACTGACTGATTCATCATCGCCGAGCCAAAACTACTGGACATAAAGAAATGAAATTTTGGGGATATATTCATATTAAGATGTGGGTGCTCGCTAAGAGAGGATTTTTTGATATTCCGTCGCTAAGGGGGTGAAAAGGGGGGGTAAAATTTTAAAATGACTGTGTTTATATCTCAAAACTTTAAAAGTTTAGAGATGTGAAAATTGGTATTTAGAATCTTCCTTAAAAATAAGGAAACACGTATTTTTTTTGTTTTCAGACAATCCCAATAGGAGGGGTGAAATAGGGTGAAAAAGGGGTTGAATGCCTAATCAGGATACCGGTGCTTATATCTCAGAAACTGAAGACATTACAGACCTGAAAATTGGTACTTTTGATCTCTTTTAAAAATAAAGAAACACGTATTTTTTGTTTTTGGAAAATCCAATTAATGGGAGGATGAAAAGGGGGTGAATTTTTAAAATGAGTGAATCTATATCTCCAAACTTTTAAAGTTTGCAGATGTAAAAATTGATATTTAGAATCTTCATTAAAAATAAAGAAACACGTGTTTTTTTGTTTTCGGAAAATCGCAATAGGAGGAGTGAAAAGGGGTGAAAAAGGGGTTGAATGCCTTTAATGAGGCTACTTATATATCAGAAACTGAAGACACTATAGACCTGAAAATTGGTGTTTGGGATCTCCTTTAAAAATAAAGAAACACGTATTTTTTTGTTTCTGAAAAACCCAATTAAGGGGGGGGTGAAAAGGGGGTAATATTTTAAAATGAGTGTATCTATATCTCAAAACTTTTAAAGGATATAGATGTAAAAATTGGTATTTAGAATCTCCATTAAAAATAAAGAAACACGTATATTTTGTTTTCGGAAAATCCTAATAGGAAGGGTGGAAAAGGTTGAAAAATGGGTCGAATGAATTTCATGAGTCTACTTATATTTCAGAACCTGAAGATATTACAGATCTGAAAATTGGTATTTTGGATCTACTTTAAAAGTAAAGAAACACGTATTTTTTCGTTTTTGGAAAATCCAAATATTGGGGGGTGAAAAGGGGGGGTGAATTTTTTAAACTTAGTGTGTCTACATCTTAAAACTTTAAAATGTACAGATGTAAAAATTGGTAGTTAGAATCTCCTCTAAAGATAAAGGAACACGTATTTTTTGTTTCCTGTAAATCCTAATAGGAGGGGTGTAAAAGGGTGAAAAATGGGTTGAGTGCCTTTAATGAGGATACACATATCTCAGAAACGAAAGATATTACAGAACTGATAATTCGCATATGGGATCTCCTTTAAAAATAAAGAAACACGTATTTTTTAGTTTTTGGAAAAGCCAATTAATGGCGGTTAAACAGGAGTGACAAATTGGGGTGAATTTTTTGAAAGACTATATCTACAGAATATCTTGGAAACGTAAAATGTTACAGACGTAAAAAGTGGGTGTAAATCTCCTGTAAATGTAAAGAAATATAGGTGATTTTTTTTGGAAACTCCACTTAAGGGGAAATCAAAAGGGGTGAAATTTTAAAACGAGAATTTTTACAGTATATCTAAAAAAAACTTAACATGTAACAGAGGTGAAAAATGGTATTTTTTATCTCTATTAAACATAAAGAAAAGTGTATTTTTAGTTTTCGGAAATACCACTTGGGTGGAGGGTGGGGGTAAAAGTGACTGAAAATGGTGATGAATTCTTTTAATTAGGCTACTGATATCTCAGAAATGAAGATGTTACAGACGTGAAATTTGATCTTTGCAATCTGCTTTAAAAGTAAAGAAACACGTATTCTCGGAAAATCCAATGAGGGGGGGGGGGGGGTGAAAGAATTGAAAAATTAATTGTATGAGAATATACATCTAATAAAAACTAAAGTTGTTACAGACGTGAAAATTGTATTTGGATTTCCTTTAAAAACAAAGAAAAACGCGTTTTGGTGGGGAAACCATCTTGGAGGGCGGGAGTGTAAAGGAGTTCAATTCCTTTCATGAGGTCACCTAAATCAAAACTGAAGAAGTTAGAGTCGTGATAATTGGTATTTAGAAGATCCTTTACTATTAAAGAAACAAGTATTTTTTGCGGGAAAATTCACTTAGGGGGGGGGGATTATTGTGAAATGAAGTGAAAAAAAGGAAATTATTTTTATGGCGATACTTATATCTCAAAACTGAAGGTAATAGACGTGAACATTGGTGTTTGGAATCTCCCTTAAACATAAAGAAACAAGCATTCTTTTAATTTTTTTGGGGGGGGGTGGTAAATAAACTTAACGGCAGTGGGGTGTAGAAGGAGGTGATACCAATTGATTTTACTGTTATTAATGTACTTATAAGGATCCTCCGTTGCTCAGGCGGCAGCGCGCCGGCCCCTCACAGCTGGCTTCCGTGGTTCAAATCCCGGTCACTCCATGTGGCATTCGTGCTGGACAAAACGGTGGCGGGACAGGTTTCTCTCCGGATACTCCGGTTTTCCCTGTCATCAGCCATTCCAGCAACACATAATAGTAATAATAATAATAATAATAATAATAATAATAATAATAATAATAATAATAATAATAATAATCCGGACCGTCGTCAAATGTGCGGACCGCGCTGGAAACGGCTCCTGGACGAGTATTGACTAAGAATGCAGTCCGGCCGCGGGTTCAGTGCCGCCAAGGCACCCAATATGACACCACGCCGGATCTCCTGAAGGATTTTATCCATATTAAAAATATTATAGGAAAAGATGGCAAAGATTTACGGACCCAACTGACCGGGAGGAATACCTGAGCCTAGCCCGGGAAGTACGAAATCGATTGCTGGAAAGCAAGATTTAAAAATGGGAGGAAACGTGCCGTAAAATAATAGAAAATCAGTCAGATCGGGAATTTTGGTGGATTCTCGCAGAAAACGAGTCAGATCGCGAATTTCGGCGGATTATATATCTAAAACAATAAGCATTCAATTATAAATTTCAGTATAATACCGTAGCGAAGCACGGGTATCTTGCTAGTAGAGTAATAAGATTAGCATGGAGTGTTGGTAAGGTACCTTCAGATTGGACAAAAGCAGTAATTGCACATATCTGTAAGAAAGGGAACAGGAAGGACTGCAACAACCATCGAGGTATTACATTGATTAGTATAGCAGGAAAAATATTCACTGGCACCTTCGAAGGAAGGGTGCGATCAGTGGTTGAGAGGAAGTTGGATGAAAACCAGTGTGGTTTCAGACCACAGAGGGGCTGTCAGTATCAGATTTTCAGTATGCGCCAGGTAACTGAAGAATGCTACGAGAGGAATAGACAGTTATGTTTATGTTTCGTAGATGTAGAGAAAGCATAAATCATAGGGTACCGCGGGAAAAGATGTTCGCCATACTGGGGTACTATGGGACTAAGTGTAGATTATTAAGACCAATCAAGGGCATTCATGTTTACAATTGAGCTGCAATGATGTTTACAATTGAGCTGCAATGTGAATTGATGGTAGAATGAGTTCTTCGTTCAGGGAACTTAGAGGGGTTAGACAAGGCTGTAATCTTTCACCTTTGCTGTTCGTAGTTTACATGGATCATCTGCTGAAAGGTATAAAGTTTCAGGGAGGGATTCATGTAAGTGGAAATATAGTAAGCAGTCTGCCCTGTGCTGGCGACTTGGTGTTAATGGCAGATTGTGCCGGAAGCCTGCAGTCTAATATCTTGGAACTTGAAAATTGGTGCAATGAGGGTGGTATAAAAATTAGCCTTTCGAAGGCTAAAATGATGTCAGTAGGTGAGAAATCGAAGAGAATTGAATGTCAGGTTGGTGATACAAAACTGGAACAGGTAGATAGTAGGATGTGTGTTCTCCTAGGATGGTAATATAGTAAGTGTGATTGAATCATGTTGCAGTAAAGATAATGCAGTGAGCTCGCAGTGGCGATCATCAGTATTCTGTAAGAAGGAAGTCAGCTCCCGAAAGGAATTAACTTTACATCGATCTGTTTCCAGACAAACTTTGCTTCACGGGAGCGAAAACTGGGTGTACTCAGGATATCTTATTCATAAGTTAGAAGAAACAGACATGAATTTAGCGAGGATTGCTCGTACAAACAGGTGGAAACAATGGCAGGAGGGTACTGGGAATTAGGATACATAGGCGGAGTTAGGAATGAAGTCGATGGATGAAGCTGTGCATGTAAACCGGATTCGGTGGTGGTGTCATGTGAGGTGAATGGAGACGGTTAGGTTACCTAGGAGAATTATGAATGTAAGATTCGTGGACAGCAAAATGAGAAATAATAGAAAACCTGAAAATCAGGCAAAACTGATCAACACGATAATGAGAGTTAACCCACACGATCCGTGGAAAATTTGACCTTCAACAAGTAGAATTGCAGATTTAAATTTAATTAAGTTTCTCCACCACTCGAATATCCTATCGGATATTGGAACATCCCACGAACGTAACCTTAATCGAACCAAATTGACTATCAGTTGCTTTGGATAGCTTGCGAAATATTACTTGAAATCATGGTGTTTATTACAAGTTAACAGCAATTATCAGAGTCAAAAATAAACTTCCAACATGTATTGTTATCTCGTAACACCCTTAAGTTACAGACGTACCCCGATGCTGAATCACGCATTACCCCCAAACAGATGTTCAGAAGAAACCAGCAACACATGATCCGAGGGGATCTTACGTTACATCGTTCTGAACAAACAAAACTGTGAAATGCAGGAAAACATTAATTCATTATGCGTTTAGAAGAAACTCCAAACACTGGAGTTGAAGAAAAATGATAAGTCACTTGAAAATGTTCTTACTAAACCAAATTTCAGGTTATGAAACAGTTACGTCATTAAATTCGTTAAAATACAAGTCCGCAATATAAAACAAACAGCATGAAATCTTTTCAATTCTCTATAACTACGCCTACAGTTGCAAATCCGTCTACCTATACTTGTCCCCTTAAACTAAAATTGATCGGTAGATCAATGTCGCACTTAAATGTTGTGAATAACGTAAAATGAAAATAAAATATAATAACTGCTGACGAATCAAAACCGCATTCGTAGTGTAAATCCTACAAAAATTAACTAAGTGTCAATACATTGCACTAGCATAATCTACCGTACACCCGAACAATATATCATAAAGTAAAGAAAAAGAAACAAATAGAAACACAAGTTCATCGACCTTGAACACATGCGACTAAGTAGTAGAGATCAGTCTCCATTACCCAGACTTCCTCGTGGGACAACCCTTACATTCATGTCGCTACTGCTGCAACGCTATTATGGGAGCACCTTCCAGCTGGTAAGGATTATGCCGTACCCACTACTGCAAACACTGACATCATTCAAGACGATTCGCAAAATGCCTAACCTATGACTTGGCTATGTACAGACGGCGTCCTAACCCTGTCGTTGGTCCAACGATACAGTGTCTACTCACCTCTAACAATAATTATAATACACGCAGCATCCTAAATCTATAGTTGAGCCAACGTCACATCACTCATACTGCCGGGCAAAATCGAAACATTAACATAATATCCAGATATTTGGAGCGGTTAGCATGCACCAACGTTGCAACTTCATGGATCTTGCGTTTCGTTCGAACTGTTTGTGACCGACCAGTACGCACATCGTGTTCCAAGGTGTCCCGTCTTTGCACAAAACGTCGGTGCAACCTGAACACAACACTGCAACTCAATGCGTCTCATCTTAAACCTGCTGCATTATTTCAAACGTTTCGGCAGCGGTTTTGCCTCATTTCTGGCAGAACTTTATGTTTGCCCGTTGTTCAAACTGTGACATGTCAAGGTCCGACAGGAGCATTCAAATTACCGTCACAACAACGACCGTACGTCTGCTTCCAGTCCATGCTCTCAACTCTGTCTTGCAGGAACCAGAGTCTAACTAACATGGTACCATACCACTGCGCCACCTATGCATTATAGTGCACCACAGCGCCATCATGCGGCCAGTCTCAGAACTTAATGACTGTACTACGTATAAACAATATAACGATCATTAAATATAACATAAAATAGAGAAAAGTTCCAGCGTTTCAGTTAGGAATGTGGTTCATATATTTTACTTTCTCCGAGGATAGCTTAACGAAATTGGGCCTAAATGAGTTGATACTCATCAACAAAGAGCATGAGCTAATACTGTACTTCCAACATTGCTATGCTGACTATTACGCACCTGACGGAGAGGGTTACGGTAGATACCATATATACTTGGGTTCATTAAGTACCTACCATATGCAAAATACGTACTCTTCTCAGATACTACGGTCAGTGTCATAGCACGATGGGGACAAAATGTGTTCCGGTGGGCTTGAAGCAGAACACGGTACTGAGCAATAAACTGTGCACAACGTTAGGCGCACTCCGACAAGAGAAGGAGAAACGCAGAGGGACTGGCACTGGGCAAAGACGATGGGGCAGTATGTGCGCCCTCACCCCAATTCTTGCATCTGAACACGCCTATGGCAGCAACTGGCACAGCAAAAGAAAAATAGAATTGCCAAGACAGGCACTGGAAAGACAGATGACAAGGAAGAAAGGACGAGGAAGACCAAGATTACGATGGATGGACTCTGTTAGGAACAGCCTAGGACTATGGATCCTGGACTGGAAAACTGTGTTGAATGATGAATGGTGGAGAGACAGGACAAAGTCTAGAGGAACCGTATTTTCCCCACGCGATGTCAGCTGGAAAATGGTAAGTGATGATGATGAGTCAACCCATGCTGCAAGGACGATTTTTCGTTGTTTTCACTATGACGCACATGACAGAGAGGGTTACGACAGATACCATATATAGGTCTACTTGGGTTCACCAAGTACCTACCATATACAAAAACGTTATTCACTCGTATATTTTGGTCTGTTACTATCAAAATGACTACATTTAAAAATATAGATATGCCATAGAGATGGTCGCTTTTAATTTTAAAATTTTCAAACATTATAGGATGTTTCTACTTTTTCAGAATATTTCTACCTCGGGTCTCACAGAGAAAACACTTATGCCCTACTGCAAATGGAAATGGCGTATGGCTTTTAGTGCCGGGAGTGTCCGAGGACATGTTCGGCTCGCCAGGTGCAGGTCTTTCGATTTGACACCCGTAGGTGACCTGCGCGTCGTGATGAGGATGAAATTATGATGAAGACGACACATACACCCAGCCCCAGTGCCAGTGAAATTAACCAATGATGGTTAAAATTCCCGACCCTGCCGGGAATCGAACCCGGGACCTCTGTGACCAAAGGCCAGCACGCTAACCATTTAGCCATGGAGCCGGACGGCTCTACTGCAGGTTGAACGCGATGCCTCCTCTTATGGTACCGATAACGGTTTTCAAATTGGCATGAACATTTCTCTAATGAAGGGTTAACTGGTGGTATATGACTTTTCCTATTTGGCTCTAGGACAATTTTCTCTAAAACATCCAGCTACAGCCTATTTATTTGTTGTTTGTACAAACTCAAAATTCTTATTTTTATTCCTCGATAATTAGATTTGTATAGTTTCCAGTCATTAACTCAGCTGACATTCTAGGTGTGCCTGTAAATGGCTGTACTTCCATTCTGAGTATTCGAAAATTGTCACGGTTTCAAGGTGGCCGCATTTTAACGTCGCCAAGGACTGATCTGTACAAGATTTCTCATGGTCTTCACGTGTGGCAGGATATCCCATAAGTGTAAAAGTCCCAGTTTGGCTGTTGAATACAGTATACGACATTCCAATGACATGTCAAAGTAATATGAGGGAACGTGTATTCTCTGCGGGAAATTTAATTTATTATGACGAACATCAACTATCTAGCTGACGCTGATATTGACAAACACCGGATTATAAAGTAATGAAATGTTCACAGATTGCACTGAAGTAGCAATGGGGGCATGGATCAATACGGTACACTAAAAGTGTTATAAAACCTTCCACCACAGTTTCGTGAATCAATTAAGTAAACTATTTCCACACTCTAGCCCCTGTTTCGCGCCAGAAATGAAGCAACCTGTGTATAACAAGCACCATAAGTACGTTAGATTATTCCTCGAAAATCTTCAGACGAAGTCGAGAAGTCAGACTACCGTTCAGATTCTTGAACACAGAAGTAACAGAGGTACTCCGGTATATTCTCCTAACATGTTCTGAGGAGGACTGTACAAGATGCCATTTGCAGCAAGCAGTAACTTCTCTCGAGAGTGCTGGTTTCACACAACATTTCATACTGTAGGTATCCATAAACTCTCATACTCGTCTGCGAGTGTCTTCGCATGTGGATTACGTCAGTCTGAGAACTACATCCGAATAATAATCGTCGCATCACCCCGCCACACAATATATTCAGCGGAACTCGGCATTGCATCCATCTAAGCATACCGAACACCCCTTATTCATCTTGAAATCGTCCAGACAGAAGAATATGGAGAAACCACTGAGCCAATCAGAATATCCGGATTTATCTGTTTTGAAAGCCGAGGTCCAGAATTATCAGTTGATCTTGGAGCTGTGACTAAAGTTACAGGAATATCTGTGCGCTCCGAGCTCCGGTGAAAATTAATAATAATTCTTGCACAAGGTGTGATAATAATTACATATTTTAACGTTGTAAATAAGGAAGTGCGTGGTAGGGACCTAGGGACGCACTGTGTGCAATTAGAGCCACAAGATTGAGGAGAACACCTAAGATCCGTATGTGCGCGCATACGTATAGTCCAAACCTAGCTTAGAAATTGGTGCAATAACGTACGATCGATTTCCAGATATAAGCGTATCAGTGATTAACGGTTTACCACATGAACAGTGATTTAGATAGTCCTTCGTGTTCAGTCACTCGATATAATCTGGGAGAATCGTCAGTGTGTCAGTCATCGCCAGGCGGCGTGTGTGAGTGAAACATTTTTGTGTTAGACTAGAACGATGTCCAGAGACCTTAACTTGGTATCGGAAATCCCGACATAAAGCAATGATTATCAGGGTCGAAGACGAACATTTGTTGTTATTTATCAACACCGTAGCTTTGCTTGGAAACGGACAATTTAATTCCATTTTTATAACTGCTACATTGCTACGTTTCACATATAAACTTTGCTTTTGGAGACGGAATGTTATTTGTAATATCCAGCATGCAGTCCAGTTAGGTACGAAGAAAGAGCGAAGGACCATTGTGAGAGCTAACAGTATAAACACTTCGTCATATGTTGCCTTTAGGAGACAGGTTATTGGCAAATCAGAAAGGAATGCAGGAAGTGACTGGTCCATTCAGTCTTAGCTCAGTTCAAGGAAACCGATGGTGGACAGTCGCCAGACAAAAACATTGCAAATCGATCTTGTCACAGTGTGACGTACCCCTCTTAGAGAACAATAATTGAACGAAAAATGCAACTATCCAAGCTAAGGGCGCCAGTCTTTAAGTTGATGACTTAAAAACAAAAATTTATAATAAAGCTTGGACGGACTCTCATCACAGGGATGGGGTGATAGTGCACTAATCATTAAGCAGCAGAATTAGAAATCAAAAGGCTAATTAAGGCAGACCGATTAAAATGAACCAAGAGAATAACATTTATTATGCTAAATAAAAATGACGACGGTTTGACGAGAACTGAATTTAAAATAGGAAATGAATTTAACAAAAAAATTGAATGACTCTACTTCGCGAAAACTTGCAATATTTTTAACTCGCTTGCTCACCATGTAGTCTTGTTCTGCTTGTCCCGAGAACGCCTCCGTCCTTGTAGCTGGAAATCTGCTGGTCGTCTTTGAGGTCTTTCCATTGGCCGCCAAGTACCATTCCTGCCTTGCCAAGTGCACCGACCACTAATTTGAAGATGGCTTCGATACTAACACTCTCTATTATGCTCTATCCCATATATTGGAGATGAGCCCTAAATCATAGTTAGAAAAACCTCCTTGGGTTATGTGGAGAGGATACTGAATTAACATTCTTTCCAACTTGACTGAAAATGTGTACCGTAGTTTCATTTCTAGCTAGTTTAATGCTACCTATTGTTTTAGACTGGTACAAACCGGTCTAGTAGTCGAGCTGTACGTACTTCCTGATGAGAGTGGCTATACACCCATCATTCAGAGATCCCTAAGTACCACGTCGTGGTAACGAAGTAATGAATGTAGAAGTGATAAACTATCACACTAGTCCACTATGGTACAACAACCATAAGACCAGTCCTCAGACCTCAAGCGAAATACAAGATAGAAGAATGATGCCAAGAGCTCCAACACGCCCTTAAGTAAGCTTTACTGGCCCTAATTAATGGTCAAAACACGTGGTCCAATCAGGTGACACGTCTCTCCCTTCTCCAGATATTAAAGTTGATGGGTCCCAACCATGATATCAACTGTTCTTCTATTAGCCCTTTCACTCAGTATCCATGGCAACATGACGCTCCTTTGAAAATATAGGCGGTGATCAGTTTGAATTACTCAGCTCGAAATACAGTAGCTTCGGTTACATCGGTTGAACACGTGCTCGCTTTTCCCAGAATTTGATGTCTAAATTTGTCCTTCCTTCTTCCTCGGTGATGTGGCAAGATAGAGGAAAATCTACTGCAAGTTAAATTTAAACGAATGTCTTAAGAATCTAAATTAATATTAGGATATTCAGCCCTCATTTACAAGTCGTAGTTACAAAGTAATGAAATGATAGTGAGCAAATGATCAAACATGAATTATAATAAAATTACATACGAAGATAAATATCATGACGTAAAAATATATCATACTTGAATGAATTAAACATAGTAAAATTACCACAATTACACTGTGACGTCTGGAACGTTAGAACAGCAAGCAGTAATTAGGCCGGACCAAGACTCCCTAGCATACTTTGGGGAGGTATGTTACATCAGAAGCCAGCTGACTACGGAAAATATTAAAGAGTACATGTTTGGTCGTACAGGACAGAATGATATCCGAGTGTTAATATCCAGTTGATTATATATCTAAGTGTCTTTTCCCGTGTGCAATAATAATATTAATTACTTTGTAAGCATATCAAGGCTGTTTATCGTATGTAATCAATGAAATAATGAAAACCACAATGTTTTGATACTTCTCATATATTAACATGTCCTGTGCATCCGTCACCATGGAATAAACCACCCAGGATTGCCGACGGGGCAACAGAATGAGTGAGTGATTACCGTCTCAGATGGCAATTTGACTAATTATAATCCATTATTAAAACCTGAGTTATCGAGAAGGGAATGTAGTGCTTTATGTCGTAGTAAATGTTAGTTATGTAGGAATAAAGGGGATTGTATATAGTTGTGCAATTCATGCATAATAATATTCATGAATATAATAATAATATTGTTTTGGAACTAATGTAGCGGCCCACTTTATGACCAGAGATAATAATGAACAGGTTTAATGTGAAATTCGGTGTAGAAAATATGCTATCCAACAGTCTTTTTAAGATAAAGTTTTCCAAAATCTCACTAGCTAATAATAAAAATAATAATAATAATAATAATAATAATAATAATAATAATAATAATAATAATAATAATAATTGAGAGAGACAGCAGCTTAATGAAGTCTATATTGGATCCACAGTAATAATCAAGTATACTAATGATGTTTATGCCGTAACTGTTCGTTAATAACAATTAGTACGATGCTATAAATAAACGTTTTTGTAAATAACAATAAATAATATTAATAATTTAGTGAGTATTAAAGTGATCATATTTTGATAGTCCGAAGAAGTAGCTAGCCTGTTAATATGTTTGATAATGAGGAATTAGTATATCTTTATGGAAGTAGGATCAGTGTAAGGTCAGAGTAACCAATTGGAAATATGGTACAATAAAATACTAGAGCCATTTCTCGACGGTCAGTGTGTATGTAAGACTTGATGTTGAATATTTGATGGTCCAATATGAAGTATAATAATAAGCATTATGTGCAATAATATCCCGGAAGGACAAGTTGAGATTATAGGGAGATATTTCGTCGTCAGCGGACAAACTGAGAAAACTAGTGGAAATAATCAGATGGGAGGCGACAGGCCGAGGTCTATGAATGGGAACCAATAAATAATGAATTCCGGATATGAATTTAAAGTGGAGTCGCCGGAATAAATATTAAAATGCTCATCAAGGAAATTGTAGGACCAAAATTATGTGAGATAATCTTACGCAAGTCATCATAGCATATCTATTGGTAAGGCAAAGATAAGGCTCATTGAACTTGTAAATTATGCTAATTGAAGCAGCAATAATGCCCAATTGCTTCACTGGGAGAGATTAGAACGGGATGTTGAGATGCTAAGAAGGAGAAAAAGAAGAAGGATTGTGTCTTATTTTCTGATTACGCTAATTTGATTTAACTTGGGGAGATTTCTGTCATGTTGTGTGGATTGGATATCAATTTTCCTGTGGAGATAACACGTGAGATGTCATTGATTCTATTGGATATCAGGGAATGACCATGAAAATATTATCAAAGTCATGGTAAGACTCAGAATTTCAGTGATAATGAATCAATCGGCACTGAAATTAACTGACGTCGTTGATTAGTTAATTAAACAGTTGAGTATTGCTTATATTGTAAATAGAATAACGCGTGAATTGGCATGTAAATTAATTAGCAATATGATTTTTTTATTTCAGCTATGTTCGCATTTGTTGGAGCAGGTGATGTTTAACTTTGTTTTCCCAGTATCATAATGAGATGTGTTTCTTTAAGGTGGAAGAATTTACCTATCATTTCTCAGTAGTGTTAGTTAAACACGATAGCTTGCGTTAAATTAGTTAAACTACGTCTTTGATTCACTATTATACTCATGCAATAAACACAACAAATAATCAGCTCTGAACAGCGCATCCAGTTTTGGATAATGTATACATGTGTACAATTAGGACAGATAGACCACGAATCTACAAGTGTTATTGATGGGTAATTATGAGTGTATAAGTATTTTAGGTTCCTATGAAATATACCGGGTGGTACAGCTGCCCCTATTCACGCAGTTTTATGCAACCCGCAGATTATAGTCGAACCTAAAAATATTGACCTTGACTACTCACTACAATGTCTGCTTTTACAACGCTTTCCATAATTCGTTTATTCGTGTCAACCAAATCAGCATTAATGATAAAATACCGATTGATGGTAAAGAATCGTGAAAATTATGTGTCGCAGAAACGTCCTGTACAGAGAATATTATTGGTGAATGACTCGAAGTAGCAGCAACACAACAGCGGTAAACAGCAACCCGTGATAGCTGAGCTTGCTAAAAGTTAGAGGAGAGTACCGGTGTTCGTTAGTAGGCGGTTCGAGTCCTGCGTACGACGAATATTTTTATTGCGTTGTTGATGTTCGTAAGAGTCGTGATGTTGACGACAAATCTAAAGCATGATCAGTTCTCATATTGCAGGTACTCAGCTATGTTTGTTTTTTAAGGAGCTCTTAAAAGAGCTATTTGCAATAAAGTGAGATTGTACCGACAGCGGTGCGATGGGCTTATGCATGGCCATTCGATTAATGAAGCAAATGTTCAAAATGACCACCTGCTTCGTTAATGCACATCTGAGCACGGTGGAGGAGAAACATTCTTGCTTGTTGCAACATATGTGGTGGAATCTGCCTGCAGGCTTCCGTGATGAGCCGCCGTAAATGATTCGGGCTCTCAGGCTCCTGCTCATAGACTCTTTCCTTTAAATAACCCCAGAGGAAAAAGTCGAGTGGAGTAAGGTCAGGTGATCTAGCCGGCCATGTGACCGGACCCCCTCGTCCAATCCATCGTCCAGGATATGTCCTATGCAAGTGGTTCCGTACTGCCAACGACCAGTGTGGGGGAGCTCCATCCTGCTGGAACCACATCCGTAACCGTGTCATAAGGGGTACATCCTCCAATAAGAGTGGGAGGTACTGACGAAGAAACTCTATATAGCGGCGTCCCGTGAGGTTTCCTTCGAAGAAATATGGTCCAATTATCTTGTCACCTACTATCCCGCACCACACGTTGACGCCCCATTGTACCTGAAATCGAGCTCCCCTGATCCAGTGAGGATTTTCAACGCTCCAGTAATGGACGATTAACAGTTCCGTTGTTGTGAAATCTGGATTCATACTTAAGAGAATGTCCAGTAAGAAATTCGCATCAGCTTCAACTCTTTGTAATATCCATTGCGAAAATTCTATCCGTTTTGGAAAGTCATCTCCGTGAAGTCCTGGTGCAGCTGTTGATGGAAAGGGTGGAATTAATGGCGGTGCAATATTCGCAGTACAGATACATGACTGATGTTCAGTTCATTTCCTATGGGCCGTGAGCTTGTGTGCGGGTTGTATGCAATTGCATTTTGAACAGCTTCGTCGTTATTTCCAGACGTCACTGGAGCATCCCGAACGGGGGGTAATGTATGAAATAACCCCGTTGCACGCAACCGTCTTTCAACACGTCGAAATGTATCTGCAGTTGGCAGCCTTCGTCCAGGAAATCGTTCTTGATACAAGCGTCTGGCTTCCCGTGCATTTTGCCTTGCTTCTCCATAAAGTAGTACCATATTCACATAATCATCCCGTGAATACATAATGTTTGCTTTCGTGTTAACCGTACAGTACGTGCTCACACGTTGCTGTTAGGATTACGATATGCTGTTTCATGTGCCCTACGTATGAAGTGTAGACCACTGTTAGTTGGTCTTCGAGTCGAACGTGCGCAGTTGCTTGGTTGAATGGGTGGGTCAGAATGTTGACAACACGTGCACTGCGCTTCATTCCCTGTAGTCGTTTGCCATATGGAAGTCGCATGTTATTATTCCTTTCGTATGTATGCTTTCTTTGTTAAGGTGGCAAATTACTTTTGAGACTTCATCATCATCATCATCATCATCATCTGTTTACCCTCCAGGTTCGGCTTTTCCCTCGGACTCAGCGAGGGATCCCACCTCTACCGCCTCAAGGGCAGTGTCCTGGAGCTTCAGACTCTTGGCCGGAGGATACAACTGGGGAGAATGACCAGTACCTCGCCCAGGCGGCCTCACCTGCTATGCTGAACAGGGGCCTTGTGGAGGGATGGGAAGATTGGAAGGGATAGACAAGGAAGAGGGAAGGAAGCGGCCGTGGCCTTAAGTTAGGTACCATCCCGGCATTCGCCTGGAGGAGAAGTGGGAAACCATGGAAAACCACTTCGAGGATGGTTGAGGTGGGAATCGAACCCACCTCTACTCAGTTGACCTCCCGAGGCTGAGTGGACCCCGTTCCAGCCCTCGTACCACTTTTCAAATTTTCGTGGCAGAGCCGGGAATCGAACCCGGACCTCCGGGGGTGGCAGCTAATCACGCTAACCACTACACCACAGAGGCGGACTTTTGAGACTTAAGAACGTTAAATATTTATTACGAATGGCCTTAGAAGTATAATATAAAAATAAAATTGAAGAACTCGTAACTAGATTCGAACTCTAAATGCCTGCTAACATATCGTATGCTCGCTGCGATTGGTGCCATGTAGCCACTGCAGGCGACAAAGAATTGGTCTCGTAGCTCTGTACTAATGGAATTACCTAGGCTATCGCTTCGATACTGATCGTTGATGTTAAAAGTTCTGAACTCGAATGTGCAAACATCACAGAGAACTAAAGAATCGCGTCTCTCTTACGCCCAGATAGTTGCAACCATTTTCTACGCGTTACTTGGTTGAATGAGTCCAGCGTTATGTTTCAGGTGGTATTCACAATCGGTGCGTATGTGGCGATATTTATGATACCTGTTTATTATAACTTCCGTAGAAGAATATCGGTCCGCCTCTGTGGTGTAGTGGTTAGTGTGATTAGCTGCCACCCCCGGAGGCCCGGGTTCGATTCCCGGCTCTGCCACGAAATTTGAAAAGTGGTACGAGGGCTGGAACGGGGTCCACTCAGCCTCGGGAGGTCAACTGAGTAGAGGTGGGTTCGATTCCCACCTCAGCCATCCTGGAAGAGGTTTTCCGTGGTTTCCCACTTCTCCTCCAGGCAAATGCCGGGATGGTACCTAACTTAAGGCCGCTTCCTTCCCTCATCCTTGCCTATCCCTTCCAAACTTCCCATCCCCCTACAAGGCCCCTGTTCACCATAGCAGGTGAGGCCGCCTGGGCGAGGTACTGGTCATACTTCCCAGTTGTATCCCCCGACCAAGAGTCTGAAGCTCCAGGACACTGCCCTTGAGGCGGTAGAGGTGTGATCCCTCGCTGAGTCCGAGGGAAAAGCCGAACCTGGAGGGTAAACAGATGATGATGATGATGATGAGAAGAATATCGGAGACTTCAGAAAGGTCTTCGTAAACGATGCCTAGGCGAATACGAAATGACATTAAAAATGCATGACTCAAGAATGGTTGGAACCCTTCCTGCTTCAAGTAACCTACCGAGGTACGTCTTCCATACGTAATTCCGCGCAGCTATTTGCAACGTACAAGCGCCGTTCTTGTAACTCTGTATTCACGAGGAGAGCGGAAGTTCCCGCTTCGACAAGTTACTGATGAGTTACAGCCTTATGGTCCCGTTTTATGCCTTTTTTGATCGCTCTAACGGTAGTAATTACATGGCCTAAGCTATCACATCTGCTGTACAGCATTTGCGTGCCACAGATTATAAACTACAGTGCAAAACACGTTTCTATCAATTTCGATGTGATGAGACTGTACAAAATGGTGGTGCATTGACATGTCTGTAATTGGTCTTACCCTATCGCGTTTTCTATGATACCACGACCGCCCTTTCTATCAAAAGAAAATGGCCTCTTGGACCAATCAGGTGCGCAATTCTCTACCGACAGCTAGGGCGTGTTTATGGTTTGTACAGTATAGTAAAATTTCGTAAAAATTAGTAGAGTATTGGACACCGCTCTACATAAAATGGTACAGTGTTTTTGAGATGGACCTCACTTACTGCCTCTTGTACCATTTTTCCATTGTGCGGAGAGGTCTACATCGGGTTAACTGCACATAACATTGCTGTAAGGTGTTGCGCAAGATGGGACTAAGAGGCATTTACGTCCAGCTGGTTGCATATATTCGGAAAAAAATAGGGGCAGCTGTACCACCCGGTATATGATCAACTCGTGTCACTCAGTATGTAAACAATCGCTGTTCAGTTTACCAGTTAGTAAAAAGAAATAGAGGTGATTGACCTCATAAATTAAATGACCCACACTGTGGTAATAATATAAAACTTGTGAATTTGTAATGAAGCCAATCGGCAGTCATGGCAATAAATTTTATAACGTATTGTAATATAATCAGATGGTGACATTCAGCCATGACAGGTTACAGGAGCCATATTAATACCATATTCAGTAAATCATATTAATATATAGTGGGAGCGACGGATCAACAGCGTAAAAGGTTCTAAGGTCAAAAATTACACAAATTACACAAGAAAGCGAAGTGATTACATCCAGTTAATGTGCAGCCGTAAAATATTGATTAAAGATTTATTATTCCTTACGCAGCTACAAGTGGTTACGTTTGAATCATCATCATCATCATCTGTTTACCCTCCAGGTTCGGTTTTTCCCTCGGACTTAGCGAGGGATCCCACCTCTACCGCCTCAAGGGCAGTGTCCTGGAGCTTCAGACTCTTGGTCGGGGGATACAACTGGGGAGTATGACCAGTACCTCGCCCAGGCGGCTTCACCTGCTATGCTGAACAGGGGCATTGTGGAGGGATGGGAAGATTGGAAGGGATAGGCAAGGAAGAGGGAAGGAAGCGGCCGTGGCCTTAAGTTAGGTACCATCCCGGCATTCGCCTGGAGGAGAAGTGGGAAACCACGGAAAACCACTTCCAGGATGGCTGAGGTGGGAATCGAACCCACCTCTACTCAGTTGTCCTCCCGAGGCTGAGTGGACCCCGCTCCAGCCCTCGTACCACTTTTCAAATTTCGTGGCAGAGCCGGGAATCGAACCCGGGCCTCCGGGGGTG
The DNA here is from genome assembly GCF_040414725.1 of Anabrus simplex. Taxonomy (NCBI): domain Eukaryota; kingdom Metazoa; phylum Arthropoda; class Insecta; order Orthoptera; family Tettigoniidae; genus Anabrus; species Anabrus simplex. The sequence goes on along the minus strand of NC_090266.1, from coordinate 790,726,317 downwards.
GCAGCTAATCACGCTAACCACTACACCACAGAGGCGGACTACGTTTGAATCAAGTTGCAAAAGGTGTGAAATCTTTGCGTAAGTGTATGAGTGTTTGAAGTTATTGAATTTGAGCGGAGAGCAGTTTGAATATTTATTTGACAATTAAATAAAGCCCTTAATTAACACGTAGTCACATCAACATGAATGTAACTGCTGGGAAGGTGATCGTATTTTAACACTTTCATAAATGTAACACTTTGTCACACTGATACACAGTAGTACTACACTTTGTTAGATTTAATTCCATTTAATTTTTATTATTCTGCAATAATATTGATTCGCGATTTTGTGAATGAACAGATATATATACCACGCAATACCACTAATGGGGAAGAAGCTCATTCACTGGTATGCAGCAACATTGGAAAATTGGTAAAAACTGCTCGACTTCACCTACATTTGCAGTACCGGTACCATACTTTACATAGGTTCCTGGAGTTTTGGCATTTCCATCATTTCAAATGGCTTAAGTGAAGCAGTGCCTTCATATCCGAATTACATAATTTCGATGAAAACAGGGATGATGATGGAAGGGGAAACGACTACAATAAAATCTTAACACAACACGTCTAGTAACATTACATCCGAGTCTGTGCACATATGTCCTTTATATCGAAGTGAACAAAAGACGCTATAAAACGAGCTGAGACCCTGCCTGTCATATTTTCCCTCTCTTCATGGTCATTAGCAATTTTTTAGTAATACATTCAGTTTTCTAGTAGATATGCCTTTTCTTATTTTCCTCCTTCTTCCATTGGGTTGAAAGTTTTAACACATCCACAATATGACCTTCCTATAGTAAATGACGTCCAAAGGGGCGCTGTACTGTACCCCAACTCTTTGTGATGTAGCATTAATTCACAGGCACTGCACGGTTCGTGAGTACGGGAAAGGGTATTGCCACATGATCCCTCAGCTAGAAACATTATCTTCATCTTTCGAACGAATCTGTGTGAAATCATGAAATGGAAAAAAGACGTAAAAATTCAATCCAAATTCATTCAAAATTTTAGTTTTAATGAAATATTTAATGAAGGAATATAATGTTTGAAAGTGCAAACTTCTGTTGGTATGTCACACACCGCACAAAATTATATGAAAGAATTACTTCTTTCAGAGAGTATATAATTTCAGATTAATATAATTCAAAAAAGGAATTCCATCTTTGTTAAATGAAGTAATTTCAGAATTTAGAATGAAATATATTTTGCACCTAGAATGAATTTGCGACCCCACAATGGACATCCTGGAGAAAGAAATTGAAATTAGTATAACTGGAATAATATTTGGCTTCATCACACTAGGGTTACAGAAACCGGAATACGGAAAGTTCACCTCAGTTGTATTTGCAGTATATCACAATAGTCATCTCCAAGTTCCTAGGTGTATAGGATCGCCGGTTTTCAGACAGCACGTTGAGAAACATCACGAAACTTCATTCCACATCAACGGATGTTAAGAGTTCATACTTGCTCTTCAAGAAACACTCACATCAAAATTTGCTCCTTACAATATTTCACCTATCTTGCACAGAATTTTACACCCCTTGTTTTTCAAGCACTAGTTTCATTTTTCATTTCATTTTATTTCGTTTCATTTCATTTCATTTTCTCTCTTTTCAGATAGGACCTATGGTTCAAATATATGCATGCAAAAGAGCCGTTGAGATGTAAAAAGGTTAAAAAAAGGATCAATAAACAAAAAACCGACGATAAAGGCGAAAAAGGACAAATAAAACCGGCAGTTTCTGGCCTAATGACCCAGAATGAACTTATATTATGTTTGGCCTCGTCTTCGGACACTCGAGAAAAAAAAAGGATCTTTCCTCAACTACCAAGCCCTAGTTATGACCAGTTTAGAAGTATCGTTGTTTAACATTGTTTAATATTGTTTTACATACGTTTAAAAGTCAACTTTCTTTTGCTAGTGGCTTTACGTCGCACCGACACAAACAGGTCTTATGGCGACGATGGGATAGGAAAGGCCTAGGAGTTGGAAGGAAGCGGTTATGGCTTTAATTAAGTTATAGCCCCAGCATTTTCTGGTGTGAAAATGGGAAACAAAGGAAAACCATGTTCAGGGTTGCCGACAATGAGATTCGAACCCACTATCTTCCGGATGCAAGCTCACAGCAGCGTGCTCCTAACCGCACGGCCAACTCGCCCGGTAAATAATAGTAAATAAAGTTAAAATATACACTCTATAGTAACTTCACGGAAGCACATGTTCTGTACTCTAGGATGAAGTTAGGAAACCCTTGAATCACGAGTGATCCCTTGCAAATATTTTAACCAGCAAAATTTCAACTTTGAGAAATTAATATTTTTGCCAATATTTCTAGATATATTCATGAAATAGGCACATAAGTATGTGCATCCTGCTCCTGGCAAAACCTCTGAATTATTTATCTAATAATAGGTCATTGACTGTTGCCCAAGAATTGGTCCCTAGGTAATAGACTTGGAATTATGTCCCTTTTTCGACAAAACATAAGATTATATCAATGTGCGGCTGGTCGTGTGTCGTCTTCGTCTTTATACATACACTGCTTAATTTTCAAGCTACTTGTCAAACAACTAGAAATGAAACAAAACCTACTTGTAGGGACAAATATGTCTAAATATTCAATACTAAGTACTAATTTAAACCTTACAGTAAGCTTGTCCCAGTTTGCATGGAAACAAAGCCGTGTGAAGTCTGCCACTGTATACAGCAGCAGCAACAAGGTTTGCTGAACACCTTCTCAGCTTTTATCTCCTTAATGAGGATGCGAAAGTAATTTTTGCGGGCGTCTCCTCTCGAAATCCAACTATCTCAACTTCCTCCTACGAAGCTATTCCCTCAAGGGACGACTTGGCACAGACTACGAAGTCTTTCTTCCACCCCTTTTCTCCCCGCCCCCCGCGCTCGTCGAGCTTCAGCTAGTACATACACATGCAAAAGCGCAGTCTCTATATTTGATTTCATTATAAAAGCAGCTGGAAGTTTCTTCTTCACAATGAGTAGGTATTTACTAAATTAATTTACTTAAAATGAATCAATTACATTAAAAGTCACTTAGTTTGTGAGTATTTGGCAGCACTGTTTCCTTCCACGCACTATCAAGTCAGAAACCTTCAAACACTAACGAAGTTCAAATTTACTTACTCTGAACATTCCTTAGAATATAGACACGGGAAGAATATTGCAGAGATTATCGAACGAGTCAATATAGCACATGTTAGCACGTGTTCTGATAATCTTGATAAACGATAAACTTTCAGAGGTAGAATGCCGTTCTCCTGACCCCAAGTTCGCGGGTTCAATTGCGAAAGAGCTAATCGAATTTTTGAAGGGTGGTAGAAATACTATTCGGTACACCTTGTTGTACGATATCGCCATACAAAAGATCTAAAATATCAGACCACGTGGCGCACCATCCCCGGAGGGCCTTAGCCTATCATGTAACTGCTGCTGAGCCCGAAGGTCTGCTTATAAGTTAGAGTGGTAGAGTGCCAGGTATCAAATCAAGTTCTTTTATCTCCTTTTGTATGGGCAGGTCCACCTCTGTGGTGTAGTGGTTAGTGTGATTAGCTGCCACCCCCGAAGGCCCGGGTTCGATTCTCGGTTCTGCCACGAATTTTGAAAAGTGGTACGAGGGCTGGAACGGGGTCCACTCAGCCTCGGGAGGTCAACTGAGTAGAGGTGGCTTCGATTCCCACGTCTGTACCGGGCGAGTTGGCCGTGCGCGTAGAGGCGCGCGGCTGTGAGCTTGCATCCGGGAGATAGTAGGTTCGAATCCCACTATCGGCAGCCCTGAAGATGGTTTTCCGTGGTTTCCCATTTTCACACCAGGCAAATGCTGGGGCTATACCTTAATTAAGGCCACGGCCGCTTCCTTCCAACTCCTAGGCCTTTCCTATCCCATCGTCGCCATAAGACCTATCTGTGTCGGTGCGACGTAAAGCCCCTAGCAAAAAAAGATTCCCACCTCAGCCATCCTGGGAGTGGTTTTTCGTGGTTTCTCACTTCTCCTCCAGGCAAATGCCAGGGTGGTACCTAACTTCAGGCCACGGCCGCTTCCTTCCCTCTTCCTTGTCTATTCCTTCCAATCTTCCCATCCCCCGCAAGGCCCCTGTTCATCATAGCAGGTGAGGCCGCCTGGGCGAGGTACTGGCCATCCTCCCCAGTTGTATCCCCGACCCAGAGTCTGAAGCTCCAGGACACTGCCCTTGAGGCGGTAGAGGTGGGATCCCTCGCTGAATCCGAGGAAAAAAACCGACCCTGGAGGGTAAACAGATTAAGTAGTAAGTAGAAGTAGTAGTAGATATGTAAGAATCGATTCTAAGTATAATATTACGCTGCATCTTCGGGTGGTATGCATGCATAAGTTGTATGAAGAGAAGAAGCAAACGTTTTCACACTGGAATATATTGTAGTATAGTGGGGTTGTCAGCAAAGTTCCAAGTCGTTCATCATTAAATATTACTGTACTACAAATGTCTGCCTCTGTGATGTAGCGGTTAGCGTGATTAGGTGCCACCCCCGGAGGCTCGGGTTCGATTCCCAGCTCTGCCACATAATTTGAAAAAGTGGTATGAGAGCTGGAACGGGTCCACTCAGCCTCGGGGGTCAACTGAGTAGAGGTGTGTTCGATTCCCATTTCAGTCATCGACGGTTTCCATAATTACCCTACTTCAGGCCACGGCCGCCTCCTTCCCTCTTCCTTGCCTGTCTCTTCTAATCTTCCCATCCCCCCCATAATGCCCCTGTTTAGCAGAGCAGGTGAGGCCCCACTGGGCGGGGTAATGGTCCTTCTGCCCAGTTGTATAACCAGACCCAATATATCGCGCTCCAGAACATTGCCCTTGAGGCAGTAGAGGTGGGATCTCTCACTGAGTCAGAGGGAAAAGCCGACCCTGGAAGGTAAACAGATTACGAGAGAAGGAAAGAATGAAAGAGAGAAAGAAGAAATAAAACCACAAATATAATTTTTTCAACTTCATTCTTTACATTTCTGCAATAAAATATTATTTTGACTTCATGCGTATACAGGGCCCTACCATTAACCATCTGATAGCTCAAATACTACAGGAAGATTCCGGGTGGTCAACCAGCAACTTGCGATGCAGTTTTATGCATCCCTTCACGTTTACTACAATTTTGAAAGACATCGGTCCCTCTCCCTAAACTGGGGTAATATAACGAGATGTATTTTTACTGGCTAGAAGGCAGCAGGAATCGTGAGCGCCACTATTAATTCATTATGGGTACCTGGAATGAACCTGTAAAACGGGTACAGACACACAGAACACGTGCTTAACAGGAGGGGGACGCACAGACCGGGAGCACGGTACTATATACGCTAGCAAGTGGGTGCCGCAGGTCCAGTGTCGCAGTAGCTTAGATGGCAAGTGAGCGGAGTTATGCGGCATAGTGGACAGTGCTCCAGGTGGCAGGTTCGAACCACGCGTAAGTTTCTTTTAACAGCCAGTTGTCTGGGATGTTGTAAAGTTACATACTGATAGCTTCCAAGGACTGATTAGGTCTATTTGACCCTGTAAAAGACCTGTGAATATTAACTTCCTATCTCTAGTCTTTGAAAGTTTCCTGCTTTTTTTATGAACGTGCTTTTATATTCTACGGACACCGCTCCGTCGACTTCAGACTTTTTAAAACAAAATATTTCGCCAAATGACACACTCCTCGTGGTATAAATCATCATCATCATCATCATCATCACCAGTTTACCCTCCAGGTTCGGTTTTTCCCTCGGACTTAGCGAGGGATCCCACCTCTACCGCCTCAAGGGCAGTGTCCTGGAGCCTCAGACTCTTGGTCGGGGGATACAACTGGGGAGTATGACCGGTATCTCGCCCAGGCGGCCTCACCTGCTATGCTGAACAGGGGCCTTGTGGAGGGATGGGAAGATTGGAAGGGATAGGTAAGGAAGAGGGAAGGAAGCGGCCGTGGCCTTAAGTTAGGTACCATCCCGTCATTCGCCTGGAGGAGAAGTGGGAAACCACGGAAAACCACTTCCAGGATGGCTAAGGTTGGAATCGAACCCACCTCTACTCAGTTGACCTCCCGAGGCTGAGTGGACCCCGTTCCAGCCCTCGTACCACTTTTTCAAATTTCGTGGCAGAGCCGGGAATCGAACCCGGACCTCCGGGGGTGGCAGCTAATCACGCTAACCACTACACCACAGAGGCGGTCTGTGGTATAAATCGAATATTAAAATCCAAATAGATTTACGAATCTCTACTATAAATCTTATTACGCTTATAAAGATTATTAAACCGGGCGAGTTGGCCGTGCGCGTAGAGGCGCGCGGCTGTGAGCTTGCATCCGGGAGATAGTAGGTTCGAATCCCACTATCGGCATCCCTGAAAATGGTTTTCCGTGGTTTCCCATTTTCACACCAGGCAAATGCTGGGGCTGTACCTTAATTAAGGCCACGGCCGCTTCCTTCCAACTCCTCGGCCTTACCTATCCCATCGTCGCCATAAGACCTATCTGTGTCGGCGCGACGTAAAGCCCCTAGCAAAAAAAAAAAAGATTATCAAGATTACAAAGATTCGGTTCGATTTAACCCAGTCCAAATTTGATGGCATTGACTTGCTTAAGAGGGTACTCAAGACCAAGAAGCCCAATACTCGCTACCAACATCGAGGACCTTGAGTCCTGTAGAACAAAATTTGAGTTTCGGCTTTCCAAAATTACGCATCACACTTGTACATAAATATAAACGTACTGTTCCTTAAGACGACCCACCTTCCGTAGTTACCAATGACGCTGCGCGGATGGGTTTTCAAATCTGGCTCACAACCAATCCCGACGAGGCAGAGTCATTTTCCCCTACTGGAGCAAGTACCAAGTGATTTATACACTCCTTGACAAACCACGGAAACCAATGAGTAAACGAGCATTAATTTGCTCTTGGTCTCCCATGCAGTAACAAAATATTTTCGTCAAGGAAATCGTACACAGTATAAGCGTCGTGCTTGCCATGCATTATATCCTGCTTCTTCGTAGAATAATAGCATATACACGAACGCATCACCCAAATATACAGGGTGATTCTAAAATACTTCTGCAAACTTTAGGGATAGTTTCCTCATACTGAAATAAGGAAAACAGGTCATATGAACATTTGTCACAAAATCCTTTGTTTCATTCTTGCGTTATTATTTTATGCATTAATTATTAACGAAAGTTTGCGTTTACATTCAACGGCTTTCCAGCCAACCCAACAAGTTAATTTATCTTGCACTCATTCACAGAATGCTTTGACTCATTGTATCCTATGTTGGTTGCGACGTGTTGCCATGGAGACTTGTCTACATTTGTCATTATTGTGTACATGTAGTGAGGTAACTGTACCTTTTAGTCTGTCTTTGACCTTTCAATTTTGTATATGTTATGGTGAAAGTGTTCCATTCAACCTTCGCTGGATATTAATTTCTTGAGCAGTCAGATATGATTTTTATGTACGGCTGCGCGGATGGTACAGTATTGGGCGTGAAGCTGCACGGCTGACTCAGAGGTTGTTTCCAGACCGAAAACAGCCGAGTCATCCAACCGTCTCTGCTGCTTATTGTCGTGTTGCTGATACAGGGTCGTAGCTCCATAGTCTATTGATGAAGGAAGACCAAAAGTTGCTGGTACTCCTGGCCGGAAAGAACAGACTCTCCAGTCTGTCGAAGAGGTCCAGGTATCAGCAAGGGCGAGTGGCCCTGGCTTGTGGTACATTTCAAGTAAAACATTGTGGATGCGCTGGTTGGTACCTACAAATACATGGTCTGCACGTTCCCCCGACCTCAGTCCTTCGGGTTTTTATAGAATTGATTTATGCAGCATACAACCGGGAAGAAGAAACTCTTCTTCGACATGTCATGGAAGCCTGCGAAACTATTCGACATCGTCAGGGTGTATTTGAAAGGTTGCGATACTCCATGATTCGACGATTGCATGCGTATCTAGATTCAAGGGGAGAACATTTAGAGCAATTGTTTAGATTCTATGTGTTGAACACTTCTTAATAATCTGGCAATGTTAATGTCAATTTGAAAACATATTAAAGTGTCACTTTGAAATATTCTACCATTAATAACATTTTGAAATTTAATCATTCAAAAACGAAGGATTTTGGGGCATATGTTTACACTGACATTTTTCTTATTTTGGTGTAATGAACCCGTCCCCAATGTTTGTGAAGGTATTTCAGAATCACCCCGTGTAGTGGTTGTGAACTGAAGAACTATGACTCGAATGTGCAGACAGGTTTTCCTTGATACAAACACCTCAGTGTGCTGAAGAATCACGCCTCTCTTAAGCCCAGATTGTTATAACCATTACCAACGGGTGGAGAATGAACCTATTACTTGGTAGAATGAGTCCGGTATAATTTTGACAGTGGCATAAGGAATGAATCTGTCCGTAGTCGGTGTTAAAGTAACCATATTTGTTATGTCCACTTTATTTATTATAACTTCGTTAAACGGATATCTGAGACTTCAGGAAGGTTAAATCTTCATAAAGGATGCCTACTCAGGTACAAAATGAAAATTTAAAAATCTTTGAGTGAAGGAAGTTGTGGACCCGCCATGCGAGGACAAGCCAGCTACCTAACCTACACAGTTCCACATGATTACTTGAAATAAGCAGATTTGCGTATTATAACTCGATATTCACTAAGAGACGAAGCATATAGATTGCATTACTTGAGGAGTCTTGAGAAGTCGTCAAGTCTTGAGAGTGAATCAGAAAATGTTCTAATCGATCAAAGTGTTTTCAAGATTTTGAGAGAATGCTGGGATTTCCGGGAATCAAAACAACAACAATGGCTTAGTCTTTATGACCGAGGGATGTTTTGTGTGTATTAATTGCTAAGTGTGATGCACATCTCTGGACTCCATAGAGTACCTCAGTAAAGTGAATAAATCGGTAGCGTACGAGGAGATTACAAGAGAAATATCTCAAGGAAATGGAGAGCTTTTATGTTTATTATCGTACGCTTAACCTATACGTAAACACTCTCAGCAATGTTCGTATTATTATTATTATTATTATTATTATTATTATTATTATTATTATTATTATTATTATTATTATTATTATTATATATAATTCGCTGGGGCCATCAAGGACCACGTTAAGTCTTGTTACATTTGACACTGAACTTGGCCTTCTTTAGAGCCCAAATTACCCTCATTCTTTGTGAGTGGGCCTGCTTACGCTCCTCTGTCCAAGGGTCACCGTGTCTTTTCTTCGGTTGCTCGTCTCGGTTTAGCCCGTTCGTCAATATTTTCTTGCGGAAGAGATCTCTGTTAAGGGCGTCTTCAGCTGAGATATGTAGCATTTGCAGGTCCCCTTTGGTATTTCTAAACCAGGGAATTGTGGTTTTGGGGTTTGAATCAAAAAAGTGAAAGATTTCTTTAGTTAACTTTCTTCCGTCCATTCTTTTCAGATGACCGTAAAATCGTGCCCGTCTTTTTCTGATTGTGTCGGTAATTTTCTCTATTTTGCTGAAGACTTCCTTGTTGGATCTCTTATGGTGGATTGATCCCAAGATTCCTCTCACAATTTTGCGTTCTCTTTTCTCCAGTTCTTCAAGGAGTCCTTTGTTGGCATTTAGAGACAGGGTTTCAGCTGCATATAGAACTATTGGCTTCAGAACTGTTTCATAGTGACGTATCTTGGTGTTTTGGGAAAGGCATTTTTTGTTGTAGATTGTGCGGGATGTTTGGTAGGCTATTTCCAGTTTGCGTACTCGCTCCTGAAGTGCTTCTTTGTCCAGTCCATTTTTCATGATGATCTCACCCAGGTATTTGAATTTGTCTACTCGGGTGATGTCCCCGTGTTTTGTATGGAGTTTTGGTGGAGCCTCTTTGATGTTAGTCATTACTTCTGTTTTCTCAAACGATATCTGCAAACCAGTTTGTTCGTCAATTTCCTTTAAAATTTCAACTTGAGCTCTAGCGGTTTCTATCTCGTTTGAGAGAACAGCAATATCATCGGCAAATGCTAAGCAGTCTGTTGCGATCCCCTTGGGTTTGGTTCCTATTCTCAATGGAGTGTAGTTGGTTTCCTGTAATCTCACCCGCCAGGTTCTGATGATCTTTTCAAGAACACAGTTGAAGAGTATCGGGGATAGCCCATCACCTTGTCGGACTCCTCTTTTGATGTCAAAGGAATGCGAGAGACATCGGTGGAACTTCACCTTGGATTTTGTATCGGTCAGGGTGGCTCTAATTAATACCAGCAGTTTCAAATCAATTCCAAATTCATTTAAGATGCTTAGCAGGACTTCCCGGTCAATGGAGTCGTACGCTTTCCTAAAGTCCACAAAGACAGGCACATACTGCTTGGACCTTAGTGTGCAATATCTGATGATCGTTTTGAGATTTTGGATCTGTTCAGCTGTTGAGCGACCATTTCTGAACCCTCCTTGGTATTTACCTATTTGATGTTCGACTTGTGCTTCCAAACGCTCCAGGATGGCAAGTGATAGAATTTTGTAAGTCACGGGTAACAAAGATATTCCTCCGTAGTTGTTGATGTTCTTCATGCTGCCTTTTTTGTGCAATGGATGGATCAAAGCTATTTTCCAATCTTCGGGTAGGGTCTCCTTGTTCCAAATTTCTTCTATTTACTTTTGCAAGATATCAAGTGATTCCTCTGGGGTATATTTCCATAGTTCTGCTACTACTGAGTCTTCCCCGGCGCTTTGTTATTTTTGAGACGGGCAATGTGGCGCTTGATTTCATCTCTGTCGTGTGGTCTCGAATCTGGGTACCTGAGTAAGGGTTCCTTGGTCTCGATGGGGCTTTGCGGTTTAGAGCAATTAAGTAAATTCTTGAAGTAATCTGCCAGAATGCTACAATTTTCTTCATTTGACGTCGCCAGTGTGCCGTCCTTTCGCTCAAAGCATAGAGATGGTGGTTTATAGCCAGTGAGTTTGCGTTTGAAGGCTCTGTAGTACTCTCTGCTTTCATTCTTCCTGAAGTTTTGTTCTATCATTTCAATGAGAGATTTTTCGTATTTACGTTTCTCAGTTCTGAACACCCTAGCTGCTTGGGCACGTTGGGTTTTGTAGGTTTCCCAATCATTTTCTGATTTCGTAGAGTAGTACTGTTTCCACGCATTGAGTCTTTCTTAGAGGACTGATTCGCAGGTACCATTCCACCAGGCATGCTTTTTGCTTCTCTTGATTTCTGCAACGTCTTTGGCGGCTACAACAACGAGACTTTTGGCATTGTTAAAGTCACAGTTATTTGGTCTAGCCTTCTCCTGGAACTCCTCGACCCTTTGCCGAAGTTTATCATTGTCGAAGCGTGTGATCTGTTTGGCTGTCTTCCTTGTGTTTCGGGGAATTGGTTTGAATTTGATAAGAGACATATAATGATCTGAGGCCACATTGATGCCTTTCTTTACCTTGACATTCAAAATCTCAGGGCTGTTTCTCCTGGAGATTGCAACATGATCAATTTGGAACTCTCCGAGAGCTTGGACGGGAGAACGCCAAGTCATTTGCTTTCTGGGCAGATGGCGAAAGTGGGTCGACATGACCTGCAGATTGTGATTTTCGCAAATGACACCAGTCTTTTGCCGTTGGGATTGGTTCTTTGTGGGCAGGGTAATTTCCTATAACTTTCTTGTACTTCTGTTCACGACCTAGTTGGGCACTGTAGTCACCCAAAAGAAGCTTGACATGGTGTTTGGGGATTTTGTTTAATTTTTCATCCAGTAGGTCCCAGAAATTATCAACTTCGTCTGGATCAGACTTGTTCTTATCGTTTGTAGGAGTATGTGCGTTAACTAGGGCGTAGGTTTTGTTCGCGCATTTAATTGTGAGTATAGACAATCTGTCATTCACAGGGTCGAAATTTGCAACCGATTTAAGGATCTTGGTTCTAACAGCAAACGCTGTTCCGAGCATCACAGCTCCATTGAGGATTCCTCTTTGCGCGTTGCTCTTGAAAAATCGGTAGCCTTCGGATTCAAAAATCTTTTCATCTAGGTACCTTGTTTCCTGCAGGGCCATTATGGATATCTGATTTTCGTGAAGAGCTTTGGTGAGGGTTTTCAGCTTGCCAGTTTTTGTAAGTGAATTTATGTTGAAAGTTGCTAGAAAGGTTTTACATTTTGGCCTGAGTTTTTGACTCTTCGGGGTACACCGAGACGCTCCGACTCGTCTCTTGGATGATGTCGAGTCTCCCCCAGAATCCAAACGAGACTCGTGCGCCGTGGTGTTCACGACGAGGGATTTATCCGAAGATTTACCCCCTGGGGTATGTTTCTTGAAATGTTGTGCCATCATGCTTTTTGACTTGACTTTGCTTTGGACGGGCACCCATCCTTTTACAACTAGGGTTGTTAGCCCTAGAAGTTGCCTCAAGATGTTTTCTGGCTTCTGGTCATTTACCAGTCTTCGCCGTAACGCTGGCAAGGGACCAGTTTTTTTCACGGTGGTATTTTATTTCCCTACTACCTCTGACTCTGCTGGCAGCAGAGCCAGCGAGCTTCCCCAATTCCAATGGGACGCGCCCGATGGAGGTAACCGGTAAATCCCCACACGGGTATTATTATTATTATTATTATTATTATTATTATTGTTATTATTATTATTATTATTATTATTATTATTATTATTATTATTATTATTATTATTATTATTATTATTATTATTATTATTATTATTATTATTATTATTATTATTATTGCTGTTGATGCTGACGAAATGGGAGACCCAATTTTGAGGCCAGAGTTTGACAGAGCAGTGAGTGACATAAATAGGAACAAAACACCTGGAATTTATGACATTCCCCCTGAATTACTGACTGCCTTAAGAGAAACCAGCATGGCAAGGTTATTCCATTTAATGTGTAAGATATACGAGACAGGAGAAGTCCCATCCGGTTTTCAGCAGAATGTTGTTATACCTATTTCCAAGAAAGCCGGTGCTGACAGGTGTGAAAACTGCCGCACCATTAGTTTAGTATCTCATGCCTGCAAAATTTTAACACGTATTATTTACAGAAGAATGGAAAAACAAGTTGAAGCTGAGTTGGGAGAAGATCAATTTGGCTTCAGAAGAAATTTAGGAACACGTGAAGCAATCCTGACTTTACGTCTGATCTTAGAGGATCGAATCAAGGACAAGCCCACGTACATGGCGTTCGTAGATCTTGAAAAGGCATTCGATAATGTTGACTGGACCAAACTATTTAAGATTCTGAAGGTGATTGAGATCAGATACTGTGAACGAAGAATTATCTGCAGTAGTATAATTGGATGGTTCGGCGGCCACCGCCACCTCCGGCTCCCAGTGGCCACCTCCACCTCCACCTCAGCCAGAGGCCTCCCAGTGGCCACCTCCACCTCAGCCAGAGGCCTCTTCCAGTGCTGCCAACTTAACCTAACTAGCGCGAAATTTGAATTTGTAAACAAAGCCACGTGCTTTTTGACAGCTGACATCGACAACAACGCATCGCTAACCTCAGTACTGCCATCTTGACGGGCCTAAACCTCAGTAGTGCCAACTTAACCTAACTAGCTCGGGATAAACAAAGCCACGTGCTTTTTGACAACCACGTGCTTTTTGACAGATTTGTAAACAAAGCCACGTGCTTTTTGACAGACAACAACGCATCGTAAACCTCAGTACTGCCATCATGACGGGCCTAAACCTCAGTAGTGCCAACTTAACCTCACTAGCATGAGGTAAACAAAGCCACGTGTTTTTTGACAGCTACGTGCTTTTGACAGATTTGTAAACGAAGCCACGTGCTTTTTGACAGACAACACCGCATCGCAAACCTCAGTACTGCCATCTTGACGGACCTAAACCTTAGTGGTACCAACTTAACCTAACTAGCGAGAGGTAAACAAAGCCACGTGCTTTTTGACAGCCACATGCTGTTTTGACAGCTGCCATCCGCCATCTTTGAGCACCGTGCTGCCCTCTTTCGTCACCTGTCATCGGCAGTGCTGCCATCTTGACGGGTCTAAACCTTAGTGCTACCAACTTAACCTAACTAGCGCGAGGTAAACAAAGCCACGTGTTTTTTGACAGCCGTCATCCGCCATCTTTGAGCACAGTGCTGCCCTCTTTAGCTACTTACCTTTGAAATGTGGTGGCGGATAATTTGAAAAATGCTTTTTGACAGCAGCCATATTGCATCGCAAACCTCAGTGCTGCCCTCTTTAGCTAGATACCTGTGGTAGCAGACAATTCCACGTGACAGCAGCCATCTTTGAGCACCGTGCTGCCCTCTATGTGGTGGCGGCAAATTCCACGTGCACTTGTTTGGAAACAAACTCACGTGCTTTTTTGACAGCTACCATCCACCATCTTTAATCAACAGAGCACAGTGCTGTACTCTTTAGCTAGATACCTTTGAAATGTGGTGGCGGCAATTTGAAAAATTCTATGTGCTCTTGTTGGGAAACAAAGCCACGTGCTTTTTTTTGACAGCTGTCATCCGCCATCTTTAATCAATAGAGCACTGTGCTGCGGGCAATTTCGTTAGCTGTCATCCGCCATCTTTAATCCAGAGAGAACAGTGCTGCACTCTATGTGGTGGCGGCAAATTCCACGTGCTCTTGTTTGAAAACATACTCACATGCTTTTTTGACAGCTGTCATCCGCCATCTTTAATCCAGAGAGAACAGTGCTGCACTCTATGTGGTGGCGGTAAATTCCATGTGCTTTACAAACCTATGTGCTTTTCTGACAGCTGTCATCCGCCATCTTTAATCTAGAGAGAACAGTGCTGCACTCTATGTGGTGGCGGCAAATTCCACGTGCTCTTGTTTGAAAACATACTCACGTGCTTTTTTGACAGCTGTCATCCGCCATCTTTAATCCAGAGAGAACAGTGCTGCCCTCTATGTGGTGACGGCAAATTCCACGTGGAAACAAAGCTATGCGCTTTTTTTTGTCAGCTGTCATCCGCCATCTTTAATCACCGTGCTGCCCTGTGACGGCAAATTCCACGTAGAAACAAAGCTATGTGCTTTTTTTGACAGCTGTCATCCGCCATCTTTAATCACCGTGCTGCCCTGTGACGGCAAATTCCACGTAGAAACAAAGCCATGTGCTTTTTTGACAGCTGTCAT
This sequence comes from Anabrus simplex, assembly GCF_040414725.1. Classification (NCBI taxonomy): domain Eukaryota; kingdom Metazoa; phylum Arthropoda; class Insecta; order Orthoptera; family Tettigoniidae; genus Anabrus; species Anabrus simplex. Next base: position 790,711,173 of record NC_090266.1, on the reverse strand, counting down.
CCGCCATCTTTAATCACCGTGCTACATTCTATGTGGTGGCGACAAATTCTAAATGCTTTACAAACCCATGTGCTTTTCTGACAGAGCTGTCATCCACCATCTTTAATCACCGTGCTGCCCCGGTGACGGCAAATTCCACGTGCTCTTGTTTAGAAACAAAGCTTTTAATCCAGAGAGAACAGTGCTGCCCCCCCCCCCGGTGGTGGCAAATTCTACGTGCTTTACAAAGCTATGTGCTTTCTTGACAAAAAAATTCTGCTCTCGAGATACTTACCGAACTATACTCACGAAACTGCTCATCACCTTCTTTCTTCTATGAGTAATAAACAAAAACTCTATCCTGCAAATAAGGAGCGGGAGGAAGGTGATACCTAACCTAAAATAAAAGAATATGCCAATTCTACATTATTTATTTACATCTTGTATGTACAAGTTTTATCTCGAATCATTTCACCCTAGCGTACTTCTCGATGCAATTCTTGAATGTACAAGTTTAGACTTGCCGTACCAGCGTTCCTCCCCGAATTGTGATGTAAGACAGCGTAACGTAAGTACACACACCTCTAGCATAATGTTTATGTAAAGTAGTACTTATCAATACTACTATGCCCCCAGGCTAGCGTGTTGGTAGAATTTGGAATGACAAACCGTTTACAATCATCGCTATTAAGGGCTACCTTACTAATTAAATGAGTGTACAACTGGTGCTTCTTGCTTCTAATGACAGACATTTGCTTATGCAAAACAGGTGGATTACTTTTAATGCAATTGTTATAGTTTTCAAAACTTAGCTGATTCTGAACGACATTCTTTTTAACCCCCTTCAATCTCTTTATTTGTAATTCATTTAAGAGTTTTATGCAATATGACTTGGATTTAGTACCTACAAATGAATCGATAATATTCCCAGCACATTCATCTTTCATTTTACCTAGAACCTTTTTGTTCACTAGCGGTAGATGATATTGATTATCTGCAGGATAGTTACTCGTATCAAACCTACCCAAGTCAGGCTTTATATCATTGTAATAGTCATCAGTTTTGATTTGATAAATAAACGAATCGGTATCTGTGTAGAGCAATTGCGCATTATCCGCGTACTTCTTCATCATATAATCGTAATGGAATTCATACATGAGTGTTTTAGCCAATTCAAGTACTGTGAAGCCGACGTAGGTAGGTTTGTCATACTTAACCTTGACACGATTCATCTGTATAATAACTAAATTCTCGTGTATGATGGTGCAGCTGTGGAAATTTGGTTTACTTATTAAATAGTTAGCACCATACCTTTTCTTAATATTATCCCAGTTTGTAATCAATTTTACATCAACGCGTTTGTCAACATTCTCCATAGTCTTACCAAACACACTATTATTCATGAGCTTGTAGAAATCTTTTTCAAACTCGTTAACCGCATTCGTTCTTAAATTATTGTTCAGATCGATATATGGCTTTAGCCACGGTGACTGATTAAATTCTAGTACGCGATGAATTTTGGATAACTTCAAACCATGCTGCAAACACTGTTTTAAATTTCGGTAATGAATGATATACTTAGATTTATCGCATAAATTAGCAATGAGCATTTTCGTCGTTGATGCAATGTACGGGGACTTCATATTTTCAGGGCAGAACGGTAGGTTATTATGAGAAGTGTGTAACTCTTTCGGATACTGTAAGTCAACTTCGAGGAAATAACCTTTATCAGCTTCATCGCCTAGGGCGTGTAGCTGTAAAGCATCAATTTCGCACTGCGTCAGCCAGCGGAAACCACTCACCGGTAGATGCTGACTCATCGCCCACCCATACTGATTATTAGCATCCAGATAAACGATATACTGAGATTCCTGACTGGTATCGAAACTCGGCATGTACTTATTATTAGCACTCGAATACCGGCCGCTACTCTGACTCAGACCGACTCGAATGGATGCTTTTATAAAGTGCACCATATCAATATCCGTTAGCAGCTCCAAATTCACACGCGTGTATTTTAACATCGCGTCCCAACTTAACCCAGGTGCAGTAAAATACTGACATGGGTCAAGGCTGTAGGTGTTCATGCAAACACAGCGAAAATTTTCAAAAACATCAGCTAACAAAAGTACATCTGTCTTTAAATATAAATCGGAGTATTCACCCAGCGTTTGAATGTGGAACTGCTCCCAGATATGTTGTGCATGTAAATAGTCATCATCACTAATATCTGCTGAATTCAGCGAGCTGTAAAAGGATTGTTTCGATGGTAAGGCACGTTCTTCGAGGCGGTCTAAGCAGTCGAGATATTCGTAACAAAAAACACCCTTACGCCGAAGTAAATTAAACTGCGCTTCTTCGGGGAAAACGCGTCGAATTTCCGTAAATTGGTCAGGCTGTAAATGACTAGAAAGTTTATCGAGGCTACTCGCCATAAAGCGAAACGAGTCAAGGAATCTCAGTTTTATAGAATGCTCAGCATCTACTTTTACAGACTTTGCAAACGCAATGTACCGCTCTTTATTCTGAGGGATTATATCTACTTTTTCATCCGAAGCTCCAAATTGTGAAATGATGAAATGAGAGTCGTAACCAGATAAGTTATGAAAAATTACAGGGATGAATTTAGGAACTCTATACTTAAGATTACAGCTATAATGAGCGGCACATCTGTAGAAACCAGTTAAATGATCATGATCAAAAACTTTAGGGTCATTTTCGGAAAATTCCCCATCACAAATGCTACACTTTGTAGCACGTTCATGATCATTTAACTGAATTTCGGTGAGTGGCTTCATAGGAATATTACTATTCAGAATACGACCGAGACGAACTGCATCACTTTCAAGTCTTTCTAAAAATACTTTAGCAGCATCATGTCCTCGATACAGCTCTAACTTGTTAAGCGTACTATCGTAACTACACTTGATGTAATACGCGAAGCTATACGGGACATGCATGTGCGTAGTATTAGTGAAAGAGTTGTCAGGATTAGGTGAGCATGTGTTGCATGGCGTGAGGATGGCTTCAAAGTCTGCATAAATCACGAACGGTACCCACATCTGCTTGTGAAAATTTGTAAATTTTAAAACATTATTACCTGTAGTAGGTATCTCTGTACGTACATGATTGCAGTCATTCTTGGAATGCTTCGTTAACTGATCTTCATTTCTGAAATACTGCAAGCATCCATCACATAGCCACTTTTTGTTACACCTGTTTGACAACTGACTGCCAACAAGTCTACTCAGATTTTTAATCCAGCACAAGTGGCTATTCTCACTGTTTTCAATATAGAGTAAATTAACGTGAGTACTCTTCTTATGACATGTATAATACAGAGGACCTACTACAGACTTTTTCTCTACACCATACACATTGATACTAATGTTATTTAGTTCCTCAAAGCGCTTAATATCCTTTAACTGTACGGGAAATTCTATACTATCGAAATTTAGCTGCGTTGAATAGTGTGGATAGGATGATGTTCTCTTAGCTACGTCTGATTTCGCAGGATTTAAAGCCAACATCACCGCCCATGCGAAACATGCTTCGTCATTGTTTTGGATGTTTACAACAGCTTTTCTTTGCTGAATCCATGTCGGCAGCTCGATGTACGATGAACCTCGCATGGGATTGTACTTACTGATGTTAACTTCTAGATACATTATCTCAACTAAAGCCCACCCTGATTCCTTTTCCTGAAATTCCTCGCTCTTAGTTGAAATAATGTTAGAGACATCCCTAAGTACATCACCAAAATTAGTCGACTCACTTATGACAAAATTCTTCGTATTAAATGATTTAATGTCCGTTATTTCGGATTCATCCGTGCTTTTAATGTACAAGGCGAAAAGTTCAAAATTAACTTTAAATAAACTATGATTGGACAAAGATTTAGCAAGAAGCTGTTGTACATCCGGTTGAACGCAATTTAAAAAGTTTGAAGTGCTCTGAAACTTTTGACTGGTGCGAATTCGGTAACTAGCAATCCTACTTTTAAATGCTGTATTAATTTCCTCGATGTTTGCGTTACTACCACTTCTACACGCATTATTTTTATGCGCATTACTCCGTAAGTGTCCCTGAAAATGCGAAGATGGTACATCAGTGTTACAGTGCTCGCAGTGAATAGTTTGAAGTTCATTTTTCCTAGGTTTTTTACTACTAGTACTTTCTACAGCTACATCAGTAGCTGCACGCTTTTTCCCTACTACTACCTGAGGGCAAGTAGATATTTGATGTACCTCTGCTAAGTGAGCCTGGTATTGCTCTACATTAGCGAAGTACAGCCCGCAAACATCACATAAAGCAGATGTTATGCTAGGGTGTTTTGCTTTTATATGACGTGCGAGGTTATCCTGTCTTACGAACGTTGCCTTACACTGTTCGCAGGGGAACATAGTTGGGTTATAGTCGCAAGCAGATAGCTGATGATGTTTTGTTTTTACATGGCGTGCAAGGTTGTCACGTCTTGTGAACATTGCCTTACACAGCTCGCATGGGAACATAGTGTCTTCTCTTTCGTCGAATAAAGTGTTTAGGTGAACAGCGTATGCAACAAGTTCTGAAAAGAGAACAACCAATAGAGATTAGCCTAAAGTTGCGATGTTCAACCTATAGAGGTTGGACATGGCTGTGAGTTAGGCCTATAGCATGAGGATTGAAGAGAACGACTAAAGTTACGATGTTCGGAAGAAACCAAGTTTCAACCTGTTGAGGACAGACATAGCTACGTGTGCGTGTTTGAAATTATACCACGTCTATAGTATGTTGATTAAAGAGAACAACTATTTATCAATAGACTAAAGTTACGATGTTCGGAAGAATCCAACTTTCAACCTGTTGAGGGCAGACATAGCTATGTGTGCGTGTTTGAAATTATACTACGTCTATAGTATGTAGATTAAAGAGAACAACTATTTATCAATAGACTAAAGTTACGATGTTCGGAAGAAACCAAGTTTAAGCCTGTTGAGGACGGACATAGCTATGTACGCACCTCGTCTATAGTATGTAGATTAAAGAGAACAACTATTTATCAATAGACTAAAGTTACGATGTTCGGAAGAAACCAAGTTTCAGCCCGTTGGGGGCAGACATAGCTATGTGTACGTGTTTGAAATTATACCACGTCTATAGTATGTTGATTAAAGAGAACAACTATTTATGATTAGCTTAAAGTTACGATGTTCGGAAGAAACCAAGTTTCAGCCTGCTGAGGTCAGACATAGCTATGCGTGCGTGTTTGAAATTATAAGATTAACCTCTTCTATGACATGCAGATTAAAGAAAATAACTATTTGTCAATAGACTAAAGTTACGATGTTCGGAAGAAACCAAGTTTCAACCCGTTGAGGTCAGACATAGCTATGTGTGCGTGTTTGAAATTATACCACGTCTATAGCGTGAGGATTAAAGAGAACAACTATTTATCAATAGACTAAAGTTACGATGTTCGGAAGAAACCAAGTTTAAGCCTGTTGAGGATGGACATAGCTATGTACGCACCTCGTCTATAGTATGTAGATTAAAGAGAACAACTATTTATCAATAGACTAAAGTTACGATGTTCGGAAGAAACCAAGTTTCAACCCGTTGAGGGCAGACATAGCTATGTGTACGTGTTTGAAATTATACCACGTCTATAGTATGTTGATTAAAGAGAACAACTATTTATGATTAGCTTAAAGTTACGATGTTCGGAAGAAACCAAGTTTCAGCCTGCTGAGGTCAGACATAGCTATGCGTGCGTGTTTGAAATTATAAGATTAACCTCTTCTATGACATGCAGATTAAAGAAAATAACTATTTGTCAATAGACTAAAGTTACGATGTTCGGAAGAAACCAAGTTTCAACCCGTTGAGGTCAGACATAGCTATGTGTGCGTGTTTGAAATTATACCACGTCTATAGCGTGAGGATTAAAGAGAACAACTATTTATGATTAGCTTAAAGTTACGATGTTCGGAAGAAACCAAGTTTAAGCCTGTTGAGGACGGACATAGCTATGTACGCACCTCGTCTATAGTATGTAGATTAAAGAGAACAACTATTTATCAATAGACTAAAGTTACGATGTTCGGAAGAAACCAAGTTTCAGCCCGTTGAGGGCAGACATAGCTATGTGTACGTGTTTGAAATTATACCACGTCTATAGTATGTTGATTAAAGAGAACAACTATTTATGATTAGCTTAAAGTTACGGAAGAAACCAAGTTTCAGCCTGTTGAGGGCAGACATAGCTATGTACGCACCTCGTCTATAGCGTGAGGATTAAAGAGAACAACTATTTATCAATAGACTAAAGTTACGATGTTTTAGAAGAAACCAAGTTTCAACGAATAGAGGTCAGACATACCTTAAAATCTTCACGCTGCAAACTGTTACTCGGATGTATAAAATGCGTGCGTTCAAGCCTGAAACTCGAATGATAATATTCTGGTCGTACCTAAAAAAAGAAGAAACATATATGAATGTAGTGTAGGGTACATCATCTAACCTAATTATCTTTACAACTCAAAGTTCGAAAACATACCTTTAAAAAAAATGCACGTGCTGCAGGCTGTTACTGGGATGAATAAAATTGTTGCGTACTTTCGAACGGTACCTAAAAAAAGAACAAACATATATGAATGTAGATGTCTAGCGTAGAAGTTGCTTTGCAAATAAAAAAAGGTAATTAACAGTTCTACCTTACCTTAAGATAAAGGCTGAAGAATAATATTCACTGCAGACGGGAGATGTGTGCATGTAATAAACGCATACAGAGAACTGTGAGCACTTCGCGCAGACTGCTGCGGCTAAATATTCTGCTTGTTACCAAGCGGATATGATAATCGCTGAGCTGACAACTGCGGTACAGTCGGAACGAATGCAAACAAGAGCTCCTACCTGCAGGCTGACGTATTCAAACCTCCTGTTGATACCGAGGTGTCAGAATTTAAGAGTTCGATCCTTGGAAAGTTAGCGTGTGATCCTCGACTTCTCGAGGGTACATACGCGGTATTCCTTACCTGTAGGTATTGAGCTAAAGCTAGATCATGTAATGACGATCGCGCAGGCCCCTCGCCTAGCATTTACGGCTTCCAGTTCGAACCCGCTATCTTCCGAAGTAGCGAGAATGATTGAAGAGTGTTTGAGTGTGATTCATTTGTTGGATGGAGGCGTTAAGCTGCCTTCTTCGGTAGGAGTAGGCTATGTCGGGATATCGATTTAAAATCCTAGTCGGGAAGGGCAGCCGGTCGTATAAAACTATGGTGTGAGGCGGGGTGTGCAAAAAAAGCTAGCAGTAAGTAAGGGCTGTTGATGGGGACGTTAAACCTTGTGCAGACTCCTTCGAAAATGATTTTTTTGAGTACAAGAGTGTTGATGCTGATTTATTTGTCGGATGGAGGCAATAAGCCTTGTGCAGGCTTCTTCAGTCGAGTAGGCTATGTATCGGTACCGGGATATCTAGTTATAAAACCCGCTACAACAAATTTATCACGTATACTGCGATTTAAAATCCTAGTCAGGAAGGGCAGCCGGTCGTATAAAACTATGGTGTGAGGCGGGGTGTGCAAAAAAGCTAGCAATAAGTAAGGGCTGTTGATAGGGACGTTAAACCTTGTGCAGACTCCTTCGAAAATGATTTTTTTGAGTACAAGAGTGTTGATGCTGATTCATTTGTCGGATGGAGGCAATAAGCCTTGTGCAGGCTTCTTCAGTCGAGTAGGCTATGTATCGGTACCGGGATATCTAGTTATAAAACCCGCTACAACAAATTTATCACGTATACTGCGATTTAAAATCCTAGTCAGGAAGGGCAGCCGGTCGTATGGTGTGAGGCGGGGTGTGCGAAAAAAAGCCAGCATTAAGTAAGGGCTGTTGATAGGAGGCGTTAAACCATGTGCAAGCTCCTTCACCAGGAGAAGCCTACATGCCGGTACCGTGCAGGTTCTTTCGATAGGAGTAGGCACTGTGTGTGTTTTAACCTCTCCGTACAATCATGATATTTTACGTTAGGAACTTACATAGGCTAAATGCTACACATTCTATGGCAGAGCCGGGAATCGAACTCGGACCCCCGAGGGTAGCAGCTAACTACTACACTACAGAGGAGGGCTATTTCAGAATATTTTACAACCTTAATTGGTACTGTGTTTTAAGAGCTTACATGGGACTCAGCTAAGAAGACCTTCGCGAGTTACAAGCCGCTTATCAGTGTCTTCGTTCAAGGTCGAGCCGGAAGATACGTATACAATTTCAGCTAACACATGCATTCCACACAACTCGCTCAGAATGACTGTGCCGATACTTCGAGGACTGTAGGACAAATCTATAGCCTACAGTATGCATGCCTCTCACCCGGTAGTCTCGGGTTCGATTCTCTTGGGGATAAAAATGTGTTTAAATCACATGAATGTGTTGAGTTGTCCTTCCTGATGCAAAACTAGCAGTATCTAACCTCATACACCATAGTTTTACGACCGGTTGCCCTTCCTGACAACTCAGATTAAGAATCTGTTTTACAACGTCTAACACGGGGAATCGGGGATTTACAGCTAGATGCAATTCTTAGATTTTAAATCACGAACTATTGTTTTACGGCCGGATGCCCTTCCTGACTAAGATTTTAAATCGCAAGAATTTGTTTTAAGACTAGTCGCCCTCCCTGATGCAAAACTAGTAGTATCTAAGCTCTTGGTTGCCTTTCCTGACAACTCGGATTAAGAATCTGTCGAGAATCGGGGATTTACAGCTAGCTTAGATTTTAAATCACGAACTAACAAGAGCACGTAGAATTTACCGCCACCAGGGTAGCACTGTTCTCTCTGGATTAAAAGCTTTGTTTCCAAACAAGAGCATGTGGAATTTACCGCCACCAGGGTAGCACTGTTCTCTCTGGATTAAAAGCTTTGTTTCTAAACAAGAGCACGTGGAATTTGCCGTCACCGGGGCAGCACGGTGATTAAAGATGGTGGATGACAGCTCTGTCAGAAAAGCACATGGGTTTGTAAAGCATTTAGAATTTGTCGCCACCACATAGAATGTAGCACGGTGATTAAAGATGGCGGATGACAGCTGTCAAAAAAGCACATGGCTTTGTTTCTACGTGGAATTTGCCGTCACAGGGCAGCACGGTGATTAAAGATGGCGGATGACAGCTGTCAAAAAAAGCACATAGCTTTGTTTCTACGTGGAATTTGCCGTCACAGGGCAGCACGGTGATTAAAGATGGCGGATGACAGCTGACAAAAAAAAAGCGCATAGCTTTGTTTCCACGTGGAATTTGCCGTCACCACATAGAGGGCAGCACTGTTCTCTCTGGATTAAAGATGGCGGATGACAGCTGTCAAAAAAGCACGTGAGTATGTTTTCAAACAAGAGCACGTGGAATTTGCCGCCACCACATAGAGTGCAGCACTGTTCTCTCTAGATTAAAGATGGCGGATGACAGCTGTCAGAAAAGCACATAGGTTTGTAAAGCACATGGAATTTACCGCCACCACATAGAGTGCAGCACTGTTCTCTCTGGATTAAAGATGGCGGATGACAGCTGTCAAAAAAGCATGTGAGTATGTTTTCAAACAAGAGCACGTGGAATTTGCCGCCACCACATAGAGTGCAGCACTGTTCTCTCTGGATTAAAGATGGCGGATGACAGCTAACGAAATTGCCCGCAGCACAGTGCTCTATTGATTAAAGATGGCGGATGACAGCTGTCAAAAAAAAGCACGTGGCTTTGTTTCCCAACAAGAGCACATAGAATTTTTCAAATTGCCGCCACCACATTTCAAAGGTATCTAGCTAAAGAGTACAGCACTGTGCTCTGTTGATTAAAGATGGTGGATGGTAGCTGTCAAAAAAGCATTTGAGTTTGTTTCCAAACAAGAGCACGTGGAATTTGCCGCCACCACATAGAGGGCAGCACGGTGCTCAAAGATTTCTGCTGTCACGTGGAATTGTCTGCTACCACAGGTATCTAGCTAAAGAGGGCAGCACTGAGGTTTGCGATGCAATATGGCTGCTGTCAAAAAGCATTTTTCAAATTATCCGCCACCACATTTCAAAGGTAAGTAGCTAAAGAGGGCAGCACTGTGCTCAAAGATGGCGGATGACGGCTGTCAAAAAACACGTGGCTTTGTTTACCTCGCGCTAGTTAGGTTAAGTTGGTAGCACTAAGGTTTAGACCCGTCAAGATGGCAGCACTGCCGATGACAGGTGACGAAAGAGGGCAGCACGGTGCTCAAAGATGGCGGATGGCAGCTGTCAAAAAAGCACGTGGCTGTCAAAAAGCACGTGGCTTTGTTTACCTCGCGCTAGTTAGGTTAAGTTGGTATCACTAAGGTTTATTCCCGTCAAGATGGCAGTACTGAGGTTTGCGATGCGTTGTTGTCTGTCAAAAAGCACGTGGCTTTGTTTACAAATCTGTCAAAAAGCACGTGGCTGTCAAAAAACACGTGGCTTTGTTTACCTCATGCTAGTGAGGTTAAGTTGGCACTACTGAGGTTTAGGTCCGTCAAGATGGCAGTACTGAGGTTAGCGATGCGTTGTTGTCTGTCAAAAAGCACGTGGCTGTCAAAAAACACGTGGGTTTGTTTACCTCATGCTAGTTAGGTTAAGGTGGCACTAGTGAGGTTTAGGCCCGTCAAGATGGCAGTACTGAGGTTAGCGATGCGTTGTTGTCTGTCAAAAAGCACGTGGCTGTCAAAAAACACGTGGGTTTGTTTACCTCATGCTAGTTAGGTTAAGTTGGCACTAGTGAGGTTTAGGCCCGTCAAGATGGCAGTACTGAGGTTAGCGATGCGTTGTTGTCGATGACAGCTGTCAAAAAGCACGTGGCTTTGTTTACAAATTCAAATCTCGCGCTAGTTAGGTTAAGTTGGCAGCACTGGAAGAGGCCTCTGGCTGAGGTGGAGGTGGCCACTGGGAGGCCTCTGGCTGAGGTGGAGGAGGAGGCCTCTCCCGAGAGCCGGAGGAGGAGGAGGCCGCAGAACCATCCAATTATACTACTATCTGCAATCTGTATAAAAATCAGTCTGCAGTGATAAGAATCGAGGGGTTCGGAAAAGAAGCAGCAATCCAGAAATGAGTGAGGCAAGGCTGCAGTTTGCCCCCCTTCCTTTTCAATGTTTACATAGAACAGGCTGTAAAGGAAATCAAAGAGGAATTTGGAAAGGGAATCACAATCCAAGGAGAGGAAATAAAAACCAAACCTTGAGATTTGCCGATGATATTGTCATTTTGTCCCAGACTGCAGAGGATCTCGAGAAGCTGCTAAATGGTATGGACGAAGTCTTGGGTAAGGAGTACAAGATGAAAATAAGTCCAAAACAAAAGTAATAGTGTGCAGTCGAACGAAGGCAGGTGATGCAGGAAATATTAGATTAGGAAATGAAGTCTTAAAGGAAGTGGATGAATATTGTTACTTGGGTAGTAAAATAAGTAACGATGGCAGAAGTAAGGAGGACATAAGATGAAGACTAGCACAAGCAAGGAAGAGCTTTCTTAAGAAAAGAAATTTGCTCATTTCAAACATTCATATTGGAATTAGAAAGATGTTTTTGAAGAATTTCGTGTGGAGCGTGGCATTGTATGGATGTGAAACATGGACGATAACTAGCTCAGAAAGAAAGAGAATAGAAGCTTTTGAAATATGGTGTTATAGAAGAATGCTGAAGGTGAGATGGATAGATCAAATCACAAATGAAGAGATAATGAATCGAATTGGTGAGAGGAGATCGATTTGGCTAAATTTGACGAGAAGAAGAGATAGAATGATAGGACACATCTTAAGACACCCAGGACTTGTTCAGTTTGTTTTTGAAGGAAGTGTAGGTGGTAAGAACGGTAGGGGCAGATCAAGATATGAATATGACCAGCAGATTAGAGCAGATGTAGGATGCAATAGTTACGTAGAAATGAAAAGGTTAGCACATGATAGGGTGGCATGGTGGCCTGCATCAAACCAGTCTTTGGACTGATGACTAAAACAACCACAACATATTATTATTATTATTATTATTATTATTATTATTATTATTATTATTATGGATTTCCTAACATGTTTTATGTCATTTGATATGAATTGCGATACTGTTTATTCAATTAATGTAAATAAATGCAATATGACATAACCTCTGCAAATGATGTTATGGTTATGGCAGTAAACACATTGCAAAAATATATGTTCAAGATAGTCCCGTGAATAATTTCCCCCCATGTAAATCACGTTTTATTGCGCGGTCTCTTCTTTTCAAAAATATTTCCCACTGCTAGTCCAAGAACCACAAGTGCAGCTCGATTTTGCTACATGTTAAAACAAAATGGTATCAAATAGTCTTGCCAAATCTTTGCAAATCTTGTCAAACCTTCAGCAACGTTGGACGATCGTTGTTAAGATATGGCAATTCGTGTGAAGTATTGAATTAAAACAAAATTTAATGCTGTAATTAGGCATAAGACACGGCTAAGAGACAATTAATTCCTAGAGGTTTGCATATGTTCTGAAGAAATATGCGCAGCTGATTTACTCCGTGCACACAAACAACAAATTCAAACACCATTTGTAAAATTTCGAATGTTTATCACAACATGTTTAATTGTATTGTTCATCTTCTCAGAAAATAATTCGCATCTCAGTTAGTAATAAATTAGGCTAAGAAACTTCAGAAAGAAATATCTTTGTATGAAAATGCATAGGAAATATCTCTGAAAGGGACATTAATTAATAACATTTTGAAATTCAATAAATCAAAAACGAAGGATTTTGGGACATATGTTTACATTAACATTTTTCTTGTTTTGGTGTAATGAATTTCAAATCACGTTCCACAACAATGTTCTTAGAAATTTAAAATAAACAAAATGGCGCTCCAAGGGGTTTTACAGAGAGAGGAATCAAAATCATAATATACCACCACATATACTGGAAAAATAATGACAATAACGCAACTAGTCTGCTTTCTCCCAAGTCTTCCCAGCCCAAAACTTTGCAACATGTTTGTAACGCTACTCTTTTGTCGAAAGTCGCCCAGAACAAATCGAGCTGCTTTTCTTTGGATTTTTCCAGTTTATGAGTCAAGTAATCTCTGTGACGGTCCCATACATTGGAACCATACTCTAGTTGGGGTCTTACCAGAGACTTATATGCCCTCTCCTTTACATCCTTACCACAACCCCTCAATACTCTTATAACCACGTGCAGAGATTTGTACACTTTTCTTACAATCACATTTATTTGATTACCGCAATGAAGATCATTCCTGTCCGACTCGTTGGCTGAATCGTCAGCGTACTGGCCTTCGGTTCGGACGGTCCCGGGTGCGATTCCCGGCCGGGTCGGGGATTTTAACCTTCATTTGCTAATTCCAATGACCAGAGGACGGGGTGTTTCTTCTGTCCCCAACATCCCTGCAACACACACATAACACTATCCTCCATAACAAGAACACGCAGTTACCTACACGTGGTAGCTGCTGCCCACCATCATGGTAGGGTCTGCCTGACAAGGGCTGCACTCGGCTAGAAATAGCCACAGGAAATTAAAAATTAAAATGAAGATCATTCCTTATATTAACATCTAGGTACTTAAAAAGGTCCCCAAAAGGAACTTTCACCCCATCAAAACAGGAAAAATTACATGACGAAAGATATTGTATACACGAGTACTTACAAGATTGATGAGGTATTCCATAGTAACTTACCACATGTGGACCCATGCACTGAGAAATCTATCCTTCCTTAATAAACAAGAAATTAATTAATAGATATGCATTTCGCACAATGTGAATGGATGAAACAAGAATTTAACTAAACTACATACCTAAAAGAAACACAATTTGTTGTTCACTATCCCTTAGAGGGATCGTACTGAGAGTCCTAAGCGAATCCTGTTAGTGTGAGCTTCATTTTTACTGTCGTACGCCGACACATGGCGCTATACGTCTGCTCTCAGCCAAGTCCAATGGCAGAAAGGTACCATTTCAAGTAAGCATCCGCACGAACATTTGAACCGGGCGTAATACATGCACTCTGGCGGAAAGTTCGCACACGAGACGAGTACGCTTCTTCATTACCAGATTGCATGAGAGCTCACAACAAGTCACATGCGGCAAGTACAAGCCACGAATGAAAGGTTCCCTCACAATTAACACTTGAGCAAGATAATACTAGGCGTAGAGGTAATCCTTACACCAGCGTAAAGAACAAACCAATGTCCAAATATCTTGAAATGCAGCAAATGTAAATATGCCGTCTAGACACATAATCTGAATACAGCAGTTTATCAGTAGAAAATTTAAGTTTCAATAAGTACGTTCGTAATGTAGTTACGTCACATTAATAAACATTGAAAATATATATCTCTTTATGAAATAATCAGAGTTTATCCCGCTATCGGGATCAATTAAACCGATAGTAGAGACATCTAACAGGTGAAGACCAACGTATCTTGAAGTACACCAGTTCAAGTTTATTTACATGGATGGCCATTGAGAAGGCTCGCAGTTTAACTGGCCGGAGAAGGTGTATCCCCGGTACAGACCTGCACCCCTACGGTTTTACAGGTGAATAAACAGCTTCGTAATCTTGAAATTCTGAGAAATACATTAGTAGGCTAGAAAATATCTTGATGAAGAGTCCATCCTTTTTTTATTTGTTTCGAAATATTTAAGTAGAGTAGTCTTGATAGCGTTTTTGAAGTAGTTAATGTCCGGGTTGTAGTGCCCAAGGTTGACGGCAAGGGCGGCCACCGCTGCCGATGTTTGGATGCGGTCGTTCGGACCCCTTAGGTACCCTGAGATACTATCCGCCCGATATCCTGAGGGCAGAAGCCAAGGTGATGGCAGCTCGATTCCAAATCGTAAGGTCCCGTCCAAAGGTAGAGTGGGAGATTGAGTCCACAGTCTCGGCATCTCTTAATAATGATAGTCCCAAAGGAGGCAGTTTATTTGGAGTCTTAGTCGGAACGAGGCGGGCCCATACACCGCGCCGGCATCTCACCCAGGTTGCTTTCACATGGCCTCGGATGAAAGCAGGGCACTGAAGCATGCAATTCTGTGGCAACAGTAACTCTTTATCACACGGTGCTACATATAGCGTAGATAAGGTTGGTTACTTAGGAAGAGGAGCGCCCGGAGTTTCTGACTCAGGTTTGAAAGCAGGCGCGGTTAATGGCAGAATATTTATAATAAATAGAAGGGAAGGATTTTACAAAAGAATTTTAACAACGAACCAAGGTTTACTTAAAATGTAACTTAAACATACGAATAAATACTAGTATACATGCTTAATTGTTGATAACCAAAAGGAGCAGCAGGCCTCCTTCTCTTTACTTCCAATAATACTCAAACTAATAAATATTCTAAAGAAAGAAATATAATTTATTCAGCAACATAATCACTCGGTGGCATTTAATGAACAAAGCTAAAGGCCTTCACACAGCCTTTACTTGAGGCAGGTGAACACGAAAAATCCTGTCAGTCTCCAGATACATAATAAAAGGGTGACAGGAATGAGAAAATCCAGAATGACGAATGTTTGTCAGCGGGAACAAAATTTTTAACCATGACTTGATCTCCAACTTTTAAATTGGTGGGTTTTCGTCCACGGTCATACATAATTTTTAGTCTCTTACGAGATGCCGTAAGATTATTTCTAGCTTTTCTCCATAGATCCCGGATATTCTCTGGATCTATTGTATCTTGTAATAGCTCATTGATTGACCACAAATTGGACAAGGGAGTGTTTGGAAAGAAGTTAAACATAAGAGAAATTGGAGGAAACTTTTGAGACTCTGGAACGGCCGAGTTAAATGCTAATGATAACCAATTTATTGACGTGTCCCAACGGAAATGATCTTCGTGGCGAAAAGAAATAAGGGTTGGTCGAAGATTTCTATTAACCCGCTCAGCTAAGGGAGGCCGACGTAGTGGCATGCGAAATGGAGAGATAGAAACAGAACTTACGAGATAAATTGGAAGTGAACGCATTAGCGTTATCGAAAATAATATACTGACATGGTCCAAAAGATGCAATTGTTGAACTGAGACAAGAAATAGTAGTTTGTGCAGTGACAAGCCTAGTCGTAAACAGCCAAGAAAACTGAGTAAAACCACCCACACACACAATAATGAATTTATTCCCGTTCCCCTTAGATTGCGGGAATCGATATACAATCGCTCCATTGGACCTGAGGCTTGATGTGAGGACAACAACCCTACATTGGTAGACAACGTGGGCCTGCTAATCAAACAAGTTTTACTTGTTCTAACCAGTTCTTTAATTTCACCGTCCATGCTCTTTCAGATAAACAATTCCGTTATTTTCTCGCTGGTTTTAAATACCCCCAGATGTCACACAAATGAGGTCTCGTGGTAATATTTAAAATCGTTGGTAATAGAAATGCTGGAACAACAATTTTTACCTCTTGATAGTGCCTTGAGGGCAACACAGGAACCCATTCCGTAAAACATAAGTGACAACCTGTTCCACAGAAGAAAGAGTTTAAATAATAAGAGCCAGCACCGGATCTTCACGTTAGCATTTCGCTATGTCGTGATATAGCATAGGGGAAACAGACAGAATGGCACTTATACCAGAAGGTGTGGAGAGAAAGTGTGGATGACCTTCTTTTGAGTCAAAAGTGTCAGGATCACTGGATAACATTCTGCGACCATATTCTCAGATCCCCGAATGTGTCGCACGTCAAAGTGGAAAGCTGTATTTCTAATAGCTAGCGGGCTATGCGCCCTGTTCGACGGGGCCTAGCTAACACCCAGCTTAGGGCCTGACTGTCGATCTGTAATTCAAACTTTACATGCTGTAGATAAACGCAGAATTTTTCTAAGGCAAAGACTACCACAAGTCCCTCTAATTCGTATATAGAGTATTTGGAGTTCAGATTCCCGTAGAAGAACCGCAACGAGAGCAGATGAAGTCGTGTCGGTCTGTACAATAAATTTCCTAGAAAAATCCAGCACAGCCAAGACAGGGGCGTTGCAGAGGGATAATTCGTGATCCTCGAAAGGGGCCTGTTGAGACGGACCCCATTCGAATTTGACACCTTTCCTTCGAAGAAAACTCAGGCGTAGCGCCAGGTTAGCTAAGTTTGGGTGAATTTTCTAAATAAATTTGCCATACCAATGAATCTAGCAACCCCTTAACATCTTTATGATGCCTGAAATTACGGGTGGCTTGAGTGCTGGAAAGATCTACGAAACTTCATCACGTGAAACAATATACCACAAGAAAGATACAGATGGTTTAGCAAAAGATACTTTTGACAGCTTAACCGTAAAACCTGTGTTACGAAAGCGTTTTATTGTTTTCTCTAGATAGGCTAGATGTTCTTCGAAAGTCTCTGAGAAAATAAGAACATAATCTAAATAGTGGTAAATATATTCAAATTGAATATCAGAGAACGCCATATCTAGAAGCCTAGTAAGAACCGCTGCGCCCGTGAGGAGGCCGAAAGGCAGCCGCTTGTTTTTGTGCAGGTTTCAGTTGGTAGTGAAAACAGTCAGATGTTTCTATTCATCCACCAGAGGTATCTGATTATATGATTGGTTGAGATCTAAGATGGTGAAGAACTTGGCCTTACGAAACCAAGAAAAAACATGAAATCAAGTCGGGAAAGGTGTATGGATTTTTAAAGAATCTTACTATTCAACGCCCCGTAAGCAACTACTGGACTGAAGCCACCTTGTGATTTAGGTACCAGGAAAATACGCCGACTTGGAGTGTCGAATGATACCCTCACGCAACATCTTGTCTATAATTTCCATAAGGGCCTACATTTTAGGCGGAGAAAATCTATAAAGAGGAAATATTGCGGGGATCAAATCCGTAACATCTATCTTGTATTCAGTTAAGTCGGTTACACCTACATTTCCCGAAAACACATCGGAAATGATTGACAGAATTTACGAAAGCAGATTGCTTGGTCATCGGGAAGATGCAAAAGGTCAAACACCATCTCACCCTGTTGCGAAGTATGTGAACATGAAGCGGAATTACGCGTCAAAATGGGCATATGGACATTATTATCAAACTCGACGGTGCTGGAGTAAGACATGAAATAGTCCCCTAATATTAAAGGACATGGCAAATTTTTAGCAAAAAATAAATTTCCAGGTAAACTTAAAAATACGAATGTTTGCATGTATGAATCCTAAAATTTCTAAAGGGGAAGAGTTGGCCGTAAGTCATTTTAAACAGGGAGAAACATATTCAGGATATTTACAACAGCACTTTAGATTAGAATACCACTCTTCTGAAGTGATGGACACAATACTTCCGGAATCCAAAAGGGCAGTAACAGTTTCGTTGTTTATGTGCCGTACCCCCGGCAGGATGACCCAAAGGAGAGCGGGCCAGGGATCTGGACATAAATGTAAGGTCCAACCCAGAGGATAATGTCAAGTCCCAATTCAAACAGCTTGACAACAACTTTATTCATAGACAATGTAAAACAAACCAATTCGGAAGCGCACGAAAATCAACATAACATAACTAAAGAAGGGTTTTAACCCGTTTCCATTTCTCATCCTTGTAAAATATAAGAGGAATTCCACTCTTCTAATAAAAGGTTTAACATAACGTAAGCTGCGCACCTTGGTACCAAATAAATGTCTTACTAATCACTACAGCGCTACAACGTATATACAGCTCCCCAGTTACAAGGTAAGGAAAACTCTTCTATCAGTGAACTCACAATGACACGCATACTTCCCAACTACACGTCCAGAACATTCTGGAACCTCTCTTTCATGTTACAAGAAACGTACAACACCTTAGGTTACTTTACGTTACTTTCACAAAATATCTCGGCACCAAGCCGTTCCTTATCAATTACAACCAGATACATGGCGTTACATAACTGTACAAGTTCCTAGTTCCTCCCATCATCCTACCAACACATAGCAAGCCAGTAGATCTTACCTCCCATGCCCCTCTCACGGTCCTTGGTTCGACCCAAGAGTAGTGCTCTCCACCAAGAGCAGCAGGTAAGTGAGACGGACCACCGCCCGGCGAGGCACACTGGCTCGCCGGGAGGGGTAGGTCCCGATACCAACGTCATCACGCCCCTCTCTCGGAGAAGCCGGGAGGGGGTAAGTACACGCGAGGGAGCATGGCAGACGATCGACATACGAAAGAAATGCAAATACGGAGGGACGCCCCAGGACGGAAAGAATTCCTTGTCCATGGAGCCATAAGTGAGGAACAGGGAGAGACACATTTATTACACAATCAATGCCTAGGACATTCAGAAATACGCACAATGATGGTAGTAAATTTTCAATGAGCTCGCTAGGAGCACAGCACAGGAACCAAGTCCTTTAAGGCGGGAGTAGACCAAACACACGGTTCAGACCTCCCCCCCAAAACACCAACCCAGGGTTGACCAAAGTGTTTTCCTTCCATAAAGATCAGCCGCATAAAGTTCATTATCTTGAATACTTGCTGGATATACAATAGTGTTCTTGCTTTACAATAAATAACTATATACAAAAGTAACATCTTGCTGCACATAAAAATGAAGAAACAAGTCTTTGCCCAGATAATATATAAAATTAATACTCTTGCTGGTCACCAGAATGACGTAGTGAGTCCAAGATTATCTCTGAATTTACATTCTTGCTGTGCATTAAATGAAATAGCGAGTTCTTGCCAAGATTAGCACTGAAATTACTTTCTCACTGTACACCATAATGAAGTAGCGAGTCCTTGACAAGTATATCCCTGACTTTACATTCTTGCTGTATCAAAAAATTAGTTTCTTACTGTACACCACAATGAAGTAGCGAGTCTTTGACAAGTATATCCCGGGATATGGCAACATTCAGTTCAATGAAGATGTCCCCAGCAATCGCCAGGGGAAAGGTGGGCCATCAGGGCCGGCAACCATCATAGCTGGGATACAACCCAACCAAACCTTGAGCGGCATGCATGCAGGACAACGGCCACAGTAGCGGACCGTCTCGGAGCCTCCTTAGGCAACTCAGACGCTGGAAATCCCAATCCTTCTGAACTCGGTAGCCGTAAGACACGGCGGCTGGAGTCAATGATCGCCAGGAATCGCAGCCACGAGGGGCCCTTCTCATGGAGCAGTGGGCGTAGGTGGATACTCCAGTCCACTGTAAAATAAAGCAGAAGGCCAGCAAAGATGTCGAAAGATATCCATCCACCGGTACAGGGTACAGGGGGCCAATGCAGTGTAGGGGACCGGACCGGGGGGCATGGGAGCAGTACGGGTGCGATAGGACTCCGGGAGGACTCACATTAAATCATTCATAATAAATAAATAATACATCCAGATTTGTTTTTCTTAAAAAGGAAAGAACAAACTTAAACTAACTAAGGGAAGAGCATATCTCCGACAAGAATGGAAATGAGTCAAAACTCTCCGGATAACCAAGTTAAAGCTTCATACCACATGAAACCAAGGTACCCGTAGCTGAAACGCTAAGCAGGCTTTACTTGCGAAAGATGAACTCGGAAGACTCTCTCCGTCTCCGGATCCTTTACCAACAAGGTGACCGGCGTTAAGAAATCAATAATTTCATACGGTCCTCGGAATCTAGGAGCGAGCTTCCCGGAAGGCACGAAATTCTTAACAAAAACATTATCTCCTACAGCGAGATCGGTCGGTCGGCGCCCCTCATTGTAACGTTCTCTCTTCTTCTCATAGGACACCTTGAGGTTTTCCTTAGCCTTTTTCCAAATTGCCCTGATGTTAAGGGGGTCAATCCTCTCTGGTAACAGTTCATCAATGTTCCAGAGATTACTGAGTGGAGAGTTGGGAACGAAGGAGAACATAAGAGACACAGGAGAAAACTGATGCGCTTCATGTACAGCAGAATTAAATGCGAAAGCCAGCCATGGCAACGAAATGTCCCATCTCAAAACATCGTCATGATGGAAGGCGATGAGAGCGGCCCGCAAATTGCGGTTGACTCTCTCTGCATAAGAGGGTTGGGGGTGGTACGGGGACGTTGTTACATGCGTAATGGACAGGCTAAAGCAAAACTTTCTGAACAAATTCGACGTGAACGCCCTCGCATTATCGGACACCAAGTACTGGCTCGGACCAAAAGAAGAAAATATGGTTTTTAAACACCTTATGGTGGACTCTGCCGTGGCTAACCTCGTCGGAAAAAACCAAGAAAAACGAGTGAAGCCGTCGACACAAACAAATATAAATCTATTGCCATCCGTCCTTGACTTGGGGAGGGGTCCCACATAATCTATAAATAGACGTTGCATGGGTCGCGTAGCCTGGGTAGAAGACAACAGGCCGACCCGAGTATTAAGGGCAGGCTTGCTCATCCTACAAATCTTACACGCTTTGACCATCTCACGGACTTCAGCATCCAGCCCCTTCCAAATAAAGGTTTCGCGAATTTTCTCCCTGGTCTTAAACACTCCCAGATGACCAGCCAAAGGAGTTTCATGGAAATATTTAAATATCATAGGTACTAATACCGATGGAACAACAACTTTCATCTTGTGATCAGAGCGGGAGGGACAGCAAAAGACACCATTTCTTAACACATATGGGTTAACAATCTTGCCTTCTTTCAACTGCTGGACAATAGGCCCTAAGATAGGATCTTCCACTTGGAATTTTGCAAGATCATGGTATAACAACGGGGCATCAGTCAAGATCGCTCCAGCCAGGGGTAAAGAAGTTAGGACCTCAGGGTCAGAAGAGTCATCATCCTGAATAGGCTGACCAGTGAACATGCGGCTAAGCGAATCGGCCACAACATTGTCCGAGCCTCGAATGTGCCGTACATCGAACTGAAACGCCGATATTCTTATGGCCCACCGAGCTAGACGGCCCGTTTTCCTAGGTTTACCCAGGACCCAGCTCAACGCTTGGTTATCGGTTTCAAGCTCGAATTTTACATGTTCTAAATACATTCGAAACCTCTCTAGGGCAAACAACACAGCCAAACCCTCTAACTCATAGACTGAATATTTACTTTCAAGAGGAGTCAAGGTCCTGGAAGCGTAAGCAACAGGTCGCCGGCCCAGGTCGGATTCCTGCATTAAGACAGCTGCAACCGCCGAGGCTGAAGCATCGGTCTGAACAATGAAGGTTTTGGAAAAATCGGGCATCGCAAGTATGGGAGCATTAGTTATAGCCAACTTCAGATCCTCGAAGGCTGCTTGTTGTGAAGTACCCCATTCAAACTTCACCCCTTTACGCCGGAGGGCGTTAAGAGGCCCAGCACGCTTAGCAAGGTTAGGGATAAACTTACGGAAGAAGTTTACCATCCCGATGAAGCGGGCGACGCCTTTAACGTCCTGTGGGGGTCTGAACTCATCAATGGCCCGGGTGCGAGACTGGTCGACTGAAACTCCATTAGATGACACTATATGGCCTAAAAAGGACATCTGCGGCTTTGCAAAGGAAACCTTCGACAATTTAACCGTCAGGCCAGCGTTACGCAGTCTAGACAACACTTCGCGCAGGTGGTCAAGGTGCTCCTCAAAGGTTTCCGAATAGATGACGACATCGTCGAGGTAATGATAAAGATAACTGAACTTAATATCCGAAAACAACTGATCTAGAAGCCTACTAAGCACCGCAGCGCCAGTGGAAATGCCAAAGGGCAACCGACAAAATTCGTAGAGGTTCCAGTCGGTTGCGAAGGCTGTCAAATGACGGGACTCCTCTGCCAAAGGGATTTGATAATATGCCTGGTTTAAATCCAGGACGGTAAAATACCTAGCCTTTCTGAACCACGAAAAACAGGAATGCAAGTCTGGGAGCGGAACAGATTGCAATATCACCTTCTTATTCAATGACCTATAATCCAAAACTGGACGGTAACCTCCCTGAGGCTTAGGCACGAGAAATATGGGTGAGGAGTAAGCTGACGTGGAAGGCCGAATTATTCCCTCCTGCAACATGTTATCGATGATCTCCTTCAATGCTCGCATTTTTGGGGGAGAAAGACGATAGGGCGGACTCCTAACAGGAATAGAATCTGAGACCTCTATCTTGTACTCCAACAAGTTAGTCATCCCCAATTTTTCCGTCAGAACCTCGGGAAAGGCATCACACAACTCCCTAATGCTCTTGGCCTGATCCTCGGGCAAATGGCTAAGATCGGAGCCCTTTTCGTCCTCAGAGGGCACCACGGCAAAAGAAGAACTCGAGTTAGACCGCAATACAGGAATCCGAACATCACGACAAAATTTGAACCAGCAGGACCCTTCCTGTATATCCAAAACCAAGCCTGAGTAAGCGAAAAAATCAGATCCAAAGATTACAGGACACGGTAAATCTTTGGCCACATACAACGGAAATTTCCACGAAAAATTAGCAACCCGAATCTTACACTTCACAACTCCCAAGACTTCAACTCTAGAAGAATTAGCAGCCACACAGGAAAAGGAAACCGGGTGGACGACGGGAAATTTACAGATTTATGCAGACCAAACCACTTCTCGCTTACAAAGGAAACAACACTTCCAGTATCTAAGAGTGCCGTCACTGGCTCATTATTAATCTCGGCCTTGACAAATGGAGCTACCCCCTTATTCTCGGTCGTTATCTGCAAACATTCGGCAGGACAGGATGACAAACGTTCACCTGGAGTCGTACGATGATTTTGACTAGGCGACGGCGAATTAATGAGCCTGTCCCTGGCCTTTTGCCGGTCTAGTCAGATACCTTTCGGCCCTTTCGTGCAATCCCTCGCTACATGACCCGGGGTCCCACAGCGAAAACATACAACCTTCGAAACCCTAGGCGGCCCCTCGGTACTCGAACCACGGCTAGGCCCTTGTGCCTGAAGAGATCGAGAAGGGCACTTATTACGGAGATGATCAGACGCGCCGCAGCCAAAACATATTTTTAACGGGGCGGGTTTACGAGTAACAGCACGCTCAGATACACCCCGGCCAGAAGAAAGACCAGGATCGCGAAGCGAGTCGGCATGTCGAATGCCCTCCGCCGAGACGACCATAGCTTCCAACTCGGCAAAGTTACGAGGCTGAGACACAAAACACAAGCAAGAACGATACGACGGAGTAATTCCTTCCACGATAGTCGAAACCACCTGCTCCTCCGTATAATCAAGTGCGAATACCCTGGCATAAAATTTAATGTCAGAAATAAATTCTGATAAGGTCTCATTTAAACGTTGCACACGAAAGTAGAATTGTTGCACCAAAGAATTAAGAGCCCTAGCGGGGATAAAGTGAGTTAGTATATGGGCATGAAACTGATGCAACGATAATTGTTCCGATATAGCATTAACAATCTTATCAGAAAGAACTCCAACAGTATGCGGATAGATCACCTGTAAAATTTGTGCATGCGTCAACCCAAATACTTGAGCGTGATCCAAGAATTCGACAAGAAAACGAAGAAATGCAACCACATCACTCGCCGAATTCACTGAGTAGCGCGGGCTGTCCTTCAGCATGTTATTCAATGGGTGAGGAATACTCGAAAATGGTGAAACCTGCGGCGACAAAGGTGGCTGTTGCCTCGTAGTCTGTTTTGAAGAACGCTCTAAAGATGAGAAATGCGGCTCGAGGGAAGTTCGCTGCCCGTCAGGCCCAAGGTCAGGAGTGGGTTGGTTTAACTCGCCTACCACCGCCGCAGTGGAAGGTAACACTGGCTTAGTCTTGATAGACGGGTCAGCTAGCCAAGTCTCAACTTTCTCTAAAAGCGTAGAAGATTTGACCTGTAAATCCTGAACCTGATTTAACACCTCCTCCTTTAAGTCTAATGACAGCAAATCACCTACACGATGAACATAATGCATCAAACGACCCTGCACTCTCTTAAGTTGATGGGGCGAAGCGACGTCGCTCTCCAGAAAATCCATCACTGAGGCGATATCAGAGAGGTTAGTCTCAATAAGGGATACCGAACTCGTGACCTCGCTTTCGGTATAACAGGGCGCTGAGACATTCCGATGTAAATTGTTCCTCAACAAGAGTTCATCGGCCTTAACTGTCCCTTTCGATTCCAAATTACGTATTGCTAACTCATACAGCAATTCCTCCTTCCGCAAAGCTCCCGGATAAATAATGTCGCGAGCAGACATCGTGTAAATGATACAACACACAAGGCAAAATTACAAGCACCGAGACGAGAGAGCTCTGGGAGCTCAAATTTCGCAAGTAAATGAAAAAAAAAAAAGGAAATCCAGATCGAACCACGCTCCAGGCTGCCACCACTGTGCCGTACCCCCGGCAGGATGACCCAAAGGAGAGCGGGCCAGGGATCTGGACATAAATGTAAGGTCCAACCCAGAGGATAATGTCAAGTCCCAATTCAAACAGCTTGACAACAACTTTATTCATAGACAATGTAAAACAAACCAATTCGGAAGCGCACGAAAATCAACATAACATAACTAAAGAAGGGTTTTAACCCGTTTCCATTTCTCATCCTTGTAAAATATAAGAGGAATTCCACTCTTCTAATAAAAGGTTTAACATAACGTAAGCTGCGCACCTTGGTACCAAATAAATGTCTTACTAATCACTACAGCGCTACAACGTATATACAGCTCCCCAGTTACAAGGTAAGGAAAACTCTTCTATCAGTGAACTCACAATGACACGCATACTTCCCAACTACACGTCCAGAACATTCTGGAACCTCTCTTTCATGTTACAAGAAACGTACAACACCTTAGGTTACTTTACGTTACTTTCACAAAATATCTCGGCACCAAGCCGTTCCTTATCAATTACAACCAGATACATGGCGTTACATAACTGTACAAGTTCCTAGTTCCTCCCATCATCCTACCAACACATAGCAAGCCAGTAGATCTTACCTCCCATGCCCCTCTCACGGTCCTTGGTTCGACCCAAGAGTAGTGCTCTCCACCAAGAGCAGCAGGTAAGTGAGACGGACCACCGCCCGGCGAGGCACACTGGCTCGCCGGGAGGGGTAGGTCCCGATACCAACGTCATCACGCCCCTCTCTCGGAGAAGCCGGGAGGGGGTAAGTACACGCGAGGGAGCATGGCAGACGATCGACATACGAAAGAAATGCAAATACGGAGGGACGCCCCAGGACGGAAAGAATTCCTTGTCCATGGAGCCATAAGTGAGGAACAGGGAGAGACACATTTATTACACAATCAATGCCTAGGACATTCAGAAATACGCACAATGATGGTAGTAAATTTTCAATGAGCTCGCTAGGAGCACAGCACAGGAACCAAGTCCTTTAAGGCGGGAGTAGACCAAACACACGGTTCAGTTTATTTCAACTTTGAGGAATGTCACAAATCCAGGAGTATCACAGGCAATTTTCAGGCATTCTTTAGGACCTTGAAATAAAGGTTTAGACGGTCTTCTTTCTTCAGAACAAACAATGGTATCGTCAAATTGAAACTGGGCTGGGCCTGGAGAGACAGACTGAGAAGAGGACTCAGCCGGGCACTCTATTCAAATTCGGTTGCTGTTGTTACTAAAGGTAGAACAAGAAGGTGTACTATTCCGTAAATTACAATTCTTAGCAATATGTGTGTAAATCATCCACACTTGAAACAGCCTGCAGAAGACGACGACCCATTCTTGGATCCTTTGTTATTTAATAGCGGACATTTATTATTTCTTAAATGGCCCGCAGACCCGCACGCATAGCATTTGCCGGGAGTGAAAGTTCGGCGAAGGGGTGGCCGAGAAATACACTGACTGACAGAGCAAATGCAACACCAAGAAGGAGTGGTCAGAACTTTATGCCAATTGCAGGGTAGACTGACGTCACTGAGGTATGCTCATGATGTGAAATGCGCCGCTGTGCTGCGCACGTAGCGAACGATAAATGGGACACGGCGTTGGCGAATGGCCCACTTCGTACCGTGATTTCTCAGCCGACAGTCATTGTAGAACGTGTTGTCGTGTGCCACAGGACACGTGTATAGCTAAGAATGCCAGGCCGCCGTCAACGGAGGCATTTCCAGCAGACAGACGACTTTACGAGGGGTATGGTGATCGGGCTGAGAAGGGCAGGTTGGTCGCTTCGTCAAATCGCAGCCGATACCCATAGGAATGTGTCCACTGTGCAACGCCTGTGGCGAAGATGGTTGGCGCAGGGACATGTGGCACGTGCGAGGGGTCCAGGCGCAGCCCGAGTGACGTCAGCACGCGAGGATCGGCGCATCCGCCGCCAAGCGGTGGCAGCCCCGCACGCCACGTCAACCGCCATTCTTCAGCATGTGCAAGACACCCTGGCTGTTCCAATATCGACCAGAACAATTTCCCGTCGATTGGTTGAAGGAGGCCTGCACTCCCGGCGTCCGCTCAGAAGATTACCATTGACTCCACAGCATAGACGTGCACGCCTGGCATGGTGCCGGGCTAGAGCGACTTGGATGAGGGAATGGCGGAACGTCGTTTTTTCCGATGAGTCACGCTTCTGTTCTGTCAGTGATAGTCACCGCAGACGAGTGTGGCGTCGGCGTGGAGAAAGGTCAAATCCGGCAGTAACTGTGGAGCGCCCTACCGCTAGACAACGCGGCATCATGGTTTGGGGCGCTATTGCGGATGATTCCACGTCACCTCTAGTGCGTATTCAAGGCACGTTAAATGCCCACCGCTACGTGCAGCATGTGCTGCGGCCGGTGGCACTCCCGTACCGTCAGGGGCTGCCCAATGCTCTGTTTCAGCAGGATAATGCGCATTGTGTAACCTGCATATCGGTTTGAAATAAACATCAATTATTCTTCCGTGCCGACTCTGTTTTTTCCCCAACTTTCATCCCTTTCGAACCACTCCTCCTTGGTGTTGCATTTGCTCTGTCAGTCAGTGTATTAGAAGAAAATGGTGGGTCCCGAGCGGCTCGCAGAGTATCGGCACATTTTACTCCTTCCCCAGACACGGACATGGCCTGAAGTTCCCTAAACATTTGAGGACGGGAAGCAAAACACAAATATAATATGTAAGAGGGCGATATCCCTTCAATGATGGTTTGTGAGATTTGACCTTCGGAAAAGTGCAAAGCAAGAACTCTAGGGTAGAACGTAATATCCTGAATAAAATCTGCTATATTTTCGTCTAGCCTTTACACTCTGAAATATAATTTCTGTATTAAAGACGACAAGGCTCTTGCAGAAATAAAGTTGACACAAAAAGTTATCTATACTACAATGTTCTTCACTAAATTTTAGAGCCAACAGGAACCCCCTGTATTATTAAAATGGAACAGCCTAGCCTGAACACGTTTAAGTTGTAAACCGGACGGCTCACCTCCTTCAAGAAACTCACAACAGATGCAAGTTCAGTTATATTGGTGGTGATCGTAGATAAAGCCTCACCAAATGTCTTCTCTCCCAAAACAGGAATACAAGTAAGTACCTCTAGAGAATCTTTGAGTTTAGACGCATCTGTCATAATCGTTCCACCAGACTTAACCTTTCTAACAGCTATTTCATAAAATATCTCTTCCTTGCGCAAATACCAAATAGCAAGAACCTCTCTAGGGCCAGACATAATGAAGGAGTTTTGACAATATTTGAAAAGTCGGAAAACCGAGAAATGTCTAGTGTTCTAATCTAAATTTTAGAGAAAACCCTCAAAAGGGGCTTTCTTCAGGACCATTCAACCACGCTCTGCTACCACTTGTTAAGGTAATATCGTGTATTGCAGAGGGATAAAAAGCGCCTGGGGTGAATGGGTGGTCAAGGAATTAATTAGAGCAGAACTTAATACAATAAATTTTGCAATTTTATTTATTTCTTTTCTTCTCTAATTTCAAATTGGAGAAATAGAAAATCCGAATGAATAACGGCAATATTAATGATCTCGTCAGCTCTAACAATATAGTGGACTTAGGAGTCGGAATATCATGTACAAATTTTGAGAGAAATACAATAGGTTAATTTACACATAAAAGAGCAGAATTGCTCTTGCCAGGTACAATATTTTATAAAAGCAAGAAGTGCTCCAGAAAAATATACATCCTAGGAGTCTGCGCTCGAACTATATCATAGTCCAGCCTCGCACAGGTATCAGTTTCATATGGCGCACTTAAATTTCACTTAACAGCCTATCGGTTGTCCTCCATAAAAGTATTTACACCAAGTTGCCCCGATGTGGGCTTATCTATTGCTCAACAGTTACAGGCTTCACTGTTCCCAAAGGGAACTAATCCCATAAACACCTTATACACAGAAATAATTGTACAGAGGCGTAATTGCCCTTATTAAGTGGCCTTAGTGTAAAACAAACAGTTGCCCATCACCGGCCATAAACAAAAGGCTCCTTATAAAAAATATTTAAAACTCTAAGTCGGCTTATGGCCCAAATATACAGAGGATAATCGTATACTACACCGGGGTGACTACATGAGAAATATTAATGCCATTTAAGTTTTAAGAAATTCAGAGATATGAATGTTTAGTCACCCCATGCCAAATTGAATGGGAACCGACAGAGGGTAATCACGCTTAGTTCCCTTACATTGCATATTTCCCAGTAGGGAATAGAACAGCGTCCTCATACTTGCCCAAAATTCTACATTTAAACCACCAAATTTAGACACATTAAATAAAAGGTTGAAAACTTACTCTCACACTATCCGCAGGAGCTATCACATATCTATGAAAATTCTGCCATTACCTTCAGTCGCTGACCTTCCTCACGCAGACGGAGCCTCTGCCTCCCTTAGGACAGGCCGCACTCAAATCACAGGAGCACTTAACACTCCAGTGGGCGCGCGGTTTGCCGTACCGCGAGTGTGCGCGCGGAGAACGGGTGTCCTCCACATTGTTTTGCCATTTTACCATATGAAATGTATATTTAGCGATCATGATTTTTGTTTTGGGTTAGGTAGGAATAAATTAAACACATTTTTCATTATAAAGGTGTATTCTACAAAATATTAAGTAGGAAATACACAATTATGTTAAATCAAACAAAAACGTGTATAAGTTTGATAGTCTATGTTGTAAATGTTACTAAAATGTGTATAGTATAAGTATATGTTTTATGTTATAAATGATCAACTATAAAAATTAAATGGTGCTATTACTTTCTAGTTCGAAAATACAAATCGATATCGTAGTATAAAAAATTAAAGTACATACCAAATTTTCCATCTTAGTGAAGCATACAAAACACAAACGGAAAGTTGAAACTTTATAAACTTTAGCTTATTCAATGCACCTTGCACAAAACATTTTTCATATGATCAGCACACACCCACCCATGACACTTCACACACTTTTTCCTTGAAGTCTTGTTCCTGGCTCTGCCGCAGAGGCAGCATCTTCCATTCTCAGTGACTCCTCGGACTGCTGGTTGAGGTGAAACTTATTCCCTTTCTAGTTTCAGAAGGATCCTTTCTCTTGTCTTTATTTCCTGTGATATCGTCTCCAAACTCGTATGATGTTCAATTTGTGGTCTAATCATGGCGAAGGTCATTTTTGTTTCAAAAATTCACAACGGCTCACAAAGGTGAGTTTTTATTTGTTTTATAGATTACAAGAGCATTTACTCCTCCTACATTCAGAATATGAAATAAGATTGTAACTGGCCATCTTCTTGAGTTTCTCGCAGTGTCATATTGATGACACATTTTGTCCAGAATGTCCACGCCGTACTTAGTCTCATTGTAGGAAGTAAAGATCATGGGTTTTCGCTCATCACCTGTATCTGGATCTACAGCCATGTTTTCATGCATAGTTGATATCGCCAACACAGCCTTGTTCTTCATTGGTACGTACGATACCAATGTACAGGTTTTTTGAAAGCCTAACAAACTGCTTTTGACTTCTCTTGACTTATAAGGTAGAACGTTTGGGGGAACTGCTTTTTTTGTTTTTACTCAATGTATCAATCATTGTTACATTTTCTTCTTCCCGTAGCTTCATTGCCAAGGGCACAGATGCGAGCCAATTGTCGCAGGTAATATTCCTATTGGTTCCTGAAATAGGTGCCCCAATCTCAAAACTAAGTTTGACGTGTTGTTGCTTCTTCTGAAAGGGTCGTTTGGTAGCTTCCCTACATACACTTCAAGGTTTGGAACATAGAAGGTTGTCATGGAAACAATAGCAAAGATCCTTACCCCATAATTTGTAGGTTTACTAGGCATATACACCCGGAAGGGACAGTTTCCTCTAAATGCAACTAGCTGTTCATCAATGGTAAGATAGTCGGTTAGTTTGTATGTATTCTTGCAATTGATCACGAACATCTCAATAATTTCTCAAAAAGCAGCTAGTTTGTCAACAGATTTTCGTTGGTCGCTGTTGTGTACGTTATCTAATCTCAGAAAACGTAAAAGAAATCGAAACATCTGTGCTCATGGTTACATAAACAACCTCTACGCCCGTGCCGTGTGAATTATCCCACTTTTACAAATACGTTTCTTCTTCCAGCCTCCAAAACCCCAGCAAGATATAATCTACCAATCTGCACGAATTTCTCTGGAATGAGTGAACCTAATATCCCTTTCTCTGACTTTTTTTTTGCTAGGGGCTTTACGTCGCGCCGACACAGATAGGTCTCATGACGACGATCTCTGACAAATTGAGGGCGAATTTTAGTTATGTAAATGTTAGTACAATCAACTATTTTTATCACCATTTCATCATCAATAATACACTGCAACGCAGCTTCTGGAGTGATAGCATTTTTCGCAGACCCTTGAGGTCCTGGGCGATGAAAAACTGGTATAATGGTATGTCTGGGTGTACAAGAAGTCTAGGCAACTTGAGGTTCTAAGTACCACCTCGATGTGCGATCTTTTCCCAAATAAAACTCTGGGTTGATGAAAGCGACAGGAAGGACTGCTTCTTCTGCCACTTCCATTTCATCAGATTCGTCAAGAACATCTACCGGGGCAAGAGGAGGTACTGCTTCTTCTACTATTTCCATTTCCTCAGAGTCGTCAGGAACATCAGCCAGGTTATTTTCTGCATTGATTACATTTTCTCTACTCTCTGTATGGTATTCCAAGTGGTCTCCTTCTCGTTCATCTTCATACTCTATACCTAGAACTCTCTCGTTATCCTCAGGCTCATCTAGCCAACGGTGAACATGTTCACGGTCACTTTTACTGGTCATTATTGTTATCACGCATGAACTATTTCAATTAAACCGTTATGACGTTCAAAACTATTAAATAAGAAAAGACCACAGCAATATCCGAAAAAACTGTAACACCAGTGGACGCGCGGAGGACAAGTGTCCTCCACTCCTGCACAGTGCAAATAAACACGAGGTCACGGCGAGACAACTTGCGAACATGAAAGATGGCCAATGCACTGACGGGCAGAGGTTGAGTGGGGAGAAAGATATATGGCCACTCAAGGTCACGAGTGTTGCCAACCCTTGTAGTCACGCAAAACAAAATCACTGGAGGACACCTGTGCTCTGCGCGCCCACTAGAGTATTAAAGCAATACGGACCAAAAGCGCCCTGCTTTTATATTATTTTTAGGGGAAGCTGCCAGAATTCTTTACTGATAGGATGGATCCCTATACACACCCCCAGTTTTAATTGGCTAAAGAAAATATATCCGAAAATCTGATGGGTTGATCGTTTTATTTAAAGAATACAATCCTAAGAACTAGGTTAATGAAAACTGAAAATAGATTTTTCTTTATGAAATAATTAGTGCTTTCCCCGGTGTAGGGAGCAATTAAACCGATGGTAGAAACATCTAACAGGTGAAGACCAAATACCTTTTAGTACACAAGTTCGTTTATATATATGGCCTTAGAGAAGGCGCTCTGTTTAACTGGCCCGGGAAGGTGTACCCTGGTGCAATTATTATTATTGTTATTATTAATATTATACCGCCTTCGTTGACGTGCGTCAAATCAGTAACAAGAGAGTTGCTTCAGTCCATTAGTAGGCCTACATACGTAGAAGATAATTTTACAGATGTTTAAGGGGTGTGATTGCCGAGTAACATTGCCACTGGCTTCTGACCAATGTAGCTGCGATTCGAATCCCGGTTAATGCATGTGGCATTTTCGGAATGAATGATTTTCAGAACGCACGTAAATGTTGAAGTTCTATGGCCGTGATAACGATATCGACAGTCACGTAAAACTGCTACCTTAGCTTCAAAATATTGTGTAAATACCTCTATTCACAACCGGTTGGACTTTTGTTAGAAATAAATTCCTGACTGACGATCATCACTGAAATATCTTAGTTTACGAGCTGTTTTATATGATAGATATATTATTTCCTTTTACAAGTTGCTTTACGTCGCACCGACACAGATAGGTCTTGGGACATTGCGACAGGAAAGGTCAGGAGTGGGAAGGAAGAGGCCGTGGCCTAAATTAAGGTACAGCCCCAGCATTTGTCTGGTGTGAAAATGAGAAACCACAAAAACCATTTTCATGGCCGCCGACAGCGGAGTTCGAACCCTCTATCTCCCCAATACTGGATACTTGCCGCACTTAAGCGACTGCAGTTATCACGCAAGGTAGAAATAGAAGAGGAAAGTTATACATTATATTGGGTTAGAGATTTCTGAGGGATAATAAACTCTTCCTTGTTAACGTCATGCAAAATTATTGGAGATTTTCTTGGAATAATAAAGATTTCACTGCAGCCTAATGGAAAATTCACTCCTTCAAGACTATGTTACGAGCTGACAAGAGAACTCTTCTATACAGAAGAACTACGTCAAAAACTAATATTGCAGTCTACAAATGCATTCAACCAGTTTTCTTGGAATAGTATCCGTCATTAGCACCAGGGGGAAGGATATTTATCTATCAACGCTGTTGATAACTGATATCAAAGGAAAATTTTCCACAATTCTTTTCCTCATCTTTCTTATCATTGAATTTTCTGATTTCTTACTTCCCGACTGAACATGCCCTTGACGCTCCATGCAAAGTATGTCATTACTCATGGTAGGTCTATCGTAAACAGTTATCTTCGTGGCACTTCATTACAAGAATTGTATTACTTATGGTAGACCTATGGTAGACAGTTATCCCTTGGAACTTGATACGAAGAATGTTATTATTTGGCGCTTTATACCAAGAGTGGTATTACTGGTGAATCTATAGCGGGCAGTTATCCACAGTTGACATTCATATTGCGGTACGTGTTATCCCGTCTTTAAGTATAATTCACTTCTGCCTTTCTTCTCTACAGCAATATAACAAATGAATTTCACTGCACATAAGTCAACTTCGAAAACAAAAGAACATGTTTCTCGTATCGGCTTGCCGCTAACTGCGGCTAATTTTCTCTCCTCTACACCACGAGATGTTCTGAAGTAAAACGTGGTTTAGCCGCCCAAGAAACAGAACTGTAAAAAAGATCGTGTTTCTGTGGAAGAAAGAAAACGAAGGGTGGTAACGTTTGGAAACATAAATTTTACTGTTCTTGCTACTAAGCCCGGTCAGCTTGAAGGCCATGAGAAATTACCTGCGAAGAACTTCAATTTTTTCTGCGCACAAAAAGAATGCGAGCTTTAAGCCGCTCTGACCGTCCACTGTTGATTAAAGATAATATGATGTAAATTCCCATTCCAGACCAGACTAGACTTGTAGACTAGCCCAAATAATTCCTGGCACATCCTTCAAGAGCTCGAGGAGACAGATGAAGGGCCAAGTGGTAAGGAAGAAGTGATATGACGAATGCCACTCATTAGTATGCTATTTCTTGTAGCCCCATAATAAGCGAGATGGCGCCTTGTAATGCCACTGATCTACTAAAAGAAGATCAAATATACATACCGATCTTCGAATCGCAACATGTTGCATAATAGCCTCATTCAAAAAATTTGGTGACGCGCACAGCCCCGTAAGGGCCCTAACCTCTCAACATGATTCACACCCAACCATACAATCTGCAGATAACGAAGTCTGACGACTTCCTCAGTCGCGATCCTTGGGTTCATAAACCGGGTCCCCTTGTTCCTAAAACAGGCAGCTCCTCAGATTGAACTCACGAGGCTAAATGAACCTCGTTTTCGCCCACAGTCCAGGAATTAAATCATTGGAAAAGGCACAAGTCCTCCGAGTAAGGGACCGTCACACTACCCCCAGGTCTATGGGCTCTGTAATAACACTATTCCAAGATTCGAAGTTTGAGTCGTGAAACTGAAAGTAAGTATCCTCGGGGTAGTTGCCGTGTAGAAGATAACGAGACTACGCGACTTTTGTAGTTGTATCAAGGATCATAAACAACAATTCCGTACAAATTTCTAGCTACTATGGAGAACTGAAATATAGAGTAGGAGGAGAGGTATAAGATGATGGGTTTGCATATGCCGACTGCTCGTGCTTCTCTGATGACTGAAGAAAGTAGAAGAGAATACTGAGTTGTCAGTTAGGGTAACTGACTCGCGTTTGAAACGTGAAGGTACGTTTACTTGTTATTTGTGATGCAAAGTTTTCTCATGCATTCAGACAGGCAGTAATTGTTAAACTGTCAATGTATCCCTTTGGTACTTCCAAAAACACACATATATGAGAAGAACGTGTCATTTTAGAACAAATAAGGTAAGGGAAAGGTGTATTCTGCCCGAAGGCAGGCCCGAACCTCCGCAGAGGTGTGGCTGAGCTGGAGTTTACTTACGGTAGAGTGGCCAGTTCCTTTCCGCTCCTCCATTCCCTTACCCCCCACAAACAGCGCATGGCAATCCATCCAAACCTTGACCACGCCAATGTTGCTTAACTTCGGAGATCTCACGGGATTAGAACAAATACATAAACTGATTTTTGAAGAAAAAGTTGTCATGGATTAAGTCAGTGCACTTGTAATTCGTGAGGACTTATCACATGATGAAATTATTAGCGACTTCAGGGGTGAAGTAGTGTCAACAGTGGCTGATATCCAGGGAAGTAACAGGTCTTCTCTTATGAACTGTTAGCCCCAAGAAAATATAAAATAAAATTTCCTGGCAGATATTTATCTGATAAATACGAGATGTGTACGAAGCATCCAAGAATGAAGGATGGAAATTCATGTCCTGCCAGATATGCAATCGATATGAAATATGCTGTGAATATTAAAGCTTTAATGTCTCAGAAATGAAAAATAAAGAACTACATAGTTTGTCTTGCAAAACTTCTAAAACGCTCTACAATGACGCGAAATCAAGTACCGTACATGACTGAGTAAATCAGGAAAGGACTGATAATTTCTATGAAATTAGGCGAGAAAATGTGATTAAACATGTTTGTAAGTTGGAAATCTGAGGAATGAATATAGAGAAGAGAATTGATCCAAACACACTCTGTGTTTTAAAGCCTCCAACACTCGGGAAAGAATTTCAATAGAAGAAAAAGGATTACTTCCGGAAGATAACCCACAAAGTTAGCAAGCGAAAGGGTTGAAGATAATGCTTATATTGAACAAAGAGCTCAACGATTTATGAGAGAGAAGTCGTGTCTATTATTAGGAGAAGGAATATATCACCTTCTATATGGTCAGGTTCGTCCTGCTACGGTAATGGATTAGACCGTACAGCCAGCGACTCTACGCCGAGTGTTGGGCGGGGGGAAATAACCCAACCACTGAAGGAGCCAACAGCTTCGGGCGGATGAGCTCCTTCAAGAGGTTGGTGGTCCCTCAGAGGAGCAAATGCCACTGAATCCCAATGGACAGCGTCTGCAATCCATGTTAGGGACAGCTGCAAGCAAAGTCTGTTTTCCATGTTAGGATTGGCTGCATTCATAAAGGGGAAGGCAATGGAAAACCACCCTAATGTAATGTTTCCCAGGAAGTTGTTATGGATAGATAACACAGAACCACGGTCCCTATCCTCGGGCAGCCCCTAACTGGGGACTGGCTGCTATGAATACCCCGGTGCAAACCAGTTAATTCTATATTTCGCGTTACCGCTAGGAGTGTTAGAAGCCTATATGCAACAGGGAAGTTTGATTATCTGATGCAAGAAGTCAAACGAATGAAAATTCACATATTATGAATAAGTGAATTACGATTGCCAGACTTGGTAATTTATCATTCTGAACAGGGAACGCTTTACAATTCTGCGAGTTGCGAGAATTTTTTGAACAGAATGTATTTTTCACTCCAGAGCGAAATATATAGACTCGATGTAAAATTTTAAAAACGGTATACCCACTTCCGTAGGTGCATATGGCCCTGAGGTTCACTCAGCCTACACCAAAAATGAGTACCAAGTTAATTCCTGGGGGCAAAGGCGGCCGGGCGTAGAACTATCCACTCTACCCCATCACGTGTCGAGGTTAACAATGGTGGAAGCCTTTACCTTCCACTCCTCCAAGGGCCTTCAAGGCCTGTACGGAGGTGGCTTTGCTTTTGCACAGGGTGTTAACACCGCCTCTAGGGGTAGAGTCAAGCTGAAGCCTGGATAAAGGAGAAAAGACATCCTAATTCGAATATAATTCACATGAAATAAACGCACGCGTTCAATGCGCAGTCATTTACTTAGCATGATACTCAGCAGTACAATGGGAAGAGCCCTGGGTTTCTTCCCTGACATATGTAGCGCAAACGTTTTTTCGGTTCTGAACACAAAGTTTTAATCTCCAAGTGATTTAAGCAACATTGTGAGCTACTATAAGTCTCTATAGTTAAAGTCTATAAACTCGAAATTTTAAAATAAAAAGTTCAGTGTTCCAAACACTAAAAACCAACAGCGCGTTATGTATCAGCTCAGTTGATAGCGTCTTTGACTCTGCAGCCGCTCAGCTTTAAGACCTTGAAGTTGCTTTGATTTTATAAAGTTATGTCCCTATGAATAAAGTACATGTATTAAACCTTACACCATCTTCCTAGTCCCGTGTCACCATTTTGTACCAAGGTCAGCTCTAAGCCCTAGGCTATAGTTCATTCACCATCTCCCTAGTCCCATGTGTGGACACAATCTCGTTCCGAATTCCATTTCCAGCGTTACGCCCCTATGAATAAAGCAAATGTATCAAACCTCACGCCATAACCCTAGTTCCCACCTGTAGCCACCACCTTGTTCCGAGTTCAGCTTCCGGCGTTATGCCACCTATGAATGAAGCACATGTATTAAGCCTTACACCATTTCCTTAGTCCCATGTATAGCCCCATCTCGTCCCAAGCTCTGCTCCAAGCCCCCTGAGCATACCTTTCAACGTTACGCCCCTATGAATAACGCCTATGCATAAGTTCCTACACCATCTCCCTAGTCCTCTTACTACAACGTGTAGGCACTAAGCTCGTGT
Organism: Anabrus simplex; assembly: GCF_040414725.1. Classification (NCBI taxonomy): domain Eukaryota; kingdom Metazoa; phylum Arthropoda; class Insecta; order Orthoptera; family Tettigoniidae; genus Anabrus; species Anabrus simplex. The sequence goes on along the minus strand of NC_090266.1, from coordinate 790,673,053 downwards.
AGGGATGGGAATTCAGTTAGGTTAATGGATGGTCATCGTGCGGTTAAGCCTAGGGTGTAAAGTTATGTCCGAGGTGGTGTAGTGAAGGACAAGCAGCCAAAGATTAAACGTACGCATATCTATTCACATGCCGACCGGATAACATATATGAACATCTGCATAAAAAGCTACATTAGCAAATTTTTGCTATATTAGTAACCCTTGCTCCTTTTAGAAACAATTCTGCTGTGACGTGACATTGTTCGTTTATAATACTTTTTCAGCATTCCTTTTTTTCTGTAGCGGATTGAGCTGTTAGGTTACACTAGTCACGGTTCAAGAAAAAATCAGGTGTTCGATTTCCTGTTTATCTTGAGATTCAGTCTATGAGAGTTCCATATTCGATGTCCGTTCTTCTGTTGCTCAAGGGAGTCCTAGACTCGATCTCTGTGTAGGTTAGATATTTTGACTAAATGTTACTCTTGTTCAAGGGCACCCCCTGACCCGATCTCAGTTTTGGTTCTAATATTAATTATGATATTTTTCTTACGTCCTACTAAATAAGTTTTAGAGTCGCCGAAGTGCAGGAATTTAGCCCACGTGGGATTTGATTTTAGTTCAAGGAAGTCCCAAATTCGATCTCCGTTTTAGATCAAAGTCCAAGTTTCAGAAATTTAAAAAATATGAATTAAGCCTTACACAATCTCTCTAGTCCCATGTTCAGCCGCCATCTTGTTCCTAGATCAGCTGTAAGCCCCCGAAGTCACCTTCCGACATTATGCCTCTATGAATAAAGCATATGTATTGAACCTTATAGCCGCCATCTTTTTCAAAGTTCAGCTCCAAGCTACCTTAAGTCAATTTCCAATGTTACGCCCCTATGAATAAAGCATACGTATTAAGCGTTAGACCCGCCAACTTCCTCCAAGTTCAGCTCCAAGTTCTGGAATGTTAAATTAGGTTAACCCAGGGTCAGCGTAGGTCTATGCCTGCACTTTTTACCAGGGTGTAGGTAAGAGCAACAGGTTAGGTTTACACCTGGTCAGCGTAACGTTGTGCCAGGACTTTTGGCCTGGGTGTAGGGAAGAGCGACCGATTACGTTAACGCCTGGTCAGCGTGACCTTAAGTCTGGACTTTTTGCCATGGTGTAGGGAAGGGTAACCTATTAGGTTGACGCCTGGTCAACGTAACGTTAAGCCTGGACATTTTTCCAGGGTTTAGGAAAGATCAACCGGTCAGGTTAGCACCTGGTCAGCATAAGGCTATGCTTGCACTGTTAGTTATTAGCATCATGTAAGTTTAAGCCTACACAGTTATGCCGTTAGCCTCGGCTCCAAAAGCCCCCGGACAATGGGTCATCTTGTCTAGTTAGGTTAAGCCTAAGATCGAGTCTCATACTTGAGACTGTAACTCCCTGAAAAGGTTAAGCCTGGTGTTAAATTCGTGCATGTTAGGTTAAGCTAGCACTCTCGTCCATTATCACGTTGGCAGTTAGGTTAAGCTGGCATTCTTGGGTATCAGACTTGGGAGTGTAAAGTTAACGCCCTGAAGCCTAGGGTCGAATCCAGGACCTGTGAGGTTAATCTTGGAATCGAATCCGTACCTGTTAGGTTAAATTAGGAGACAAACCAAAAAAGCTAAAGAGAAATCTATGGCAAGAAATGTGAAAAGAACTGTTCGAGGTAAGTGAAAAGTATGATAATTTCAAACTGCACAAGGAGGTCGAGGAGATAGCACGGTTATACAAAACGACAACAACTCAAAATACATTGGTTGGCGTTTGTAGAAAATATCTAAGGACATCAGAGTTTTATTTGGCAGTTGGGTCCAGCTTGCACATTTTGGCATCAAAGTTGGGTCTGTAAGGTTGACGGCCTTCAGCCCGGTGCCGAACCTGGGGTCTGTGAGGTCAGGCTTAGACATGTAGCCATTGTAACATCATGCAAGGTTAAGGACGCGCTCTTAGCTAGCAGCCCGCACCGCGCTGTGACGTCATTTACCGGTTATGGCTTCGTCCAGGGGGCCACCGGTACCGGGTGCCGCCGAACCCCTGAAAAACCACTTCTTCCAGGCGTTCTATGAGCTTCTGAGCAATTTATAAGAAAAGACTCCACAGCAATGACATTACGATAATTTCGGGTGATTTTAACACCAACTGTGGACAAGGACGAAGATTTGACTTGGTAGGAGTCTATGGTGCCGGCTCCGTGGTGTAGGGGCAGCGTGCCTGCCTCTTACCCGGCCAGGCCAGGGATTTTTACCTGTATCTGAGGTCCACTCAGCCTACGTGATTAGAATTGAGGAGCTATCTGACGGTGAGATAGCGGCCCCGGGCTAGAAAGCCAAGAATAACGGCCGAGAGGATTCGTCGTGCTGACCACACGACCCCTCGTAATCTACAGGCCTTCGGGCTGAGCAGTGGTCGCTTGGTAGGCCAAGGCCCTTCAAGGGCTGTAGTGCCATGGGGTTTGGTTTGGTTTGGTTTTGGAGTCTATGGTTTGGTTGTAGCTAACAACATGAGAGATAGGGAATTCCCATTTTGCCAAGAAAACGAACTGGTTGTAACAACACTTGGTACAAACTACCCCAACTTCACTTATACGCATGGATTTCACCTTTAGAAGCCAACGCCAATAAACAAGTAAGGAACCAGAATGATTATATCCTAACTAAAAGGTTACTTTGGAACATGATCAAAAGAAAGAGAACATATCCTGGTGCCGACATTGGCTCCTATCTTGTCCCAATAATACTGTAGCAAATGTACAGTTGAAATTGAAAATGATTAAACCAAAATAGTTTTCAGAAATGACGTTATTAAACTGTACGATACTTCAACGAGACAAGCAATTAAAGAAGTGTTTAAAAGTAACATAGGGAATGACTTGCTCACGAAAGTTCGTAACGCACAAACTAAGTGGGAAGAACTGAAAGTACATTGGTTGGCGTTTGTAGAAAACATCTAAGAACATCAGAGTTACAGACGAGGAAGAAATGGATGACAGATGAGATACTGAATCTGATGGAACAAAACTAATTATCAAAATGCAATGTAGAATAATTAGAAAACAAATAAAAAAAGCTGTATTGAGACTTCGAGATCATCTTTCCAAAAGATGGAGTAATTCTCTTGTCATGATAATCTAAACCTCAAGCTGAGGCATACACTTTTGAGATGTTACGTCTCGTCAATATTACTTTATGGAGTAGATACCTTGGCTGTCAAAGCTTCCTCCATAAACAGATTAGAGGCCTTTGAAATATAGTTATATAGGAGAATGCTCAGGATAACCTCGACAGATTTTGTAACAAATAATGAAATGTTAAGGTGAGTTAGAGCTGACCATGAGCTGGCAAACAATATCGGTACTAGGAAAGCGGTGTATTTAGGCCATGTTCTACTAAGTAGAAAGTATGGGCTTCTACACCTCCTATTACAAAGAAAAACAGAATGCAAACGAGTAGCTGGTAGACAACCGATGTCATGGTTCCTAAACATCTAAGACTGGACTTGCATCAACAACACCAAAAACTCTGCAATTTAATTTTAAAAGGGGTGATTTAAGTAGGGTGATCGCCAACATTTGGGGGACCAGATATGGCACTTGATGAAGACATACAATATATTTCCATATCAAATAGTGATTGCAGGTTAATCCAGATTGGTAAAGAGTTGCGATATGGAAGGACTCTCACAATGAAAGAAAGCAAGCAATCTTTCGTGCTGTTGGGTCCGAAGCATCAACCACACCGTCTTAAGAGATTGAATGCCAAAATCTGCAATACTTGTACATCTTTCTATCGGAGCCCACTGGCCAGTTTCCCAGTGCTATGAATATCCATTTACTGAACATCTATATGTTCGTGAACAATGACTTAGTATGACCGAGAAGGATCCGAAAATTTTCTACAGTACACATTGTGTTCATAAACACACTGTAAACGTAGACTTCCTCTCGTTCGCTGTTCGACAAGAAACAGAGTTGACCAAGTTTACTATGCTGCAGTTCCTGACATTAGCAAAAACGTAATTCCAGAACAATGTACAGGCATAGCGCAACCAGTTGATATGTACCTTCGATCGTAAAAAAAGTTTGTTAAATTGATCAAAGACACTTTGATGGTATCTTTTGATTTCAACATTTGGTACAGAGAACGTTTTCTCTCTTTTCATATTTAGCACATTATCAGTTCTCGACCGCAAGATTTGAAAACATAGTCTGATTTGCCTCTTCATAATCTGGATACACTAAAAACTATCCTGGATTATGTCGAACACCATTGGATTACTGCTTTGAAGATGGATTTAGTGAAGAATGTTTCCAAGAAAACTGAGACGTAAGATATGTTACATAGTTGATGAAATGAATAAAAAATTATAATACCAAGTGACCCGCTTAACCAATTAGATACCTACTCTTAGAATGAATAAAATAGTACGTCTAACCCAGACCAGATGTAAACAACGTATTTCGAGTAATGAATTAGAATAATAACCATTTTCAGTTCAAAACGTGATCCACAGAAAATTCGAAGGGAAGAGTTAATAATAGCTTACTGAATAAACTATAATAATTAAGGATAACAGGGAGCTTCACAGTTACCATCTTCTTCTTCTACCGCTTTTCCCACACCAGTGGGGTCGCGGCTTCGTAGTCATTATCCGTATACACTGCGGGAAAATAAATTATTATACCTGAAAAGGCGACGTCGATTTAGATACGATGACGACAGATGCCACCTGGAGGATAGTAGATGTACTCATAATGGTTTCCACGTCTTCCGCCAACAGATAGCATAGTGACATAGCTGTCAGAGCGCCATCTCTCTGTACCCCTCAATAGGGAATGTTTACGTCCGTAAGGCTCAGTGTGATGTAAACATGTGAAGCATACAGGCATCATGCCATAGAGACGCACTAGTGCTACCTACAGCGAACTGAACGAGTTTGACAGGGATCAGATTGTGGCCTTCCGAGTGGCGGAATGGTCCTTTCAGAGAATTGCCACACAAGTTGGACTTGCTGCGTCAGTTGTGCAACGATGCTGGTTGCAATGATCACGTGACCATTCTCACACCCATAGACCAGGTTCTGGTCGTCCACGCAGCACAGACGTCCGCTAAGATCGTCGTATTGTAAGGGCATCAGTGGCAGATCCTACAGCTATCACAGCACAGGTAAGAGGGTTTATGAGCCCAGAAGTGTCAACACGACTCTTGCCAACCAGTTATTAGCAGAGGGACTACGGACACGCACGCCTCTAGCCCGTATTCCACTCACGCCACAGCATCGACATGTACGGCTCGACTGGTGCCGTCAGAGGATCACTTTGAAGATGGAATGGCGGGCCGTGGTCTTCAGCGATGAAAGCTGGTTTTGCCTGCACGCAAGTGTAGACCTGGTGAGCGCTGTCTCAGAGAATGCATTCGCCTTATGGCCTGGAGTGCGATAAGCTACAACTGTCGTTGACCTTTGGTGTTTGTGTAGGGAACGCTGACCACCGATCGATACGTGCAGAATGTTCTATGACCCGTTCTTTTGCCATTCTTGCAACAGGAAGGTGGTGTTGTTCCAACAGGATAATGCTCGCCAGCACTCTGCGCGTGAAACTGAATGTGGTCTGCAAGACTTGCAGCAACTTCCCTGGCCAGCACGATCTTCGGACTTGTCTCCCATCGAGCACGTGTGAGATATCACGGGACGACAACAGACACGTGCGACTCGTCAACCCACAACTCTTGCAGAACTGCGTGAACAAGTCGAACAGCCATGGAATAATGTATCCCAAGACAATATCCGATATGTGTATGATCGAATGGATGCCAGAACCAGCGCCGACACTGCCGCCCGTAGAGGATACACCCCTACTAATATGGTGTGTCAGCATGGATCGACACCTGGTACCTCAGTTCCGCATGAGCTGTTGATCTGTAAATGCAGTCATTTCATGTACTCCACCTTTTCTTTCAACAATAAATCTTGATTGAACTGGAAAAATCTAAGAGGGTGTACTAATTTCTTTCCGGCAGTGTATATAAAATAATAGTTTTGTCTGTACATTGCCCAGAATTGAAAATTAGTGCTATTTCTCTATCGGTCGTGTCCACAGCATCCAGGAAATGCATATTTTTCCGTCATGTCAGTCATTCTGTTTGTCTTCCTGTAAACATGTACGTGCATCACGAGAAATTGGCTGAAGAGAATTTAATGAAAATCGGTATGTAAATTCGGGGAATGAGGCACTACCAACTAGGCTATAAATATATTCACGCTGAGTGAAATGGTAGTTTAGGAGAAGGCCTAAAATTTCGTTCTCAAAGATCTATGTTGTTAGTGGTCCGATTGATAAATACTACATAACTGAAGTTATATACAATTAATTTCCGATCATTTATGTCTTATACATTTTACCGTACAGGCTACGATAACAGAAATATTCATGAATGTTGATTTTTGTTGCTACACTAAGTCCATATCAACGCCCGGCATTGCTAACATGGAAATATTGTTCAATCGTGCTAACTGGCGACGGTTGTTTCAATATTGTCTTAAGGTGTAAAATCGCATGGTTATCGGTCCATATCGACAAGAAAAATTGTGAATATGATCATAAAAATGAGAAAAAAGGACTCCCTTTATTATCAAATTATAGTTATATAATAATATAATATATATTATATATATTATCATATTATATATATCCTTCCTTCTTTCATGACACACTCTTGTCTTATTTTTCAAGCTATCGTTTATGAAAGAAGGAAGGACTCCCTTTACATTAGATGTCCTAATATCACAGAGTTGTATGCAGCCCCGTCATTCCAGCTCTGGAACTCGGCACTGTTATAAAATCAGCGTAGTGCCCTTCATTAAAAGTGCGAAAACGTGTGGGTTTTTACGATTTGATCGAGTATTTCATATGCTAACATTGCTTTTAACCGTTACATTCCAGTCGGTTAACATTGTAATCTGACAAGACTACTGATGTCATAGTAATGGCCTATGTCTAATTCAGTTTAGTATTTGCATGTGCCTGTTACAGCATTAGGGAGAAATGGATGGGTGGATGTTATTGAAACCTGGTATTACAATTTCAAAAAATGTTGTTTATGATCTTAGCTATGAGTTGTCCTTTTACCAGGAGGGGCTGCTTCAGAAGGGGCCTAAAAATAGAACTCAATGTATGTCTCTTACGGTTGGTTTTAAGCGAAAATAGCTCATGGGGAATTCTTGTTCTATATTTCTTCCGATATAGTTGTCTGTGTCTGTTACAGCATTAAGGGAAAATGGATGGGTGGATTTTAGTGATACTTGGTACTGTATTAGAGTTTCAAGAAAGGTCGAGTAGGGCCTTAGCTGTATGTTCTCCAAACATTTCACCAATTCGGCCGGGGGGGGGGGTGTTTCACAAGGGACCTAAAAAGTAATATGAAGTGTACCTCTTACGGTTGTTTTTACACGGAAGTAGCACATGGTTAACTTTTTTCTATACCTTTTGCCGATATAGTGAAAAATGAGGTAAATATCAGAGGCAGTCATGCGAAAGTCCAAGAATCGGTTACTAGCTCTATGGAGTGTAAAGCGAGTCACTATTGAGATCGGTTCGGCAACATGTTAACGACTTTGTACGCCTGAGTAATTCGTCAATATTAAACCGATACTTGACTTTCTTACATGCCGAAGGAAGAGATCAAATTAAGATCAGGAGCATGAAAAGACATATGAAAATGCAAGGGCCCCAAAGACGTAATGACAAGCCAGTAACCTGGAGAGCCATGCCCACTTATGTGCCTCAGAATCTGAGGAACAATGTGAGGAGTGTACGAAAACGTAATCATGCGCATGCTGTGTGATTGTCCAGTCAACGACGGGTACTACAACTAGTGGTAACAATCTCACCAGACAAAAAAGTATTCACCCTAGTCCGCACGCACAGATGGATCGTTAAGCCTGTACAGATGGTGCAGTGAACGAGTCCAGTGCTCAACCGCACGCGCACTGCTCTACTTGAGTATAAGGCATTAAAGATCGGTGGGACAATGACATTTCAAACGGACAGTGTAGGTTGACAAGGGTAGATATAGGGATGTGAGAGAGTGGCAAAAAGGGGCAAACGTTTTTGGCCGTGCCCGCCGCCATACGGTGCGTGATGTTGCTGGATTTGTTGGTATCTCGCAGCGGACTGCACAACGTGTCTACAAGCAGTGGTGTACTACTCGTAACCACGAAACACGTCAGAATTGTGGTGGAAAACAGATCGTGACTGAGAGGGACTGGATATGCGTTTCACGACTTGTTAATCAAAATCGCGTCCAATCCCTACAGGAATTTCTGCATTCAGTGAATGAACGTCCATTCCAACCTGTTAGCGACAGAACATTGCGACTGGATTTGCATGCAATGAGCATTTAGATTCGGTGACATCACAAGGGGCCATTGCCGGCACAGGCACATGAAATCCACGTCTTTAATGAGCTAGAAATCATCGAACGTGGACAGTTGCTGACTGACGGAACGTAATGTGGTCTGACGAAACACTTTCTTTCCTGTATTAAAATAACACACGTTGTCATGTGCACCGAAGACCAAATGAAGCATTTCGTCCTGGATGTGTGCAAGGTCAGGTTCAAGCCGGAGGTGGGTCTTTGATGTTTTGAGGGTGTTTATCTTACCATGGATTGGACCCGCTCACTGGGGTGACCACTAACATGAGCCAACATGTTTATTTAAACATTCCCATGATCAGTCAACATCTGTATGATCAGTATGCCATTGATACCCCGAATTTTCAACATGACAACAGCAAAGTTCATCGGACTGGACCAATATACTTTTATGAACACTCCACTACCCTATTACATATCGATTAGCCTGCGAAATCTCCTGACTTGAACTCCTTTGAAAATATGTAGGACATGTTAGAACAGCGGTTAAAACGTCAATATCAGCATCCCTGAAGTTTGGTTGAATTGCGCGCTCAAATCCTCAGCGAGTGGCTTAACCTAGATGTGACATACCTGCACAACCTCGTGGACTCACTTCCTAACCAAATTCAGGCGGTTATCAAGTTACATGGTATTAAATTATGCTTTTAGTGGTTTATCCAGGCGTGACTAAGTTTTCGTCCGGTAATATTACCCAATCAATTAATAATGAATTAACACCATGATTCATTTTCAAAAGGTAAATAAATAATTGAAGCCCATTACAATTAAAGTTGACTTCTGAATAAGAGGTTATTGAAGGTAAATTAAATTTTGGAAAAAATTCATTTCGATGTAATAGATCAGGGCGACGCGAGTAAAGCTTGAATGTCGCCATGTTGACTTTCTTTGGAACAGAAAATCAGTCGTACACGCCACTGACTTATGTTTCTAAAAGCACATATTAAACTATGGTTATAAATCCTATAGATGACACGAATTTCAAAATAAATCCCAGTGAACCTAAACATCAAGTAACCGAAACTGTAGTTACACCTCAATCATACGCGACTTGGGTTTCTCTCTACAATCTGAGAAAGTTCCTGGAAGAATGAAAAGCGAGGACATGTACTTCATTAAACCATTCTACTGCGTTGGATAGATTTCTTAGTTCTATTTCACTCCAAATTTTCACCTAAAATCTTTGGTACATTCCTACCCAGAATTGAGAATCGAGTGTCTACATTTCTCAACATTCTGATGGAAAATTGAAAACAATCTCTCTCGTGTTAACCAAGGACGTCCTTACCATATAGGCAGATTTCTTGGACAAGGTACCGGCATCTACTGCTAACATTGATCCGAGTAATTACTTTCATAAACTCTATAATAACACAGGTAATTAGTTTCTACACAAGTATATAAATGTAGGAACCTCTCTTCTTACTTTCTTATGCCTTAGTCTTAAAATTTGTGTTCGATATTTGTCTTATGTCGCACCGACATAGACAGGTCTAATGAAGCATTTTCCAATTGTGAAAATGGGAAATCGTGGGAAACCATGTTCGGGGATGCCAACAGATTGGTTTGAAGCCGATTTTTATGTATTTGAAAAACATAAGTCTTCAGAGTCAATTTATAAATGGAAACTGAAGTTATTGTTTAATTAAATATAACAGTCAACCCTTCTTCATTAGTTCTGAAGTGCCGTTAGTCGTGAATATTTAAACCAATCTAGCAAAAGTTATAATATTTCCTACAAGTCCATTATATGTTTACATGATGTTTTTCAGTCAAGATCTAAGTTATAAGAGCAAACCACTTCGTAAATGTACTCTGCAATGTTAATTATTTGCTATTTAGTTTGTTTTACCGCAAGTTTGAAACAGAAGAGTAAGATTCCAAAATTTACTCAGTCCATTTTCGATTTTTTCAGGAGGATCAATATCAAGGTTGCGCACTTTCTTCAATTTTAAAGATGCAGGTATATTATCTACCAGAATATAAATGATAATATATGGTTTTGATTGAAGTAAAAGTGCTCACATAATATAATATCCGTCAAAACCATTTCAGTCCATGGATTTAGCAACTTCTCACATACATACGAAATACGAAGGAAGGAAAAGTTTTACAATGTTATTATTTTTATTACATTTAATAGAGTTTTACGTTGAACTTACACTTGAAAGAGATTAATAACTCATAATGGACACTTTTCAACATCTACTGCTCATTCACTAAACTACTGGTTATTTATATGAATGTATGTAAGTAAATGCTTCAGAACTTACGTTGTGCACCTATTTTGTTTGTTCATATGCATGTTTTACAACTGTTACACTACCCAAAGGCCGCAAATTATACCATCACTTGGTGCGAAAAGCGTGATAGCTCCGTATGTGCGATGTACTAAACAAGGTCTGAACTTTTCAGGGGGCTCCGTGCAGTATGTATCTATGTCCCTACTAAACAAGACACGAACATTGACTGAGCGAGTTTCGAAATTATAGCCTTCAATTATTTTATTTACGTGGTTTTAAAATCAACCGAAGGAAATGTCAGTCAATGAATTCAGACCACCTTGTGCAAGACCAAACGATCGCAGTTCAAAGGAATTTCGTGAGTTGTTCACTAGTATAGCAAGCGAATAACGGTGTTATTGAAGAAGGAGGTGAGTTGTTCCTTGGACCATTCTATCACTACATCCTTCACCGAGGGAATCCTCTGCCTTACATTACTTCTTTCTACTCCCCAAATTTAAAAAGAGCATTCAGAAAATTATTACATATCCAGCCTGAATGGAGAGAAATGAAAATTATTCTAAGGGTATCCTTGGCTCATGGGGATGTGAATTAACAATTAGGCTAATTACCCATCCCATTCCACTCCACTTCGGAAATATGTCTTGTTTGTTGTTCTTGATGCCATGTCGCAATCATATCTGTTGTTTCCGTACGGCCATGACGATATCACCGCATCGTTGGTGTTTAGGCCTACCTGATTCCACTGTGCTCTCCTCGCTTACTTTAGTACACTAGAGAACGATGAAACATTGTGCCCATTACTGTAATCCGTTTTCATTTTTCTCTACCTTGGGTGTTGTACTGTACAGTGAGAGAATGAATTTTAAAAGAATTTTATCATAGAATAGTGTGCATAGGTTACTAATTATATACACTCAGATATTCCAGCAATTTTCGAATACTTGAAAAATTATTATATAATAACGATAACACTAGGGCAGAGCCCATGAATTGTAATTACTTATGTTAGATTACTGTTTACATTATGGTTATGTTCTGGGCTTGTAGTGACAGTAGTACTGCCGAGCTCGTGGCTTTGATGACAAGATTTAAGATCACCTAAACATGAAAGATGTATTTTTCTTTTCATTTGTGATTACCTTAACCAGCCCCCTCGTGTGTCAAATGACTCAAATTTACTTACTTTTATTCAGCTTGGTACCCCTGCATTGCCATGAGGGAAGAGATTGAACACTACTAGTAGTAACACGTCCTTCGCAGGCCAGGCACTGGCAGTGCACCATAGTTATGTACGATAAGTCGGTAGATTGTCACTAAAGCGTCCGTAATGCATAACCTTGTCAATGTCACTTTCGAAGTTGCAATATCACGTCTAAGGATTTCACGTACCTCGTAAAGCTAACCCCGTTGCTTATAATGATATTATTTAATGTTACGTAAAGATACGACAGCCATTCACCTCTATACGAGAAATCGTTCGAATTAATTTACTTCTTATCCAGAATTCCACTCTTCCTTTGCAAGGAGAGAGAAAATTCACCCATGACGCCATTCATTCACTTGGCGCTGCCTGCAGTAGACTGTTATTTCAAATGACCGCAGAGTAAAAAGAGAAGGCTTGGAAATACTGCCACAGCTTCAGAGAGAGGGGGAGGAAGAAAGGGAATCGGCTTTCTGTGTACAGCCCAATATCTTTGGAAAGCAAGCACAAAAAACCACCAGCCACTGATATTAAGTTTCCCTTATTACAGCTAGCAAGCATTTCATTCCCACACACTATCACAAATCCTCAATGTTACAGTTCAAGTTCTCTTTTTCTATTAGCAAATATTCATAGAAAGACAGACAATTTAAAGCAAATGATCTTGTCATCCAGTTTCCCTATCACATTTTTGTGACATAAGCTTCTTCTCTGCTGTATATTTTCTTCTTTGAGGCCATTCAAATTTGAATGTGTTGAACTTTCCTTCCTACACTCTTCTAAACTCAGATGATTTTGCCTTAGTTGTGAAAGGAATTGTATTACTTTTTATGCTATATTATTATTATCATCAAACTATTATGCATATAAGCCGATAAATGGACAACCTGAAGCGTCTAGTTCTTCTGAGACTTCGTCCGACGCCATACTTCTTTCATCTTCTCACCGTGCGCTTTCTTCCCTTCTTCAGACCAAGTTGTGGTCTTCAATTTCTTGATATCTCTGTTCACTTTCCCCTTCTTTACTTTGTGTTTGATTATTTTATCTCCCTTGTATGTCTCAGCTTGTTATACCAGCGACCTTCTCTGACTTTGGCGATCCTCTTCATGTTATTGAAACATTCTGTGTACTCCGAGATCTGTTTAGTCAGGCTGGTATCCGGCATTTTCTTGATTTTCCAAAAAAAATTCAGTCTACTTTTCATCATTTCGTATATTATGTCCGATATCTGTTCAGCTTCTCGTCTATTCCGCAGCCTGTATCCTTCTTCGGCCTTATTGGATCGTATACTTCTTCTGGTGATTTTTATCTCCATTCTCTTGATGTTTTTTAGTTCATCTTTCCGATTCATGACCAATGTTTCTAATATGTACAGGGTTTCTGGTTTGATGACAGTGCAGTAATGTCCCACTTTGGTATTACGTGGTAAGCAAGCCTTATTTAAGATGTTCCCAGCCTTCCAGAATGACTGTTTTAATCTATCTGAGATATTTGAATTTGTGAACTCTCTTGATATCGCTGTATTTTGTTCTAATCTTGTATGGAGCATTTATATGGTTTGACATGCGCCTGTTTCCTCGAATGAGATCCATATTCCAACCAATTCAGCAATCTTCTTCAGGATCTCGATCTGTTTTACTGCGGTTTCCGCGCTGTTCGTGAGTATTGCTAGATAATCGGCGAATACCGGACAACTGATGTATAACCTGATTGGTTTGTCCAGTCTTTGCGTTTTCAGTTCTTCTTCCCATTCCCTGTTTACTTTGTCTAGAGTTAGGCTGAACATTAGTGGTGATAGTACGTCGCAATGTTTCACTTCCATTCTAATTTCGACAATTCTCCCATAAATTTTATTTTTGATTTGATATCTGTGTAGTGATATTAGTCGTCTTTTCGTCAAGGTCTCTCTCCACTATATTCTAGGATCAGAGATAGCCTGTGTACAGAGTCGAATGCCTTCTTGATTTCTACGAAGGTGCATACGGTCTCTCTGCTTCTTATTACTCGATAACTCGGGACCCTTCAGATTGAGTACCTGTTAAGCACAGGATCTTCCAGGTCAGAAGCCTCCTTGATATTCTCCTATGGTAATATCTAGTTGAGGGTGCCCCATCAAGCAGACATTGTAATAGAATCTTTATGCGACTAGTAGTAAAGGTATCTCTCTGTAGCTATTTACTTCATCTTTACATCCTTTCTTATGTAGATGATGTATAACTGAACACTTCCAGTCTTCCGGTAGGATTTCAGTCTCCCATATGTATTTTATGATCATTGTTATCGTTTTCGGTCTAGCTTCCGTCAGACGCTCGGCTACGATGCCAACTTCTTCTGATGTTTTGCCGTTTTTCAATCTCGTAATTTGTCTCTTTATCTCTGATTCGTCTGGTGCTTATGTCTTGTCGTTCCTCTCGATCCTTCCGATCCTTGGGGACCTCTCTGTGGTTTTAGGAAAATTCAGTAGTTCTTCAAAGTACTTCATTTATCGCATGTGTCATTCCACCATAGATGTCCCTTTATTGGTTAGAGGAATTTGCTCTTTCGCTTTACTGGTTATCTTCTCCTTGAATTCTTCCCAGGTCGCGCCTGTACCCTTCTCCTATTTGCTTTGATTACTGATGATTTTATTTTTCTCATTCGTGTCTTCGTGTCTCTGTGGTATCAGCCTAATTTATATTCTCGTGAGATAGAGATCGGCTTCTATGTTTGATCTTCTTCTGACATGTACGTTCATGATTTCATTGTGGTTTATTGTGTGTGCTTCCTACATGAACTATCTGGTATTGTCCTGCGGATTTCACCGGTGAGCGCCACATTTTGTTTTTCTTGATCTCTTTCTGGAAGTGGTTTGACATTATCCTCATACTCTGCTGATAACATATATCGACCACCGAGCAAGTTAGCCATGCGATTAGGATCACGTATCTGTGATCTTGCATTTGGGAGATCGTGGGTCTCAATCCCACCATCGGCAGTCTTGAAGATGGTTTTCTGTGGTTTCCCGTTTTCACACTAGGCAAATGCTATACGGTAATTAAGGCCACGGTCGATACCATCCCAAACCACGTCTCTTCCATTAATCTGTACGATGTGTTAGTGTGATGTTAAACCACTAACAAAAATAGGTCGACCATTATCTGGCCATTCTTATTGGTGAACATCTGCCCTGGGTAATGTCCTATTGTTCCCCGAACCTCTTTTATCTGCCTAGTTGTGCGTTGAAGTCACGTTTTGATATTTCTACGTCTCCTCTAAGGATTTGTCTCATAATTTCCCCAATTAGTCCCAGTATTCCTCGACTCCTCCTTTGTCTTGTTATCTTGATTTACTTTCGTGTGTGTTGATTACTGTATATGAATTATTAGAACATTTGAGCCTCGTCGCCATTAGCCTGTTGTTTATTGGCTTGACTTATGTTACTTACTGCAAGGACTGAAACTTTAACGAAAAGGGCAATGAGAGGGATGACTTGGTGGCTGATGGGTGTATAAAAGAATAAAGCTGTCAGACAGAAACAGGAGGAAAATCTATGCATTTTATGCGATAAAGATATGGACGTTGCTCATCTACTAGAAGAATGGAAGTAAACAAGGGAGATCAGAGAGAAATGTATAGGTGGGAAGGAAATAACTAAAATCGAATATGAACCAGAACTTTACACTATTGTTAAGTTAAAAAACAGAGAATGGAAGACACCAGGGATAGCAGCAAACCTATGATAATATTATAAGAGGAATGTGGGAAAAGAAATTTAAAGAGGATGAAAGAGAAGATGCATGTAGCTAGTAGAAGGATATGTGTCTGGGAGTTATACTAGACTTTACGACGTAGTTAAAGTCTACCGGGTGAGTTGGCCGTGCCGGTAGAGGCCCGCGGCTGTGAGCTTGCATCCGGAAGATAGTGGGTTCGAATCCCACTGTCGGCAGCCGTGAAGATGGTTTTCTGTGGCTTCCCATTTTCACACCAGGCAAATGCCAGGGCCGTGCCTTAATTAAGACCACGGCTGCTTCCTTCCAACTCCCAGGCCTTTCCGATCCCATCGTCGCCATAAGACCTATCTGTGTCGGTGCGACGTAAAACCCATAACAAAATAGAAAATCTAGGAAGATTCTCAAATACTAAGTTTATATAATCATTAATTAAAGATACGTCCAAGTACTATTTATGGGGAATACTGTATATTAGTAAGTATACTTAAATAATTTTGTCATATTTAAAATATGTTTCTTAGTTATATTATATTTAACGTTGTGTAGGCCTACTGTAAAAGAACTAACTCATGGAATAAATACTGTTACAATAAATGAATACTCCTCCCAATTTGGTGGTCACCCTTGACTGGGAGAGAAAAGTACTCCATTCATTCATTCATTCATTCATTCATTCATTCATTCATTCATTCATTCATTCATTCATACTTACGAGATCACATTGAATAAACATACTGCCATAAAAACATCCAGTACAGATCATAATGGGTGATAGTACTTAAAATCCAACCTTAGTGCTGGTGTGTTCAATGTGTGATTAAATTGGAACTAGTAATTTGTTCCAATGTTGACAGTTGGCCAGCAGTAATGTTCACTGCTAAGCTAGTCCGAACAGGTCAATGACAAGCAACGTACTGCAGGATTACAAATGCCAGGTCTGTCAACTCGTACCGTAGCCAAGCGATTTATGGCGTGGAGTGGGTTGACCTCTTGACTTGGCTTACACAAGGAGTGAGAAGGGCAGGCAGAAAGTTTGAGTGCCGGGGATTTATTACGAGCAGTCAGGTCCGCGTGCAGACTCAGCAAGCACAAGCCTCTCAGACCTTAGCCACTTCCTGTTCTGCTATACAAACTGTCTTCAAATTTATTGTAGGTCAATATCGTTGTTGTTACGACACGTATGCGTCTCAGGATAAGGTTACCATATTTTAAAACCGAAATCTGGCGACACATGTCAATTCAAACTTCTTTACTAAGCCTGAGGTGCAGTCCGAATATCTGATGATTAAGAGTATGGAATGCAGCTGTTACAGCAATATAATCAGGGTTAAAACTATTGATTTACGTGGAGAACTTAAAGCAACCACTGTGAGTGACCACGGCACTTGTATGTATCTTTGTTGCTTTGTATTTATTTATTTATTGCTATTTGCTTTACGTCGCAGAGACACAAATAGGTCATATGGCGACGACGAGAGAGCAAAGGCCTAGGAATGGGAAGGAAGCGGCCGTGACCTTAGTTAAGGTATAGCCCCAGCATTTACCTGGTGTGAAAATGGGAAACCACGGAAAGCCGTTTTTATGGCTGCCGACAGTGGGATTCAAACCCACTATCTCCCGGATGCGTGCTCACAGCTGGGCGCCCTTAACCGCACGGCCGACTCGCCCGCTATATTTGTTGCAACGTACTATAAAGCAAAAGCTATTCCACTGCTGTTAACAGTGAAGGAAATTTAGCACGATGAGCAGAAGGCGGTACGTCATCAACTCCACGCTTCAAAACACAAAATTCTTTGAATATGGTGTAATTTACAACAAATTTACGTTTTTTACCATTCTAACCTGATATTCACATTATGTGAAGACTATAATAATAATAGTTTATACGTCCAACTAACTACTTTTACGGTTTTCGGAAACGCCGAGGTGACTGAATTTTGTCCCGCTGGTTTTCTGTTACGTGCCAGTAATCTATCGACACGGGGCGGACGTAATTCAGCACCTTCAAATACCATCGGAATGAGCCAGGATCGAGCCTGCCATGTTGGGCTCAGAAGGCCCACGCTCTGTCATCCGAGCTATTAAGCCCGGCTTGAAGACTACACCAAGTGCAAGTCTTGTTTAGCAAAGTATACCAACTTACTGAACACTTTAGTCGTCCTCATTCTACCATTTATCTCGACTGTGTCGGCGGCATGTACTTGTATATTCTTGTAGTATTCTCGGGTTGCACAAAATATTAACTGCCACTATTAAAAAGAAAGATCTGAAAATTATTACTTCGGATTCCAAGTAATAACGTTGGTCAATTAATTTGATTCGTGAAAATTCAATTTTCGTGACCGAATGCAAATTCTTCTTTAGTTAGGTAATGCACCGATTTAAATACCGCGCAGGATATCAATCACCGAATGGATCCTCAATAAAATGGAAAAAACCTCCAGTTGTATTTGAATCAGTTATGAATTGCTATAAGATATTATGTACAAAAGTAAGTTGCTTATCTAGCAGAATGTGATGTTCCAAAAGCCCAACCAAAATTATTATAAAACAAAAATTATTGCACCATCTTATGTCATAACCTGTCAGCATTAAAATATTTTACATTTATATGCTTAAAGACGCATATAAATGAAACCCTTCAGCTAAACGAAAAATTATTTAATAATATGTTATTGTTGATACTTAGATAAATTAAATGACTTTCAGTTTACGCTCAAAATAAATTTACTCTGGAACACCCCAATAAGCACACGATTTAGTTTTAGTACAACCATGTCTGTGAACGGCAAGTAAATTAATTAACACAACCGTCTATCAACGGTGAAAAATTTTACGAAGTTTGAGCTGTTTCTTCACCCGAATTGAATTTATCAGCTGCAAGTTCTGAAAATAAATAACACATGAATTTAACTTTGTCGTTTCGACTTGTCGTTAAATAATTCAACTGGAATTAAAATAAAATAAATAAACATCTTCTAATGTAGTAATCCTCACCATCATGGAGGTGTCTAACTCGCACTCGAATGACCCTCGGTAAGTAACAGAATTAAAATTCGTAATGTTCAACCATCATAATCCCAAATACATAACATTAAGCACTTAAACCGTAAACGATCCATGACATATAATAATATTTTACATTAAAATGTTATATATATATTACGCATATCAAATGATACTGTCCAACTGAACCAAAAATTATTTATTAAGCTTCTTTAATTGATACTTACAAGGGAACATCAGCAATGGTCAAGTCGCCGATCGCGATGAAACTTGGAAAACACATTGACGTACACGTAAAAACTATGTCGGCATCAATTTTGGGTGCCAACATTCATTAGGGCGTTAACTATGGGGCCTAAAAGTTGCGACATTTCAAATTCCGCGCGATCAGCGATGAATACCTGCTGGCCAATGCTAAGCCTGCACACTGCGTGCTTGGAGACACGCCTCTGCACCTCCTCCCCTCCACGCTCCAATTGGTTCGCCGCCGCACGTTTCCCTTTTTCCCCGCGCTTGCCGGCTGCTTAGCTGTTCAACGGGACCGGCTCTATACTTTGCTTCTTTTTGTACTATAATTATTGAAATCCTTTAAATAACGTTCCGTTCCACACATAATGATAATAAATAACCTACACTAATATACCCGTATTTTATTCAAATGTCATTTTTTCATTCCTGCTAATTCCGGCGAATTGTCACATTCGTGGGTACAACTCCGAGTTAAGTACCACCGGGCGTGATCAAACGTGGGATGGGGTACTCCGTCCTACCTACGCTTAAATTATTATTTACTTCTAAAATGTCTTAAAGCTGTCGGTAGTGTCCTTTAGATTTGACGTACATACGGAATTAATTAAATTAAATCGCCCACCACTAATTAAATCTCCCACCTTTAAACAATGTTAAATACCTTTTTATGTAAAGAAATTACGTGCCCGGGTAGGGCATCTCATTGAATGTAATGAGATTCGGTACCTCGGGATATCAAAACTTGGTTATAGGTCCAGATCTTCTTTTTATGTCCCCTTCCCCCCACCCATTTTGTGTATGCTATCAGTTGTGTCATAACGAAACGACATCGCGGACGACAACAACAACAATTATAAACTCCGAGTTTGAAACTACTGGTATTTTCCGTATTGCGTACTCTGGTATAAGGAATAGGCCTATAGTGAACCCGAGTGACTTAGGCCCATAATCAATCATGATTTGATCGGTAAAATAATATGAGACATTTATTGAAATACAGATGAGTGTATTTGAAAATATTTCGTTTATGTAATGTTGAAATCAGAGCGAAGGAAGGACGACAGACTGGAGCCTGACGGATTAGCTCAACCCGACAACTTTTAGCTACTTCACAGCAGGGAATATCATTAGTTGGCGTACAAGGAAATACAGAGTCCACAAATAAGTCTTGGTCAGAAAGAGGAAGGGGGAGAGTCGTACAAAGAAAACCCACCACATGAGTAAGACCTTGGGATATTTTTGGTAGGACGGAAATTCCATGACCTCATGGAAAATTACAGCGGCTGAGTGTACGTTCGCTAGCCTAAGTTCGAGCAGGTGGAGATTTAAATCACGTGACCGCTTGCCGGCCAATAGTAAAAATTTGATGGGAGACTCAGTGATACCATCTTAAGGAATGATGGATGAGATATTTTCGTAACTACAAAAGTAATCAGTAATAAATTAATATGAGTACGCGGATGGATGTAATGAATTTATTAGATGTCATGCATGGAAAAATAATCAATACTTATTGGCAAATTAATTAAATTGAAGGCTGGATTTCTTGGAAACCGGACAGCTTGAATCTCATTGGCTGAAAGAAGACCACGTTGTCAGGGACGCTTATAAAGGCGCGAAATGTGAGGAGCGAAATCCATCCATATCTCCTAAATCTGTGATCACCTGGAGTTCATATTTTATCCAGCAGATATGCTAGCGGAGTGGATTAATTTGATGTAAATTTTAACTTCCAATTCGGAGTGCAAGTACCGATATTAAAAATCCACCCCCTCCCTAAGGGGCATGACGTCAACAAATCCGCGGGAAAAAGGCTTCATCCATATATACGGAGCTGAATTGACGGTCGCGAGCCACTTGTCTTGAATCGTTGGAGCTGAATTGACGGTCGCCAGCACACGTGCATTGAATATCGGGAGCTGAACTGTTGGTCGCCGGTAACTTAGAATTCTACGGACGTACAGTCATCTAATGGCGCGAGCATCCGCCAGTGTTTGTAAAGTGTGATCGCGCTCAAGCAACATGTTAAATCTGGAAATAGTTAACGTAGGATAGTGTTTGTTATTTATGAATAATCAGTGACGTAAAGTAATTATCCTGCAAGAGAGTAGTATAAAATATATCACCATAAGTACGTACATAATAGACTGTGTGACGAACAGTACTTTAAGGAAGTAGTAGCCTGTACTTAGCTATACCGAACCGATGTAATGAACACGTCAAGAATGCCGTATAAATCGGGCATATCGCGACGGGCGAAATAGTTGACACCTCGTCGTACGTGTCCAGGTCCATTGTGCGGTAGGTGGACGAAGATTAAATAGTGTAAATATATTAAATTCTTGGGTCTAGGATAGAAATTCGTTGTATCCAAATTAAAGTATACAGTGTTAACGTAGTAAATGGTGAAGGTTTGTGGTAACCAAGATATGAGTGTAAAATAATAATGTGCCAGGAAATCTTTTGTGAAACTACGCCATCAAGGATGGAGGAGTAAAACGCAGAGAGGGGCTGGATGAAGCCTCTCGTCTGCAAAGCTGCAATGGAATACCGATAACTAAGATGAGTACTAAACTGTAAAATATATTTGGGAAATGTTATCGTGATGGGAAAAATGGGAATAATTTGATTATACTTGGTTACCTTCTGTAACAAGATGGGTCGCTTAACGACCCCATCCTAAATTTGTAGCACGGACCGTAGTAAATCATAATAATGTAAATAATCGGGTCTTTTATGTATTCAGTTTGTTGGAGATGTAAATTTGTATATATAGTTTAGTACGTTAAGTCATGCATGCATTCATATTTTCTTTGTAGTCGATAATTTTCTTTACATTTGATTTTGATTATGCTAGTTAAATAAGACCCGATATGTGCTTTTATGTTTTGTCAATTTTAACGAGCCATTTAATGACATGGAAGGAAAATCCAGCTTCGCCATACCCAGTGTGTTTTGTTGGAATTAATATGGTCATATTTTCAAAGTGAAGTTGTTAAATTTGTGAGATGCGATTAATATAATAATTTCCAAGTAAATCATATCTGGAGTGTTTAGTGCCAGAATAAATTGAATTTGTAAAAGGGGTTATGCGTTAAACATAATAAGAGTGGACTACCGAGTCACAGGCGAAATTATTATTTGTTTTTAAATAATAATAATAATAAATAAATAATATAATTTTTTTTAAGAAGATATTTTTTTAAATATGATTTGGAGATAATAATAATTTATGTGATCAAGTGTTGAGTTTATTGGGAATCATTTAATGACGGGAGGTCGTTTTAATTTGGAATTAAAGTGCGTGATAACTTAATTTGATCGATTAATAATATTGAAATGTAGATCGGTGTTAATAATCCGTACATGTTAATGAACGTGTGGTTTAAATTACGGTCCAATATTTTTTTTTACGTATAAATGTCGCGTTTTGGAAGTTGCGATTCATTAGCCGGAACATGTAGTGCTAATATTACGAGACCATGATTGTCAAATTTTGGTAAATATAATTTCAAGATGTTACGATTATTTGTGGAGAATGAACTAAGGCATAGATCCAAATGAGATAGAAAATGTGAAAGAATTTGCAGTCAGATAATAAAAGGTCGTACGATGTCCGAAATGAATAAATAAGTCAGTTGATAATTCTGTGAGGAATAAATAAATGAATCGAGGAATATTGAGATAGAGAGGAAAATAAATTCCGTACGAGAGACACTTAGGATATTGATATGAGTGTAAAATGTACGGGCAGTGTCACAGAGAAATACTGAGTTACGCAGCGGGTAGAATTCGAACCCGTGACAGCATGTACGAAATAAATAGACTGCACAGTTATTCGTTGAGATACAACGGATCTAAGGATAATGAGAGTTCAGATTCCACAGAAATGGTCGTATATTGTATTCATTGTAATAACGAGTGAGGACAATCATGATGTCGTGATAATAATAATAATAAATATTGCAGATAAAGGATTGGACCGCCTTAATTAATTGAGCGTTGATAAGGATGTTAAACGGGAATCTAAATGATAATATGCAACCGATAATAATAATAACAATGTAAGGACGATGTTAAATCATCGCGGTCAGATTAATAATAATTGTCATAATAATAACTGTAATGATGTCGTTGGTTGATCAGTGAAATGTTTGTAATTGCACCGATATCTTAATATATATGTTTTGGCGGAAGTGACCGGTCCATTAATAATAATAACCTCTTAAGTGACGTGAATAACAATAATAATATCTTGAGTCACCTATTAATTAATAATAATAATAACCACGAGAGGGATATAATAATAATAACAGTAATAACCATTTGTGTTTGCATCCCGCATAATAATGATGATATTAATCAAACGTGACAGTGCCAGGAACCGTTGAATAATAATAATAATAATAATAATAATAATAATAATAATAATTTCGAGGATGATAATTTTGTGGATTAAATTATTTGGTGACAACGTCCCTCTATTCGTATGTTGAATATTGGGAATGATAATATTAGAATCATTTTGGTACCTCTTTATTGTACGGTCTCCGTATGGGACGATGTTACATACTTGCGTGTTTGTTTACTTCGCTCGCGATGCGAGGGGGGCCATGGCCACGGTATTTCCCACCGCTTCTCGTTATCTCATCTGTGTCAGTAGTCTACTGAGGCTAACTGGAAACAATTCAGATCACATGTAAATAATATGTATATGCTAATTCATTGGTATGGCATCAGCTGGATATCGTAAGATAGGAACTGTCCGTGGAATCCAGTTTTCGCACTTCACGAGAAACATTACCCAGTCCGAGTACCGGTCTCGGAAAAATGTACATAGCCGGAGTACATCATCTTAGTTAAATCGGGAAGCCGACCGTAACATGGGTTATGCTCGGGCTCCCGATAGAAGGAAGCTATATCCTTGAGTAACGGTTCGATTCAAATGGAATCGATCCGTAAATTATACCTCCAAAATGTCATTTTATTTCAGAAGCAACGCAGCAAGATATTGATACCACTTGCGGTATGGCAAGTGATTTATATATGTAACATGTGTGTAAATTCAAATATTGTTGCCACGTGTATCAAAGTTTTATACGTCAAATGGCGTAATAAACCGCTCCTTCTGGCAAATTATTTTAAAGGAAACCACTCTCATAATCTTTTTATTGTAGTTAGATGATGCCCTTTTTAAAGTAACAGTCACTTCCTAGTCCTATCATGGAGTCCTTAAATTCAAGTTACAATCGAGCCTTCCCCCTTTTAATTTTAAGTTGCTCCGTTCATCCCCGTGTTCTATTATGCCGTTATATTTATATTTGATGATTTAAATAATGAACCGACACCCCTGAGATAAATGCTAGTCTGGGACTCGGGAGGTGGACGGGTGCAAAATGGCTGGCCCAAAGTGGGGCTTTAAGAACGGCAAAGTGTTGCTTTAAGAACGGCAGAGAGGCCAATATCATTGCTAATCAATTGTAAAATTTTTATATATTTTTTTCCAAATTTTATATTTTTTTAATTTTTGATTTTTATTAATTGATGACCGCATCACGGTCAAGTGTGTGTTCACTTGTAACGTAGTATCATGCTAGAGTAAGGTTAGTTTCGAACGGAGCTAGATTTGACTAGTTATTAATATAATCCACTGCTAATCTCTTCAAGTTTGGCAATGATTCAAAATTCAATAAGCTCGAAGATTTGATGTTTCTCTTTTCCCATATGAAATTTAATATTATTTTGGTAATTCAGGACTCCATTTAAATGTCATTGGACATGAGATGAATATTATAAACAGTTGTTTAGGAAGGCTTGAAATGGTAAAAATATTACTGAGCACCAGTTCAAGTTGTTATTTAAAAAGAGGTTGAGATGGTATGAATTAAAATTAACGTATTTCAGGGCAGGAGATTTCCAACTTCATCGTTGTTTTTAATGTTGTTGTTGTTGTTATATTGGAGCGGTTTATTGTGAAATCTTAGGCGCAAGCCAGCATTCAAGTTGAATGACCTGAAAATGTAAACAAGTTTTATAGTCAAAATTTTTTTTTGTTAAATGAAAGTTAGTGTAGGGGTATAATGTCATAGGATAGGGCCTAGACCCAATAGCGTATTCCTTCGTGTGCAGCAAGGCGAGAGGCCGATCGGCCCTTTTGCTTTCTCAAGAAAAGTTAGAATGTCTGACGACGGTGGGGAGCAATCCCAGGACATATTGGTAGAAGGACAGGGAGAGGTGAAAGCTCTCACGTTAGAGGACTTAATGCAAGCGTTGGCTTTGAATAATGTTGCAATGGAACGTAGGTTCGATCAAGTACAGGCTAATAGTGTTTCATTAGAAAATAAAGTTGATCAAATGCAGGCCGATAATGTTTCAGCTAAACATGAACTTGCAGAACAAATGAAGGTTAATAGTGTTTCATTAGAAAACAAAATAGACCAAGTACAGGCTGCGTGCGAAGTTAATAAAACAGAACTCAAGGCACAAATAGATGCAGTTCAGGCCGCGAGCGTAGCGATGGGACAGGAACTTAGGGACAAATTAACTCAAGTCCAGGAAGCATGTCACTTCGCGAAAGACGAATTAAAAGTGCACATGGATGCGTACATTACCATCGTTAATGAAAAGGTTGACCGCGTTAGAGATGAGGCTCAAATGGAACGCGCAGAAATTAAGGAAAAATTGAACGCTAGTGTCAAGGAACTCGCCGCTCTGCGATTAACTGATAAAAATGACATAGAATCACACATAGAGGAAATTCGGGATGAGTGTAGGAAGGAGAATGACATCGTCCGGGGACAAGTAGAAGAAAAATGCGCGCAGATAGCTGGCACCTTGGACAAGCATGACAAGGGCATGAACGAGTTACGTGGGGAAGCCGCACGTACACTTGTCATCGTAGCAGGACTGAAAAACAAAGTTGAAGAACTAACTGTAAATTTAGAAGACCGTAGCCAGAGATTAACTAAGTGCGAAGACGCAAACTTAGCGTTATTCCAGCGGACGGAAGACTTAATTGAACAGGGCCAATCATTCGCCGATACGGAAGTTCGCTTATTAGAACAATGCAAGGCGTATAATGGGCAAAATTCCGGCACAAAAGAAATGTCAAGTTGTAATCCCGACGGAATGGATGACATGCGAAAAGACTTGGAGATGTTGAAGGCTAGGTTGGAACCATCAGCGTCTAGCCAAGATTTTAACCTCCAATATCGCGAATACGAACCCCATGATAACCAGGGGATTCATAAGAAAGGAGGCCTATCCCATGCTGATACACACGGTTTCAAGTTTGAAAACAGAGATGGGTCATCTACGTCATCAAATGCTATCCCGACATCGGTGGTACACGTCATTAAGATGTCTGATGACAAGCCACCAAAGTTCGATGCCCGTGGGCATGTCACCCCGAAAGGTTTCATCCGGGAAATCGCCGGTTATATAAGTGAGAATAAAATACCAGTAGAGCGACAACTGCGAACAGTCGAGAAATTCCTAGACGGAGCACCAGCTGTATGGTTCAGGGCTTTCTTGTATACTTTTGAAGATTTTGAAGGATTTCGGCGGGCTTTTCTCCAAAAGTTCTGGAGTATTCAGGAACAGCAGGAGTTAAGGCTGGAAGTATACTCCAGACGATATTCGACATCTTCACCCACGAAATTCTCTGATTATTTTGTGGCACAATTTCACAAGCTACGGGAGCTTGATAATCCAATGAGCGAAACAGAATTGATTAGCGCCATTGGAAAACAATTGCCATTCGAGGTCCAACGAATGATGATAGCGTCAAATGTCCAGACAGCTGTCGATGCGGAGGCTTTATTACGTCAATTAGACCTCACAACGCATCATTCGAACCCAAGACAAATTAGGAGCAGGGACCAACAGGTGAATAATATCGAACGGACAATCGAACCGAAGACCACTAGTACGAAGAACCAGGGAACTAGTACTGATCCGGAACCTCGTCGAGCATATAATACGGAGTGGAAGCCGCGACAATGGACGAGACCAAGGAATTTTGCGGAAGGCAACCGGCAAACCAACCAAGGAAATTTTCGAGCCGACAGGGGATACCGTGGATGCCAGAGAAGTAATTACAGGCCGTATCCAGCTAGGAATCAAGGGAACCCGAGATATTACCAGGGAGGATCTCGTCAGGAGAAGGACGACAGATATCAAGAGTCTTTTGGTATCTTTTTATTGTACGGTTTCCGTATGGGACGATGTTACATACTTGCGTGTTTGTTTACTTCGCTCGCGATGCGAGGGGGGCCATGGCCACGGTATTTCCCACCGCTTCTCGTTATCTCATCTGTGTCAGTAGTCTACTGAGGCTAACTGGTAACAATTCAGATCACATGTAAATAAAATGTAAATGCTAATTCATTGGTATGGCATCAGCTGGATATCGTAAGATAGGAACTGTCCGTGGAATCCAGTTTTCGCACTTCACGAGAAACATTACCCAGTCCGAGTACCGGTCTCGGAAAAATGTATATAGCCGGAGTACATCATCTTAGTTAAATCGGGAAGCCGACCGTAACATGGGTTATGCTCGGGCTCCCGATAGAAGGAAGCTATATCCTTGAGTAACGGTTCGATTCAAATGGAATCGATCCGTAAATTATACCTCCAAAATGTCATTTTATTTCAGAAGCAACGCAGCAAGATATTGATACCACTTGCGGTATGGCAAGTGATTTATATATGTAACATGTGTGTAAATTCAAATATTGTTGCCACGTGTATCAAAGTTTTATACGTCAAATGGCGTAATAAACCGCTCCTTCTGGCAAATTATTTCAAAGGAAACCACTCTCATAATCTTTTTATTGTAGTTAGATAATGCCCTTTTTAAAGTAACAGTCACTTCCTAGTCCTATCATGGAGTCCTTAAATTCAAGTTACAATCGAGCCTTCCCCCTTTTAATTTTAAGTTGCTCCGTTCATCCCCGTGTTCTATTATGCCGTTATATTTATATTTGATGATTTAAATAATGAACCGACACCCCTGAGATAAATGCTAGTCTGGGACTCGGGAGGTGGACGGGTGCAATAGGTAGAATGTTTTTATTTGTGCTTGTACTGAACGATTTATTTATGTTTTGCACTGACAGGCACAACACATTTCAATTGCAGCATTGGTTGTCGAATACAATAATAAATTTAATGCATAGGCAACTTTGATATGAGTATGACATGGAATGTAGTAAAGTTTGACGTAATAAGAAATGCCTTGAAAAAAGAAAGATGTGCGTTTATATATGCAGTAGATATACAGTAATCACAGGTAGGACTGTAGTCTTACTGTACCGGTACTTTTGCGTTATAGCTGACGAAGTTCTATGTATTCAACAAGTATCGATATTAAGGTATCACACTACAGTCTTCTGGGTATAATGGCAGTTATATACGCAAAAAGTTAAATGGCTATTGTACAAACTGGTACAACAACAAACAATTACAAGGCAACACAATAAATGACTCCGTATACATTACATCGGGCAAACTCCCCGCCAGAAACTGATAGTAAACAGAAACAATCTTTGGTCTATTCGAAACAATAAAAAAATAGCGAAAAGAAATCCGAAACAAAACACAATTAACAACAGGCACCATACTTTTTTTTTGCTAATTGCTTTATGTCTCACCGACACAGATAGGTTTTATGGCGACGATGGGATAGGAATGGCCTAGGAGTGGGAAGGAAGCGGCCGTGGCCTTAATTAAGGTACAACTCCAGCATTTGGCTGGTGTGAAAATGGGAAACCTCGCAAAACAATCTTCAGGGCTGCCGACAGTGGGATTCGAATCCACAATCTTCCGGATGCAAGCTCACAGTCGTGCACCTCTAACCGCACGGCCAACTCGCCAGGTGCAAACGTTTTCATAAACATTTCAGAAAACTTAAACTAATACAATGTGGAAATTACAAAGGAGAGATATGAGGAAGGCTGATAGAGTGCCCAAAGTGTAGCACCGGTTCTCTTCGACAGCTAAGAAAACGGTCTGGCGAGGGGGAAGGGAAACGTGCGGTGGCGAACCAATTGGAGCGTGGAGGGGAGGAGGTGCAGAGGCGTGTCTCCAAGCACGCAGTGTGCAGGTTTAGCATTGGCCAGCAGGTATTCATCGCTGATCGCGCGGAATTTGAAATGTCGCAACGTTTAGGCCCCGTAGTCAACGCCCTAATGAATGTTGGCACCCAAAATTGATGCCGACATCGTTTTTACGTGTACCTCAATGTGTTTTCCAATTTTCATCGCGATCGGCGATTTAACCATTGCCGATATTTCCTTGTTAGATAAATTAAATGACCGAGTTAGAGGTCACGCTCGAAATAATTTTACAATGGAACACTCCAATAAGGACACGAATTTATTTTAATGCAACAATGTCTATCATATGTCTCTGAGGTCCTTTAGACAGGGCATCACTTAGTCTGTCATACACGATGTAACAGTAATAGAACAGAGGCATTATTACCTGTTGAACTAACACATTTCTGACATTGAAATGAAGTAAATAGGCCTATGTAATTCTTTTATGTGAGTGAAGGGAGAAAAATATTGTTGGCATATTGCTGTTACGTGTTCTGTCCTGTCAAAATCTTGTCCAGTATTAACTTTGTTTTCAGAACGGATAATGATTCCATTCAGCGTTACTGGGGGAGGATATTGACGTTCACTAAGTAATAACGAGGGTTTGAATGTTTTTATCATTTATATCTTGAGATTTCAAGGGATTCATTCTGAGTCCAATTGTCTAGTCAACAGTTTACACGAGCAGGGTTTTGATTAAATTTACATACAGCTTAGTGAATACCGGTTACTTTCGTGTCAGTATAGACCTGTAAATTATCTGGGAATAGATCATATTAACAGTTTTCAATATTTGATTACATATAGTTAAAATAACGGGAAAAGAGAAAATGAAAAATTATAGAAACCTGAGGCGTCCCTATCTCAACTTGCTTCCTTGACATATAATAGAAAAAGATTTCTCAATTAATCCAAAGTCTACACCAGAGTGGTTGAAGCTGTACCCCCTTAGCTGAGCTTTCATGGGCTGCAACACTTACTTCTAGCTTAGAAACGCAATACTAACCCAGAAAGAATATCCTAGCCGAATCGATAAGTAACACCTTACATAATCTATGGTTGTTACCAACGACACACAGTCACAACCAAACCATTACTCAAACTTCATACTCCCTTCCATCTGATTCTCGGTTATCAAATAATAATTATTTACAACACAAAAATACCGGGTCATTGCTATATTTTATCCCACTAAGCACGAACGCCACATTAATCATTAATCAAATAACCGTCCCATCTATCTACCAACTATCAACTAATAACTATTTACAGTACCAAAGTACCTTCCCAGTTCTATCGCCCATGTACAACCAAGATGAAATAAAGCTAAGTCCAAAATGAAAGCTCCAAAACTAGCGCTATAAAATAATCCCCCCCATGAGAAATATATCTATCCATGTTCATCTTCATGAGGATCCAGCATACCTCCAATGTTCATGATTGCTGATGAAGATTCAAACCATCCATAATCCTACTAGTTATTATTATGAAAATCCAAACTGTGAAACTACAACCTGCATAATACAATACCGAAAGTTTATCCTCCCCTCGTAACATTCCTCTAAAATTTTCTGAGCCCCTACAGACATGTAAGCTGACACACAATGTTCCCAAGCGAAGCAGTAAATTATATGTGAAGATATTTAAGCAGACGTGAGTTTTACATTAATAATCGCAACGAATTATTCTTTCTTGGCTTCGTAACACCCAACTGTTTGAGATCCAGTGATAATCTATGTTTCGATAGATTTACTTCAAGTAGGGTATTGAAACTAAGGTATTAGAATTTCACATGAAACTGGAGCCACATGTCAAATCTCTTACGTCACAAATAGCACCTAAGGAATCTCAATAAATCAACACGGCATTTTAATTCTTCCTGTACACAATTCCAAGCTTTGTTCGGCATTCACAATGCCGTAGTTAACATAAATATATCACAGGGGCCTTACTATCGTACTTCCTGGATAATCCATTCACTTGTATGAAAATAACGGTTCTGCTTGACTTTCTATTCTTGTAGTTCGACAATTGATAACAATTCAATTTTGGTGACTACAAATGTTCAACATTTGACCTCAAATCATTATCCTAAACTACGTCACAATGACATTTGTTATTTCAAAATATTAAAATCTCGTGATTATTCAATTTCCTCACGTTTGCCTCGCATTGTTAAGCGGCAAACTACACAACTTTTTATTAGTCCGATTATTATTTAAACTGACACAAATGTTTTATATCCACTCGCGGAATTTTTGCTACAAAAGGAGAAAACTTTAATATTTACATAACGTATTTATGGCGAAATTTTGTCATCACACTCACGTTAACATGACAAAATAATGAACATTTAATCAAATAATACTGGTAATATTTTTCATTTTTCAGTTCTTGTATCACTATCAGCTGATGGTAGACACTCTCAACCCAGCATCACAGCTCGCCGATTTCCCTTGTGGTATTAGCGAGATATTATGTAAAATATTTTACCAGCGTGATATTTATTCCCAACCACTTGCACATTAACTCTTCATTGTTCACACACCTGACATACTACATAGCAAACAAATACACGTAACACTTCACTGAGTGATTCCAACTATTTCTCCACATTATCAGCCGCGTCTGTATACCGCATATAAGTTATTGCCCGTTGTCAAGAAACAAGTAATGTTCACAACCTTCACTCACCCCCAAAGCTTTTAACACGATACTCACGAACACCTAGTCATAGTAAAACTGAAATTAGACATACTGTATAAATAATAATATTTTTGTTGACGGAGATACGATACGCTTGATAAAGAATATTCTTATATCTGGACAGTATTAAAGTTCACTGCGACACGCATAAATATTTATTTATTTATTCATTTATTTATTTATTTATTTATTTATTTATTTATTTATTTATTTATTTATTTATTTATTTATTTATTTATTTATTTATTTATTTATTTATTTATTTAATTTTTTATTTATTTATTTATTGTCTTGTTTTTTTACGGCGGGACTCAGGCTAAATATAAAACGATAATTCTCAACAATAGAATTAATTCAACAGAGTTCGTGACACTTAACAAGCAAATTTTATAAATTTCCATGTGAATGACAAATATTTCAGTTTGAATATTTCAACATGAAATTTTAACTAAGGCTTTTGAAGCCTCCTATTGAAAATAATTAGGGTCAATCATCACTTGATTAAAATTTTACAAGTAATGGGATCATATCCCGAAATTTAGGCTAAGTCCCTACAGTTTCTCTATTGTAATATTTTCGAGATCACAAAAATAGGTTAGTAAAACCGACTATTTCTCTCTCACTCCGAAGCAGAGCGACGCAGTTTCTAGTTCGCCACCTCGTAATGAGTGGGTAAAGATACATCTGCAGCGTCCTTTCTCTAGTAATCTTGGTTGGCTAAAAACTAATGCTAGTATTACACCACATTTAACGTTTTCCCAATATGCTGGGTTTGTAACTAAACTTCAGGTATA
The DNA here is from genome assembly GCF_040414725.1 of Anabrus simplex. NCBI lineage: Eukaryota > Metazoa > Arthropoda > Insecta > Orthoptera > Tettigoniidae > Anabrus > Anabrus simplex. The sequence continues at coordinate 790,640,616 of NC_090266.1, read as the reverse complement.
TAATCTTATAAATTTTCCAGCCCATATGTTTGCATGATGAGATAATTTTCATGACACTTTAGAAGGTCGTAGTTGCCAAAACGTCACGTGGATTAAGTTTGACAGTTGTAATAAAGTCAGTCAACGTAGACAATTACGTGTCTTAAAGGAAACTTCCGTCAAACTTACAATTTAGCTGAGCTATCACACTGGAAAGTTCTCTTACAACTGTTCAATTATCCATATTCTTCATAAAAATGTTCCCGAATAAAATCGACGTATGACGAAATACATAGGCGGAAAATGAAATCCCGACACCAAGGATTTGTGCCAGATAAACGGACTTTGGAAGGCGTTTTTATACATCTGAAAGATGACGTCTATTCAAATGTGAGCGCTGGTCGAAGAAAACCAAGTTTGCTTTAAATACGCGCTGTACACTTCGTGAGCCTTAGCCATCGTCTGGTGTTGAATTTGTGACATAGGTGTCAGTCAAATGTGTCTTTAAGGAGACGAAGAAGGTGGTATCGGCAACTTACTGAGTTTGACCGAGTCCAAGTAATAGGGCTGCGAGGAGGTGGCTGTTCTATCCACGATATTAGCATCCATGGCGATATTGCATCCTTGGTAGGGATTTATCCACAGTGCATCGGGGTTGGTTAATAATGGTGACGAGAAGGCACTGTCTCAAGCAGACCGGGCTCCGGCCGCACACGGGCCACTACGGAGAGAAGACAACCGTATTCGCCGCTTGGCTGTGGTGGATCGTACTGAATCCAAAGAAGTTAGAGCTTCAGTTGTCACCGGAGTGACACAGCGAACAGTAACATATCGATTAATTGAGGGAAGGCTCCGAGCCAGACATACTGTCGCGTTTATGGCACTAACTACGAATCACTACCATCGACGCGCAGGTCGCCTACGGGAGTCAAATCAAAAGACCTGCACCTGGCGAGCCGAACATGTCCTCGGACACTCCCGGCACTAAAAGCCATACGCCATTTCATTTTTACTACCATCACTGCGACTTCACTGGTGTCAAACTAGAGCTAAGTGGAGGGCGGAGTGGAGCTCTGCTGTGTTCTTAGTTGGGAGTCTTTCCTGTCTTGGCGCCAGTAATCGCCGTAGGTTGGTAAGTAGGAGGCCAGTGAGCGTTTGGAACCAACGTATCTGTGGCGTCGACACAATGGACATACACCAGGAATTATGGTCTGAGGAACGATTTCTCTTGACAGCAGGAGCACTATCATCGTTATTCCAAGATCCTTGACAGCGGATTTGTTCGGCAGACTAGTGATTGAACCGGCTGTGTTGCCATCCACTTTCAGTGTTCAAGGTAGTGATTTCCACAGGATAACGCTCGACCTCATACCACTGTTGTCAACCAACGTGCTCTATAGAGTGTTGGCCAGTTGCCTTGGCCTGCGAGTTCACCAGACCCTTTGCTCATTGAACACGTATGGGACATTATGGGATGAGAAATTCAGCGTCATCCAATACCAGCATTGACCGTTGCTGATTTGGCAGACCAAGTGCAACAGGCGTGGAACCTAATCCCACACAACGACACACGGCACCTGTACAACACAATACATGCACTTTTGCATCCTTGCATTCAAAATCGTGGCGACTACAGCGGTTATTAATGTACCACCATGTCACATGTCTTCTCGCGCAAACCTGAACCTGTGACCTGGAAACATAAATCAAATAAATATGTTGCCTGGACAATTACATAACCTAAATCGCATTCCTCTAAATTAATGCCTTTCTGATGTTGGGATTTCTTTTTCTGCCAGTGTACGTTGGTTGACTCTCACCTCAGCGATAGATAAAATTGGAGTAACTTCTCCACCCAAGGAGACTGTAGACTCACAGATCTCTTACGTCGCAGAGAGTAAACGAAAGTGACCAAACGAATTATCGATCGCTTGCCTGCTATAATGGAATAGGGTGTTCAACAATTTGTACCGTCAATGTATGCGCTATTTCCGTGATCCCCAGTCTTCAGGGGTTAACGATAATGGGTCGAACACACGTGCTGCTCGTGCTACCTAACACACTACGGCAACAAACTACAAAAAAGGACAAAGGGAGTAAAACTACTACTGAAACGGAAATTTAAGTTTAAGAAGCATTAAAAAAGCGATTTTGTCACAGTCTATTGGAAAGCTGCACCAACGAACTTACTAACAGTCCAACAGTTTTATTCAATCAGCTAGCTCAAATCTCTTTATGTATTGTCTGGTAATAACCTCTAACCCGAATGATGATAATTTAACAAAACACAGTCGAATACAACAGCGATTTTTCGGAAATTATTGGAAACTAGAGACATTTCTGGGACAGATTTTATTTGGGGACAGGAGTATGAATTCAGAAAATATTTTCGGGCGGGGACTTTTGATAATCTTACCTTAGAACATCGTGGTAAACAGCCCTGAGCGCCTGATGGGCCCCGTAACTATGAAAACGGTGTCGAAATGCCGCAAAACTACGAGATAGCTTTGCAGTGTCTGTACTCGTATGTGCTACAAGATAGGTTGGGCTGGAACTGGAAACGACGTGGCCGTGACCTATGACCTATATACAGTATACCACCGCGTCATATCCGTCGAGTAAAAGTATATAAACCAGGGACAATACTTCTAGTTTGGTAGATAGTAGTATCATTGTTTTCCTTCTTCTGCATTGTGCCCACCTCAGTGGTGTATTCGATTAGTCATTTGCTTTCCGTAGCAAAATAGCGAATTGAATTCGAGTTGAGGTGCTTGACATTTAAGAGTATTAGATAAAGCTTTGTGTATTTGGTTTCCTGCTAGTTAAAAACCCTGCAGGACAAAATTTCGACAGCTTAGAGACTGTTAAGATAATAAGTATGTAAAAGTGATGTTAAAAAATGTGAAAATAATCGATATGATCGTATGACTTCAGCTATCGAGTTGCAGATCTTCTGAATTGGTGTAGTCGGACTAACTACCAATTAGGCCGTACCGATTGTGATGAACAAATGCGGAATTCTACTGGACGATTTATATGGTTGAGTTAATTTAATTTTTTTCGGGTGACTCCAAGTGCGCCACAAGATACATATTACACGCCGATAATATGAACTGCCAGGATTTTTGACTGTCTTTCAGAAATCTACTACAACTACAAATGATCACTAGAGGCTGCTTAGAATGGACATTAAACCAATGATATTATTATTATTATTATTATTATTATTATTATTATTATTATTATTATTATTATTATTATTATTATTCAAGCATAAGCCTATGTATTAGTGGTTTAACTTCGTACTAACACATCGAAGGTTTTGGCGACGCTAGGATGGGAAACGTTTAGGACTCGGAAGATAGCGGGCGTGGCCTTAATTAAGGTAGAGCGTCTGCATTTTCCTTATGTGAAAATAGGAATTAACGGGAAAACAGCTTTAGTGCTGCCAACGGTGGGATTTGTATCCACATCTCCCGAATGCAAGCTCACAGCTATTCGACCCTAACCGCACAGCCAACTCGCTCGGTCATAAGTCTATTCGCTGGTATATATGGGAGGGTACCATATCCATTGCAGAGTAGATAATAACTTATTTTGAAGTAAGAAAATCAGTTTGAAATATATGAGTTTCCCAAGGATGTCCGATGTTGCTGACAGTGAACTGATATCACATGGCCTAGGATAGAGAAAGTGAAGTCTGTCTGCAAATGTGAATAAGAAACCTAATGAATGAGGAAATTAAGAACAAATACATGGGTAGTGTTGGGTAAAGTTCCAAGAATACACTGAAAACAGATCAACATGTAGAAAGAGAATGGCTGTCATACAAAGATGTTGCAATGGAAACAGTGAAGAATGCCTTGAAATATCAGTGTGTTAAGATAGACGAAAGCATACGTCTTGGTGGGACTATTAACTAAGGACAGCTTCTGAACGTAAGAAGGAGGCATATTAAAAATATCTTAAAACGATAAAACAAGAACTTTTTAGATAGTAATCCGTGTACAGAGGAAAGAAATAAAGTTGAACAAACAATTATAGACTCCATGCAGAAATCACCGGAGGGTATTGGAAATACGCTGGAAGATGAATCAGGCTATAACGTAAATCCTAGGAAATTAAAGGGCAGCTACAAGGGATTGTTTGAACATATTCTTATTTTAAAATGAAATATGTTCGTTGAAATCACGAGCAATGTATTTCATGGGGAGTAGAACATAGATGGTAATGACACTCTGCTTAAGGAAGTGAAGAGGGAGATAAATAAATTACAGTGTCTTAACCCTCAAGTTGTGAGGTAGTATTTCCGAGACGTACGTTATGAGATGAGGTCTCAAAGACCGCTGATGTATCTTAGTTACACAGAGCCACACGTAAGCAAACGACTAACTTACAATTGCCTGTACTGTTTCTTACATTCATCTAATATGGGTTAAAAATGCCAATATTTCAAAAAATCAGAGCGTACATCTATTATCCTTACTTCCCTCCTAACAAATAATGGCAGAATCTTTTCACTGATAAGTTAATCAGTTTTAATTATTTTAATTATCAGTGTGTTAAGATAGACAAAAGCATACGTCTTGGTGGGACTATTAACTGAGGACAGCTTCTGAACGTAAGAAGGAGGCATATTAAAAATATCTTAAAACATTAAAAAATATAAATGATATAAAATATCATTATACAACTTACTGACAGAGTGAGACAATTAAACAAGATAATTTACAACGTTTAAGTAGAAAATCACGGCATGTAAAGCACATACAACATTTTACGCAAATTTCTTATATTTTTGTGTCATGCTCCTTTTCAAGAATGCTCAGGTGGCCTTTTATATATGTTTCATCCGTATTATGCTCTAAAATAAGTGTTATCCTCGCTATTTGCAGCCTCATTTTCTTCTTCTTCCCCTTCTACAGCATCACTGATGCGACTTACAGGAAATTCACTTTCCGAAATAGTTTCACTCTTTGTGATGAAGAGATCTTCATCACAGTCAGTTTCAACATCACTTATATCCTCCTCAAGCAATGACTGTACAGTGCTTTCAAATCCACAAACTCCTACGTGAGTTAATCGAGAAGGTCCCCCGCCCGCATGCATGAACAATGTGCAACGTAACCATTGAGGTGCTGCCTGTTATACCGCTCCAAAAGTTTACTACTTAATCATCCGCACGTGGCAACAGCTTCAGCAACACTGAGCTATGTAGTGACTCAAGTTCACACGCTGGAAAGGTAGACGAAAGAAAAACGGGAGCTAAAAACAGAAAGGGATAAAATAAAACTTGAAAAGTTTCCCGCGGTTTGTGTATCCGCACCTCACAAGTTTAGGGTACGGTTAGCAGGAGTAGATGAATTTCGGTAAAAATCGTGAAATAGTGGGAAGACTGTTATAAAATAGCTTCATAGAGTAATGGAATTAGGAATTGTATTTGAGAAAGTTTACTTCTGATCGGACGACAGCTATTATCAGATTTTACCATAAACTAGGAAACAGGAAGCAGGTATGTCTTTCGTGAATATACCGCACAAGGTGTCGAAGTTGACATAGCCATAAGCTTGCCTTCGGTTGAGAGTGGTTTCGAATCCCACTCTCGGCAGCCCTGAAGATGATTTTCCATGATTTCCCATTTTCGCACCCGGCCAATCCTCGAATTGTTCCTTAATTAAGCCACGGTCGCTTTCTTTCCAGTTCTAGACCTGCCCCATCCCACTGTTGCCATAATATCTATCTGAATCAGTGCGACGTAAAATAAGTTATCTATATGTACCAGGTGGCCATTCAGCCCCGTACTTTAACTTATACGTGTCCCGCATGCAGTAATGCTGAATGGGATGCCTAAGCGCTGATTTATGAAGGAGCGCAAAAAGGTGCTGTATTTTGGAAGTGAAACAAATAGCAGTAATTTGAGCTATGCTATATTTGCTTTACGTCGCACCGACACAGATATGTCTTATGGCGACGATGGGATAGGAAAGGCCTAGGAATTGGAAGGAAGCGGCCGTGGCCTTAATTAAGGTACAGCCCCGGCATTTGCCTGGTGTGAAAATGGGAAACCACGGAAAACCATCTTCACGGCTGCCGACAGTGGGGCTCGAACCCACTATCTCCCGATTACTGGATACTGGCCGCACTTAAGGGACTGCAGCTATCGAGGACGGTACAGTAATATGACAACACGCGTTCCGTAACAGAGTCCATTTGTAAACACGCCAAAGAAGGAAAATATGTATACACGTACAGACATTCCACTTTACCAAAAAAAAAATGTCCTTTGTATGTGATATGTGCCTTGAACGATCCATTAGCTATTAATTGCAAATCTGTTCGACGAAATACATGTATAGAAGGTAGGCGGGTGTTTGGAAACTCCTGCGCATACCTTCTGCGAGCTATGGCTGCATTCTGACCAGATTCTACAGAGATTAAAATTGTGTCTGTGTATTCGTCGTTGCTGAACACACCAGCCATTGTCAATATGTTGACAGCAAATGTGGTATAACTGTATCAAATACTAGGCTACTACTCACCGTTCGAAAACGAGGCTTACTGTACTAATGGAAGGGGGCTTATTTGAGCGGTAGCACTGAAGAACGGTGTAGTGGTTAGTGTGATTAGCTGCCACCCCCGGGGGCCCGGGTTCGATTCCTGCCTCTGGCACGAAATTTGAAAAGTGGTACGAGGACTGGGACGGGGTCCACTCAGAATCAGGAGGTCAACTGAGTAAAAGTGGGTTCGATTCCCACCTCCGCCATTCTGGAAGTGGTTTTCCGTGGTTTCCCACTTCTCCTCCAGGCAAATGCCGGGATGGTACCTAACTTAAGGCCACGGCCGCTTCCTTCCCTCTTCCTTGTCTGTCCCTTTCAATCTTCCCATCCCCCACCAAGGCCCCTGTTCAGTATAGCAGGTGGGGCCGCCTGGGCGAGGTACTGATCATTCTCCCCAGTTGTATCCCCCGATCCGATGTCTGCAGCTCCAGGACACTGCCCTTGAGGCGGTAGAGCATACAGCACGACTAATGTCAATATGTTGACAGCAAATGTGGTGTAACTGTATCAAATACTAGGCTACTATTTAGCCAGATTGCCACTCTTCAACGTCCTTTTTCTGCCGGATATACTCGCAGGACGAACTTTTGTGAGACTTTTTTTATTGCTGGCATGTGAGGAGTCGCGCTGCGACGCCCGAGTGCTCGGATTTTGGTTCATCCTGTATACCAGGTGGACCGCCAGAGGAGTACATTCTATTCAAAAGTGTCCCATATGTACTACAAGAGAACGGGATGTCTAATAAGAGATTTTTGCAGGGAATTTACTGCCCGTAGGTTATTTACGCCAAAATATGAAGCTATAACAGTCTAACTGCTGCTGGCTGCATGTTCTTCAGTGCTTTCTTTCTTTCTTAATCTGTTTATTGTCCAGGGTTGGCTTTTTCCCTCGGACTTAGCGAGGGATCCCACCTCTACCGCCAGGGCAGTGTCCTGGAGCGTCAGATATTGGGTCGGGGGATACAACTGAGGAGGATGATCATTACCTCGCCCAGGCGGCCTCACCTGCTATGTTGAACAGGGGCCTTGGTGGGGGAAGGGAAAATTGGAAGGGATAGGCAAGAAAGAGGGAAGGAAGCGGCCGTGGCCTTAAGTTAGGTACCATCCCGGCATTTGCCTGGAGGAGAAGTGGGAAACCACGGAAAACAACTTCCCGGATGGCTGAGATGGGAATCGAACCCACCTCTACTCACTTGACCTCCCGAGGCTGAGTGCACCCCGTTCCAGCCCTCGTACCACTTTTCAAATTTCGTGACAGAGCCGGGAATCGAACCCGGGCCTCCGGGGGTGGCAGCGAATCACACTAACCACTACACCACAGAGGCGGACGTTAACGATTATTACGAAATAAAAAAACATACGACTATTTTGTAAGTAGATTTACTAAAACACTCATCTAACAAATCAAATCGTCCCATCGTCGCCATAAGACCTATCTGTGTCGGTGCGACGTAAAGCCAATAGCAAAAAAAATCAATTACACATGTTCTGAACATGTCAGGCATTAGTATTGTATATATTTCACCAAAGAAAAGATAATTTCCCCTTTCTATAACCATGCCAAGTCGGCCCCGCGGTTTAGAGGTAGCGTGCCTGATTATTACTCGGAGGCCCCGGGTTCGATTCCCGGTCAGGTCAGGGATTTTTACTTAGATCTGCGGGCTGGTTCAAGGGCCACTCAGAATACATAATTACAATTGAGGAGCTGTCCGACGGTGGGATGGCGGCCCTGGTCTAGAAAGCCAGGAATAATGGCAAGAGGATTCGTCGTGCTGGCCACACGACACCTCATAATGTGCAGGCCTTCAGGATGAGCAGCGGTCGCTTGGTAGGCCATTGTCCTTCGAGGCTGTTGCACCATGTGGTTTTGTTTGATTTGGTTTTATAATCAAGCCAAGTGCTCCACGAAAACTTCTTCCATGTATCACTGCTGGTGGGCTCTGTTTGGGTCTCCACGTCGCTCCCGGCCTTAGTCAGGCTAACTTGTTCCTCCCAATATCTTACAACAAAATGACGGACTCCGAGACAATACTTTGTGCTTCATAAAATCCGGATGTAATAGAGTACTTAGATATGACGAGTGATACCTGTCCTAATGTCTCACATATATATGAAAATCAAGATTAAAAATTGGCACCCACCGGGTTCGAACAACACCACTTACACCATTGTGTCACATTTCTTTTGCAGCTAGCAAATTCACTTCGCCACGGACAACACTTTCTGCAGTTCATTCTATGTTCATATAATCCTGCTTTCAGATCGATACAAATGAAAATTTTACTTGAAACGTGATTATTGAATTATTAACAGACCAAACGACAGTTATTTTCACTATAGGCATAATCTGTGGAATGCATACTTAAAAAATTATTGGGGTAGCAGCTCACATGGCGCTTGTATCAAAATTGATTTTACATTACCTTTAACAATGAAAAAATGAAATGGCGAATGGCTTTTAGTGCCGGGAGTGTCCGAGGGCATGTTTGGCTCAACCAGGTGCAGGTCTTTTGATTTGACTCCCGTAGGCGACCTGCACGTCGTGATGAAGATGAAATAATGATGAAGACGGTACATACACCCAGCCCTCGTGCCAGCGAAATTAACCAATGATGGTTAAAAAACCGACCCTACCGGGAATCTAACCCGGGACCTCTGTGGCCAAAGGCCAGCACACTTACCATTTAGCCAGAAAGCCGGACACATTTAACAATAAAACGGTCTAAAGGACTGAATATTCTTGGTTATTAATCGTGTACAGCTAGGTGTGTGTGTGTGTGTGTGTGTCATGCGAAATTGTAGAGTTGAAGGAATATAATGGAATTTTACTTGTTAGTTCATTAAATATTGCATTATATCAAATGTCGTGAAGCCCTTGGGGACCGTTGGCAAGGCGTTTTCAGTTGATGACAGTGACGGAGCGCCACACGTACAGATGTCACGTCAGTAAATCGGCGGCGTCGGAGGTGTTCCTTCAACTTCGAAAACAGGTTGAAGTCATGTCTGGTGAGTACGGAGGTTGTCCCAAGACCTCTCTTGCAATAATAGCTTGACATTGTTTGCGACATGACAACGTGCATTGTCATGCAACACGATAGAGCGATCGTCTCGCAATAAATGTGGACGTTCGCGCCACATAGCCGGACACAGATGTCGCACCAGAAATCGGCAATAATAGTCACTGTCGACGGTTTATCCCTCAGACACAACATGCGTAAGACTAACACGCTCATAGTCGTATGACAAAATCAGCATAAGCTTCACCCCACCGGGTTCCTGTTGAAATTTCTGTGAACTTGGCGAAACTTGGTGGTGTCGTTCATTCGACTGACACTTTCATTCATGCTCGAAGGCTCGTACTCACGTCCAATAAATGGCAACAATACGCTGCAGAAATGCGTCTCATTCATTGCGGTATTTGTCCAGATTGATGCCAGTCAGTGCATACCGGTGTCATTTCTGTACGTAGGTGAGTTGATGTGGAATCAAACGGGACGCATTTTTCCTCATGTTACGACATTTCGTCAGTATGTGCCACGCCGTTTGATGACTGAGACCAATCTCTGCGGATAATTCCCGGACAGTCCATCGATGGTCTCCGGAAAAGAGACCACTCACAATGTCAATCTGATCTTGAGGAATGGACGGCCGCACGGAACGCCTTTAACCAACGTGCAACCGTCCTATACAGTAATGCATTCTTGCCACAGAGATTCACGTAATCCTCGATAACATTCTGATGCAATTTTACCACGGCCAACCTCGATTTTAATCCACGAACACTGATCGCCTTTTGAAAACGTGCTTTAGAGCAGTGAAATCGACACACTTCACTTCAACGCCACGCAGCAACAACACTTCAGCCTTAATGCCGTCAACTGCACACTACACATCGACAACAGCGCCACCTGACGACTCCCATATCCTATTTGCGTATGCCCGATCTCCTGCGAGTGTCTGGACTATGTTGCTACTGCTTTATATAATGCTCTCGTATCATCAGCTAATGCTGCGCATGCGAAGGACACATAGTATTTCGCCTTCATCGAGATCAACAACACTGGCCTCTCCCAACCTCAAAGTGGCTAGTGTGCAAAAGCCAAAGGTGGTCCAAAAGGTGGGACTTCCTATGATCTCATTCTGTTAATTGTAGATTTTCTTCTGAAGTAGAATTCATTGAAGTAATTCATTTAAAATTCGAGTTCACATTATAGGGATCGGACATCCGGATACATAAGGAAACAAAGTTACATAATAATGTTATGTTCTTTACGTCCCACTAGCTACTATTACGGTCTTTGGAGACGCCGAGGTGCCGGAATTTACTCCCGCAAGAGTTCATTCACGTGCCAGTAAATGTGCCGACATGAGGCTGACGTATTTGAGCACCTTCAAATACCACCGGACTGAGTCTGGATAGAACCTGCCAAGTTGGGATCAGAAGGCCAGCGCCTCAACTGCCTGAGCCACTCAGCCAGGCAAACATTGTTACAGATGAGTAAATTAGTACAATGGTTATGACTGGATACGAAACCAAAAGTAATTTGTGGATATTTTTGGACCCTGTTTAGAGTTTTGTCCACATGGGTTATAACTACGGAGTTTGGTGACACAATAAACGGAAGGTAGTAGTATAATGGGAGAGTTCGGCGGCCACCGCCACCTCCGGCTCCCAGTGGCCACCTCCACCTCAGCCAGTGGCCTCTTCCAGTACTGCCAACTTAACCTAACTAGCGCGACAGTACTGCCAACTTAACCTAACTAGCGCGAAATTTGAATTTGTAAACAAAGCCACGTGCTTTTTTACAGCTGTCGTCGACAACAACGCATCGCTAACCTCAGTACTGCCATCTTGACGGGCCTAAACCTCAGTAGTGCCAACTTAACCTAACTAGCTCGAGATAAACAAAGCCACGTGCTTTTTGACAACCACGGGCTTTTTGACAGATTTGTAAACAAAGCCACGTGCTTTTTGACAGACAACAACGCATCGCAAACCTCAGTACTGCCATCTTGACGGACCTAAACCTTAGTGGTACCAACTTAACCTCACTAGCGCGAGGTAAACAAAGCCACGTGCTTTTTGACAGCCACGTGCTTTTTGACAGATTGGTAAACAAAGCCACGTGCTTTTTGACAGACAACAACGCATCGCTAATCTCAGTACTGCCATCTTGACGGGCCTAAACCTTAGTGGTACCAACTTAACCTAACTAGCGCGAGGTAAACAAAGCCACGTGCTTTTTGACAGCCACGTGCTTTTTTGACAGCTGTCATCCGCCATCTTTGAGCACTGTGCTGCCCTCTATATCGCAGTAGCTGCAAAATTCGTCACCTGTCATCGACAGTGCTGCCATCTTGACGGGTCTAAACCTTAGTGCTACCAACTTAACCTAACTAGCGCGAGGTAAACAAAGCCACGTGCAGCTGTCATCCGCCATCTTTGAGCACAGTGTTGCCCTCTTTAGCTACTTACCTTTGAAATGTGGCGGCGGATAATTTGAAAAATGCTTTTTTGACAGCAGCCATCTTGCATCGCAAACCTCAGTGCTACCCTCTTTAGCTAGTTACCTTTGAAATGTGGTGGCAGGCAATTCCACGTGACAGCAGCCATCTTTAATCAAGAGAGCACCGTGCTGCCCTCTATGTGGTGGCGGCAAATTGAAAAATTCCACGTGCTCTTGTTTGAAAACAAACTCACGTGCTTTTTTTTGACAGCTGTCATCTACCATCTTTAATCAACAGAGCACAGTGCTGCCCTCTTTAGCGATTCCACATGACAGCAGCCATCTTTAATCAAGAGAGCACTGTGCTGCCATCTTTAGCTAGATACCTTTGAAATGTGGTGGCGGCAAATTGAAAAATTCCACGTGCTCTTGTTTGAAAACAAACTCACGTGCTTTTTTGACAGCTGTCGTGCAGCTGTCATCCGCCATCTTTGAGCATAGTGCTGCCCTCTTTAGCTACTTACCTTTGAAATGTGGTACGTCATCCGCCATCTTGCATCGCAAACCTCAGTGCCGCCCTCTATGTGGTGGCAGACAATTCCACGTGACAGCAGCCATCTTTGAGCACAGCGCTACCCCTCTTTGTGGCGGCGGGAAATTCCACGTGCTTTACAAACCTATATGCTTTTCTGACAGCTGTCATCCGCCATCTTTAATCCAGAGAGAACAGTGCTGCCCTCTATGTGGTGGCGGTAAATTCCACGTGCTTTACAAACCTATATGCTTTTCTGACAGCTGTCATCCGCCATCTTTAATCCAGAGAGAAGAGTGCTGCCCTCTATGTGGTGACGGTAAATTCCACGTGCTCTTGTTTGGAAACAAAGCCATGTGCAGCTGTCATCCGCCATCTTTAATCACCGCGCTGCCCTCTATGTGGTGACGGCAAATTCCACGTGCTCTTGTTTGGAAACAAAGCTATGTGCTTTTTTGACAGCTGTCATCCGCCATCTTTAATCACCGCGCTGCCCTCTATGTGGTGACGGCAAATTCCACGTGCTTTACAAACCCATGTGCTTTTTTGACAGCTGTCATCCGCCATCTTTAATCCAGAGAGAACAGTGCTGCCCTCTATGTGGTGACGGCAAATTCCACGTGCTCTTGTTTGGAAACAAAGCTATGTGCTTTTTTGACAGCTGTCATCCGCCATCTTTAATCACCGTGCTGCCCTCTATGTGGTGACGGCAAATTCCACGTGCTTTACAAACCTATGCGCTTTTCTGACAGCCGTCATCCGCCATCTTTGAGAACAGTGCTGCCCTCTATGTGGTGGTGGTAAATTCCACGTGCTTTACAAACCTGTGCGCTTTTCTGACAGCTGTCATCCGCCATCTTTAATCACCGTGCTGCCGGGTGACGGCAAATTCCACGTGCTCTTGTTGGGAACTTGCGTCAGGAAGGGCATCCGGCCGTAAAACAATAGTTCGTGATTTAAAATCTAAGAAGTGGATCTAGCTGTAAATCCCCGATTCCCGTGTTAGACGTTGTAAAACAGATTCTTAATCCGAGTTGTCAGGAAGGGCAACCGGTCGTAAAACTATAGTGTATGAGGTTAGATACTGCTAGTTTTGCATCAGGAAGGACAACTCAACACATTCATGTGATTTAAACACATTTTTATTCCCAAGAGAATCGAACCCGAGACTACCGGGTGAGAGGCATGCATACTGTAGGCTATAGATTTGTTCTACAGTCCTCGAAGTATCGGCACAGTCATTCTGAGCGAGTTGTGTGGAATGCGCGTGTTAGCTGAAATTGTACACGTATCTTCCGGCTCGACCTTGAGCGAGGACACTACATGCTGACAAGCGGCTTGTAACTCGCGAACGTCTTCTTAGCTGAGTACCATTCAAGCTCTTAAAACACAGTACTAATTAAGGTTGTAAAATATTCTGAAATAGTCCTCCTCTGTAGTGCAGTAGTTAGCTGCTACCCTCGGAGGTCCGAGTTCGATTCCTGGCTCTGCCACGGAATGTGTAGCATTTAGCCTATGTAAGTTCCTAACGTAAAATATCATGATTGTACGGAGAGGTTAAAACACACACAGTGCCTACTCCTATCGAAAGAACCTGCACGGTACCGGCATGTAGGCTTCTCCTGGTGAAGGAGCTTGCACATGGTTTAACGCCTCCTATCAACAGCCCTTACTTAATGCTGGCTTTTTTGCACACCCCGCCCCACACCATAGTTTTACGACCGGCTGCCCTTCCTGACTAGGATCTTAAATCGCAGTATACGTGATAAATTTGTTGTAGCGGGTTTTATAACTAGATATCCCGGTACCGATACATAGCCTACTCCACTGAAGAAGCCTGCACAAGGCTTATTGCCTCCATCCGACAAATGAATCAGCATCACCACTCTTGTACTCAAAAAATCATTTTCGAAGGAGTCTGCACAAGGTTTAACGTCCCCATCAACAGCCCTTACTTATTGCTAGCTTTTTTTTGCACGCCCCGCCTCACACCATAGTTTTATACGACCGGCTGCCCTTCCTGACTAGTATTTTAAATCGATATCCCGACATAGCCTACTCCTACCGAAGAAGGCAGCTTAACGCCTCCATCCAACAAATGAATCACACTCAAACACTCTTCAATCATTCTCGCTACTTCGGAAGATAGCGGGTTCGAACTGGAAGCCGTAAATGCTAGGTGAGGGACCTGCGCGATCGTCATAACATGATCTAGCTAGATGCCCTTCCCGACGGCATAAGTTACCAGGATTTGAATCGCGTACCCCGACTAGAAGAAGCCTGCGCATAGCTTAACGCCTCCATCCGACGAATGAATCACCCTCAACACTCTCCAATCATTCTCGCTACTTCAGAAGATAGCGGGTTCGAACTAGAAGCCGTAAATGCTAGGCGAGGGGTCTGCGCGATCGTCATTACATGATCTAACTTTAGCTCAATACCTACAGGTAAGGAATACCGCGTATGTACCCTCGAGAAGTCGAGGATCACACGCTAACTTTCCAAGGCTCGAACTCTTAAATTCTGACACCTCGGCATCAACAGGAGGTTCGAATACGTCAGCCTGCAGGTAGGAGCTCTTGTTTGCATTCGTCCCGACTGTACCCGCAGTTTGTCAGCGATTTTTTCACATCCCGTTGGTAACAAGCAGAATATTTAGCCGCTGCAATCTGCGCGAAGTGCTCACAGTTCTCTGTATGCGTTTATTACGTACACACACATCTCCCGTCTGCTGTGAATATTATTCTTCAGCCTTTATCTTAAGGTAAGCTAGAACTGTTAGTTACTTTTTTTATTTGCAAAGCAACTTCTACGCTAGACATCTACATTCATATATGTTTGTTCTTTTTTAGGTACCGTTCGAAAGTACGCAATTTTATTCATCCGAGTAACAGTCTGCAGCACGTGCATTTTTAAGGTATGTTTTCGAACTTTGAGTTGTAAAGATAATTAGGTTAGATGATGCACCCTACACTACATTCATATATGTTTCTTCTTTTTTTTAGGTACGACCAGAATATTATCATTCGAGTTTCAGGCTTGAACGCACGCATTTTATACATCCGAGTAACAGTTTGCAGCGCGAAGATTTTAAGGTATGTCTGACCTCTATTCGTTGAAACTTGGTTTCTTCTAAAACATCGTAACTTTAGTCTATTGATAAATAGTTGTTCTCTTTAATCTACATACTATAGACGAGGTGCGTACATAGCTATGTCTGCCCTCAACAGGCTTAAACTTGGTTTCTTCTATAACTTTAAGCTATTCATAAATAATTGTTCTCTTCAACCTACATACTATAGACGTGGTATAATTTCAAACACGCACACATAGCTATGTCCGTCCTCAACAGGCTTAAACTTGGTTTCTTCCGAACATCGTAACTTTAAGCTAATCATAAATAGTTGTTCTCTTTAATCAACATACTATAGACGTGGTATGATTTCAAACACGTACACATAGCTATGTCTGCCCTCAACGGGCTGAAAGTTGGTTTCTTCTGTAACTTTAAGCTAATCATAAATAGTTGTTCTCTTTAATCTACATACTATAGACGTGGTATAATTTCAAACACGTACACATAGCTATGTCCGTCCTCAACAGGCTTAAACTTGGTTTCTTCTGTAACTTTAAGCTAATCATAAATAGTTGTTCTCTTTAATCTACATACTATAGACGTAGTATAATTTCAAACACGCACACATAGCTATATCCGTCCTCAACAGGCTTAAACTTGGTTTCTTCCGTAACTTTAAGCTATTCATAAATAATTGTTCTCTTCAACCTACATACTATAGACGAGGTGCGTACATAGCTATGTCCGTCCTCAACAGGCTTAAACTTGGTTTCTTCCGAACATCGTAACTTTAGTCTATTGATAAATAGTTGTTCTCTTTAATCTACATACTATAGACGTGGTATAATTTCAAACACGTACACATAGCTATGTCTGCCCTCAACAGGTTGAAAGTTGGTTTCTTCCGTAACTTTAAGCTATTCATAAATAATTGTTCTCTTCAACCTACATACTATAGACGTGGTATAATTTCAAACACGCACACATAGCTATGTCCGTCCTCAACATGCTTAAACTTGGTTTCTTCCGTAACTTTAAGCTATTCATAAATAATTGTTCTCTTCAACCTACATACTATAGACGAGGTGCGTACATAGCTATGTCCGTCCTCAACAGGCTTAAACTTGGTTTCTTCCGAACATCGTAACTTTAGTCTATTGATAAATAGTTGTTCTCTTTAATCTACATACTATAGACGTAGTATAATTTCAAACACGCACACATAGCTATGTCCGCCCTTAACAGGTTGAAAGTTGGTTTCTTCCGAACATCGTAACTTTAAGCTAATCATAAATAGTTGTTCTCTTTAATCAACATACTATAGAAGTGGTATGATTTCAAACACGTACACATAGCTATGTCTGCCCTCAACAGGCTGAAACTTGGTTTCTTCCGTAACTTTAAGCTATTCATAAATAATTGTTCTCTTCAACCTACATACTATAGACGTGGTATAATTTCAAACACGCACACATAGCTATGTCCGTCCTCAACAGGCTTAAACTTGGTTTCTTCCGAACATCGTAACTTTAAGCTAATCATAAATAGTTGTTCTCTTTAATCAACATACTATAGACGTGGTATGATTTCAAACACGTACACATAGCTATGTCTGCCCTCAACGGGCTGAAAGTTGGTTTCTTCTGTAACTTTAAGCTAATCATAAATAGTTGTTCTCTTTAATCTACATACTATAGACGTGGTATAATTTCAAACACGTACGCATAGCTATGTCCGTCCTCAACGGGCTTAAACTTGGTTTCTTCTGTAACTTTAAGCTAATCATAAATAGTTGTTCTCTTTAATCTACATACTATAGACGTAGTATATTTTCAAACACGCACACATAGCTATGTCCGTCCTCAACAGGCTTAAACTTGGTTTCTTCTATAACTTTAAGCTATTCATAAATAATTGTTCTCTTCAACCTACATACTATAGACGAGGTGCGTACATAGCTATGTCCGTCCTCAACAGGCTTAAACTTGGTTTCTTCCGAACATCGTAACTTTAGTCTATTGATAAATAGTTGTTCTCTTTAATCTACATACTATAGACGTGGTATAATTTCAAACACGTACACATAGCTATGTCTGCCCTCAACAGGTTGAAAGTTGGTTTCTTCCGAACATCGTAACTTTAAGCTAATCATAAATAGTTGTTCTCTTTAATCAACATACTATAGACGTGGTATGATTTCAAACACGTACACATAGCTATGTCTGCCCTGAACGGGCTGAAAGTTGGTTTCTTCTGAACATCGTAACTTTAAGCTAATCATAAATAGTTGTTCTCTTTAATCTACATACTATAGACGAGGTGCGTACATAGCTATGTCCGTCCTCAACAGGCTTAAACTTGGTTTCTTCCGAACATCGTAACTTTAGTCTATTGATAAATAGTTGTTCTCTTTAATCTACATACTATAGACGTGGTATAATTTCAAACACACACACATAGCTATGTCTGTCCTCAACAGGCTTAAACTTGGTTTCTTCTGTAACTTTAAGCTAATCATAAATAGTTGTTCTCTTTAATCTACATACTATAGACGTGGTATAATTTCAAACACGTGCACATAGCTATGTCCGTCCTCAACAGGCTGAAACTTGGTTTCTTCTGTAACTTTAAGCTAATCATAAATAGTTGTTCTCTTTAATCTACATACTATAGACGTGGTATAATTTCAAACACACACACACATAGCTATATCCGTCCTCAACAGGCTTAAACTTGGTTTCTTCTGTAACTTTAAGCTAATCATAAATAGTTGTTCTCTTTAATCTACATACTATAGACGTAGTATAATATCAAACACGCACACATAGCTATGTCTGCCCTCAACAGGTTGAAAGTTGGTTTCTTCCGAACATCGTAACTTTAAGCTAATCATAAATAGTTGTTCTCTTCAATCCTCATACTATAGACGTGGTATAATTTCAAACACGCACACGTAGCTATGTCTATCCTCAACAGGCTTAAACTTGGTTTCTTCCGAACATCGTAACTTTAGTCTATTGATAAATAGTTGTTCTCTTTAATCCTCGCGCTATAGACGTGGTATAATTTCAAACACATGCACATAGCTATGTCTGCCCTCAACAGGCTGAAACTTGGTTTCTTCTAAAACATCGTAACTTTAAGCAATTGATAAATAGTTGTTCTCTTTAATCCACATACTATAGACGTGGTATAATTTCAAACACATGCACATAGCTATGTCTGCCCTCAACGGGTTGAAACTTGGTTTCTTCCGAACATCATAACTTTAAGCAATTGATAAATAGTTGTTCTCTTTAATCAACATACTATAGACGGGGTATAATTGCAAACACGTACACATAGCTATGTCTATCCTCAACGGGCTGAAACTTGGTTTCTTCTGTAACTTTAAGCTAATCATAAATAGTTGTTCTCTTTAATCTACATACTATAGACGTGGTATAATTTCAAACACGCGCACATAGCTATGCCTGCCCTCAACAGGTTGAAACTTGGTTTCTTCCGAACATCGTAACTTTAGTCTATTGATAAATAGTTGTTCTCTTTAATCTACATACTATAGACGTAGTATAATTTCAAACACGCACACATAGCTATGTCTGCCCTCAACAGGTTGAAAGTTGGTTTCTTCCGAACATCGTAACTTTAGTCTATTGATAAATAGTTGTTCTCTTTAATCCTCGCGCTATAGACGTGGTATAACTTCAAACACATGCACATAGCTATGTCTACCCTCAACAGGCTGAAACTTGGTTTCTTCTAAAACATCGTAACTTTAAGCAAATCATAAATAATTTTTCTCATTAATCCACATACTATAGACGTGGTATAATTTCAAACACGCACACGTAGCTATGTCTATCCTCAACAGGCTTAAACTTGGTTTCTTCCGAACATCGTAACTTTAAGCAATTGATAAATAGTTGTTCTCTTTAATCCACATACTATAGACGAGGTATAATTTCAAACACGCGCACATAGCTATGTCTGTCCTCAACAGGCTGAAACTTAGTTTCATCTAAAACATCGTAACTTTAAGCTAATCATAAATAGTTGTTCTCTTTAATCCACATACTATAGACGGGGTATAATTTCAAACACGCACACGTAGCTATGTCTATCCTCAACAGGTTGAAACTTGGTTTCTTCCGAACATCGTAACTTTAGAGTATTGATAAATAGTTGTTCTCTTTCAATCTTTCATGCTGTAGATGAGGTTAATCTTATAATTTCAAACTCACAGCAATGTCTGACCTGTACAGGTTCAAACTTGGTTTCTTCCGAACATAGCAACTTTAGTCTATAGATAAATAGTTATTCTCTTCAATCTTTCACGCTGTAGAAGAGGTTAATCTTATAAATTCAAACTCACAGCCATGTCTGACCTCTATAGGTTGAAACTTGCTTTCTTCCGAACATAGCAACTTTAGTCTATAGATAAATAGTTATTCTCTTCAATCTTTCATGCTGTAGAAGAGGTTAATCTTATAATTTCAAACTCACAGCCATGTCTGACCTCTATAGGTTGAAACTTGCTTTCTTCCGAACATCGTAACTCTAGGCTAGCACACTTACCCTTTTATATCCTATTATTACTATGTGTGATGCAAGTGCTAACGCTACATTTATTCTTTTTAGAAAAACCATGGAGAAGATTAACCAGCTAGGTCATATTTCAACTCCAACTACCAAGCCGTTAACAAGTCTACCGCTAAATGAGCAATTTAAAGTAATTTCACTACGAAGATTAAAAACGAAATTTGGAGAAAGGATTTTATGTGTCTGCGAAGTCTTTCAAGTTTTTTTACCTAATAGATTTAGCATGCTAACTGATTTAGAAATAGAAGAACTAAATCAACGTTCTATTTTCATTATATATCACGGCATAGAGAACAAATCTTGTGTTATTAGTTTTACTGATGCGTAAAAGCATGTGCATACAAGAATTACATCGAGAAAGCAAAAGTATGCAAACATCACTACAAGTAAAATCATTCATGATAAAACTAGTACATACAAGATGTGAATAAATACTGTAGAATTGGCATATTCTTTTATTTTAGATTAGGTATTACCTTCTCCTCCTACTCCTTCCTCTCGAAGAAGAATAAGAGCAAGAAAGAAGATGTTGATTAAATTCGTAAGTATGTTATCGTCTAGCACAGTAAGTATGTTGAGAAGAGATTTTTTTCCTAAACTGTGCTTGATTCTAGTCTTGTAATATAGTGTACTACAACATCGCACTATAGTATATGTATATATATTTTTGAACAGTGGTATGTATTCAAGTCTAAACTTGCACACTCTCGCTTTGCGATGCATGTTCGATAAAGATGTACCTTGACAGAGTAAGTAAAGGTAAAGGAAGTTATACACATCAATTAATGTTCTGATCACATGTTAAGGTTAACGACATCGAGTGCAGTGTTCGATTCTAGTCTTGATCACTTATCTAGTGTTTTGAGCACATCAATTAATGTTCTGATTACATGTTAAGGTTAACAACATCGAGTGCAATGTTCGATTCTAGTCTTGCTATGTTTTAATCTCATTTCATATTCTAATCACATGTTGAAGTTAACAACATCGAGTGCAGTGTTTGATTCTAGTCTTGTTATGTTTTACAATCTTGTTTCTTTTTTGCAATGCATGTTCGATAGAGGTGTACCTTGAAAGAGTAGGAAGAGTTCGATTCTAGTCCTGCTATGTTTGAACCTGATTTAATGTTCTAATCACGTGTTGAAGTTAACATCAAGTGCAGTGTTCGATTCTAGTCTTGTTATGTTTTACAATCTTGCTTTTGCAATGCACGTTCGATAGAGATGTACCTTCACTGAGCAGGAAGAGCAGCTCAGTAAGTATGTTGAGAAGAGAATTTTTTGTTTTTCTAAACAGTGCTTGATTCTAGTCTCGCAATGCTGTGTTCTGCAACATCGAGCACTAGTATGCAGTTCAAGTTGTAATAAGTTTTGAACAGTAGTATGTGTGTGTTCAAGTCTAAACATGTGTCACTGCGGGTATGTGAGCGGATAACAGCTGACGAAATTGCCCCGCATAGGGCAGCACGGTGCTCTGTTCATTAAAAGATAGCAGATGACAGCTAACGAAATTGCCTGCATGATAGCAGCATAGTGCTCTGTTGGTTAAAGATGGCAGATGTCACCTGTCAAAAAGCACATAGGTTTGTAAAGCACGTGTAATTTGCCGTCACTACATAGAGGGCAGCACGGTGATTAAAGATGGCGGATGACAGCTGTCAAAAAAGCACATAGCTTTGTTTCCAAACAAGAGCACGTGGAATTTGCCGTCACCACATAGAGGGCAGCATTGTTCTCTCTGGATTAAAGATGGCGGATGACAGCTGTCAAAAAAGCACATGGGTTTGTAAAGCACGTGGAATTTGCCGTCACCACATAGAGGGCAGCACTGTTCTCTCTGGATTAAAGATGGCGGATGACAGCTGTCAAAAAAAGCACATGGGTTTGTAAAGCATGTGGAATTTGCCATCACCACATAGAGGGCAGCGCGGTGATTAAAGATGGCGGATGACAGCTGTCAAAAAAGCACATAGCTTTGTTTCCAAACAAGAGCACGTGGAATTTGCCGTCACCACATAGAGGGCAGCGCGGTGATTAAAGATGGCGGATGACAGCTGCACATGGCTTTGTTTCCAAACAAGAGCACGTGGAATTTACCGTCACCACATAGAGGGCAGCACTCTTCTCTCTGGATTAAAGATGGCGGATGACAGCTGTCAGAAAAGCATATAGGTTTGTAAAGCACGTGGAATTTACCGCCACCACATAGAGGGCAGCACTGTTCTCTCTGGATTAAAGATGGCGGATGACAGCTGTCAGAAAAGCATATAGGTTTGTAAAGCACGTGGAATTTCCCGCCGCCACAAAGAGGGGTAGCGCTGTGCTCAAAGATGGCTGCTGTCACGTGGAATTGTCTGCCACCACATAGAGGGCGGCACTGAGGTTTGCGATGCAAGATGGCGGATGACGTACCACATGTCAAAGGTAAGTAGCTAAAGAGGGCAGCACTATGCTCAAAGATGGCGGATGACAGCTGCACGACAGCTGTCAAAAAAGCACGTGAGTTTGTTTTCAAACAAGAGCACGTGGAATTTTTCAATTTGCTGCCACCACATTTCAAAGGTATCTAGCTAAAGATGGCAGCACAGTGCTCTCTTGATTAAAGATGGCTGCTGTCATGTGGAATCGCTAAAGAGGGCAGCACTGTGCTCTGTTGATTAAAGATGGTAGATGACAGCTGTCAAAAAAAAGCACGTGAGTTTGTTTTCAAACAAGAGCACGTGGAATTTTTCAATTTGCCGCCACCACATAGAGGGCAGCACGGTGCTCTCTTGATTAAAGATGGCTGCTGTCACGTGGAATTGCCTGCCACCACATTTCAAAGGTAACTAGCTAAAGAGGGTAGCACTGAGGTTTGCGATGCAAGATGGCTGCTGTCAAAAAAGCATTTTTCAAATTATCCGCCGCCACATTTCAAAGGTAAGTAGCTAAAGAGGGCAACACTGTGCTCAAAGATGGCGGATGACAGCTGCACGTGGCTTTGTTTACCTCGCGCTAGTTAGGTTAAGTTGGTAGCACTAAGGTTTAGACCCGTCAAGATGGCAGCACTGTCGATGACAGGTGACGAATTTTGCAGCTACTGCGATATAGAGGGCAGCACAGTGCTCAAAGATGGCGGATGACAGCTGTCAAAAAAGCACGTGGCTGTCAAAAAGCACGTGGCTTTGTTTACCTCGCGCTAGTTAGGTTAAGTTGGTACCACTAAGGTTTAGGCCCGTCAAGATGGCAGTACTGAGATTAGCGATGCGTTGTTGTCTGTCAAAAAGCACGTGGCTTTGTTTACCAATCTGTCAAAAAGAACGTGGCTGTCAAAAAGCACGTGGCTTTGTTTACCTCGCGCTAGTGAGGTTAAGTTGGTACCACTAAGGTTTAGGTCCGTCAAGATGGCAGTACTGAGGTTTGCGATGCGTTGTTGTCTGTCAAAAAGCACGTGGCTTTGTTTACAAATCTGTCAAAAAGCCCGTGGTTGTCAAAAAGCACGTGGCTTTGTTTATCTCGAGCTAGTTAGGTTAAGTTGGCACTACTGAGGTTTAGGCCCGTCAAGATGGCAGTACTGAGGTTAGCGATGCGTTGTTGTCGACGACAGCTGTCAAAAAGCACGTGGCTTTGTTTACAAATTCAAATTTCGCGCTAGTTAGGTTAAGTTGGCAGTACTGTCGCGCTAGTTAGGTTAAGTTGGCAGTACTGGAAGAGGCCACTGGCTGAGGTGGAGGTGGCCACTGGGAGCCGGAGGTGGCGGTGGCCGCCGAACTCTCCCATTATACTACTGAAGGTCTACTTGTTTGTTCACCGTTGTTACATTTTAAATTTATTACGAGCTTACCAGAATGACCAGTTCTCTGTACTAACCGCCTTTGTACGTTGCATTATTGCAGAATATTTAATATTTCTAATGAACAAAGTATATTTATTTACAATAGTTCAAAATCGGCACCGGAAATAGTTCTCGTGACTCAAATACTATCACATTTCTGAAGGATGTGTTTGGAAACCTGCGGTGAAACAAGTATTCAGCATTGCGACTGAAGGTCTGCATGACACCGGATCACATTTCTGTACGTACGCTCGCAGTTCTTCTCATAATTCGTGTCTTCCACTTTTGCAAATTAAATTATGGAAATTTGATCGATTGATTGGTTGGTCGGTTCGTCAATCGGTCGGCCGGATGGTCGGTTCACGTATTTATTTATTTACTAGCCGGGCTGACCGACTCAGACGGTTGAGGCGCTGGCCTACTAACCCCGACTTGGCAGGCACGATCCTGGCTCAGTCCAGTAGTATTTGAAATGCTCAAATACGTCAGCCTCATGTCGGCAGATTTACCGTCAAGTAAGAGAACCCCTGCGGGACTAAATTCCGGCACCTCGGTGTCTCCGGAAACCGTAAAAGTAGTTAATGGGACGTTAGCAAATAACATTATGATTTATTTATTTATTTATTTATTTATTTATTTATTTATTTATTTATTTATTTATTTATTTATTTATTTATTTATTTATTTATTTATTTATTTATTTATCTGCTAACCCTCCAGGATTGGCTTTTCCCTCGAACTCAGTGAGGGATCCAACCTCTACCACCTCAAGGGCAGTGTCCTGGAGCTTCAGGCTCTGGGTCGGGTGATACAACTGGGGAGGATGGCCAGTACCTCGCCCAGGCGACCTCACCTGCTATGCTGAACAGGGGCCTTGCGGGGGGGGGGACGGGAAGATTGGAAGGGGTAGACAAAGAAGAGGGAAGGCAGCGGTCGTGGCCTTAAGTTAGGTACCATCCCGGTATTTGCCTGGAGGAGAAGTGAGAAACCACGGAAAACCACTTCCAGGATGGCTGAGGTGGGAATCGAACCCACCTCTACTCAGTTGACCTCCTGAGGCTGAGTGGACCCCGTTCCAGCCCTCGTACCGCTTTTCAAATTTCGTGGCAGAGCTGTGAATCGAACCCGGACGTCCGGGGGTGGCAGCTAATCACACTAACCACTACACCACAGAGGCGGACTATTTATTTATTTATTTATTTATTTATTTATTTATTTATTTATTTATTTATTTACTTATTTATTTATTTATTTATTTATTTATTTATTTATTTATTTATTTATTTATTTATTTATTTATTTATTTATTTATTTATTGATTTATACCCTTCTCATCACTATTTGGAAGAGAAAGGTATATGTAGAACTGAGAGTTAACTTGAATTTTACAGTATCATTTTATGGAACACTTAAGAGAAAGCAATAAAACTAGGTAATATATGCTATGGCATCTGCAAAGGAAATAGCAGGAAGATGAAGAGAAAGACGGTATATGTTGTAAGTAGTGAGTAACGCATGAGGAGGTGTCGTTGACTCAATTAATTTGCTGAAGTCTAGAAATTACTTCATGAAGTCTATATAACATGATTAATCATTCATTACAAGATACATCCAGAAAAGATTAATGGGATTTATACGCACAAGTGATTTACGTTTCCTCCGCGGTACGGGTCGTGTAGCCGTAAGCTTGCACTCGTATCCCACCACCGAAATCCCTAAATGATGGATTTATGTGGTTTTCCGTTTTCACACAAGAAAAATATCATGCCTAAATTTTAATTAAAGCCACAGCCGCTTTCCTAACTGCACTACCTCTTTTGCTACCGCATTGTCGCCGAAAACTTATAATATGGGTTAGTATGCCGTTAGTACGTTAAACAGGAACGAGTAAAATGAGAGAAATGAATATTTTTCCATCTATTTTATTGAGCGATACAGCAGTGGTACAACTGTACGTTTTTCTACGTAGCTGCCGTTAAGTTCAATGCAAGTTCTCGAGGGCTTGAAATGTGCTTGGATTCCTCTAGTAAAGTAATATTTCGGTTGTCTGTACACCACCTTCATCTTTCATCTTCATCCGGCCTGGCTCCATCACTAAATGGTTAGTGTGCTGACCTTCGATTCAAGGTGTCGCGGGTTTCGATCCCGGACGGGTGGGCGATTTTAACCTAATTCGTTAATTCTGATGGCTCGGGGACTAGGAGCACCTGCCGCCTTTATCACTGGAATTCATTATAGCTAGGGCCACAGACACCCAGGTCGACTAATGTCGTCAGTTCGAAAGACCAACACCAGAACTCTTGTTATTATTAGACTATTATTATCATCATTATTATTATTATTATTATTATTATTATTATTATTATTATTATTATTATTATTATTATTATTATTATTAGTATTATTATTATCGTCATCACTAGTATTATTATTATCATCATCCGTATGGGACGTCTTACCTCGCATTGACTCCTTATGTGTCTCCAACATGGGGTAGTCACTAGGGGCGAGGACTGGTGAATATAGCGGATGTATAAGACTCTCAAAATCCAGGTCTTTGATGGTCGCAGTTGTTGCACGTGTAGTATGGGATCGAGAATTGTCAAGTTTCTACTGTGACAAACATACATCACAATACTGAATTGTCATTATCGATGAATTTCAATAAGATCCACACCTTCATTACTCAAAAACCTAATAATAGTCCAATGTTCTTCTTTTGTGCGTGTCTGAAGAGGGCCGGCCGTTGTTGCATTGGTACTTTGATTATGTTTGCTTGCCTGGACGGTACTGCCGACTATCGAATATTCATTAAAGCTTTTCTTACAGTACTACTGACGGCGCGATTGGAATTTGATTAGTTGTGACTCCGTTAATTACATTTCTTAGAAACTAACATTCAAGAATTTGGTTGACAATGAAAATGAAAACCTACAACCTGTTTTCCAGTTATTGACCGGATCAGGGATGTAACGAATGAATCATATATAGGCTATTAGTACGATGGGGTCGTCACTCCCAAAGTGATTTATGAATGATTGATAGATGCTATAAAATGAGAATGGAGAGTGTTGCTGGAATGAAAGATGACAGGGAAAACCGGAGTTCCCGGAGAAAAACCTGTCCCGCATCCGCTTTGTCCAGC
Source organism: Anabrus simplex (assembly GCF_040414725.1). Taxonomy (NCBI): domain Eukaryota; kingdom Metazoa; phylum Arthropoda; class Insecta; order Orthoptera; family Tettigoniidae; genus Anabrus; species Anabrus simplex. Next base: position 790,613,466 of record NC_090266.1, on the reverse strand, counting down.
ACTAATCTCAGATGGAGTGACCGGGATTTGAACCACAGTATCCAGCGGTGAGTGGCCGACGCGCTGCCGTCTGAGCATTGGTTTACAATATCACGGGGAAAATAAAGAAACAGATTTTGCCCTATAAAAAGTGTTTCTACGTAAACTTAAAAATATGTTATTCTCTTGTTCGAATGATTATTAGCATCCTGGACCACCACAATAGCGCTTGAATGTGGAGATCATCAACTTCAATGCAAACATTATACCTACGGATCATATCCTGGTACACTACCAGTAGGAGTGGGAGATTTAAATATTTGATTTGAATTTGAACGTACTTACTTCCTTACTTACTCCTGGACGCTACAGCCCGTGGGAGGCCTTGGTCTCTCAAACTATCGTAGCCCACTCCTGTCGGTCGGTCGCCTTGCTTCTCCATCTTCTTATTGCGAGTACCTTTTCCATGCTTATTTCGTCGTCGTTGATCAGTCCGGCTATTCTTTTCGAGTTCCGAAACAAGTAAAGTTTTCACGAGATGGAGTTGTTAGCCCCATGCTCAACCCCCAACCTGGAGGACCACGGACCCTTCTGTCTGGGTTACCATACCATACCCGAGGGTATCCCATTTTAAGGCGCCGGATACTCGCCCTCATCCATCCCCCGAAGGAGTAGGATTTGCTGGTACCGTAGGCAGCAAAACCACCAACTTGAGCGTTTCTCAGTATTTCCCATGGGCACCCACGCGGCATGTGTACCCATACTGAGACTCATCTACCAGCCATTGTGAAGTTGAACGTGTAGCACGGAAATTGTATTTTTCCGGGTATGGATTCCTATTGAAAACTTTATTTACTCGTCCCCTCTGCAAGCTCTGGTAGTCTGTATTGGAAATGTTTGAACACTCTGTAGATGAATATTCCTCTCCAATTACTATTCATCCGTGATCCGGAGAGAGGGGTATTCTATTCTATTCTATTCTATTCTATTCTATTCTATTCTATTCTATTCTATTTATTTAGTCACCGTGTAAGTTGACCGCGCGGTTACGTTCGCTTAACGCTGAGCTTATATTCGGGAGATGGTGGGTTCGAATCCCATCATCGACAGCCCTGAAGGTGGTTTTCCGTTGTATCCCATTTTCAAAGCTCTACCGTACCTGTAGTCACGGTTGCTACCTTCCCAATCCCAGCTCTTTCCCATACTTGCGTCACCGAGAAACCACTAGCAAAAAATAAAATGTTATTTCTTTAGTTAGTTATATTCTTAGAGGTTTCCTGTAAATCATCTCCTCTCGAGGAGTACATGTGTAAACGTACAGTAAACATTGTCTCTCACTCACTTTAAGTTGTTGCTAGATATATTTTAAGGCAGTACTTCAGCTGCAGCTTAACACGTTTTTAGGCCAGATGAAACATGCGGCGGAATTTTAATATCGGAAACATACGACGGACTTCGCAGTAAGTTTTTAGAAGATCCCGGGAATAAAGCGTACAAGAAGCAAGTTGTTTTAATATAAGAGATAGCCTTGTGTTTCTTTATTTTCTTGGGAAGATCCTGTGCTGCAAGGGGGAGACAGCGAGAGCTATGATGTTGTGAAGAGGATGGATATTTAAACACGATATGTTTGTCGAACAGTTGAGTACACATTTACTGCTCCGAGTAAAAACTTCAGAACAACAAGAAAAGAGATTGGATTTGTTTCTTTCTTTGCTATTATTTTTCCAGTGGAATTTCTAGATCCCTCCAGTCACTCCAGTTTCTTTACAATATATTCTACTCAGGAAAGGCTCTCGTACCATGATCACGTTTTATATACTTTCACGATGTCTCAGCCAATTTAGACAGTTGACTTATATCAGTATAGATTACACTGTTAAATGTCAATGGTTTGTAGCTGACAAGTATGGAAATTGACGCTCCGAAACGATTTCTCTGCTTCATCAGTTATATACATTCACTCCCTTTCGCAAGAACTTCATCATATGTTCGATGCCTTCCGTCGTGTACAGAATATCAATATATTAAAGATACAAATGGGTTCGAATTCAATGGACGATTTTTTGAATACTTTTACACGTTTTCTTGTTTAAATTTCAGAAATATATAGGAGTGGAACTCCTTTTATATTCTAAGTTCATTCCTTTCCCAGTCCCATAACCAATCAATTATAATTTCGTACGTACGTAGAAATACTTCCTTGTTGTTTAAAGTTTGTTGTATAAAGGGGCCTAACATCTGAGGTCATCGGCCCACGTAGAAATACCATAACAATATAATTTATCTGAAATATTTCACGTATCAATCTGATATTCTAAATAATACTGTGACGACGACAATAGCAACAATGTATTCAACTTTCCCCGCCTTCCTCTTTTCTCAACAATGATCATCATTATCATACTTCTGTCATCTGAGATTGACACATCCAAACAGTGATATTTTAAAGGAACAGTCATTATTTGAACGATGTAATCATTCACGAGTCTTAATCAAGAGAGCTTTGTTTGTTTTTCCATTTTCGTTTCCATTACTCAAGCTAATGACTACATTCGAATTGACATTTTTTAGATGTGGTATGAGTGAAGAATTATACGTATACACTGGACGGAAAGAAGAACAAATTATTCCATTACAGACGAACTGATCGTGAAGAAACGTATATCTTCATGTGTTTATGAGTGTTACGAGGAAGAGCAGCAAGTAGATGGTTGCATCAAGTAAAGATTATATTGAAATAGCTGAAGACCATTCTCGCCAGACACGTCTCGTCAAGGAAGCAAGTCTGAAATGATAAAGAACATGAAATCACGACGCTTAGCAATGAGGAGAACGACTAATAAGATGAGATTCAACTAACCATAATAAAATGAGTACGTGAGGTGTTCTAATAAATAATTTACAATACTGTATATTAGCCTTTAATACCACCATTGCGATATGATACTGATGAATACACAACTACCGAGCAAGTTGGTCGTGCGCTTAGGGAATGTAGTGAGTTCGAACTCCACTGTCGGCAGCCCTGAAGATGGTTTTCTGTGGTTTTCCACTTTGGGGATGTGCGCAAACAATCCATTTTCCGGTCAGATGAGTCACGGAAGATTGTTCCCGAATTACGAGAGTATACCTGTGTTCAACATGTTCGAAGATCTATGGGATCAGTATAAACAACGCTTGAGAAGTGAAGGTGTATATCTGGAGCAATTACTGTACCGCCGCAGTTAGATTCGTGCTGCCGTCATCACCTTGTATGTAATAATGACGTATTTTAATATTCAGACCATGTTTGATGATGCCAGTACTGTTTGTTTTATCGCATACTGTATTATGATAAACGTATGTATGCCATCTGGAATAATGTTTTGCGAAATATATGTTTCTAATGCCAACTACGAGGGTGAGTCAATAAATAAGTCACAAAATTGAATTGAGGCAAAAATAATAAAAGAAACTTTCTGACATTTATTTCACTTTTCCACATATTCACCCTCTACATTCAGGCACTTATCCCATCTCTTTACATGTCGTTCAAAGCCAGCAGAAAATAAGTCTTTTGGTTGCTGTAGCAGCCAACGTGTAACCTCACAGATTACGACGACATATGTATCAAAATGACGGCCACTCTTACGAATTGGTTTGTGGTGGTGAAACGGGGGTTACATTTAGCAGATCCAGATTAGGTGTGTTGAACAGTACAAACTTGGTGAATAGTCGGTGATAACTCATAATATGGGTAATGGTGTATGAATGCTACATGCAGTATAAATATGTCTGTGCGTAGAACCAAAAAAGAAAACACTGGGCAAAAGACGCGTGCAATAGATACCACCAGCCAAGTCGTTACGTGGCAAACATAAAGAATTGTCAAGCTCCACTGCCAGACCATTCAGGGAAAAAGAGCGAAGCATAAATCAGAAATCAAAACCTCACACATATCAGCAGAGTTAGCGCCGGATTTGCATGGCTACTTTTCAGAAGGTATGACGTGGTAAGCACATAATAAGCGGGGAAAGAGGGGAAGTAGGGATAGCTAAGGTAGCTCAAACAACAAAGTTCAAATTAATAAATGTATTGATAACACCAACAGATGAAAGTATTTTACAGTCAGAGATTCCCACAAATAACAAGACTAAATTATAGTGACAGCTTTACTTTCTACCACAAAATAGAATTCGAAAAGTTTTTATGGTGGTCATTAAAGGAAAACCTTTGATTAAGATCGTGACTAGAGGTTCACAATATTACTTCAGCAATACAAAGAAGAATTTTAAAAAGAAAACGATCATTAGACAATGACTAGACCTAGGTACAATTACGTAAATACAAATAACATGTCCCTATAAGGAAATGCTTACGTGATAGTGAGTAGACTCCTTTGAAGATAGAATATATTTATCGACCATTAAGGAGGGATCGAAATAGTCCCAAAAACTAGCATAAAAAGGAGGTCATGCCTGGGCATACGTTATAAGAAATAAGGGAGGAAAGCAGACAGATCAATACAATCATCTCACTGTCGTCAAAGATTAAGTAGAGAAAGGTTTTAACTGCGTTATCAAGCAACCAGGAATGAACTTGATTATCAGTACCTACAATGAATTCGTGGTGATCAAGATAGTAGCAAAGTGCTCAATAGAAAGAATGAGAGCAAGGGCTTCTTTTTCATAGGTAGAATATTTACGTTCAATTGGTGATAAGATGCGGCTGAAATTGGCAAGAGGTAAAGTTTGTCCATTATAGATTTGTTGCAATACGGCACCAATAGGTACATCAGAGGCGTCAGTAGAAATTTCAAAGGTTACATCGAAATCAGGAATCTGTGAAAGAGGAGCCTGAGATAATTTAGATTTCAACATGGCAAATGCAGCTTGTTGGGGGAAGACCAATGGAATTTAATGCCTTTTAATTGAGAAGATGTAAAGGTTCGGAAATTAATGAAAAATTTGTAATATACTTCGCGTAGCAACCAACCATACCAGGAAAGGTACGTAGTTGTTTTAAATTTTTCGGAGGAGGTGTTTTGTGGATGGCGGAAACTCTATCGGTATCAAAAGCGTTACCCTGAGAACTCAAAATATGTCCAAAAATTTAATAGATGTTTGGGCAATGAGTACCTTCGAAGGGTTGACAGTTAAACCAACAGCGCGAAGACGGGTAAGAACTTCAAAAACGTGTGATAAATGAGATTGACCATCAGAAGAATAAATCAGGATATCGTCAATTAAGGGAAACATATACTTAATATCAGACAACAAACAATTAAAGAACGTTGCATAATTTGAGAACCAAGATTTAAACAAAGGGAATTTTTTGAACTGGTATAAACCATTAGGAGTAATGAAAGCGGTGTACCGAGAACTGATTTCGTCCAAAAGAATTTGGTTGTAAGCGGAGTTGAGATAAAAATGGTGAAATATTGAGAACCAGAAAAGTGCTGGAAATCAGATTGTAATTTTGGCATGGGGTAAGCATAATATAATATCCTAGAGTTCAATCTACGATAGTCAACAATAAATCTAGGTGACCCATTGGGCTTGTCCACAATAAATGCGGATGAGGCATAGTTAGGAGATGAAGGGATGATAGTGTTACCTTTGAGCATCTTGTCAACTAATTGGTTTGAAACCTCCATCCTAGGAGGGCTCAGAAAATAAGGGGAGCAACGGACCGGAGTGGTATTGGTAAGGTCAATATGAGCGGAGAAGTTTTCTCCGGTACTCAAAGTTGGGATAATAACGTCAGAAAATTCAGTGAGCAAAGATTGGACGCGGTCGGAGTGAACAGAAGTAACGTGAGAAGAAGTAGAATGTAAAGAATGGGGATAACCGAACGTATCCACCAAGGGAACTGACTTGGAAGAAAAATCAAAGGAGACCTTAGAATTCGCGCAATCAAGAATAAGGCCAGCATGGGAAAAAAACTGAAACCTAAAATAATAGGAGATGATAATTCTGCTACAACAAGAAAGCTAAAAGGCCAAGAAAAATATTGCATTTTGATATTTAAAGTAATCGTACCAAGAATATGCAAAGGCTGATTCGAGGCAGAAAGACATTGAGTAGAAGATGGAAAATAATGAAAATGGGGAGAAATTGACTTCAAAAATTAATAAAAACTGCAAGCTAATAAGAGACACTGCTGCGCCCGAAACCAGGAGGGCAACAGAGGGCAAAATGTTTACGGTTAGAAGAACATGAGAGGTACGAGTTTAAAATGAAGCACAATCAGTCGAAAAATCAGAAGAGGGTATTTGAGTAGAAGCTTAGGATACATGAGAAACAGAGGGCAGGTTTCCCCCGTTAAAAGTCTACTGCCTAACGACGTGGGTGAAAGGCGTTTTCCCGAAGGCTGAATATTACAATATTGAGCAATGTGTCCTTGTTCTTTACAACGAAAGCAAATGACCAGGGGACGAACAGTAGAAACGGAAGAGGAAGACAATGATCGAGGTAATGCAGTAGGGTCAATAACTGGTGGTGGAATAGAAGAATAATAAGAACGATCGCCTAAGGAATTAACAGCATGAGATTAAGCTAGATTATATAAGTGAAGAATGGAAACTGACACTAAATATCTGACGGAATGAAGGAGTGTCATAAAAATGTACAATGGAAATTAATTCCGAAGTATTATGAGCAATATTGAGATCATCACTATAGGTAATGTTAGAATCTAAGTAATCATGTGCTGGTTCAGTAGGTAATTGATGACGTCGGATAAACTCGATGCTCAGCTTATAACGCACTTCAAAATGTAAAAGATAATTATGTATCGCATGCCATAATTCTTACCAGTTAGAAAAATTGGACCTATTATCTAGCCAAAATGTCAAAAAAAATTCCAGTAGTCTTAACGGATAAGAGGCCAATTAATTGCTGAAAAGAAGCAAACTCAATATTTAAAAATTTTCGGACAGAATAAAGCCAGATGGTTACGCTACGAGGGTCAGTTGCCTGTAATTTAAGGACCTTGAGTAATGATTGCTTAACAATCTGGATATTAAGTGAACTATCCACTGGAGTAAGTTGAGGTGTTGGAGGAGAAGAATAAAGAAGTGGAGACGGAGCCAAAGGTTACTGTCGAAAAGACGAAGGAGGTTTTATCTCTTCGGTTAATAGGTCAGGTGTAGAGATAGTAGATGGAGGGTGTATGGAGGAAAATATAGAGCGAGAAAAGGAAATTAAGTCACCAACAGGAGGGTTAGGCGAAGACAAATTATGATACGATGGGGGTGGTAATGAGGTAGAACCTTCCCCTAACGGAACGTTATCGGAAAATCAAGCAATTTTCAAAGACAAAGAAATAAAAAATATGTATTCAAGAGGAAATCATCATCATCATCAGTCGGTTTACTCATTGCTGAGTGTCGTGACCTCATTTCTTCACTTCGTTAGTAACTGCATCCTTAACGAGATTTTTCCATGCTGAGCGGTCTTCAGCTCTTCTTAAGATATTGTGAAGAGGTAGACCGGTGATATTCTTTGCTTGGTCTAACCATCTACTTGTTGTTCAGCCTCTTGGTCTGGTGCCTTCAATTTTGTCTTGCAAAATGGTCTTTTCTAATTGTCTGCTTCTCTCCTCAAAATGTGTCCCAGGAACTGGAGGTAACTTTCACTAACGCGGGAAGATAAACGTTTTGTGATGCTCAGTTATTCTATAATGGAGGCATTTGTTCTTCTTTCTGTCCACGGTATACGGAGCATTCTCCGCCAACACCACATCTCAAAGGCATCTATTCGATTCTTGTCACTAGCCTTCACAGTCCAGGTCTCACAGCCGTATAGGAAAACAGAGAACACCAGTGATTCCACCAATCTTATTTCCACTATTTTGGATAATGCCCGGTTCTGCCAGATCATTGTGAGTTTAACCATTGCGGCACGACCTAGGACAATCCGTCATTTTATTTCTTTATCACAATTTCCCGTGTTACTGATTATGGATCCCAGATATACACAATCATTCACCAACTCCAGATCTTTCAGACATCCTGTTATTTGGATTGGGATTTGACTTTGTCGGTTGATAACCATTAGTTTGGTCTTTTTCATGTTAATTTCTAGACCAAAATCCGACCTAATGATTGTCACTCTAGAGAGCAATTCATCAAGTTCTTGTCCACTTCCTGCAATGAGTGTAGTATCATCAGCAAAGCGTAAACGGTTGATTATCCTACCACCGATTGAAATTCCACTATCCCAGCCATCCAGTGCTCTTCTAATTACATACTCTGCGTAGATATTGTAGAGTTGGAGTGACACTATGCAACCTTGTCTGACTCCATTTGTCACATTGAAAAATTCTGAGCATTCAAGAGGAATATGCTGGAGAAAGTATCAAATACGAGTAAGAAGGGAATACTCTGCTACCATTTGTTTGTTTGTCGTTTTGTTGTGGTGAGACGGGGGATACATTTAGTAGATCCAGATTAGGTGTATTAAACAGTACAAACTTGGTGAATAGTCGGTGATGACTAATAACATGTGTAATGGTGTACGAATGCTACATGCAGTATAAATATGTCTGTGCGTAGAAACAAAAAAATTAAACACTGGGCCAAATGACGCGTGAAATAGATACCACCAGCCAAGTCGTACGTGGCAAACATAAAGTATTGTCGGGCTCCACTGCCAGACCATTCAAGGAAAAAGAGCGAAGCCTAAATTAGAAATCAAAACCTCAAGCGTATCAGCAGAATTAGGGCGGGGTTTGCTGGGCTATTTTCCAGAAGGTATGACGTGGTAAGCACATAACAAGCTTGGAAAGAGGGGAAGTAGGGATAGCTAAGGTACCTCAAACAACAAAGTTCAAATTACCAAATGTATTGTTAACACCAACAGAAGAAAGTATTTTACAGTCAGAGATGTCCATAAATACCAAGACTAAATTATTGTGACAGTTTTACTTTCTACCACAAAATAGAACTCGAAAAGTTTTATGGAGCTCATTAAAGGAAAACCTTTGATTTAGATCGTGACTAGAGGTTCACAATATTACTTCAGCAATACAAAGAAGAATTTTAAAAAGAAAACGATCATTAGACCATGACTAGACCTAGGTACAATTACGTAAATACAAATAACATGTCCCTATAAGGAAATGCTTATGTGATCGTGACTAGACTCCTTTGAAGAAAGAATATATTTATCGACCATTAAGGAGGGATCAAAATAGTTATTTTTACACCTTGGAAGAATAGGTACAATAGTTATACACCAACATTCATAGTTAATAAAACGCGAAGGCCACTATTACAAATGTAGAAACTCCAAAATTATGAAAAAAAGAAAGATTAGAGGGACAGGAAAGGAAAAGACAGGGAATAAACAAGGAATGTTAACAGTGACAAGAAAGGAAAGGAACATAGGAATGGCAATGGTGAGAGATGGTAAAAATCAGGCTGCTATAATTCAAAGATATTCTTACACACGCACACAGGTCGTTTATAAAAGTTCCATATCAGTCAGTCTTTCACGTGATTTAATTTTGAAATGTTCGCCCAAGCTATGAGTCCTTTGTGCAAGATTTATAACTAAGTCTTGATGATTTGAAGTTCATCAAATAAATAGTAAGAAGTGCCCTGAATGGGCCAGAGTTCAAAATATATATTAAGGCCCGAGGGACAATGTTAGAGAAGAATAGTCCAATGTATCAGAATAACATAACAAAACTCTGCTCACCCAGCATATTAATGATAACACAAAGTCACGTAGAAGATGGGTATGTTTTAAAATCTTAACGGACCAGCCGTGCGTAACAGTTTCTGCTCCCACCGCTCGAGTAAACACAGAATGCCTGACTGCCTGAAACGGGGCAGCGGCGACTGATATAGCGCAAGAGAAGCGGAGGCGAGAACATACGAGAACATGGTGACGTAGTAGATTGCAGACCGGGAGGTAGAGTCAACAAACAGTTGCAGGTGGGCCGAGTGAGCAGATGGAGCAAGATGAGTTGCGTTGCAGTATAGACAGCAGCAAGCCGGCGATGTAGGCAGAAGGTAAGATCGAAGATCAACGTAGTGGAATGATTAGGGAACTCGTAACCCCACCCAAATGAATTTTAGAGACCCAAACAGATGAAAATTACTGGGGGCTAAGTCAGGACGGTACGGTGGATTTTCCAAGCGCTCCCCTTCTCTGATGCTTTTCCTTCCATTGTTAAACTTCTGGATCCAATTTAACACAGCTTTCCGTGAGAAACAGTTTTCACAATAGACGGGATGCATTTCGCGGTGCACTTCTTCTGTGGACAGTCTTTGGCCCACAAAAAAATGCACAACTGCACGCTGATCTTCTCGTGTACTGTCATGCAACAAATGTGCCATCGTTCACTAAAAGCCTCTGACTGACTGACTGAGTGCCTGCGAGGTGTCGTACGACAATCATACATATGCTGCCATCTGCTGGCAAAACTTGCACGCGTAATTTCAAGTGGTATAAGGCACACACATGTTTGCGACTTATTTTATTGACTCCCCCTCGTATCAGTAACTTACGCCATTTGTGAAGAAGAACAGAGATTTCCGTTTAACCTCGACTACGTAGTCTTGGACCTTAGGGGGTTGATGCGTACACTAGTGAAAGAGTTGAAATCTTGGATATGATACACCTTTCCGAGATGTATTTGCACTTCGGTGTGAAGTTTGGCATCCATAAATAATACTTCATTCATAAATATTTTTGTGTTATTTAGCCATGATTTTTCTATGTTGTATAGTTGCCACATAACAGTTTGTAAGAGAGAAACTGCTATATTTGATTGACTTCATCGTCTTAATGACCTACAGAGGGTCTTTTTTGCCGGAGCTATTGATGTTGAACTAATATACTTTATCTCTATTTAAAAAAGAAGGAAATAGGAGACTTGTCATCAGTACTCCTTAACGCAAGGACGGTGCTAATGGCACAAATCCTGATCAATCAATCAATCAATCAATCAATCAATCAATCAATCACTACTTATCTGCATTTAGGGCAGTCGCCCAGGTGGCAGAATCCCTATCTGTTGTTTTCCTAGCATTTTCTTAAATGACTGCAAATAAATTAAAATTTATTGAACATCAAACTTGGTAAGTTATTCCAATCCCTAACTCCCCTTCCTGTAAACGAATGTTTGCCCCAATTTGTCCTCTGGAATTCCAACTTCATCTTAATATTTCCTACTTTTAAAGACACCACACAAATTGATTCCTCTACTGTTCCACGCCATCTCTCCACTGACAGCTCGGAACATACCACTTAGTCGAGCAGCACGTCTCCTTTCTCCTAAGTCTTCCCTTCCCAAACTTTTCAACATTTTTGTAACGTTACTCTTTTTTCGGAAATCACCCAGAACAAATCGAGCTTCTTTTCTTTGGATTTTTTCCAGTTCTCGAATTAAGTAATCCTGGTAAGGGTTCCATACACTGGAACCATACTCTATTTGGGGTTTTACCAGAGACTTATATGCCCACTCCTTTACATCCTTATTACAACCCCTAAATACCCTCGTAATCATGTGCAGAGAGCTGTGCCCTTTATTTACAATAATATTTATGTGATTACCCCAATGAAGATCTTTCCTTATATTAACACCTAGGTACTTCCAATGATCCCCAAAAGGAACTTTAATCCCATGAACGCAGTAATTAAAAAACTGAGATGACTTTTCCTATTCGTGAAACTCACACCTGACTTTTTACCCCGTATATCATCATGACATTGCCTACTGTCCATCTCACAATATTATCGAGGTCATTTTGCAGTTGCTCACAATCTTGTAACTTATTTATTACTCTGTGCTTTAATAGATAACTTTCGTAGAGATAAATACGGGAATAATAGGCTACTCCACTTGGCCATGGTACTATGGTCTGTGTGTTTAACACTAGCGGTACACTGGTAGGAATTAATGGGGATAGTCCCTTGATTCGCGCCACTAGGAAGGTAAATGGATTATGCCACTCGACGGTACGTGCTGCTCTAGTGAAAGAGACCTCTTCTAGTTTAGCCGTTAGGAGATTTCCATTACTTAGTAAGGATTGAGGAAGAAAAGTAAGATATACAATTACTAATTACGTTCAAATAAAATCTGAGTGGTGTCTTCACTCGGTTCTTACCAAGGCGGCAAGGGTGGAATTTTTGAAATGAAAAATCCCGATCCAATAGCTGGGATTGCACGTTAAACTGTAGGTCTTTTGACTTTGATCACAATATCAACATTCGCATTAAATGATAATCTTCCTTGGTGACGGAATTTTGGTCTGGAAAGGAGATATTTACCACGCTAATAAATTTACTGACACAGAGATCTACCAGTTAAACAATTTAAATGGTAATGAAGTGCCCCGATATTCCATCCCGCAGCCTAGACCATGGGAGACAAACATCAAACGAACTGCGCTATGCAATGTCTCAAATACAGTAACAAAACGATTGGTGCAGTCGGTTCGTGGTTTAGTTTTCCGTGTCCTATATAGCAAGTCCGATTCGAGCTGAGATCGATGGTATTTCATCGTGTTTAAGAGGAAAATTATTATTATTGTTGTTATTAATTTTATCATATTTGTCTTTATTTTCATTTTTTCTTATGTTGGTTCGTTCTTTTTTGTTTTATTGTCGGATGATAATGCAAGGGACTGTGTAAACTACGGTTACCAAGTTGTTATGTTTCTAACAGCACAAATTATGTACGTTGCTACACTCATTGACAATTCTGTTGTTTGGTTTGGTTTTCAATTGAGAAAGAAGGAAGATTATGGAATTCTCATATATATCATTGTTGTTCGAGGAGAGACGATACTGTTGGCACAGAATGGGCATCGTTGACCTTTGCCAAGTTAATGTGTTATTATTTTGGAATCATCTCCCGCCCACATATTTTCTTTGCTTCACTAAAACCATGCAATTTTAGATAAATATTTGAAAATCGTTTCCAGGGAATGGTCCACAAGGGATATCATTTGTATAAGATAGACTGTTTAATCTACCTCATAATATCATATTACCACTTGGAATAAATTAAACGTGTCGGCCCATCCCAAAACTTTCATGACCTTCGATATGTCTCATAGTACCCGACTCTGAGCTACCACTGCGGTGCAACAAGAAAGAAATGGTAGACGGGTATAATATATTGTAGATAAAAAATTATCATTTTCAGTAAACAAGAACATATTTAAAAGTACTAACTAATAGTATTAAATAAATCCGGAGTGTTCCCTTTAAGTCATACCTAATTGTCATATACATGCTAATAATAAAACTGTAGTGTTTATTAAGCTGATAAATAAATATTTTACGCTGAGCTGTAAATCAGTTAAAAGAGATATAACAAATATCATTTGTTAAGCCGTATTTTGGTAAAATCATACAGATGGTTCAACTTTACAAACTACGCAAACCTAAAAGCCTCAAATACTGAAATAATATCGGTAAACATGTGTTAGTATGGCTAATACTATTGTATCTGATAGGATTATATAAATATTGGAATGTTGTGGTGTTAACTGTAGAATCTATATTAAATCCCAAATCTGTCTGGAGTACATATTATACGTATTTGCCTTTAGTAATTGTTATTCTGTTTCTTGTGTTCTTTCAGGAGTCATCATCTTTGGTTCAGATCAGGAGGTAGCAGGTGTAATGCGAGCAATACGGCGTAGCAATGCGACGGGAAGTTTCACCTGGATTGGCTCAGATGGTTGGAGTGCTAGATCTTTAGTATCGGATGGCAATGAAGCCGAAGTGGAAGGAACGCTGTCTGTGCAGCCTCAAGCAAATCCAGTGCGAGGCTTCCAGGAGTACTTCTTAAGTCTTACGGTTGAAAACAACCGTCGTAATCCTTGGTTCGTAGGTAAGTGCATTATATTACATTCAGAATTCCACCATACCTAAAGAAAATATAGTGTGTTGTGCACATTTCATAAAGGATGTCTTCTTCGTAACTTGTTTTCTCTTTTCTACAACACCATTAACCAATCCTCCTAGAACGGTTTAAATAGCTGTGTATGGAGCTTTATTTATGGCAAACACTATGAATTTCTAGGAATCCAGAATAGGTTCGGCTTTACACTATCTTTCAGGGGAGCCTGCTATTGATATCTCGTGCTCCATTCAGATCTACGTGTCCGAAGGATATTAGCAAAGCATTTTAAATAGGATACGCGATGGATAAAGGAATTCCTGCATGATCACTACATGCCTGACTTGCGGGTATACAAAGAAAAAGCAAAGCCATGTCCCATAGCCTTCTGGAATATTCGAACACGCCTTTATCACCTCGGCTAGGCAGTAAAGATGTAAGAATTTTAATTGTGATTTTTAAATAGAAGCAAGGAATTTAAAACTCATGAAGTACCGGTATTCTAAAATAATCGCATTGGACCACAGGAAATGCTGCAAAATCATGAAGTACTCTAAAATATTCACACTGAACCACAGGAAATGAATACCCTTTCCTGTATCTTTGACTTGCTTTTCTGACTCATCTACGAAATTCAGTAAGAATGAAATATATCCTTATAATAAATAATACTATCACTTCAAGTAGCTATTTTAGCCTTCTTAGAAAGACTCTCTGTGGAGAGTAGGCGGCGTCTCCATTGTGAGGTACCGGTATTTCGTATAGTTGTCGTGGAGGAATATTTTGTGTGTAAGATGCAGAAAAGTGTAGCGACAGTACGAAAACCAATTCCCCGAGCTGCTGGAATTAACCATCCATGACTAAACCTCGAAAATCCGGCCGGAAATCAAAAACCGGCCGCCTCGTACCGAAGGCTTGCATACTATCCCTCAGCAAAGGAGGCAGCCTATTCTTGTCACTAAACTTAGGAAAATAAAAGAAAGGAGTCATTTTGAATTCAGGGTTTTAAAGAAAAGGATATTATGCATGCTTCGCAAAAATATCTTCCACACAGTGAGTGGAAAACTTGCTGTTTTATACTACAGTATATGACTTCAGTAATCCATTAAAAGCCATTAAATGTTCAGTATAAAATCCGAACCACAGAATGGGACTTTGTTTTGCTTCTGCTTTAAATTAAAACAGACTATCGGATAATTCCATATAATTTAGAGCAACACTTATCCGTTTCAAATTTATAAGTGCCCTCGGCCACCAATCATGTTTACTCCCACGTGAAGAAAGGTCTTACTACGAAGGGATAGCATGCGGATGCAACGATGATAGCTTAAATATAAAGATTTAGCTTCCGCCGTTGTTTTTACTTTTTATTTTTGCTATTTGTTTTACGTCGCACCGACACAGATTGAAGTGTATCTTCAAAGGTTGCATTCTCTCATATCAGCAGTTAGAGAACTATACCTGTTAAGTGTATATGACTCAAGATGGTGCCCTTTATGACTGTCTAGTGATATTTCTTAACAGACGTTTCTAATTAAATTCAAGTTTATATTAGACACCATGAAGAATAACTGAACTTCTGATTATTTGTCCAATTCAAATATAGTGAAACGCGGCGGAATTCATATACCCTCATAAACACACCAGTGTATGGCTCTAAATTACGATAGTCGTTTAAAAAACGAGAACATGATATCACTTATTCTTTCTTCCCTACATGGTCTCATGGCTTTTAAATACTTTCGATCTTAACCGATTTTCGAATACAACAGTTTACGACAAATGTAACACAAACTTTCCAGTCTGTCAAACACACAGCAATTTCAATATAAATTATAACACTATAAACATACCTGTGAAAAAATACATACTATTATACAAAGAATTCCGTGTTTCGTTTCACAAGAACCATCCTCAGATTCTATTAAATCACTTAACCCATGCGTATATATGTACCGTAAAGTTGACGTTGCGTAAACTTGACAATGAAAGAGAGTTAGGTGATAATATGAACAAGTATTGACAAATAATGAATTTACAAGTATAGGCACAAGGAAGAAACGTCGGTACTTATCTAGACTGCCGATACTTAAGTCCGATGTCACCAAACACAATTGCAGGACCGTGGTCATGAAGGGACAAATGGAGTGCTTCCGGCAAGCATACTGTTCGCGGAGAAGGGAGGGGAAGCAGGGGAGGGGCGACTGGAACGTTGTGGATCCTTCCTATTTGATGTTATAATCTGGCATGCTGTACCGTAGAGAGGGGAGGCGGAATAGATGCGGAGCGACTGGAGCGCTGTGGAACCTTCCTTATCACTGGAGAGGGGAAAGAATGTTATTATCCTTGTTCATGTTATAATGTATTTTATGTAATATGAATGAATGTAAGTTAATAATTTTAGGTAAGTATGGAATTGAAAGAGAGTATATATTATAAGTTATTCTTATGATAAACCATGATCTAAAAGCCGTTAAGCGCTAATTTAAAGTGTAAGTATTGTCCAGATGTTACGTGAGTAGAGCAAAGAGGAGGGGATAAATTTTTAAGTATGTATGGTCATTTAGGTTAGTTACGTTAGCTTTTTGCGATAAATTTCGATTGCTTCATTTATATTCAAAGATTTGCTTTTATTTTCGATGTGTAACATTGTTAGATTTTATATGTGAAATGATGCGATCTGTCGTATATGTGCTCACCGAAGGCTGAATGCCGATTACATCTGATCGCGTACTTGCGTTCTTTGTATTTTGTGTGGAAATAACGCTTTGTTTGACCTATATACTGTATGTGACATTGCAGTTAGGTTCTTGGCACTTGAGTTCATAGACTCTTGACTGTCTGAAAGGGATTATTTGTTTAGGTTGCACTTTCTGATGTGTCTCTGCAGTGTACTGCTCGTTCTAAAGGCTACTTTTAAACCTTATTTCTTGAAAATGTTAGCTCCTTTGTATGCGTTCTTGTTAATGTAGTTGAGAATCACCTATTTTCCCTGTCATGTGTGGTTGTTTCCCGGGCATTCTTCTTAAATTTATTTAATAGTTTATCTACTGTGTCCTTAGGGTGGTTGTTTTATTTCACGATACTCACTGTACTCTACTTTTTATTTCTGGTATCTTCATATAAATCTTTTCAGCTTGCTATTGGTGTATAATATGGTTTTATTAGGATTAATATGTGAATACAGGCATGATTTTATTTTCATTGTGTATATTGAGGAAATCAACTGTAGCATTTGACACGGGAGCAGCCATCAAGGAAACATTCGAGGAAATATCCAAATATAGAAAATAACACGAAGGAAGTTAAGTAAATCTATATTATATTACGCCCGTAATCCTAGGGCAGGTGCAAATTAATGATGAAATAATCCATATTAATGCATTTGAGCAAACTCTCGGCATTTAGCAGACAGGACTTCGACGGGAAGTTGTAATCCAGCAAAAATATTTTTGAGCACGATCTTTTTGTTGTCCTAAGGGATATTGCAAAAGCGTACTTTATTAGAACATGCGCTATTGATAAGATGAAAGAAACCAGATGGTCACGGTAAAACCTTTATGCATTATTGACAATACAAGCAGACGATAATTTGCAACAGAGACTAACGTATGTCCTCTAATGCAGAAATATAAACAACTCCAAAAATCTCAAGTTTCCAACAATAGAAATATTTCGATGTTCATTTGTTCTACGATTTTAAACAGCCGGCTAGAGTTATTAGGTATTACCATATCGTGTGAAGTTCTCTAATTTAGAGAATTTTCAGGCACCAATGATCGTTACTGGTAATACGGATTCATTAATATCCAGTAATACTCAATACCGCCTCTGTGAGACAGTGAAGATCACGTGCCATGATTATTTGGTCGGCATGATGTTGCTACGCTATGAAGTATACCTTAGCAATGCCTGGCATTTCATTAATAGTCACCGAATGCATCCACAGAATATTACTTCTCCGAGTGATTTACTAGACATCAGTGCGATGTAAAACGTGTTAAGAACTGTAATATCAGCATACATAAATATTAACTTTGCGGAGTTATTTATTTTGGATACTGAAGTGGCGCATTCTGGTCAGCATGGTGACAATTCAGATTTGAACGCGTGGTTTCGGATTTTAACAAAACCCATGCGAGGACCTCGAAGTTAGTATAAAGGGTAAATAGAAGGAAAAAATAATAAAATATCAGCCCGAAGCGGAGTTGTAATTACTGCAATTAAAATTATGTGGTACAATAAGGTGATCTTTTATTTATTTATGGGCTGAGCTATACGATAGGGAGAATTAGGAAACAGACTTGCCAGTGCGGTGCATATTGTCTTGAAAGTTATGTACATATAGCTTTGTGAAATATATGATTTAACGATTGCTCATGAATATTTTAAGTGTTGGGTGTAAATTCAGGATTATTGAATTACATGTTATCCTATTGAATAGAACAGTTGTCCTAGCATATTAGTCATCATCGCTACCGTAATTAGCAGACGAACAATTTGCCGGATACAATTTTAATGGCGGTAACCGAGGAGCAGTAGGAGCGGTTAGTGCTTAGTATTAGTGCACTAAGCAATGAAACTAACAGTACACAGGCTGAAGTTAAACATACTAAGGCAGAACTAGGTAATAAGATAGAGAGCGGTCAGAATATACTTGAAGTGATCAGGCTGAACTTAACAATTAAATGGATGCTACTGAACCTGAAATCAAATGCGGTCGAAAGAAAATTGAAAGCGCTTAGGGCAAGTTACACAATAAACAGGAAAGCACTCAAGCCGAACTTAATAATGAACTAAACACAGTACAAACCGACCTCCATGATGGCTATCGCTAATATCCAAGCGAAATTCGAAGATGACTTAACGAACAGCCAAGCCGAGTTATGTGAGGAACTTACCGACAACCAGGAACTACTCAATACATAACGTCTGGTGAGTCATAGTGAATTAATGAGTAGGTGCGATACCAGCAGAGCCGAATTAAAGAATGACATCAAGTTCTTATCCCGAAATAAGGATGAAATTGCAAAACAGCCAGCTGACGTAAGCTTATCTCTGTATATGTACAGAAAACCATGGTGGTTTCACAAAAGCATTAGCTGAGGATATTGCGGCAGTAGATGCAGAATTCAGCAAAATAAAGGCGGAAACTAAGGAAACAATAGATGTAGTCGTTGGTGGACTTGTGGAAAAATTAATGTTTGTTGTCGACAACAACGAAGCCGAACTGAGTGGAGTCCAAGAAAAGACTGACAAATGAAATACCAGCTCTTAAGGAAGAGACGTAATAAATTAAGGCAGAATCTCAGAAATCTGACAGAAACTGCTAAATAAAATTGATGTTCTGGAGAAGGACATCGTCCTTAATCAAAAGGACTGATGGAAGAGATGGTCGCTATAGTAGCCAAGCAAATTACAAATCAGTATACTATAAATGCAACGGGCGAAGTTGTCTCATGACGTTCGTCGTGGAGAAGCAGCAAGATTTAGAACAAAAGGTTAGGCAGCCTTTATTATCACAAGAGAATCCAGCTGCAGCAGCTTTATAGCGTCTGGCCACTGTGGACAACAACGAACAACCATAAATACAAGGAAATGTTATCTCCACGACTGACACAGGCAATAATACCATTGTTAGTGTGATTCGGTTGACTGACGACGAGACGAAGATGTTTATGGCGGTGAGTCAGATAACTCTAACAGTGTTCATGCGTGATCTAAAGGTACCTAAAGAAGTATATTAAGGAGAACAAGTTTCCTGAAGATAAGCAACTACGTGTTGCGGAAGAATACCTGGAAGGGAGTTCGGCAAATTGGTGTAAGGTGTTTCCTTAAACTTTCGACTCGTTCGAGGAGTTCATGATGGCAGTTTTGTGCAACATTTGGAGCAGTGAATCTCAACAAAACTTGAGGATCGAACTATACTCATAAAGGTATACGGCGATAAAGCCTACCAAATATGCTGACTATTTTACGTAATCTTAAGATAATCTTAAGATTCAAAGTTTCGGTGGTACTAATTGTTGATCCTCAACACCGCAAACCTCAATGTGTATCATCCACTACCAGAGGAAGTACCCTAAGTAGTCAATGTCGTGGAGCCACATACAGAAGCCAAAGATAAATCCGGATCTGCAAAAGAAGAAAAAGAAGACCAAGATCGACGTCCGGAGTGTACAGAAGTAGAGGCTGACATTCAGAAGCAGTTAATACTGAAGATGCCAGAAACCGCCGCCGAGAATATCAGATTGAAGGAAGAACAAGGTCACTTACGAGGGGAACTGAACCGGCTGAAAAAACTGAAAGATAGCTAATATCTGACATAGGATTAGGCTGGTATTAAGAGCGGGAATCAATTATTACAATTCCTAAATGCTTGGTAAATTTTAAGTCAATTTAAGGGGTGTTTTCAACCGTAATATTAGGGTCAGATGCGAATTAATACTGGAATAATTCATATATTCATGCTTTTGAAAGAAACCTCGGTATTTCCTCGACAGGAAATTGTAGTCCATCAAAAGCATTTTTTGGCACGATCTGTTTGGTGTTCTAAGGGAGGTTGCTAATGCGTACTGGAATAGAACATTCATTCTAGATGAGATGAACGAAACCATATGGTCATGGCAAAACCTTCGCGTATAGTTAACGATGCAAATAGACGATAATTTTCAAGAGAGAATATGTATGATCTCCCCTACAGAAAAATGAACTACTCCTAAAATCTCAAGTTTCCAACAATAGGAATATTTCGATGTTCATTTGTTCTACGATTTCCGACAGCCTGCTAGAGTTATTAGGTACGGTATTACAATGTCGTGTGAAGTGTCTCTTAATCAGAGAATGTTCAGCCTAGCAAAGAGCATTAGCGGTAATACGGATGAATTAATACCCATTAATACTCAATACCGCCTCTGTGATACAATGAAGACCACGCGACATGGTTATTTGGTCGGTATGATATTTCTACACTAAGAAGTATAAATAATAACGCCTGGTATTTCAATAATATTAATGGAATGCATCGGCAGAATATTATTTCTCCGAGCGACTTTCTAGATATCCGTCGAATGTAAAACATATGAAGTACTGTGAAATCAGGATTTACTCCTAACCTCGCGGAGTGACTCATTCTGGATATTCAAATGACGCATTCTGGGTAGCGTGATGACAATTGTCAGATTTGAACACGTGCCTTCGTATTTTACAAACCACATGAGAGGGTCCGGCAAAATCCAACCACGACCGGAGCAGGGAACTTGGCTTCACTCCAAACGTCGTCACTGGAGGTAACGGACGATTAGCAGTTTGCGTTAAGTTCTGAACATTTTATTTATGTTACGAAGGTGACAGTGGAGGACTACTACAATCACAATCTGTTCCACTTGTTCATAATATCATGGTTACCACCAAATGACAGGAGAGAGGGAAGAAGCGGCAGGGCCTAGGCACTAGACAAAATCACACCAAGAAAATTACAAATTTAGAATGTATTTAATATATATATATATATATATATATGTTGTTAGATTTATAGGCTCTACTCTATTTTCAAAATAATAATAAAAATTTCATAACCTTTAACAAACAGAATGTAGTAAGGATATTTATTATATCATAAGCTTTAACTGGGGAGGGGAAGCTCCTATTTTACAACACACGGCCTTTGACTCTTCGACGGACCAATACTGTAGGTCTACATAAATCTTTGGTTTGTGAGATAGAAAACAGGCTTCAGCCTCTTTTTTAACAATGTTCTCTTCAGAGAGATAACAGAAACTTCTCAGGCTGAATGTAAATAAAGAAGCTAGAGCTTCCAAGCCAAAGTTACGTCTAGAGAAGAATCAAACCCTCAGCCTTAAATAGTAAGATAACCGAGGGGAATCATACTCTCAACGGTAAATAGTGACATGTCGGAAGGGTCTTAAACCCTGACGCACAATTTCAATTTTCAATGGCCTAACGGGCCAAGAATTCACATGAAAACATCTCGTATTACACTAAAATGTTAACTAGCTTTCATAACATGTGACAGTCGGTGCCCTTACTTGATATGGGAATAATACACAAAATATCGATCGAAGGATCCAGAAAGCCAGGAGCCGAAGCTCCACGGCCAAGGAAAAATGAAACAAAAGGTAAAGAGAAAGGCCGAGAGCAAAATTGAACGGGATGCTAAACTCACTGAAGCAATCACGTGACATGACTTGTCATAAAACCTTATGGGACAGAAAGCCCGACGATGCAGATGATAATCCATACTACGCGATGACTGAGACAAGAGAGAACGTTAAAGTCCGAAAATCAGGATAGAAAATTTGTTGTTGCTTGTTGTTTAAAGGGGCCTAACAACAACAAAATTTAGAGTTCAGAAAAGCTTCGTCATCAGAAAGCAATATTAATAAGGGAAATGAGGGCACACACTCGCACATCCTTAAATTACATAGTATCCACATAAGGTGTTACACTCCGTCCGTAGATCACCTACAAACCTACATAATACAAAGTAAGTGAACGTGAAGAAACTCTACATTAAAACTAAGGTAAGTGCGGCACGCCCTAACCCTACTTGCTAGAGAGGAACGCTAGTAGCTTCCGTCACCACACGCAGATAAGTTCACATTTGGGTCAAATAGCTTCCTACCTTGCTGCTGTCCCAGCCAGTCCGCCGTCTCCTGGGAGGAGAACCTCACTTATCGCCGCACCGTTCAAGATCCAGATTGATACATAACGTTCAAGTTTACAACTTTTTAGGGACTAGGTGGGCACTGATTGGATTGTTCGAAATGAAAAGGCATTAGATGCGACTTGAAACCAAATGACACACTCCATTTCTGTGCCAACTCCTTAACAGAAGCAATGCTCCACTATGTTGTACAAAATCCAATACCCTGAATGGTACTCAGAGCTACAGTGGGGACAACATTTAATGAACATGAAATTATGTAAACGTCATTTAGTTCAGCCTGTCTCTGTGAGAATTCACTACTTTCAGGTATTAGAAGTGTTGCCTATAACTAGGAAGAGGCCGTACTACTGTGGAAATCACCAATTCGCAATCATTGACAAGTTTATGCAACGAAAACAATATTGTAATTAATATATACGCATGAATTAAAGTGATTTGAGAGAATCCGAGGATGTTCTTGTAGAACTAAATATGTCATTAGTTTCTTGTTGTTTGTTACAGGCATGTAATAATTAATGTTTTCGACAGACTGAAAAGCATTTAAGTTACATTAACTGAGTCGACAATGAAAAGTAGAGCTTCCTTTTTAACAACATCATAAAACATAAAATCTAAACAAAAATGTGAGTCAAATGTCTTCCTTTTGTCAATTTATTTCTATGTCACTCTATAAAATGTAACCTAATAGATCTATTAGTGTCGTCTACTCATTAGCGAGCTATAGTTTGAGGGCATATGGGCAACTGACAATGCTCAAAATATACATAGTATTAACTCGATTCCTGAGCATATTGTAAATAATCAATAATTCAACGATATTTTATCACTAATGCTAGAATAATTTTTTCTGTGTATGAGGTTTGCTTGACAATTGACACATATAATCCAAGAGGATGGTACAGATCATCATTGGTCCTCCAGACGCCTATGATTATGTCATTTATCTGCCACATCCTCTTTAAAATTTATTTCAGTTTCTCGCTTGTCATTTTAACTATTCATTTTTTTATATTTTATTTCTATCCAAAACGAATCTTTCAGATCGCTTAAATTAATCACATTCCCGAAATCAGACTGAAAATTGATTACATGCTGAACCAGCAAAAAGCTAAACATATTATCTCAAAATGGTAACATTGACAGTTACGACTTCTGAGCTAACCATTTCAAAGGCTATCATTACTATTTGTAACTCAGCCAGCTACATGTAAGATGTATTTTGTGAACAATGTATACATTTTCGCAAATGTTTAGAAACTACTGATATATTATGGATTTCAAGAAAGAAGTCTTGGTTTTTTGACGCCACACTAACTATTTTTACGGTTTTCAGAGACGCAGAAGTTCAGGAATTTCTCCCCGCAGAAATCATTTATGTGCCAGTAAATCTACAAGCAAGAGATTGACGTATTTTTTCAATTTAAAATACCACTGGATTGAGTTGAGATCGAACCCACTAAATGTAGCTACTGCCTGAGCTACTCATCTCGGCTTTTAAGGAACTATTACACTGTAATTAGGTATAAGATAATCGTAGACAAAATGTACGGCTGAAAATGAGCCTCTGCTAGTTTTTAAATCATAGCTATGGTCGAATGTTGTGTTTCTATGCTAGCTACCTAAGAATGTACTGAACAAGCTTGTAGTTTTACGTCATCATTAATATCGAGAGCATAACCGCCGAACCTCAAATTTTGCATGGTTCAGAACTACAGGGACGTGACTATTCATCTCAAAATTTCCACGTGCATTGGGCCAGATTCCATCCACAGCCACCTTGATGAGAAGCCAGTAAGCATGCCACTAGGCTATCATACCATCAGAATGCATTACGCGCTTTTAATAGTTACGTACCATTGTCCGGCTTTTCGGCTAAATGGACAGCGTAGTGGCCTTTGACTAAGGGGGCCCCGGATTCAATTCCCAGCCGGTTAAAGGACTTTAGCATTGCCTGGTTAATTCTTCTACGCACCGGATGGCTGTTTGTGTTCGTCTTCATTTACACACAGCACATCCCTCTAAAAACTACCACACACAAAATGGGCTAGTTCTCTAAAGAGAGCTGACCCTACGAAATCGGTAAAAGTTCAGGTAGAATAAGAATACCTATTTACAATTATGTATATTTCTGGTAGTAGATATAGCGTAAAATATGAAAAAAATAAATGCACAACTCTTTCCCTTAAATGTTGACAAAAGACGAACTTGCTTGACCTTTGACTGTACGCACTTCTAAGTAAGGAATGGTTCATCGAAATGAGCAATTGTGTAAGAGATAGGAGCTTTCTTTGGCGAATTGGCGCTGTTGACGACTTTGCAAATGTAATAGTATGGCGTGTCATGTGACTGTGATGCCGTCAGACCTCGTAGTGGCCATGTGCGTAACAGCTGAGAACAGGATGGGCTGGACACGAGATCTCAACATATTTAATCGCAGCTAGAATATCGATGGCAGATTTATGGAATATCGCATCTCCGTAATCGTGCAGGAGCATGTTTTCAACAGGCCACCGTGTCAAGAGTGTACCGTGAATACGTTGATTTTGGCAAAACTGAATCTGTTACAGTCAATTGTCGTGGTGTGCAATGCCTTAAGACAAGTGTCGCCGTCGAATTGTTCGGATGGTAATAATAATAATAATAATAATAATAATAATAATAATAATAATAATAATAATAATAATAATAATAATAGTCATAATAATAATAATAATAGTAATAATAATAATAATAATAATAATAATAATAATAATGACAAGGGTCTTGTCAGTAAGCATGGTTGCTCAGAAGAGTGCTAGCTTTACCTTACAAGCTTGGCTCCATGCTTAACCTTACAGGGCAGCCAATGTTACTGACTAGACGCTTCTTCTTTTATCTTTCAGGCTAGGTGTGTCGTACCAAGTAAAGAGTAACTTAACATGTTTTGCTCCTTTTATCATTAACGAGCCATTCTTTTAAGGTGCTGTTTACGTTTTTGATTTAATAGTGCTGTACCATCGATGTTGTCAGTCTCGTGTACTTGTACGTATACAGAATTTATTTGATAAACTGTGCTGCTGCAGCTGCTGCAGTAGCAGTAGTAGTAACAGAAGTAGTAGTCTCTTTTGTCGCCATAAGACCTATCTGTGTCGGTGCGACGTAAAGCCACTAGCAAAAAAAGGTAGTCTCTTAAAGTGTACTAGTCTGACGGAAGGAATTAGATACAACTCTTAAATGAAATAAATATTATCTCTCCAACTGATAGTCGTAAAAATGTGTTCTTGAGCTTCAAGTGTTTCGTTTTACCTGCGCTGCATCTTTACACAAGTTTTCTATTTTTTACGGTATTCTTTTTAAAATAGGAGATATGTGTATAAAAATAATTATTTTTAGATCGATTCTCAGTTTATATGGTATTTTATGTGTGCTCGTATAGGACGAACTCTAGCTGAAAGGTAAGGGCTCGATTTCTGTAGGCTTCAGCTAATTCTGCTATTATGAAGGGCTGTACCTTTCTTCACTTACTCTTCTGCTTTTTACACTCGTATTGCCAGCTGCGCCAACCCCTGAGCTGTTTTGACATACAGTGATCACGTGCACACTGTCATGAATGTCTAGAGTTAATCGCTTTCAAGCTTTCTCTCTGCTAGCTGTCTAGATTTATGCAAGATTTATCTACTGGATTCGCAGAAACAAAATATTCGCCTCCTAGGTTCGGGATTCGAGCCTTATGCGCTGTGCATTATGCAACTAATTACTGCTTCGTATCCACTTGAGGCAAGCTGACTAATAATGGAAAGTTGATGGATAGTTGATAGGGATAGGACAAGAAGTTTTTAGCTTACGCCTTAGAAATAAAACGACTACGAAGAGGAGGAAATAGGTGACAAGAAGATAGGGAAAATGAAATAGGAACATTTTCATTTAACAAAATATTAAATTTTTAATTTATTTATTTACAAAATTCTATAAATGATTACTGTTTTTACTTCAATTTTTGTAATGTCGTTAACAAGGTCAGCATACTGCTACGTGGCTTGACATCTTACTGTGAAGAGGTAGCAGGTCCAAAAAATTGTGAATGTGAAAAACCCTGCAACACCCTCGTCGCGTTAAGCTTGCTCCATCCACATTTCAATTCTCCCGCATGTCATTTATACCGCCAACATCTCCCACACTGGCACTCTTTGCCCACAGGGGTGACATCCTTGTAAGTTTAATCCTGGAGTCGAGTAAGGTTAACCTGTACTCTTCTAAGCATCTCTCAGGTTGGCAAGCCTAGTTAGATTCCCGCGCTGTAATGACGCCACACCCAACAGCCAATCATGAGCCAGGCATTCGCAGACACCTACTTTCCAAATCGCGTGCGCTGTGACATCACATCCCAACAGCCAATCAATAGCCAGATATGTAGGCTAACTGGAATGAACGTACAGACCCTACTGTGATATTTGGAACTTTCTAAGATTTTGGTCATATTTCTGCTTAATTATATATAAAGCCATATTTTTGTCACATTCCATAGCAGTTCATATTATCAGTACGTGAGTTTCTGTGGCAGACTCTTATACATACCGTACTACTGAAACAGATAGGTGGTGTGGAAAGAATATGTCCCAGCTGTAGTCTATTTTTAGCGGTGAGAAGGCAGCAGTATTGACATCAACAAAGGAGGCTTGAGGCAAATTGGACATTCCTGATGAGCTCAACCTTGATAGTGAAAGACAGTATTTTGAATAAGGCAACTTGGCTTGGTACGTCTTATTCTCGCCCTTATATGAATGGTCATGTTGCCAGGATGTTTGTTTCCTGGAAAAGCGAAGGCAACTAAATTAATCTCCTCTCCTCCCCTCCACTCTCCTTATTTTGAGATTGCAATTTCAGTCTGTCAGAGCTATTTCAGGATGTCTGCAGGGAAGTGTTCAGAGAGTGTGAGACAGGTAATTCGTTCACGAATTTAGCGAATGGATTTTAGTAGTGTTGATGTTAGTTTATACTGTAAACTCACCGAAATTAAGGTCGGGACAAAAGCGTTTTAATGTGCAACAACACTGTGATACTGGTAAGCATCAACGGTGTTTAACAAGATTTTCATCCGCGGAAAACATGCTGCGTCTGATTTTATTTTATTTATTTCAAATCCTTCTTACAGAAATGTGTAAGTCGGCTAATTCCTATTGAATCAAAAATCCAAAAATTATACAGGGTGTATCATAATTATACCGACACAAAATCAGGTTTTCTCTTCGTGTTATGTTAAGAACGATGGTGCAATCGGATTGGCTGGGAAAATTCTTCTTTTCGAGAAAACGAGGTTACTTTGTTACTTCCGGGAGCACGATTCATATTGACGAACTTGCCGTATTTGCTGTTCTAGAGAGCCAGCCGCTGCCCCTTGATGTGCGTCAGAGGAGGGAAGGGAATGGAGGGGAAGTGCAAGACGGAGGTAATGCTCGGTGCGAATGCAAAAGTTTCTCGTTCGTTTCGCATAGTCGCTTCCCAGCCCTAGTAGGAAGTGTCCATTTTCTTCTGCACAAATTGACTACTAGGTTTACGGAAGAAATTGGGGAGAATGGTTCCGTTTCGGTACACAAACGGAGGAATGGCAGATATGCACTTAGCCTATGGCGTAGCAAATGGGAACAGAAGAGAAGCCGCACTACACTGTTGTGAACTGTGCATCGAGGTAGGAGCGGAGAATATTGGACATGTACTGAAATAAAACCATTGGGCGTATTATTTCCTTTGTTAATATATCATTCCATTTTCAATGTTGTGAGTGAAGGAATACACAATCGTGGAGCGGCAGCGTTGCATCTTCAAGCATGTTAAATAACAAAGAACGTTACTGCGACCAACAGACGAGAGAAGAAACGATCTGGTGCATTCCTTGACTGACAAGTGTGACTTAATTATAGTGTGTTCTTGTACTGTGTGTGAAGTTACGGCTGATTAATAAACGAACTGTAGATATTGCCTGTAAACGACAAGAACAATCCTGTGCGAGTTGAACAAGGAAACCTGTGCATACGCGCGAAGCATTATCTCTGCCTGCATCATACACCCCACTTACCCTCCCCACCCTTCTCTTCGCTGAAGAACGGCAGCGGCTTGTGTTCTGGCATAGCAGATACGGTGAGTTCGTCCATTTGAATCGCGCGCCCGGAATCAACAAAGTAAACTCATTTTGTTGAAAAGAAAAATTCTCTCCACCAATCCGATTGCACCATCGATCTTAACATAACTCGAAGGGCATCCCCGATTTGGCTATGAAGTTGCGTTAAACAAAATAGAATCTACAGTTATCAGCAATAAGTATGAGTTTCGCTGGACGAAATAAACCATGTAGATGGAAGATATGGAGCTAACATTGTTATTATTGGTGTAATAAAACAGAACCGGCCTGGTCAAGAGTTTCTTTTAACATGTAAATATCTGTATTAAGTAAACCATTCCGACATTGTAGTACTGTAATTTGATTCTATGAAGCTACTCTGGCCAATCACTTTAGAGGAGCAAAACATTTTACTATTTGTAACCGGTGCCAACACGTACATGGGCAAGGCAGGGCAGCGACTTAAAAAATAATTTACCCCGAAATGGCCCATGTCAAGTTTGTCGCGCATGGTTTGCATAAAGTGTCAAAGAGGTTCGATGAAACTGCCCAGAACGTAGGCAGGCTAATTTCTAATGGGAAGAAAATGTTCCTGAGGGGTCCTCTTCGAGTGCAGAAGAACCATGAGATCAGAGAGCTGGCTCACTAGCGGCCAAAATCCCAGCCTACCGATTTTCAGTTTTCCACCTAGGTCAAAACCTAGTAACACTGAAGACAGCTGAAAGAAGCAGCCATTGCTCTACTTCTTCCTCCTCAAACTACCCTTAATCACTGGGGGACGCGGCACGTGCTACCTTATATTTTTGCAGAAATTATGATCTTTCTGGGAGGGTAATTCAAGAGTTTCATACTTCTTATTCGTCAGGTATTAAATCTGTGCAATACTTGATTTCATCTAAGAGTTTCATTCTTGGTGTGGGTTACTGTAGCTATGTTCTAGTTCGTGAATCATGGACAACGGCTGAGTGGCCTAGTAAGTGGTTCTGAGTATCGAGATACAATTGCTATGGAATAGGAGTGGGCAGCTTGGCCATAATCTGAGTCATGTCCATTCTTATGCTGCAGATGGCTAGGTACAATAAAATTAACCGTGGTCCCTAATCCATTAGAGGAGATATCCTCACTGGGACTATGTGTAAGTAGGGTAGCATCGTTCTTAATGAAATATTCGCCGAGTACACTCAGAACGATTTAAGCAAGCCTCGGACCTACGGATGTAACGGAGTCCCACTTCTGTTTGAAAGGCGAGGGACTCGTTGCAATCAATTTGGAGAACGAAATGGAATTCGATGGAGAGCTATTGATATTAATTGGGCTTATGGACGAAATAAAGTAGAACTGGTTGAGTCAGCAAAGAGGGCGCATCAGGATGAGTTAGAACTTAATAATATTCGGGTAAGGGAAGATAACGAGGAACAGATAGGAGATTATAAAGTTTTCTTGATTGATGATAAAAAGGGAAGGGCAGAGTGTGGGGTAGGGCTGTTCATCAGGAATACAATCGCACGCAACATAGTTTGTGTTGGGCACATATATGAGCGAATGATGTGGGTAGATCTGGCAGCTGAAGAAATTAGGACGAGAAGTGTCTCAGTGTATTCACCGTGTGAGATTGCAGATGAGCAGCAAGTTGACTAGTTTTGTGAAGCATTGAGTAACATCTTAGTCAAGGTCATCAGCAAGGATAGGATAGTGCTAATGGGCGATGACATGTGAGATTTGGAAATAGAACTGAAGGATATGAAAGGGTGATTGTTAAATGTGGGTAAGATATGGAAGTTAATAAGAATGGGAAGGAGTTTTCTGGACTTCTGTGCTAGTATGGGTTTAGCAGTTAAGAACACATTCTTCAAGCATAAGGCTACTCATCGCTACACATGGGAGGGTAGGGGCACCACATCCATAATAGACTATAACTTAAATTCATAAAATCAGTTAGGAATGTGCGGGTTTTCCGGGTATTTTTCTATGATACAGACCACTATCTCATCTGTAAAGACCTAAGTATTTTAGGCCTAGAATAGAGAAAGAGAAATATGTCTGCATACAACTAAGAGCAAAAATCTCCAGGAAGTGGAAATTAGACAGAATCCAAACAATGGACAATAGGCAGGTTCAGAATATAGAAAGAAAATGGGTGGCATACAGGGAGGGATGCTGTAGTAGAAAAGCAAGGGAATGCCTAAGAACTACTGTGTGTAAGGATGGGGAAAAAAGGACATCATGGTGGAATGATAAGGTGAAAGCAGCTTGTAAACTTAAAAGGAAGGCGTATATGAACTCGCTCCAAACAAGGATTGATGTAGACAAGGAAATGTACTTAGATGAAAGAAACAGAGCCAAAAAAATAGTTTTTGAATGCAAGAAGAAGTCGTGGGGAAGGCTAGATCAAATAGCAGGGAAACCTTTCTGGCCAATAATAAAGAATATTGAAGGGGATGAAGGAAATGAATAGCGTTTTGGGTAAATCAGGTGATCTCACATTAGATCTCAGGGAATCACTGGACAGGTCGAAGGAATATTTTGAAAATCTTCCCAATGAATAATCCTGGTGACTTCGCGAACAACCGAGCTCATGGCGAGGAGGACGATGATGTTGGCCAAATTACGCTTGAGGAAATGGAAAGGATGGTAAATAAATTATCCTGCCGTAAAGCAGCAGTAATACAGGAAATTAGACGTGAAATAGTGAATTTTCTTTGTAAGACATGGATGAAATGGCTTCATAGAAGAGTAAGTTTAGCATGGAATTTTATAAAGGTGCCTTCTCGTTGCACGAAAGCACTAATTGCACTTGTTTATAAGCAAGGGAAAAGGAAGAATTGCAACAACTATCAAGGTATTTCATTGATCAGGTTACATGGCAAGGTGTTCACTGGCATCTTCGAAGGGAGGGTGCGATGAGTGGTTGAGAGTAAGTTATATGAAAACCAGTGCGGTTTAAGACCAGAGAGGCGCTGTCAGGATCAGATTTTCAGTATGTGCCACTTAATTAAAAATGTCCCGAGAGGAATACCGGTTTATATTTATGTTTCATAGATCTAGAGAAGGCATAAGACAAGAGTATTGAGGTAAAAGGTGTTTGCCGTACTGGGGGCTATGGGTTTAAGGCAGATTAATAAAAGCGTTAAAAGGCATTCATTGTGACAATATTGGGCTGCAGTTACAACTGATGCTAGAATGAGTTCTTGGTTCAAGGTACTTACAGGAGTTGGACAGTCCTGTAATCCTTCACCTTGTTGTTCGTAGTCTGCATGGATCATCTACTGGAATGTATTCAGTGGTAGGGAGGGATTCAGTTAGGTGAAAATGTAGTAAATATTTTGGCCTGTGCCGACGACTAGGTCTTCATGGCAGATTGTGACGAAAGCCTACGTTCAATGAGTATGATATGAAAATTAGCCTTTCCAAGACTAAATTTGTGTAAGAAGGTAAGAATCCCAAGAGAACTGAATGTCAGGTTGGGAATACAAAGCTGGAACAGGTAGATAACTGAAAGTATTTAGGATGTGTGTTCTCCCAGGATGGTGGTATAGTAAGTGAGATTGAATCAAGGTGTAGCAAAGCTAATGCGGTTAATTCACAGTTGCGATCAACGGTATTCTGCAAGAAGAAAGTCAGCTCCCGTACGAAACTATCTTTACACCGGTCTTATTACAGACCAACTTTGCTTTACGGGAGTGAAAGCTGGGTGGACTCAGGATTTCTTATGCACATCCTAAAAGTAACAAACATTAAAGTAGCGAGAATTATTGCTGGTACAAAAAGGAGGGAACAATAGTAGAATAGCACTCGGAATGAAGTGATTAAAGATAAATTAGGAATGAACTCGACTGATGAAACTGTATACATAAACCGGCTTCGGTGGTGGGGTTATGTGAGGCAAATGTAGGAGGATAGGTTACTTAGAAATGTAATGGGCTCTATTATGGAGGGCAAGAGATGTAGGGGAGACCAAGACAACGATGGTTAGACTCAGTTCCTAAAGATTTCAAGGTAAGTGGTACAGAAATAAGCTATACCACAGAACTAGTTACAAATAGAGGATTGTGGTGTCTTTTGATAAATTCAAAGGGGCTTGCAGACTAAATACTGAAAGGCATAACATTCTATAATGAATATGTATGTTTATATATAAGATCTTGGTCAGAAACTTAGCTGGGCTTCCACTTTGTGATGCACTGGAAATTGTTTTAAAAAAAGTGAGAATGATTTAAAGCCTTCAAAAGGTGAATTTGCTGATAAAATTAGTGTATAATTGGGAAAGATGTTCTTGTCCAATGTAGGCTTTTCTACGCTTCGCAAGATAAGTGATATTCGTTTCGGATATGAAGTACACTTTCAGGATTCTGAACCAGAATTTTCCCCCGTGAAAGAATGTCATTGAAATTTGCTCCTATAACATTATGTGAAGTCGAGGGGAAATTCGTCAGGTATAAAAATATCCGTTTTGACGACTGAAGAAGCTTTCAATTTGCCAGCTTGTAAATGCACGTGATTATCTAGAGTAAATGCATTGACAGTGGGAACTAAGCCAGTTACTGATATTTTATTCTTATTTTTATAAGTAATTTGCTGATTAGGCTCTAGCGAAATACTTTGCAGCCGGCACCGTGGTGTAGGGGTAGCGTGCTTGCCTCTTGCCCGGAGCCCCGGGTTCTATTCCCGGCCAGGTCAGGGATTTTTCTCTCGACCTGAGAGCTGGTTCGAGGTCCACTCAGCCTACGTGATTAGAATTGAGGAGCTATCTGACGGTGAGATGGCGGCCCCGGTCTCGAAAGCCCAGAATAACGGCCGAGAGGATGCGTCGTGCTGACCACACGACCCCTCGTAATCTGCAGGCCTTCGGGCTGAGCAGCGGTCGCTGGGCAGTCCAAGGCCCTTTCAAGGGCGTTAAGTGCCGTGGGAGGTTTGGGGGGAAATACTTCGCACCGATTGCCGCATTTCTTTTTCTTTTCATATTACATAGCTATAGCTGAAGGCGAAGTGGAACAAGGAACTTTCTGATAGGTGAGAGAAATAATATGTAACCAGTAATGATTATGGGATATTATAAGTGAATTAATTAAACTGTAAGACCACATTTTAATACATTAAATAATTTGTAAGGTCTTTTTGTCTTTTTGTGTCATATTGGAATGCTTTTTAGGTCATATTTGCTTGAAAATGTTTAATTCTTGTATGTCATGAAAATCCGCCCCTACTCATAAGACTTATCGTCCAAACTCCTCCGCGTATCATTTAATAAATTTACCTAGTTACACAGATCAGTGAAGGCGAGACGCACATATCTGGTTAGAAGCCTTAACGAGATTAGCGCTCGTATCTTTCTCCCTCGCACTCACGCAGCTCTCTCTCCGTTCATTCGCTTGGTTCACTGCTAAACTCGATCGATGTGTTAGATAAAATGAAGACGGGCCAGGAATTCCCTCAGTTTCTCATTTTCAATTTTATTTTATAAAGGGAGGATTTAGTAATTTTCGGGTATATTTGGATATTGTCGTCTTATTATTCTTACAACTAGCTCTACGCGTTTTACAACTCGTGTAATGAAACATTCTAAAATTCGTGAGATTGATAATCTTCTGCAGTATCTGGAAAGTCGACTTCAGTGGCGTAGCCGTTTAGTAGCCTCCTTCTATTGCTACCTCTTTCAAAAAGCAAATTATTGGTAAAATCTATGAACGGAATTATAAAAATAAACTCGAATTTAATACATGAAATTGTAACAAAATATCGTTCTCCAGAAACAAAATTAGTATGCATTATTCCTACAAGTTAGGTTTAGACGAGCTACGGTGTGTTAAGCAGTTGTATTCAACAGCAGACTCAACTTTTCCCCACGTGTTAAACACGTCCTAAAGATAACAGCTGAGTCGTACAAAGCACTGTATTTTGTTACTCATGAGGAACATAAATTCCGTTTCTAAGGCTCTGTAGATGATCACTCTGTTTTGATATTTTTGCGTCTCACCGACGCAGGAAGGTCTTAAGCAGACGATGTGATAGGACAGGGCTAGGAGTGGGAAGGAAGCGACCATTGCCTTAATTGAGGTACAGCCCAACCATCTGCCTGGTATTGAATGGATAATCACGGGAAACCATCTTCAAGGCTGTCTACAGTGGGGCTCGAGCCCACTATCTACCGAATGCAAGCTAACAGCTGCGCACCCCGAACTGCACCGCCAACTCTCTCGGTGGTGATTTTAATATTCCCCTGCGATAATATTAATTGAATTAATCATAATGACTAGGGATAAATATAAGTAAAATAATAAATATGTAAACAACGGAAATCCTAATCGTTTATTTTGTAGCGAGTTTTATTTCTTTGTGAAAGTGTTGCCTTTTAGCACAACGTTCTTATATGACAGCTTTCGTTATTAAGTTTTTTCTGGAATGACTATTGCTTTGTTTGTTTCTTTGTTCATTGTTGTAGTTCATGTTGCCCATCGTTGTGAAATTATCTTCAAAATAGGGAGAAAATGTAAATGCATCGTTTATTACCTTAAATAAACCTTAAATGAAATGTAAAGAAGGCATAAGATGAGATCATAACAGTTTCTAGAAGCTCTCAGGAATTTTTGAAATGGAAGTTTGTGTTTAAGCAACTCAAGAAATTATTTGTTGAACCAAGAATGCATTTGTGAATAATCCTGCAGAATCTTTTCAATCTTTTGAATTGGTAAAGGCTTGTAAATCTTGTTTGTTTAGTAAGCCCACCTTGTCCACTAAGGTCTATTGTCTTCTCATCAAGCGTCGCGCCCCATGGAACGCCTCTGTATCGACTACGTAGGACCCTTCCCCCAATCAACCGGGAACGCCAATAAATTCATTATTTTGTGTGTAGATGATTTCACAAGATTTTCCTGGTTATTTCCGACTAAGCTGGCTACCGCTCAGTCCACCATTGCTTGTTTAAATACCATCTTTGCTTCTTTTGGTCCGTGTCAATATCTAGTTTCTGATAATGCTAAAGCCTTTACCTCCAATCTCTTCCGTAAATTCTGTTTTGATCTGTCCGTCTCTCATGTAACTACTTCGGCGTATTATCCTCAACCATCTCTGGCTGAGCGGGTCAATCGTAACCTGACATCGGCTCTAATTGCCTATCATCATGAAGATCATTCCAGATGGGATACGTCCCTGCATTGGCTGGCCTTCGCTTTGAATTCGGCGGTTCATGAATCTCATAAGTTCACTCCAGCTTCTTTAATGTTTAAGTTTGTGCCTAACACGCCGATCTCTAACGTTTGGTCACTTAGTGATATTCTACCAGAGACAATAGATCCCGATAATATTAGAGATATTTGGAAGAAGGCTAAGGCCAATCTTAAAGTCTCTCATGAAAAGGTTAGGGAAAGGTATGATCGTGGACGGAGGCCCACCAATTTAAAAGTAGGAGATCAAGTCATGGTTAAAAACTTTGTTCCCGCGGGCAAGCTTGCCCCCAGATTTCATGGGCCGTGCACCATTTTGGATTCCCTAACTCCAGTAACATTGTTGGTGAGTAACCCAGCCACGGAGAGGATATTTAGAGTTCAACTGTCTCAGGTGAAACCTGTGTAACGTCATTGTAACTTAGTCATTAACCGGGAGGTACACCCCCCTACGCCGCACTTTTAAAACTTGCACCAATAAAACCTCCTCTACAGGAGGAACTCTGAACTTAAAACTGGACCAACTTGTAAATTTTCTCAGAAGATGTCACTACCGTATTTTTTTATGGTTAAGTTTCCTGAACTGTGTGAAATTCTACTTGTTTTTGTTTTCCATTCATCAAGAAGTTTGGACATTCTCTCCTAGAGGTCACTACAAACACTATGATCATGCACCCTGGTGCGAAGCGAAAGAACCTTTCAGAAGTAATTTTGTCTTCATAAGTTTTTACTTTACTAAATTTCGTTCATTCATTTTTGGGTTGGCAATATTTATCCTCTCTTTCCGCCTGTTTTGAATGTAACCAATCAAGAATTTCTGTAACTAATTTCCTACCAATCACAGGCTTCTTCTTCGATTTGGTGTGTAACTTTAAGCTACCCAATAAAATTGAGTGCTCATGGCTGTTTTATTCATGAAAGGTCTCGAACTTTCCCCGAGGGTTTATAAAATGCTGATTTTCACGTCTCTTGGCCATTTCATCAACGTCTATCTAAGTGTGTGGATGTGAAACAGGAGGCGGGTGGCGCCTCTTTCATCAGGCAGCAGGTCTTCAACAAGGTAATGGCCGTTTAACATCTTATTTCTTGCTAGCTCAGCAGTTTAACCCGCGGGAAAGGTCCGAAACTTTAATATGTAACCTTTTTCTCTAAAATGTAAGTTCCCCCGGCTTATGTAAAAACTTATAAAATCTGTAACTGTAATTCGGGGATAGAGAGTGATTCACCCTCTCGAGCTCCCCTTCATTTTGGTTTTGAGGTGACTACGTTTTGGTAACTGATTTTCTTCCCTTCCTTAATGTTTTAAATTTCTTTCTTAGACGGGTCACCTCCATAGTTTGGGAATAGCCCCTGTTTCATAGGCCTAGTGCCTGTTAGGTTTTAAGAAGCTGCATAGAGGAGTGCAAGTATTCGCCTCCTTTTATTTTGTCCTTGGGCCATTTATTTAACTGTTATTCCATTTACACGAAAGCCCTATAGGTTGGGTACGAGATACCCCTGTTTCATTTTTGTAAATTGTGCCTTGATGGCAAGTTATTGCCTTGAACAGGCTTGAAAAACTGAGAGCGTGTCAGCTCTTTTCTAGTATTGTAAAAGTGCCCCTAGGAGGCTTGACATGGTAAATTACGGAGCTGGTGCTCCATGTTTTAGGGGATTCCTGCCCTTTGAACAAATCATTGTTTGGTAATGCTGAGCTAGGAGATCAAACTTGTAAAACTATGGGCTTGTAGCCCAAAAGTTTTATAATTCTGAAATCTTGGATCCTTCCTAGTCTTGTTTCTTCACCTAGTCAAAAGTTGTTAGATTTTTGTTGTTATTAATTGTTAAAACTCAGAAAATATAACCTTTGTTAAAGTTTTAAATTAACTTTCATTTGGTAGTTAGACCCATTCACCCCGGCACCTTCTTTCACCTCTGCTGATCCACCAAACCAAGGTAACAATTATTATTATTATTATTATTATTATTATTATTATTATTATTATTATTATTATTATTATTATTATTATTATTATTATTATTATTATTATTATTATATAGATAAACCTACTCACATTTACAATTAATTTGTCCAGTTCCAGAAATATATCACACTAGCAAGATACCCGAGCTTCGTGCGATTTTAAATTGAAAATTAATTTTTAAAAGTTTACATCTTGGGAAGTCTACCGTAGACTAAACCCGTAAAATACTCCCTCAGTTCGTTCGTCGAACTATTTTGGGGGAATGATTACTTGTCATTTGTCTTCTCTAATGGTTCATGTTTGTGGGTTACTGTAGTCACGTCCAAGTTCGTGAACCATGGGCAACGGCCGAGTGGCCTAGTAAGTGGTCCTGAGAGTCGGGATACCAGTTACTATGGAATGGGAGTGGGCATCTCGGACATATTCTGAGTCCTGGCCCTCCTTGTGCTCAGGCGGCTAGGACTATACAATCCACCGGTGGTCCATAACCCGTTAGAGGAGAGATCCTCACTTGGACTATGTGTAAGTAAGGTAGCATCCTGCTTCATGAATCTACCGAGCTCAGAACATTTTAAGCAAGCCTCGGACCTATGGGAGTAACGGAGTCCCACTCCCATTTGACAGGCGAGGGACTCCTTGGAAACAACTTGGCGAACGAAATGGAATTCGATGGGGAGCTATCAATATTAACGGGGCTTATGGAAAAAAGAAAGTAGAACTGGCTGGGTCAGCAAAGAGGATGCATCTGGATGTGCTAGGAGTAAGTGATATTCGGGTAAGGGGAGATAACGAGGAAGATACAGGAGATTATAAAGTGTACTTGACGGGTGTTAGAAGGGGAAGGGCAGAGTCTGGGGTAGGGCTCTTTATCAGGAATACCATTGCACGGAACATAGTTTCTGTTAGGCACGTAAATGAGCGAATGATGTGGGTAGATTTGTCAGTTGGAGGAATTAGGGACTAGAATTGTGTCCGTGTATTCACCATGTGAGGGTGCGAATGAGGATGAAGTTGACAAGTTTTATGAAGCATTGAGTGACATCGTGGTCAGGGTGAACAGCAAGGATAGAATAGTGCTAATGGGCGATTTCAATGCGAGAGTTGGGAATAGAACTGAAGGATACGAAAAGGTGATTGGTAAATGTGGGGAAGATATGGAAGCTAATGGGAATGGGAAGCGTTTGCTGGACTTCTGTGCTAGTATGGGTTTAGCTGTTACGAATACATTCTTCAAGCATAAGGCTATTCACCGCTACTTACGGGAGGCTAGGGGTACCAGATCCATAATAGACTATATCTTAACAGACTTTGAATTAAGGAAATCTGTTAGGAATGTACGAGTTTTCCGCGGATTTTTCGATCATACAGACCATTATCTGATCTGTAGTGAACTAAGTATCTCTAGGCCTAGGGTAGAGAAAGTGAAATCTGTCTGCAAACGAATAAGGGTAGAAAATCTCCAGGACGAGCAAATTAGACGGAAGTACATGGATATGATTAGTGAGAAGTTTCGAACAGTAGACAGTAAGCAGGTTCAGGATATAGAAAGTGAATGGGTGGCATACAGGGATGCTGTAGTAGAAACAGCAAGGGAATGCCTAGGAACAACTGTGTGTAAAGATGGGAAAAGGCGAACATCTTGGTGGAATGATGAAGTGAGAGCAGCTTGTAAACGTAAAAAGAAGGCTTATCAAAAATGGCTCCAAACAAGAGCTGAGGCAGACAGGGAGTTGTACGTAGATGAAAGAAACAGAGCGAAACAAATAGTTGTTGAATCCAAAAAGAAGTCCTGGGAAGATTTTGGTAACAACTTGGAAAGGCTAGGTCAAGCAGCAGGGAAACATTTCTGGACAGTAATAAAGAATCTTAGGAAGGGAGGGAAAAAGGAAATGAACAGTGTTTTGAGTAATTCAGGTGAACTCATAATAGATCCCAGGGAATCACTGGAGAGGTGGAGGGAAGATTTTGAACATCTTCTCAATGTAAAAGGAAATCATCATGGTGGTGTTGCGAACAGCCCAGCAAATGGGGAGGAGGAAAATGATGTTGGTGAAATTATGCTTGAGGAAGTGGAAAGGATGGAAAATAAACTCCATTGTCATAAGGCAGCAGGAATAGATGAAATTAGACCTTAAATGGTGAAGTATAGTGGGAAGGCAGGGATGAAATGGCTTCATAGAGTAGTAAAATTAACATGGAGTGTTGGTAACGTACCTTCAGATTGGGCAAAAGCAGTAATTGCACCTATCTATAAGCAAGGGAACAGGAAAGATTGCAACAACTATCGAGGTATCTCATTGATTAGTATACCAGGCAAAGTATTCATTGGCATCTTGAAAGGGAGGGTGCGATCAGTCGTTGAGAGGAAGCTGGATGAAAACCAGTGAGGTTTCAGAGCACAGAGAGGCTGTCAGGATCAGATATTCAGTATGCGCCAGGTAATTGGAAAATGCTACGAGAGGAATAGGCAGTTGTGTTTATACTTTGTAGACCTAGAGAAAGCTTATGACAGGGTACCGAGGGAAAAGCTGTTCGCCATACTGGGGGACTATGGAATTAAAGGCAGATCATTAAAAGCAATCGAAGGCATTTATGTTGACAATTGGGCTTCAGTGAGAATTGATGGTAGAATGCGTTCTTGGTTCAGGGTACTTACAGGGGTTAGACAAGGCTGTAATCTTTCACCTTTGCTGTTCGTAGTTTACATGGATCATCTGCTGAAAGGTATAAAATGGCAGGGAGGGTTTCAATTAGGTGGATATGTAGTAAACAGTCTGGCCTATGCTGACGACTTGGTCTTAATGGCAGATTGTGCCGAAAGCCTACAGTCTAATATCTGGGAACTAGAAAATAGGTGCAATGAGTATGGTATGAAAATTAGCCTCTCGAAGACTAAATTGATATCAGTAGGTAAGAAATTCAACAGAATTGAATGTCAGATGGGTGATACAAAGCTAGAACAGGTAGATAATTTCAAGTATTTAGGTTGTGTGTTCTACCAGGATGGTAATATAGTAAGTGAGATTGAATCAAGGTGTCGTAAAGCTAATGCAGTGAGCTCGCAGCTGCGATCAACAGTATTTTGTAAGAAGGAAGTGAGCTCCCAGACGAAACTATCTTTACATCGGTCTGTTTTCAGACCAACTTTGCTTTACGGGAGCGAGAGCTGGGTGGACTCAGGATATCTTATTCATAAGTTAGAAGTAACAGACATGAAAGTAGCAAGAATGATTGCTGGTACAAACAGGTGGGAACAATGGCAGAAGGGTACTCGGAATGAGGAGATAAAGGCTAATTTAGGAATGAACTCGATGGATGAAGCTGTACGCATAAACCGGCTTCGGTGGTGGGGTCATGTGAGGCGAATGGAGGAGGATAGTTTACCTAGGAGGATAATGGACTCTGCTATGGAGGGTAAGAGTAGTAGAGGTAGACCAAGACGACGATGGTTAGACTCGGTTTCTAACAATTTAAAGATAAGAGGTATAGAACTAAATGAGGCCACAACACTAGTTGCAAATCGAGGATTGTGGCATAACAGTCTATAATGATAATGTATGTATGTATGTCTTCTCTAACAGATATTTGAACCCTGTAAATAAGAATTGGAATGCTTTTAAACCCTATCTTATTTAATATATATGATGTAAAAGCGATCAACCTGTGAAATTTACATGTTGTACGTCGAACAGTAATGGAGGAATGAATGTTTTAGGCGGTGAAAATTTTAACACTAGAACAGCAGAGAAACTCACATTCCTAGAACAGCGGTAAAGGGTCATTTGGCACTTCATAAGAAATGGTTGGAAACGTTCAAATTAGAACACAATAAGAGATGTATTTTCTTTTACAGTGTTTCGACAAATTTATTTTACACTAAAAGCGAGTTTAACTAATGGGAAGATGCAATGTGTGATGCATGTGGTCGAACATAATAACAGGTGG
This sequence comes from Anabrus simplex, assembly GCF_040414725.1. Classification (NCBI taxonomy): domain Eukaryota; kingdom Metazoa; phylum Arthropoda; class Insecta; order Orthoptera; family Tettigoniidae; genus Anabrus; species Anabrus simplex. The sequence goes on along the minus strand of NC_090266.1, from coordinate 790,571,790 downwards.
CAATCATGATGAGTATCATAGGGCATGTAGGACCTATTGTGCTTGAATAGTGTGATAACCGTAGTTCTGCCTTCTAGAATAAAGACTGGCCTTCCAACTCTCCGGACATGAAGCCAATACAACATTTAAATGTTCTGCTTAGGTACATACTCCTCACATGTTACTCATTCGTCTCAACATTTAAGTTAAAACAGCCTGGGTTTTCATATCTCCCGACAATTAGAAAGATAGTAATTTTTTTTTTGTTTCGACCACTAGGCCCCTAGCCGTTGAGGAACAGGGTTCATGTCTAATATTTATCTTACATGCAGTATATCATTCCCTTAGTCATGTTTACAGAATATCTCCCTAATATTTGCGGTACAGATGGGTCTTTGACTCGCGTACATTACAACATCCTTGAGTAGATGTTCAAGAATTCCACTTGGAAATGCTCATTAAGGAAACTGCTTATAAAGTCGAGGCTATTAACCTGTCATATATTTCATGTATGTAGTGTATGGACCTTTTATATTACTCATGAAGACATATTAATCACAAAAAACTACATCATATTTCTGTTTCTCTAAGGAGTTTTCACAAAATTAACGAATTGAACACCTTTTCTTAGTCACTCGTCCACATTGTAACAGTTGTACATTTTCAGAAATACTTTAAGAAAGTTAAAAACACCGTAAGCATATTTTGCACAAACAACTTTTACTTTTCGTGCATATTTTCTGCATGCAGCTCTGAGACACTTGCTGCTGACATCCCTAGATTTGTTGCCTTTACACAGACCAACTTGGCACTTCTTCCGCTGTTTAGATTAACACGGTCCTACAGCCTCTTGTTGTTGTTGTTGTTGCCCTGGCTCGTCCCACCTTGTTATTTCGCTTGCCATCTGGAGGATGAACGTCTGCCTCTTCATCTTCCTACCCGTTACTTGGTTGTAAATGACCTAAGTATTGAGAGCTGGTAGGTCCGGGATATTTTACGAGACATGCATTGGCCACCTCCTGCATGCAGCCATGGTGATGTAATTACGAGACATTTGGTCGACCACATATACGCCGTGTTTCGTACCGTTGTAGAAAGTTGCAGTTTCTGGCTTCTTCTTTCATGCTGTGCTCATTGTTACTTGAGCGTGCCGTGTACTGAGAAGAAGGATGTTCTTATCCCATTGGTGCACAGTCAAGGTGCACTGTATGTTCCCAGTCTGTCGCCAGATGATTGTAGAGTATAATTCAAACCTGGACTTCTTCACCTCAGTAGAGATTTCCCGATGAATGGGGTTGATCATTCTCACCAACGAAGTCTTTTCTTATTGGAGCTTCTCAGCAAGTTGAAGAGATGTAAAAATGCTTTCCCTAGTCACGCTTCTCCCTTGGTTTAGAAACGGCTCCATGAGGCAAATTACGACTTTCCCTCCTACTGACAGCCTATCAGGACGCGCGTCGACTTGACTAAGGTATGGAAAGGCATTGTAGATATATTTTGAGTCCACATCTGAAGCAGTCCAGAATTTGAGTCTATAGTTGCCTGGCTTGTTTGTCATAAATTGAGTAAATCAGCACATGGTTTTTCTGGGAATTAATTGTTTATCGACTGTAATATTTTCACTTGTGTGGTAACATTAAAGGCAAAAATCCACAAATTTCAGAGACAAGAGCAAACCTGTTAGCTGGCATTTCTCGGCTCGGGTTGATTTCTCGTCGAAAAGAAGCAATCTGAGAAGCTCTCGAAATCGATCTCTTGACATTGTGAACTCCATGAATTGCTGTCCACAAAAACGCAACCATAGACCATCCACAGACACACATTTCGAACACAGGACATCGCGAGTACGCACTATGGCAATCATGGTCCCCAACACCTCGAGCGACACGGTCCAGTACGTGTTCGTGAGTTCTTTCTGAGCTTCCGATTCTGTGTGTCATTTCATTAGACGAAGCATCGATTCGTCAAAGAGAAGACGAAAGGCACTAATGACAGCGTCGTCAACGTTGTGATAAGCATATGTGGTATGACTTCTCCGCTCTTTCAGGACGTTCATTGTAGCCCGCCTTCCACTTGAAGAGTTCAAATCCAAGAAACACCCAACTGAGACAGACATTTGGACGAGTTCGTAGGCAGTTTAGCACTTTCGATTTTTCCTGCGGATAATTCATCCTCTGTCCCATTATGATTTTCGTCCTCAGTTGTCCCGCTTGTCTCAAGCAAGATATTATCATCTGAATCGGATAGTTCACTTTCAGACTCAACATCTGAACTTTCTAGCATACGAAACGCCTCGTCAGTAGAAAGATGATCGTAACACATGTCTGTAAGAAGAACACTTTCTAAATGATGAGTTGAATACAATAATCCCGCTAACTCGAACACTCATCTGACAGTAAGAGCTCAACAATTCTAATAATCCAGGCCAGGTACATAATATCATTGTCTGACAATGCAAACTGCTACGTTGTAATAAGGAATTGCACAGGTGTCAAAACGTCCCCTACCGCTGTGCAGGGTATGGTATATTAAAAAAATATATCAAAATGCAAATATTTTGCTGAGTGCGATACATCACTGTAACCGGGACGAAAAACTATATAAAATCAAGGTATTTGAAAAGAAATGTCATAAGAATGAGCGCATTATTAAAGAAAAATTGAAGGCGAGTGTCATTTTGACCCCTTCTGCTGTTCTAGTGTTAAAAAGTTCACTTAACATCTGGGACATAGAAGACTACCCTTCAAATAACATTTTAAGATCGTGCCTGAAACTGTTTCAGAAGAATATATATTGTGGTTTTTGAGCGTCAGCTACGATCTAAATCCCTTAGTGTAGAAATATCTTGAAGTATATGATATTATACATCTAGGACATAAACGAAGAACCTTCTCGTAAAATTACAAATTTATACGTTAAACGGTTTTGGAGGGATGAATAATTCTGTTTGCGGAGATAACTCCATTTAACACCTTAAGGATTGGATGTTTCCAAATATTTACTAATTCACACCAAGGATTTAAAATACATACCGCTATTTGGAATTTTTTCTTCGTAGTTAAACGATTTCGAAGGAAGGAATTAATATATCTGTCTTCGGATCTTAACCCCCAGTTAAATTTAAATTTATCTCAAACGTTCTGTTATTTAACATGATTTGAAATTTTAACTTCGTAATTCAAACGGTTTCATAAAATTGAATATTTTTACCATCATTCCTCATCCCCCAGTCAAAAACCCTTAGGCGTGTATTGTTTGAAAGCCACTTCTTTTTTAAAATCTAAGACATGAAATTTAGTGTGTATAGAGGCCAGCGCCGATATCTGATAAACATCGAGATGAAACCTGTTTTATTATGTAGGCCAATTATATGTATTAAGCTTGTAAAAAGTGATTAGTAATCTTGAGAGACTTAAATCTTTAAATATTATACATTCAACGTGTGCGAGAATTCGTAGGCACCATTAATTGTATACAGTCTCAAAAAATATGTTCCTCCAGTTGTATATAGGTTCAAGGTTATTTCAGTTAAACCTCTGTGTTGTACAAATAACTTTCTTTGGCAATAAAGGAAAGCAGTCGGAAATTTGGTCCAGTACCTTGGCTGTTGCGGAGACTTAGTTTTACAACTTCAACAACTTCTACACAGTCCCAATCCTTATGCGTGAAATATTTTGAATTATACCATATTTGACACCTACAACATCCATAGATCGTGTAAAATGTCAAATTCATACGTCAAACGGATTGGAGGAATGAATTATTTCGTCATAACTCGTCATCCCCCAGCCAGAACCACTTAGAGGTGTATTGTTTTAAGACCTTTTCTTGTTAAAAACCTAAAACATATAGGAGCAACCATCATGTGAAATTTTAACCCCGTATGTCAATCGGTTTCATAGGAATGGATATTATGTCATCAGAATTTACCCCCAGTCATAACCCCTTAAGGGTGTGTTGGTTTAAGACAACATTTTAGTTGAAATGTAATGCACATAGGAGCAATCATCATATGGATTGTCAACCTCGTATGTCAAGGGGTTTCATAGAAATGACTTTTTTGTCATCTGGCCCCAAACTCCAGTCAAAACCCATTAGGAATATAATGTTTCAAGAACACTTCTCATTTAAAATTGAAGATATATTGGAGCAAAAATCATGTGAAATTTCAACCTCGCACGTTAAACTGTTTCAGAGAAATAAATATGTATATCATCGACATCACCCCCAGTCAAAGCCCCTCAGGAGTGCATTGTTTTATGACCAATTTGTATTCAAAATCGAAGAAATTGATGAGTAACCACCATGTGAAATTAAAACCTCGTACTTCCAGCGATTTCAGAGAAATTGATATTTTTGTAATCAGGCTTCATCCACACTCCCCAGTTAAAACCCCCTACGGGTGCATTGGTTTAAGACCACTTTTTACTTAAAAATCTATTACATATAGGACAACCATCATGTAAAATTCCAAGCTCATATGACAAACAGTTGGAGTGAAATGAATATTTATGTTGTCAGCCCCGCCCCTAGTCAAAAACCCTTAGGAGTGCATTATATTAAGACTACGTTTTATTGAAAATCTAATAAATACATGAGAAGACACCTTGTTAGATTTCAACCTCATATGTCAAACGGATTCAGAGAAAGGAATATTTTTTTTTCGGGTATTAACCCACATTTTACCCGTAAGAGCTGAATTTATTTCTAAACTTGTCTTATTTAAGATCAGGTACATAAGGAAGCATTCAACATTGTGTGGTCAATGGTTTCGGAGGAATGAATATTTTGGTCTTTAGGGTTTCACCCCCGTTTCATCCCTAGGGGTGGCATATTTTGAAACCCTTTCTTAGTGGGTGCCAATTGCCTTTTATATACAAATATACCAAATTTCACGTCTATCGTCTTCAGTTTTAGATAAATAAGTATCCTCATAAAAAGAATGAAACGCCTTCACTTCTTTTCAACCCACCCCCTCCGCCCCTTCAGTGGATTTTCTCAGAATAAAGAACGTGTTTCTTTATTTCTAAAGGAGATTCCAAATACCAGTTTTAACGTCTGTAACTTTTTCACATTTTGAGATATACTCTAGAATTACTCATTTTAAAAATTCAATCATTTTTTTACTTTTTTCACCCCCAAAGTGGATTTCCCAAAAATAAAAATTACGTGTTTCTTTATTTCTAAAGGAGATTCCAAAGACCAATTTTTCAAGTCTGTAATATCTTCAGTTTTTATATATAAGCATCCTCATAAAGGGAACTGAAGCCCTTTTTCACATCTTTTCACCCGCCTTAAGAGGATTTAAAAAAACACGTATTTCTTTATTTTTGAAGGAGATTATAAATACCAATTTCTACGAATCTAAATTGTCAAGTTTTCTGATATAGATATACTCATTTAAACTATTCAACCCCCTTTTCACCCTCTTACCGATGGTATATCCAAAAATCCTCTCTTAGTTAGCACCTAATATATAATGTAAATTTTATCCCAAAATGTTATATCTTTCTGTCCAGTAGTTTCGACTCGGCGATGATGAATCAGCCAGTCAGTCAGAGAGCACATGTTACTTTATATATATAGATTGACGAATGTTACAGTTTTCGTGTGTTTACTGGGGGTGAAAACATTACAAAATGGGGATCGGGATAAATATAACTATGCAGGGAACAGCAGCTGAGTACTCTCTAAAACTACTGGTGAATGATATAAGAAGAAGGACCAGGAGGAGAAGAAGACGAAGAAGAAGAAGAAGAAGAAGAAGAAGAGGACTGCTGGACTACGAGCTCGTTTCATAGAGATATTTTGAGCTCCTACTTTTAAATCTTCTGTGGTTTGGTGACCCTCTGACTTCCTGCGGAAGAAAGTTCCATTCTTGGCTGGCCACAACAGTGATGGAATTGTGGTAGAATGAGGATGTATGCTTCGGAATAGCGAGCAATGTCGAGCTCAGCGCTCTGGTGTTTTTATCATGGTGTTCAGAAAGGCTATGAAATCGTTCATACAGATAAGCTGGGGATTTTAATATAAGTATTCGGTGCTATGGAGTCAGGGTATGCAGCTTGCGTCTGTCTTCAAGGCGTAGCCATCCAAGGTCGACGTAAAACTGGGTAACATGATCCGAAAATTTCAAGTTACGTATAAATCTTACACAGGCATTCTGTGCACGGTTTTCGTGTCTTTGTAAACTACGTCACAATAATTGAATATTGGAAGAACGAATGTATCAAATGGTTTCTTCTTTAAACTGAACGGGGAAATACATTTGAAATTGTTTAATGTGTGCAACATTACAAAACCTCGTCTACTCTCAGATTTAGTCTGATCTGTTCACTAGAGGTGCTGGTCAGTGACTACTCCCAGATTTTTTACGCTCTTGCAAAAGGGCAAGGACTGGTTCTGAAGTCGTACGTCAGGGATGGACATGCGGTAATTACTGGAAATAACTCTTGGGTGGGCAATTGCTATAGTTTGGGATTTTTTCTTGTTCTGTATAAGTCTATTCTTGGAATACCATTTGCTTATGGCTTCTAGATCAATGTTAATTTGTTCGATTGCTGTCGAAATAAATTTCTGTCCACTTAGAGGAATTTTGTGAACTTTTCTTCAGTCCTGACGAACGAATTTGCTATTACCTTTCACCAATACCATTTATAAGGTATCTCCACATTTCATTAATTGACCTCGTTTCATTTATAAATCATAAATATTCATAATGAATATATTGTAGTTATATAGACTTCATAGTAATCTATTTTGTTTTTATTATTTTATTAATTAATTAGAATGATATATTCTGTGTAAAATCTCATCATATGTAGTAGCTTAATTACAACTGCTGTGAGTTAATCCGTTCTGTGTTCTGATTGTAGGAATACTTCTAGAAAAATGTTATTTTACCTTAATTAAGGCCAAGATCGCTTCCTTCCCGTTCCTACCTCTGTTCTATCCCATCGCCCATATACTACATGTCTGAGTCGGTGTGACGTAAAACAAATACGAACAAAATTAGATAGGTTGATTGATAGATATTTTCGTCGTAAAAATACACGCCATCCGCTGTTACTATCCATAGAAGCACGCCTGGGCTTAACGATTTAATACATTCATAATTCAGTGAATCACGTACCATCATATTCATTTATTCCAGCTCAGAACACAGAATGTGGAATAATCCATCCATGCTTAGGCTGATTTAAAAGATTATAGATCAGTTGCTGAAAATAATTGTGAAGATAAGTTCACTGTTACATCTGTAAGTGATTGAAAACATTGACGATGTCTGAGATATATCGAAAAAACAATCCGTTATGTCCATCTCAAACTACCGTATGTAGACATTCTGGCTTTTCAAATAAGTATATCTTCCAATCAACTTGACATTATAACTGAAACAACGACATATCATGTCATTCAGAACAGTGCAATGGCCCCTTAGCTAGAAATAACAACGGTATAAGAAACCAACTATCTATTTACCCCTCTTTTGAAAAGCAAACCTATAACTATCTCCAACAAGAAACCCACGATAAGGCAACCCACGACTTCAACTTCAAATTAGAAACCATACATTTCTACGTTTTACATTCAAAATTATTCCCCCGCTGCATCCCTTTGTAGGTACTACTTATTGATAAGGCTTTTTAATTCTATCCAATACACCGTGACATGTTCTTTTTACTAGTGGTTTAACGTTGCACTAAGACATCGAAGGTTTTCATCGACGCAACGATAGGGGAGGGTTAGGATTGAGAAGGAAGCAGCCGTTGCCTTAATTTTCAGAGCTTCCAACGATGAGATTCGAACCCACCTTCTCCCGAATTCTTGCTCACAGCTACGCGACCCTAACCACATTACATTTTCGTCCTTGATTTCATCCTCCTAGACAGATAAGTAGGGACTTGAGTGTTTTTGGTTTGGAATAAAGCCGACTTCTTAAACAAAATATCCCAAAACGTTTACGAAACACCTTCTTGGCATCACGTAGTTAATGTATATTTTTTGTAATTGAATCTGTTGTAAGTAGTCTCAAATGATCACCAGATGTCAATAGCGCCAGTTTTAGCAGCCCATACTGTCTCGTTCTCTGTAGATAAGCAGTTTGAGGTAACCCGTGAGTGCAGTAGCATGCTGTTGTGTTAGTGCAATAGAACGCTACTGTGTTCTGACTCCGAAGTTGCTGTATACGTTTGTGAGTGTGGAATGTGATCTGTATTCAGTGAATTACTGAGATTGTGAATTTATATTTGTATCTTTTTCAATGAGAATTTGCGTGAATAAAGTGTTAAAAGCTTTTACACCAGTCTGAATTACCTTCTTCATCAAATGAAGTACATGAGACGGAAAGAGGAATTGCAAACACTATTTTCAGTTTGAACACAAAAAAAGAAGCCGCCACTATCACTATAATCCTGGGGAATGAAGAACTGGTGCGAAATCCCTTTCATTGAAACTTCTGCTGACGAACCTGTTTGTGAGCCTTTGAATGATGATGTAGCTAATGACTATTTCTCTTTCGACTAGGTCGAGAAGGTAAATGAAGCCGAAAACAAAGGATGGTTATTGAAAACAATCATACATCACTTCAGGTGGGCCAAGGACAGCAGCTATCTATCTCGTTATCAGAGATGTTATGATCAACAAGGAAGAAAATGTGAGAAACTAAAGGTCATATCAGAGTACGTGTGGTCTAATTTATAAAAGGCAAGCATAATCCTAGTGGCTGTGCATGATATTGATATAACGTGGTGCGCGTAAACGAAGCTAGAGCGCTTTCAATAACTGATTAAAAAGATGGAGTTACCTGAGTTTGGAATTACAAGGCAGTTCACGAAATTGTTAATCACAAAGCTGGGCATTTTGTAACACACAAACATGCTCAATCGGAAGGAAATATTGAGAATTCTGTCTTTGCATTTGGATTTAATTCATTGACAAAATCGTTCCTAATTATTCATCAGCTGAATATATATCATCGATGAAAGAGACACGATTGTCCGAGTGAAATCAAGTCCTCAATGTCACATTTGTAAACAATCCAGCCCATTGTACCCATGGATTGCAAACGTCTCTCTCCAATTTATATTGCCTTACGTCGACCAAGTGGCACATTTGTTCCCCTTCTGCAACTGAGGGTGATCCATCTGGCCTCCTAACTTACAAATAACTTTTTCAAAATCAGGCAAAGTGGACAAGCGTATTCTTAAACAATGGCGAGATAACGGTCTCTCTCTCTCTCTCTCACTGTTGGAACAAAATGTTATCTGGTTGTAGATTCATTTTCACTCCGTCAACAAAATCTGTTCGTAATTCCGCATGAACAACTATAGGTAACAACAATTCTACCTATGAAACTTACCTTATTC